>NC_139845.1:22230905-22830905 GCF_963691815.1 Echiichthys vipera
CCAGGCTGGGACTGGACCAAGACTGGGACTGGACCGGGACCAGGACCAGCCTGGTCAGATGCGTACATGAACTGATGAAGCCTCTTGGATCAGAGGTGAGGCTGGGACTGGTCCAACTATCTGGTGTGGAGACTTCGTTAGTGCTCTATTGAGTCTGAACCACAGTCGTTGGAGTCACAGGAGGACATTTGTGAACAGTTGTTCTTTGAGGTTATATTGTTGAATCTCCCGAAGCGATGAAAGGGCAGCATTGTAAACTGGAGATAAGTAGACCGCCTCCCCTGTTTAGCGATGGTTTCTCTAGTTTTGCAAAGATGCTTCTTTTCCTCCTCTTACAAATCATGATGATTGTTTGATTTTAATAGTTAGGGTTAGGGTTTTCTAAAAATAATGACCAAGTATTTGAAAATAAAATTAGTTTCTCTAAAGAAAGACTTAGTTTCTAAGAGCAATGAGTAAGTTTCTTAAAATTAATTATTTTTATAATACAGTTGTTTTGTTTTTTTTAAAACAATGTCTTAGTTTCTCAAATTAATGACTTAGTTTCTCAAAATGGACTTAGTTTGTCAGAATCATGAGTAAGTTTTTCAAAATATTGATTAAATGAATCGAGGTTTGGAGTTGTTAGTTAAAGCAAATTAAGGAACGCTTCACGAATTTTTGTGTCATCCTTGCGCAGGGGCCATGCTAATCTTCCCTGTATCGTTCCAATTTTACATCGCTATTTAGATTTGGTTAGAGTTTCACCAAAATAATGACATACTATTTTCAAAATAGACTTAGTTTCTCTAAATGAGGACTAAGTTTCTTAGAATCATGAGTTAGTTTCTCTAAAGAAAGACTAAGTTTCTCAAAATCATGATTTTAATAAGTAGGGTTAGGTTTTTAACAAACTAAAGAGTTACTACTTCAAATGGACTTAGTTTCTCTAGGGTTGTTAAATTTAGTCAGGGTTAGTGTTTTTATTGTTAAAGATAGTTAGGGTTGTCTAACCTAGGGTTAGGGGATTACACAAAAGTAACAACCTTTTCCACAAGTTTTCCCTCCATAGCTGCTGGTGATCTGCAACCATGATTGAGGGTCCACAGAATCAGGGCCCACACGCAAATTTGTGAAGTGTACCTTATTTTGCTTTAACTAACAACTCCAAACCCTAATTAATTAAATCAATATTTTGAGAAACTTACTCATTGTTCTGAGAAACTAAGTCCGATGAACGTTGTGTGGAAAAATAAGTAGATACCAACATCCTTGCGGAGAGCTGGAGGGATCCTTATTCCCAAGGCAATGGACTCATCAGAAATCGCCCAGTTCCGTCAGCTCAGCCTTTTAAATTTCGAGGGAAAACTCTTCTTCAGCATGGTTGCTCATAGGCTTGCAGGATACCTGCAAAGAAACATGATTGACAAGTCAATTCAGAAAGCAGGCATTTCAGGCTTCTCAGGATGTGTGGAACACGCTAGTTTCATCTGGCATCAGATTCAGGTTGCCAAGATGGAGGGGAAAGATCTACACGTGGGGTTCCTGGATCTTGGGAATGCCTTTGGCTCTGTCCCTCACAACCTCCTGTGGACAGCCTTTGACTACTTCAGATTATTACCACAGTCTATTTCCCACACCGGCTTAATCTTACAATATGAACTCCCAAAAAATCATGTTGTTAAGATTTTCTTACTGACGCAATATGAAAGCAGACAATTGGTTTGTATAATATTTCGTTCTGTACCGCAGTGTAATATTTAGTATTTTTCATAATAAATATTTTATTCTAAAAACGTGCCATATAAGCATATGTTCCCATGAGTCCCATGCACACGATGCAGATGATCAGCTGTAACAGTTCCTTGTGTTTTGCTGTGGGGCAGTTTTCTAAGATACAGTATATGACAGATTTATAAGTCAGGTCAAAGTTTAGTCTGTACACTTTCATTTTGTCCCACACCTCCTTTGCTCTGTAACAGTCCATTAAAAGATGCTGTTGTGTCTCATCATAGTTGCATTTGTCCATCGGATATTGTTTTGTTTTAACGTGACAACTCCAAGACACAATGGCTCTGACTGCCAGTCTGTTTACAGATAAAGCCAGAGCATGTTTCTTATGCTCTCTGACAGGTTCCTATTTTTTAACAGTTTAAAAAATGCTGTGCCTTCTTTTTGTTTTATATGTTTGTAATTTATGTACCCTCTTTATCTGTAATTGTTGATTTTGTTGAAGATCATTTTACTCGGTAGGCCGGTCCAATCTATTTAAAGGTGTTGATATTCATATGTGAAATCTCCATAAATAAGTTTGCACTCTGGGCCATGTCGAGCTCCCCCTCTCCTTTTTCTCCACAGGGGGAGATCACCGACTCAGAGAGCATTCCTGGAGATGGCTGCAGAGACATTTTTAACAAAGGCTACACACAATCTTGAGAAGATTAAGTGACATGAGCAAAGTAGTGTGTTGCGTGTGGCCATGAAAGATCTCCTTCATGTGCCTTAACCTGTTTTCCCTTTTCTCAGCAGGCTGGCAATCAGGCTGACACACCTGCAGCCGATCAACTCCCTGATTGCCAACCTGCTATATGAAGCCAGCAAGACCATTCCCCTGAGAGACACAGACCCACCAGCACCTTTGGTCCCACATTATGATTTGTTAAAATCTTTGTTTTAGTAGTTGCTTTATTTTTGGCCTGGAGATTGGCTGGCAGCCTTCTTTCTTGGTTTGGTTTTTAGTTTATAATTTGGTTTTGTTAGGTAGGGAGGGGGGCCAGCTCCGACGTCCCTATAAGGGGTGGCCTGGTCCCCCCTCCATTTTTGCTGAGTTTGGCCGGCATCTCCAGGTCCCATTTTGGGTTTGCTGATTTCTTTTTTGGTAAGATCTTTATTTGTATTTTGCTAGTTGTCCTTCAGGAATGTTTGTTTCCTGTTGGGAGAAGTTGTTTAATAAAAAACGTTAAAAGTTCTACCCTCTTTGGTGTCCTTTTATGTTTCGGTCTCCAGTTTGAGCCACTACTCAATTTATTTAATTGTTTGGAAGCCGTAACATAGTGCAAGGCTAGCTAAAGTGCGTATCGAGTCTATGGGGTTTTATAAAGTGCTGTTTTTACAAGTTCAGAGAGCTCCGTGGAAGGAGCTGTGTTTTGTCCATGGTTCGTCTCCTCCGGAGCTCAGTAAGCACCTGTCTGCAGACGGTGTTGCTGCCAATGACTGTCTGGTGGATGCTCCTTATGCATCGTGTCTTCCATAGTCTCATGCACACGATGCATATGATCAGCTGAGTCAGTTCTCTGTTTTTCGCTGTGGGGCAGTTTTCCAGAATGCAGTACTTTACAGATCTATAGTTCAGATCAAAGTTTACCCCATATACTTTCATTTTGTCCCACACCTCCTTCGCTCTGTAACAGTCCATTAAAAGGTGCTGTTATGTCTCATTCTGGTTGCATTTGTCCATCAGGCATTTTTTTGTTTTAACATTACAACTCCAAGACACAACAGCGCGGACTGCCAGTCTGTTCACAGATAAAAGCCAGCGCATGCTCGGATGCTCTCTGACTGGTTTCTATTTTTTTAAATAAAAAAAAATTTGAGCCTTCTTGTTATATTTTTGTAACTGATGTACCCTCTGCACTGTAAATGCAAACAATGTCCTGACTTAAGAATAAATAGTGCATTTAACTTAATACATGCTAGTTTTTAAAGTTTACTTTCTTACACCGAGTTTTCTGCACTTTTTAACTGCATACTTGTTTCATTAAGTAATATGAACTGGACTTTTCTGAGTGAGTAGCATGGTTTGTGGTATGAGACGTCAGTTACACCCAGTGCGCATGTCCATTTCCGGTTAGCGCGCATCTACTACTGTCGGTAAACTCAAGCAAGCGGTCAAAGCCAGCCATGCACACGGCCCCGGTGCTCTCACGGAACGTTGGCTCTTACGGTGGTTTCGGTAAGTGTAAAGCTTTTGTTCGTAATCTTGTCAATATGATTTAATGTTTGGAATGAGAGTTGTTGGACTAAAGCCCATTCTTCGACTTCTTGTTGGCATGTTAGCCTATGTGTGTGTCTGCCCGCGCGTTCACAGAGCAGACGTTAGTAGCAGCTCAACATGAGCGAATCTGAATAAAAGTACTTTTACTCGGCCTTGAGCCCCAGTGTAGTGCTAATATGTAACATGTCTCCGCCGAGTCCTGTCTGTTAGCTGCTGTTGTTTGTGAATTAGCTAATTAGCTTAGCTTAACGGGCTGTGGTGGGAGAGAAGCGTTATGTGGGTGGGGGGGGGGGCACATTCAAATGAAATTATGGACACGGATATGTTGAATACACCTAGATAAAACATAGTTTGACTCTCATTGAATAACTACATTGTTTTTGATTAATGGTGTCACTTGGCACTGACTAGTGATTTTACCCAGTTTTGTTTATTTCATGCAGGTGGTATGAGACCCTGATACATACTAAAACCAACAAACCAACACAGAAGAAAAGGAGACAAGGTGGGCACCGCTTTCATAAAGAAATTCAAAATGCAGGTCAGATTAATAATGCTTAAGTAATACATTTTGTTGGAAGGAGTTTTTCATAGTACCTGTCATCTGTTTTAATACACAACATTGTAAACATTATTAAAATAATATTAATCTGTTCATCATTTAATCTTGCTTAGATATGAAGGATATGTGAATACACATGGCTGTTAAAAATGACTTTTTAAAATTGTACTATTTAATACATTTTTTTACATTTATTTTTTTCTCTCCATATAGTGTACCTTAGGTGGTGTCTCTGGCAGTGAAGTTGTTGACAGTTAGAAAAAAGGTTCCCTCAGTCACCAAGACTGTGTTGGCCACCAGGGTACCAGATAACCATCTTACCCATCTTTCAAGTGTCTACTGGAAGAGGGATGCAGTGGACGTGTAAGTTCTGCACTTTTGTCACTCCAAAAAGAGGCCAGCTATTAAAGCATTATAGATTAAAGCATGGTGGCTTCACAAGAACCTCCCCAATACCATGTCTTTATCAGCAGTGTATTTGCACTTTCAAATCATTTAATGCCCTGAAGGTTCATGTATCCAGATTTCACTCACAGGTGGTCAGTGAAAAAGATTATGTGCAAACATTTAATTGTCAAGTGTGTGAGTTTAACGAACCTTGCAGTGAAAATGAATTTTTTACTCATTTACGCAAGCATCTGAAGTTGATGCAGAAAGTGCAGTGCCCCTATCTGGACTGTGACTTTGAGACAAATGTCTACTCTACTTTTAATACACACAAAAATAGGAATCATGACCCGAAGTATTCTGCATCTAGTCTTCAGTTCAAACCAGGAATAGCTGTGCAGCTCTGTGACACTGAGGAGAGCACCTCTGTCCCAGCTGAACCAGTCCCAGCTGAAGATGTCACTAGTTTAGAAGAAGAGGATCTGACAGATGTTGGTGTTGATGTCAATGACCTCAACTCTCAACTTGAGCATAATTTAGCCTCACTTTTCCTGAAAATGCAGACAATACTGAACATATCTGAAAGTGCTCTCCAAGAAATCATCCAGCAAATACGACAGGTATTTCAACTTTCAGAACCCCTGATGTTTTCTGTGGTTGAGGAGATACTCAGACGCCATTATCCTGATATTGATAATGCTGTTGTTAAGGAGGTAGTCTGTGCATTGACTGACACAAATGTATTTTTGAAACACACATCAGCTGGAGGCTCACTTTCAACTTCCAATAGGAGAGCAACTTACATAGCGAAAGAATTTCTTGTCGTGGAACCTGTGGAGTTTGTCACTGACAAGCAGGGTCAAAATATAGTTTACATTCCATTGATTAAAATGCTTCAGGCACTGTTGAGCAAAGACGATGTTTTAGACAAGGTTCTCACCACCAGCAGCTCTAAAGGAAGTGGATATAGTAACTATAGGGATGGTTCTCACTTTAGTGAAAATGCCATTTTATCAGAAGACGAATTCAGAATCACTCTGGGGTTGTATATTGATGACTTTGAGGTTGCAAACCCACTCGGAACATCTAAGAAGAAGCATAAATTGTGCGCAGTATATTGGGTTCTTGCCAATCTACACCCAAAGTACCGATCATCCCTTCATGCCATACAGTTGGCTGTTTTATGCAAGGTAAACACCGTTAAGGAGAAGGGGTATTATGAAGTCCTACGTCCACTTATTGAAGACCTAGCATCACTTGAGGAGAATGGAGTTTATGTTGAAAAGTTGGGAGCAAGCATTAAGGGGACTGTGCTGTATGTTGCAGCAGATAACTTGGCTGCCCATGCATTGGCGGGATTTCAAGAGAGCTTTGTTGTGCAGCGAATGTGCAGGTTTTGTATGGCCACACGAGAAGAAATCCAAACAAAAAATGTCAACTCAGGTTATTACATGCTGAGAACCAAAGATGCCCATGACAGACAGGTTCAGGAAGTCAAGCAGGACCCATCTAAAGTAGCACATTATGGAGTCAAAGGTGGATGTGTGCTTGGTGAAAACTTGAAATATTTTCATGCTGTAGATGGATTTCCTCCAGATATTCTTCATGATTTTTTGGAGGGAGTGGTCCCATTTGAATTGCACTTGTGCATTCAAGATCTGATAAAGAAATACATCTCTCTTGAGACACTAAATCAGGCCATCAAAGAATTCCCATATTTCTTTTCTGACAAAACGGACAAACCTCAACCAGTTCCAAAGACATTTGCCTCAAGGAAGACAATAGGAGGGAATGGCCATGAAAACTGGTGTCTAATCAGACTGCTTCCCTTAATGATTGGGCATCTTGTTCCTGAGGGAGATGAGACATGGGAGGTGCTCATGGTCTTAAAAGATGTGCTTGAATTGGTTGTGTCTCCAAGATTCACAGATGAGTCTTTGTTCTATTTAGAGTCTAAATTGTCAGAGCACAGAGAGTTACTACTGAATGCTTTTCCAGCTTGCAGACTCCGTCCAAAGCATCACTATATCGAGCATTATCCCCACTTGACAAAAGTCTTTGGCCCTCTCATAGACATGTGGACAATGAGATTCGAAGGGAAGCACAAGTTCTTCAAAAAAGTCATCCATGAAACTCAGAACTTCAAAAATGTTCCCCTAACTTTGGCAAGGCGACATCAAAAGATGATGGCGTACCATTTGGACTGTGCTTCATTTTTTAAACCAGCACTCCAAGCAAACAAAGTCAAGAGCATAATGATTTCTTCCCTCCCAGGGAACATTCAAGACATTTTGCACCAAAGATGTGGTCTCCAAAACACAGTCCTGTCAGCTGTGTCTGTCAATATTGATGGAATGAACTATGCTGCAGATATGGTGGTTTCTGTAGGTTCATGTGGAGGGCTTCCAGAATTCAGACAGATTAAGCAAGTGCTAGTGATTCATACAGACATTGTTTTCTTGTGCAAACCAATGATTGCATGGTATCATGAGCATCTTCGTGCCTATGAATTGACACAAAGCAGCGCAGGCTTGGTTGCCTCTCAGTTGACTGAGTTCAATGATGTTTTTCCTTTGTCGGCATACCGAGTCAGAGGCACGTTGTTTGTTTCTTTGAAACATTACATATTATGCTAGCCGCACCAACTTTTATGGCTCTCTTCTTTGTAGGACTATGGAACAGAAGTGGCCAATCAGAGTCATCGTCACTGATTGTGACATTAGAAGAATCAGTCTTGATCAGAAACCAGACAACCTTGAGTCTCTTTTGGAACACTTGAAAGTTAAACTGGCACTACCATATGATTTCAAACTACAGTTTGAAGACCCACTGTTTAACAACGCCCTCTGCAATCTGACAGATGTGTCAGAACTGCCAGATCGAGCCACGCTGAAAATTATAAGTCTTGAGTCCCTCTCTTTAGTCTCTAGCATACTGTCTTCACCGAGCACATCTGATACAGAGATACTGTATACAAGTGAAGAAAAATCTCAGTTGATGAGGCCGGATCCTTGGCCGTCTGCATTTGATATTCCAGAATTCTCTGTGGATGTAAATTTCCGACTGAGACAGGGAGACCTTGCCTACATGAAGGATGGAACTCGGATGGATGTTTCTCGGGACATGAAACATGTGATCTTAGAAAGACTTGCAGAGACAATGTACAAATACACAGCATACCCCACAGAGGAAAACTGTCAAGAAGTGGCCTCTGCACTGATTGCAAAACATCCCTGTCTGAAAGAAGCTGGATCACCCACTGGATACTGTGGATGGAAAAATAGCATTAAGTTTAAGATGGGGAATTTCCGTACAAAAATGAGGAGATCTGGAATGGCCGATGTCACGGTGAATGGCAACAAGAGGAATAGGGATTTCCCTGAAGGAGCGCCATCATGTAGTAACATAAAAAGAGCAAAAAGAAGTGAGACAAATTTCTTGCCAAATTTTCCTGATGGTGAAAATGCAGATACTCTTGAGTCTGTTAGAAGACAGCTTGAAAGTGAAGCAATCAAAAGGCTTCCGGACTCAGCTGATGTGAAGAAAATGATGGACCAGACATTTTCTTTGCGACGTAAAGAAATCATGGAAGAACAGCCTCCAGTTAAAAGGATGATGGAACGCTGGCCTGCGCTGTTCACAGAAAGTCAGGTATGTCCCACTGACACTGCACTACACTGAACCACACCACAAGTAATAATTATTTTCATTGTAGATTACTCTGTTTCATTATTTGAATGATTAATTGATTTATCATTGAGTAAATCTGGTCATTACTTTTTGATAAATGTATTGTATATGACATCCAAAGGACCTTATTTAGCTACCTAACCCTATTTGACTGTGTTTTATTGTTTCTTAAGGTGTTTGCCGAGTTCTACAGAGTCGCTAGTAAGAACCTCAAGAAAGACTTCTACGAAGCTCTAGACCACCATACCACTCGTCTCATTGACCTCTTCAAATCCAAAAAAGGAGTTGTCGGTCAATCACTTGATCGCCTCCTCCAGCCAATCAATACACAAGTAAGTGTTGTTTCAGTTTCTTAATCATTACCACCTTATGGTAGAGTGCTTGCAAGCTTCAACTAGGCCTACAGCTGCTACTACAGTACAAGTAATTCTTTAAAATTTAACATTGTAACTTGAGCACATATTCATCCACAGACATTTTTTCACAAATAAGTTTGCTTTCATATAGTCTTCTGCTTATTGTTTTTTGTCATTTTTTCCATGAGACGAGTGACATCACCACAACACGCACTGCTGTCCTGCAATGTCTGCCCCTGTTTCTTGGTGATAAGTCAGGCGAATTCTTCCTCAGTTGCCGAGTAAGTACATTTATGATGGTAATGATATGATCATCGTACAGTGCACATTTTAGGACGTCATCAGACCTCAGGTTCGGTTCATTTCAGAAAAAACAGCATTCTATATAGCAATATCCCCCAAACTGAGATCAAGTTAGGTATTATAGCCTGTACTCACACTTTGCAAACAAAACATATTTAAATGGGGATGTCACAACATTTAACAAGTGACATATTTTTAATCAGTTGGGAGTTACAAACAAATTTGATGACTCACATGTGATGCTCAAGGAAAGCAATTTTCCATCTTAGTCTATGGTGAAAATGTTTTATTTCCATTTCTCCTGATATAAAATTTGGTTTAGAGGGTTATATCACTAAATTGCAACTACACATTTATGTTTAAAATGATTTTCAATGCATGCAAAGTTTGAGCCAAATCTGTTTTTTTAATGCTTTTTGTGCAGGTTTAGTACTGAAATGCAGCCATTTCTACCTGCTCATAATCTAAAGAGCTCTCTAAGACAGTATTCCAGAGTTGTGGTTTGTTCTATGTGATTTTGTGCAGACACTTTAATCATCAAAGTGAACACACTATAACTGTGAGTCTTAGCATCCTACCTGAATTTATTTGTGTTCTTTTATTTTTAATGAAGGATTCGAACACTACAGATGACTTCACCCAGGTGCCTGTTGGGGTTCTTAGAGTCATGACTGAGGACACGCCACCAGTGATTAACAGCATTGCAATCATCCTTGAAGGAAACATCATCATGGATGAGATTCCCACAACCTCTCAAGCACTTTGTCTTCTGTTCGGCTTAATATATGCACTCCATCTGGATTGCCCCAAAGGTATGAAGAACACATTTGAGTTCATCCAGAAGATATTGTTGAACCTCGGACCTCAAAAGCTCAGCCCAAGACTGCAAACATTAAAAAATGCTCTTTCGGGCTAGATGTTGTGGCTAGGGATAGCTATACTAGTTGTCTACATAAGTGTGGTGTGTGAATGAGTGTTGGTTTGATGGGGCTGAAACAAAACATTATTGAATACTTCGTACTTTTATTTTTATTGTACTGAATATTATGTTTCACTTGCATTTTTTTTAATGTTTTGATAATGAAACCGTGAAAGCCTCTTTTTGTGGAGCTGCAGAGGTATCAGTGTTGTTTTTTTAAAGAAATAACAAAGATGTTTAATACACAACACAGTGTTCCCTCTAACAAAAATGTATAATCGTCACAGTAACTGTCAAAAGAATGGCAGTGTTTTGATTTTGTTTGGTTTTTTGGTTCAGCCTCATTTCATTCCGTACTGATCTGGTTCAGTATTATGTTATGGGTGTTAAGTTACTGCTACCTCATAATTTCAGAAAGGGAGCAGGTACTTGGGGAGCCCACAGTATAAAAAAAAGGTTAATAGAGACCAAAAGTAAACCTGTAAGTATCTGTTGAGATACCTGCTTGTTGTATTTGTTTGCTGTTTTGTTTAAAGGCAGCAGAAGACATCCTTATGCAGATCACATGACCCTGCCATCAGTGCAGGTGTTATGTAATTTCCAGTGAGTTAAAACTGTTATATAGGGCGTACATTTTGTGATGTTTAGTATTAAAATGTAGTGTGCCTCTGTAACACAGGTTGAATATATCAAAGTTGTTAAAGAGCTGACTTAATTAAGCTGCTTTGAAGATGTGTGTATAAGTGCAGTTCTATGTAATACAGTTTTAATTATCGGGTTTTACTTAGCTTTTAAACTTTTACAGACTAAATGTTGCCAAGTCTGTTTGTTGTTGTGAGACATTCAGGAAAGTGTCCATTGTGAATCAAGAGCCTTCTGTTAGCTTACATCCAGACCAATCATTACACCTCACTCACACTCATTCTCACTCTTAAGTCTCACTCATTCTGTCATACATCACATACTGATTTTCACTCATACTGACATACGCTTTCTGTCTCACTCACACACACACTCACTCGCACACATGCATGCTCTTATACTCAGTCTCTCTCACAAACACATAATATTGAAGAAATAATTTAGAGAAAGACATAATTTAGCAGGAATTATTCAGCAAACTGCAAAGAAGGATTAGCCTCTAACTGGTTAGCATCATTTATTCTCCGTTTTCTCTCCCCTGCATTGACTGGCCTGGTTTTCTGCTAACAGAAGGGTTTGGACTAAGGCTCAACAATGAATCGCAGTATTAGCAAAAATCGCCATATGTAATTACAGTACAGTATATGTAATGTTTTGATAAAGGTCAAATTAGGTAAACCCCATTTAAAAAGTTTAAAGTGTATGTGGTGCTAAAGCGATGGTCTGACTTTCCATCTATCACCTGTAAATTGTTCAGCCAAACTTGACGTTTGAATGGTCTCTGTCTAGAGAAGTTTCAGAATGAACAGCATGTTGATTGTTCTTATTGTTGTTTACAAATACTGAAATAAAAAAAAAACATTTTCATAATGCCATTTTGTGAATCCTTATTTTAAAGTTGGCTTAACTAAGGTATGTTAAGTGCATTTATTTAAATTTAAGTACTGTCCACTTAATATGGCACAGTAATATTAACTTAATGTGACTCATCTTTATTGAGTTCCTGTCAACTTTATTGAAGTGGATTACACTAAGATACCTCAAGTAAAGTGTAGTACAAATTTCAAGTGATGCCCACTTGTTTTGGCAGAATATACTAAGTTAATATGACTCAAAGTATTTGAGTTGTAACAGCTTGATTTGAATTTAACTATAGTAAGATACATTAAGTTCTCACAACTTCAAAACAAAGTAAAGCTCACTTAAATATAATAATTTTACAGTACTTCAAGCAATTAAGTTTGTTTACTTACTTTTCCCAAGGTAATCGGTTTCCTAAATTTCTTTAAGTAAACTCAACTTGTTAAAATTTACAGTGTGTATATGTAATCGTTGATTTTGTTGAAGATCATTTTACTTGGGAGGCCAGTCTAGTCTATTTTAAGGTGTTGAAATTTGTTTATGAAATCAGTCTAAGTTTTTTATGGATTTAAATGAATTTATTTTTGGTTTGTTGTTGTCCTGTCTTCAGGGTGTGTATCAAGTTCCCTCAGTTATCTAGATTTGTCTGTTTATAGATGTTATAGATACTTTGAATCAAGAATTATTATTTTTGTGTTTTTATATCTGACAGAAGCTCATTATCAGAGATTGATCTTTTCTTTAAGACTTATATATTGTTCCATTAGAGTGTTATATTTTATATTCTTTATCTTATTTATTTCTCTACATTTAAATTTGAAAAAATCTTTTAAGCGATGTTTTAATACTTCCCATAATTCAATGTCGGATTTAGTTAATATTTTGAATTGTATTGTTTTATGGATTTCTTGTTTTAATTCTATTAATAAGGCTGGATCTTTGAGACATTGGGAGTTTAGTTTCCAGAAGCCTCTGGTTTCTGAGGCTCCAGAAGACAAGGACGTTTGGATCAACATGTGGTCAGAGAAATCATTAATTATTGTTTTATACTGTATAACGTTAAAGTGCTGAGACACATAAATACGGTCGATCCGGGTTTTTGTCAGAGAATCGAACCGGGTGTATTCGATCCCAACAGGATTAAGATATCTGCAAACATCTATTAATTTGAATTCTTGACACATTTCTCTTAAAAGTTTACCTTCATGGCTCAGTTTGAAGGCTGTAGAACTCACTCTGTCGTTAAAGTCAGTCACTGTGTTGAAGTCGCCACATAAGATGACTTTGTAACCGACCAGCAGCAGTTCTCTTAGACTTTAGAAAAGTTGAATTTTTTTGGGTTTTTCAGGAGCAGTGTACACTTATGATTTGATGTTTTTCTCCTTTTGTAAAAACGATCTACCATGAGCAGTCTACCAGGAATTAGTTCTCTTTTACGGATAATAAGGATGTCGTTAGTTTTAAAAAAGGTCCCCACACCATCAGCCTTACTTTCCCCAATCGAGATAACACTTACACCTTTGTGCCACATGCTGGATACCTGGGCTACGTCTGTATTGGTGCTCAGTCTCAGTTCCTGACAACATAAAATATCAAAGTCCGTTTTTAATAAATATTTCATTTTTCTCTGTCTAAAAGAACTGGACTGGATGCCACGGGCATTCCAGGATGAAACTTTAAGGAAGGTCATGGATGTTTAGAGGGGGAAGAGAAACTATGGTGTGGGTTTGTCATCGAGACACTTATTATCTGTTTGACCACATGAGCTACGAGCTCTTCTTTTCTTTTTTTCTTTACTTCTACAAATGGAGTTTCATCATCATCATCATAATCATTATTATCGTTTCGCTCAGGAGGAGGGAAATCAGGAGTAGGAGAGAAGGAGTCAGAGTTGCTGCAGAAAGACGAGCTCTCTGCTTCAACCTGCAGGTGCAGCGGGGAGCCGCGGGCTCACTGAGCATCAGTCAGCCCGATGGAGCTGATGTCAGAGCTGCAGCTCTCGCTGAAGCTGCTTTCACACTGGCTTGCAATTTGTAAGCTGCCCTCACCCGACGGGCTGGAGTCCTCCAGAGAGGCGTCTGCAGGCTGTCGGGTGGAGGAGCACTGGGCGCGGGCCAGTATGCTCGGACTCCTGTCGGGAGCCGGTATCTGGTGGAGGCACTTTTGCCGAGGACTGGCCTCGAGGCTGCTGCAGGTCTCCGGAATGCGTTTTCTGCTGCTGTTGTAAGACTTCTGGTGGGTGTTGCTGCTGCTGCTGTTGTTTCTGCTGCGGTTGCTGCTGCTGCCGCTGTCGTTGCTGCTGCTGCTGCTGTTGTCGTTGCTGCTGCTGCTTTGGTTGCTGCTGCTGCTGTGCTTCAGACGGGGGATCACCCTGCGGGGCGGAGTGAGGGGCGACAGGGTTCCCCCACTGACCGGAGCTCTTGGTTTTATTTACATATGATTGTGGACATGTGAAGAAAGTGTGGCCTTTTTCGCCACACAAGCTGCAGGATGCTTCGGAGTAGCAGTCCTTGGCTCTGTGGCCGAGGCTGCTACACCTCCAGCATTTTATGGTCGGTCACTGCCTCGCCTGGTGATCCGTGGAGCCACAGATGAAGCAGGACGTAGTCTGACCGGGATATATAATGCGACCGCTGTACAGACTGAGGGAGATGGAGTCGGGATCTGGAGTATGTGGCCGTCTGAATCTTCTCTTCACTGATGTGAGCAGAATGTTCACATCAGTGTGCATGTGTGTATTTTTTAAACAGCTTTTATTGTCAACATTATTATATTACAAGATAAATACCACAGGGAGGAGTCTAATAATGTGCACATAAATATACAGATTTCACTTTCATTTCTTAACAGCAAATCAACTGAAATCATGTGTCAGTGTTTTCCTCAGTGTTCTTCAAGAGGTGAGAAGTCTTTAGGAGGCATCACATGTCAGGTGTGATGGAAATCTCAGGCCTCTCACGTTTCATTCATTATCCAATTAATAAACTTGTTATTAAGGGAAAACGGAGAAAAATATGGAGGATTTAAAATGTATGTATGACTATTTAGGGCTTCCATGCGTTTGACTGCAGCATGTTGTTCCTTCACTGATCAAACAGAGGCTCTGATGTACTTTGATTTTACTTCCATTATTATGACACAATTAAATACAATCAACTTTATTGTTGTAATGGTGTTTGTTCATGTATGAATGTTAAGTCATATTTATAGCTTTGCCAGTCTGGTTCTGACATAAATAGTTGTAAACTATTTTTAATGTCTTTGAATGAAATGGATCAACACCGCTACACCGATACATCCGCTTCTTGAGGCAGAACAACGATCCAAAGGTCCACAAACTAGCATCCAAAGTACGTGTTAACACGGTCAGAAAACCGCGTGCCTCCACCTTTCCAAAGAGTTTACCACTATCTCTCCTTCTACGCTGCACTCGCACACCGGTACTTTCGGCACATCGAAAAAGACAGTTCTTAATGTGACAGGCCCATGTTAAGCATGCAATATGCAATAACAATACCAAAATAAATGATAAAATGAATAAGCACCAAAAAATGTATTCTCTTAGGAAGCATTTGGCTCCTACAGTACGGGGTAAACTTTAAGGTGTCCTATAAATCTGTCATGTACTGTATCTTAGAAAAGTGCCACACGGAGAAACACAAGGGACTGACTCAGCTGATCATCTGCATCGTGTGCATGAGACTCTGGAAAACACGATGCTTCATGAGCATTCACCACACAGTCATTGACAGTGACTCCGTGTGCAAACAGGCGCTCACCGAGCTCCGGAGGAGACGAACTCTGGACAAAACACAGCTCCTTCCATGGAGCTCTCTGAACTTATAACACAGCACTTTATAAAACCCCATAGACTTGATACGCACTTTAACGAACTTTGCACATGTAATTATTTTTCTATGTTCTTTTTTGAGTGTATATAACGTGTAAAGGCGGCAGTAGCTGAGTCCTTAGGTGTCTTGGCTGTGAACTGTAGGTTCGCTGGTTCAAGTCCCTGTGTTGACCATGTATGGAGCGTGGACTGGTAGCTGGAGAGGTGCCAGTTCATCTCCTGGGTACTGCCGAGCTGCTGTTGAGCAAGGCACCGAACCCCCAACTGCTCGGGGCGCTGGTCACTGGCAGCCCCCTCGCTCTAACATCTCTCCTTAATTGCATGTATAGGTCCTGTCTGTGCATGTGTGTATTTCAGACCTGTGTGTGTGTAACATGATTAATAATAAGAGTGAAAAAATTAAATTTCCCTGTTGCGGGATAAATAGAGTTCTTCTTCTTCTAAAAAATTTTGTCTTCCTTTTTTTTAAAATAGCAAAGGCTCGGCACCCCGGGGTGCGATATTTGGTTTGTGTTTTTATTGGGCAGGATCTGCAGCCATGTCTCTGAAGCTTCACTGTGAACCTCACAAATATGAAAGGACACTAAAGAGGCAGGAAGACACGAGGACACCAAGAAAGAAAGAAGAAGCAAAAAGGAAAGAACAAAGGAAAAGAATGGGAGAAGGGCTGCAGACTTTGGCACCGCCCACCGAAGCTCGCGACACATGTCCTCTATCGCGTCCGCAGTTCAGATGTAAATACAGCCGGTCGGACACCATCGACTCATTCGGTTCAAACACTCTGAGAAGCACGATGTCTGGCAGAGGAAAAGGCGGGAAAGGACTCGGCAAAGGAGGCGCTAAGCGTCACCGGAAAGTTCTCCGTGATAACATCCAGGGCATCACCAAACCCGCCATCCGCCGTCTGGCTCGCCGCGGCGGAGTGAAGCGTATCTCCGGTCTGATCTACGAGGAGACCCGCGGTGTGCTGAAGGTCTTCCTGGAGAACGTGATCCGTGATGCCGTCACCTACACCGAGCACGCCAAGAGGAAGACGGTGACCGCCATGGATGTGGTGTACGCTCTGAAGAGGCAGGGCCGCACCCTGTACGGCTTCGGAGGTTAAAGCGATGACGACCTGACGGAACAAAACCCAACGGCTCTTTTAAGAGCCACACACTTGATCTGAAGACACGCTTCCTCTCCTCAGTCCCATCCAACTCCGTCACCTCTGGTTCTTCACTGAACACAGAAGAAAGTCCCAACTGTGTTCATTGATTAAGTTTATTATTATTTCTTTATTAGCAGATTGAACAAACACAACACAGGCAGAACAGTATGGCATCATGCTGACAAAGATAGAAGTGTGTGTGTGTGTGTGTGTCTGTGTGTGTGTGTGTGTGTGTAACCAGTCAGTTCTCCTTTCAGTAAACAATACATATTAAATTACAAGGACATTACATAAAAATACATAAATACCTAATAAGATACAAAGGCATAGAGGAAAAAGACAATAAATGAGGCAAAAACAAATCCGTGTAAAGAACTTACATTAATACGTGGACCATACTGTTATACATCTTTAACAAAGGTCATGTAAAGTATCTGTGGTGTAATTACATTTGTTATTCATAATTTGGACTGACTCAAAATAGTTATGTAATTCAACTTTCAAGGGATTTTCAAGGGATCAAGGGATTAAAGTTTGGTGGAGATTTGGAGGATTTAGCTTCATGGATATGATGCTTCCCTTGAAGAGTAGTAAGATTCAAATCCACTGTATTGTTTAGTTTTGGTTTTCATAACAGGAAGAAAGTCCAAACTGAAGGATCCAAATGAAACGGGTCATGACGATCACGGGACTAAAAGCCTGAAGTGGAAACAACACAGATCCATTGTCTCACATTTCTGTTCCAAGTGTTGCTGCGTTAGGAACAAAACAGTTTGTTCTGTTTAGTGAAAGATCCATTTGTCTCATTAATGTTTGTTCTTATATTAACATTTGCATATTTAAATGGCATGCACACACACACACACTCACACACACACACACACACACGCACACACACACACACGCACACACACACACACACACACACACACACACACACACCTGTATTTAGTGAGCATCCATATCTGTATCCTGTCTTTTTAAATGGATAATGTGTGGACACTGCTTGAGTTTGACATGCAGACTGTTCCACAATTTCACGCCATACATTGAATTAAATGAGACATTTTTTTATAATTTCACATGTGTAATCTGTACACTTGACGTTTTTAAATGTAATGATACATTAGATTATATTTAGATTACATTAACTGTTTGAAATTCCAACAGAACAAATACTTTTAGCATTTTTTACTTTAAAAAATAGAATGGTCAACATGTTTGTGTGTATTTATTTAATACGAACATGTCAAATTCATCAACAACATAAAAACAATAGAAAACAAATAAACAACAGACAAAGCAGAATCTACTAAAGAAACTATGAAAAGAAAGAAAATAACAGTTACTTTCATTCTGTGCACAAAATATCAGAACAGATCAAATCCAAGCTCAGGTTCAGCTGAGAGTCTGAGGGTTGAATCTAATCAAATCTGTACTTCTCAACATGGATGAAAGGACGTCTTCATTTCTACACGTTTGTGAAACGATACAAGTGATAGAAAGAATAATAGTTGAAGGGGAATCTACTGTAAGATCCTACAAAGTAAAGTCACAAGTATTTAAGGAGAACGGAGCAAACACTGGACAAAATCTAAGGAACAAATATTAATGAGACCAATTCATCTTTCACTGTTTCAAGTAGTTATGTGTAATAATGATATCTAATCAAATCTAGAAATAATAATAATGAAATATAGAAAGCACCTCAGCGTTAGAGACACATGAAAGTGTTTTCTGTATTTCCTTCTTCACTTTTCCAGCCAGAGAGCCGCAGGACTCCACACAAACTGAAGCTGAGCACATTGATTTCACTCAGAATGTGACTTTATTTACATCTTTATCTCACACATCTTTCATTATGAACCTGTTGAATTGGGCTGGTAAATCTACACAGACACTCAATCTGGAACAGGAGTCTAACTGTCCAACAGGCCGAGGCACGGACCGTGTGTTTACCTCCACCGGAAAAGTCCTTTATTCAAACGAAATAAATCCCAATACTGCCGTTTTTTCGGTTTTGTTACATCCAGACACGTCTCTGCTAACTGCAACAACACTGAAACGTGTGATACAGATCACTTTTACACCCTTTCAGAGACCAAATGTGCAGTAAACTCGCCGCGAGTTGTCCAAAGTGAGCGTGTATCAGAGAGGTTTGAAGCCTCCTGAGATGAAATCAAAGAGTCCTTGTGACCAAACACGAGCTCAGTGTGGAGGGAAGGACCTTTTCTCGCTGCTACAGTAAAAACCGCGTTTTAAAAAGGTTACTTTATGTGAATTTAATCCCCAAACTGTGGCGGAGAAAACACAAAAGTGTCGCCACATTTCGGCAGGGCGGCGGAGCGGCTGTGGGAGTTGACTCTCCACGGTTCTCACGTGCTTTATAAATCTGCCTCCTGCCCTCGGCTCAGTCACTCTCAGACGAACACAGCACACACGAAGATGGCAGAAGAAGCTCCAGCAGCAGCTCCGGCGAAAGCCCCCGCGAAATCCCCCAAGAAGAAGGCTGTTCCCCGCCCCAAGAGTGACGGACCCTCCCTCCCGAAGCTCATCCTCAGCGCCGTGGCTGAGTCCAAGGAGCGGAAAGGCATCTCTCTGTCCGCCATTAAGAAGTTTCTGGCCGCCAAAAACATCGACGTTGTTAAGTCCAACAAACGCATCAACTCCGCGGTGACTTCTCTGGTGACCAAAGGGACTCTGACGCAGACCAAAGGGACCGGGGCCTCCGGATCCTTCAAGCTCACCAAGGTCGAAAAGGCGGTCGCCAAACCAGCGGCGAAGAAAGTGGTGAAGAAGAAAGCTCCCGTTAAAGCCAAGAAGCCCGCGGCGAAGAAGACCCCGGTGAAGAAACCTGCAGCCAAGAAAGCAGCAGCTAAGAAACCTGCAGCCAAGAAGTCTCCGGTGAAGAAGGCGGTGAAAAAGCCTGCAGCCAAGAAGAGTCCCAAGAAGGTGGTCCCCAAAAAGGTGGTGAAGAAGACCCCTGTGAAGAAAGCTCCGGCAAAGAAAGCTGCAGCAAAGAAATCCAAGAAGTGAAGCAGCTCCTGAATGCAGCACTCCGGTGCATCTAAAGGCTCTTTTAAGAGCCACCACAGATTCACTCAAGAGCTTTTTCCTTCCAACAACTTCTCCACTTTCTCTTTTTCTTTATTTACATCACAAGATCTCAGAGTATCAGCATGTGTAGTTTCACACGTTGATGCTTAAACTTAATATTCCTTTACACAGTTAAAGACCCATTATGTGATACATGGTAAATGACATCTCTACATGTTGATGGGAAACACTTGAACACAACACATAAAACAAATGATGGCTCCATAATAACAATAATGATGATGATGATGATGATGATGGGTTCTGTGAATGAATCATTTTCACTCTGAAAGGTCCAAAGTCGTCCTTTCTAACTCCACACTGTTCTGTCTGAATCTGTTTTTAGAGCCACCATAGAAACAACTGAACAGTGTTTTCTTCCAAATCACTGACTCAAGGAGAACCCCAGACATTTGTGTCCATTTGGGAAAATGTGTCTTCTTCATCTGCCATCAGTTTGGCTCTGTTGGTGTGTGTCTTAATACTACTGGAGCCCTAACAGCTCATGGATCACATACATATTTCATCTGTTTTCCGTGATAACAAGAGAATTAATTTGAGTGTTGGAGAATCAGTGTAACAATGTCAGAGGAGCAGGAGAATATGGATCACCATCACAAATCTCTTCAATCAAGGCCGACACATGAAACAGCTTCATGGCACCTTATTACAGAGAATGTTCACATCAGTGTGCGTCATCTAAGAAGACGGTTGGTACGGCTTCAGCTTCATCAGAGGAGCAAGTGAAGAGAACCTGAGGTCCTCATTAACTACATAGTTTTGGCTGCACATAAATAAACAGATTCCAGTTTAATTCCTTAACAGAAAATCACCTGAAATCATGTGTCAGTGTTTTCCTCAGTGTTCTTCAAGATGTGAGAAGTCTTTAGGAGGCATCACATGTCAGGTGTGATGGAAATCTCAGGCCTCTCACGTTTCATTCACTATTAAATGAATAATCCTGTTATCATGGGGAAACAGAGGAAATGAAATATGTTATTTATGATCATTCAGGGCTTCTGTGTAATATTATTTTTGGGTTCATATTCTAATTGATCAATAGAAGACTGAAACAAATGTACGACCTTCTTGACTCAATAAGGACGGAAGTGTCCACTTGGCAAAAACTGCTCTGACATTTTCTGCATAAATCTCTAAAACAATTTCAGCCCTGCTCAGAAAACATTCGGTCATTTTTAGGACTCAAACCCTTAAATATCAGTTTGATTATTTGTTGTTATTCATGAAAAACAAACAAAAAAAACCACATAGTTATTTTCCATGAAACAAATGTTTGGTGGCTGGGGGATTTTATAAACTCAGTCTTCCATATGTCAGTGATTAGCATTAGATCCGATCAGTTCTCTTGAATCTGTTTATGGGTGATATTTCTAAAAAGTTCTAATTGTATAACTGGATGTATGAGAGAATTTCGTATATTAATGATAATTATGACTTCATATATTAATATTTTGAAACACTAACTTATTATTTTGAGAAAGTTTCTCATTATGAACATACTTTTTTATCACATTAGCAGAAATAGGCTTCCTTATGTAAAACCATAAAGATCTATATTTTCATCACCATCTGGTTTGTTGGTGTCGGCGCATGCTCAGTGTCGGCCACACAGCTAAGCCAATCCGGGACGCGCAACAGCACACTGATATTTGCATATAGCAGCGTATAAAGAAAGCAGCAGCAGGGCAGCAGAGTGTCATCTGTTTCCAGAAAAACCTAATCATGCCTGATCCAGCAAAGCCTGCGCCCAAGAAAGGCTCCAAGAAGGCCGTGACAAAGACCGCCGGGAAGGGCGGCAAGAAGAGGAGAAAGAGCAGGAAGGAGAGCTACGCCATCTACGTGTACAAGGTGCTGAAGCAGGTCCACCCCGACACCGGCATCTCCTCCAAGGCCATGGGCATCATGAACTCCTTCGTGAGCGACATCTTTGAGCGCATCGCCGGTGAGGCCTCCCGTCTGGCTCACTACAACAAGCGCTCCACCATCACTTCCAGGGAGATCCAGACCGCCGTCCGCCTGCTGCTGCCCGGGGAGCTGGCCAAGCACGCCGTGTCTGAGGGCACCAAGGCCGTGACCAAGTACACCAGCTCCAAGTAAAACTGCTGCTGGACCAACAACACAAAGGCCCTTTTAAGAGCCACACACGTTTCAATGAGAGCAAAGATATCAATCAGTTACAAGTGCTCATAGTTTCAATATATGGTAATTAAACACCTGAAACCTACAGGTCTGACCATGACTGTGTTCAAACTTTGAAACACTGTAACCTACACTCCAAAAAACATTGAGTTAAGAACAGACTAACTGCAGATTTAACACAATATGTGAATCTATGAGCAGCCCAGCATTTAGTGAGGATATTTAAAAAAAAAATGCTTTGCCTTTTTTACCCAACATGTTTACTGAATTGTCCAGAATGCTGTGTTTTAACTAAGCGGTTTGTTACATTATCTCTTCAGTTGAGGTTTTGTGCTAACCCTGTTGTTTGGTTATAGTGACTACATCATTGGGTTAAATTGACACAATTCATCAGTTTATTATTTCTGAGCTAATTTTCCTGTTCTCCTTAATCTAATATGACCATTCATTGATAATTTGAAATACTCTTATTATCTTATCAAATTCCAAACGACTTAATATCAAACAATAGTTTTAATCTGACACAATTATTTTTGGCTGTGATATAATACTTCAATGAGCTGACAAATGATGAGGGGAAACATGTATTGAGTATAAATCAAGAAACAATCACTTAAAAAAACAATTCAACAACATGCCCCTGTTGCTCCTGAGGAGCTGCTCTGCTGCTGTCCACTGCACCGGGTGTGTCGTGTGCCCCCAAATCAAAGGCCTGGAAGATCAACAAACAAAACATTTATTATAACCATATCAACATATCTAAATGTATCTTGTAATGAAATGTGGCATGCCTTTGGTATGTAAGACCCTCTATCTCACAGCCTATCACAATCATGCATTAGCTGACATTGTTGGGTATATACAGAATATAGTAGTTTAACCACAGTGGATCTGAGATTATGGCAGTGGCAAATTCGGGGCAGGATATGAATGCTCAGAGACTAGTTAATGAACTAGTTAGATGAAGGTAAACTGCTTGAATCCAATCAGTTTGTTTCACAAGATGACATTGAACGCATCTAAGCAAAGGCAGAAGCTACTGGATGTGAAAAAAAAACGTACGTTTGGCTTACATTTAGAGACTTACATTTAATGCTCATGTTTTAGAGTACCTAGCTTTCTTTAGTCATTCATTACCATGGCTTAGCTAGCCTTGAAGCTAATGTTACAACACGGATAGCGCTGTTTTAGTATAGCTTCGCCTCAGTGGATTAATATGAAGGCTGGAATTCTTGAATGGACGTCAGAGTTATAGCAACATGAGCAACAATGGTAAGGGAAGTTGCTTCTCTAACACCAATCATAATATTGCTGCATGGATGGCCATAGTGCTAACTAAAAGCATGGACAGAATCTGGCGCTAACCCTGGCAAGGCTTGAGCTACGTCTCTGATACTGCGGTCAAGTAAGCCGCCGTCCTTCTCACTTGACCGCAGCTGACAACTTTGTATGTATTGTACAAAACATGTAATGTTGGATTATTGCAACTACACGTGTGGGTCACAATAACCCAGACGCTGAGGTACTTTGTCTCCATTCATGTTGGCGCCATTACGAACAGCAACAAGCATTGTAGTATCAGAGAGGTTACAATAGTTACAATAATTAAATAATAATTGATATCAATATTGTGATTTGTTAAAATACAGGTTTTGAACTATTACAATTATTTTGACAACTTTTCATCAAGATGATTAAAGGATGATTCCTGCAAAGTTTTGTGGTGATCTGACTCTCAGCCTAGGACTCAGCCTAGGAGTTTGAAAAAATAGGTTTTACATTACATTTGTGAAAAAATACTAGGCGCAAACGTGGCATGGTCTAAATCCCAAGATTCAGTGCCTTTCAGAGAACATGCAGATGTAAGAAATCTATATTTGCAATATACCCACCTCGATGTGGACATGTGTCATTTTTGGTGTGTTGTCTGGGGGCACCAGTCGATACCTCCCCTGAAAGTTTTGTCTCATAACTTGTACGGTTAATGCTCAAGTATGAGTGATATTCAAAACAGCGCCATCTCCTGGATAATTGATGTCCTATTATTCTCAAAGCATCAGATGAGCATCAGAAACTATTCTAAGTTTCTTGTTAATCTGACTTATAATTGCTGAGATATGATGAATTCTGTATACCAGCACCACCTAGTGGTTTGTTGTTGTGAAATCTAGTAGCCGGCCTCAGTAAGACATAGAAAACTAGATTACTAGATTAGTTTTGTGTCCATCTGACACAATTTTAGGAAGATTCTCAGCACTTCCTCTTTTGACTAATCTACAGGAAGTTGTTCCATTATAACTTCGGCATTCTTTTGATAGCTTTTGGTCAGGACCATCCAAACATTACATGTACCAAGTCTCGTCTTGATCGTACGTTCGGCCTAGAGGAGTTTGAAAAAGTGGCTTTTGCATATATCACGATGCTGCAAGAAAGGCGGAAATGGGCGTGGCCTATATCCCGAGATTCAAAAGCCTGAATGTAAACATTTTGAATGTGCGAGGTACGGATGTCGGAGGTAGAGGCAAAAACGCGTTCAACTTGATTATAGCGACACCTGCTGGTGAATATGTGTCCTTCATCTTAGGAGGGCAAGGGCTTAAATTAAATGTTATTTTACTCTATATAATTGACCCAATTCGTCCCTAACAGAGTTGACCGAATTTATGGTTAGTATGATGTTTTTGAGAATAAATCTCTTCAATCATATAAGTTTGAGGTCAGAAGACAATTTGTGTTCTATCAGACTAAAGAAGTTGAATTACAAAAAATAAAAAACAAGTGTTTCCCGTGTTTTTTCAATACCTGAAATGTACCCGCAGTATATATATATATATATATATATATATATATATATATATATATATTTAAGAAAAGTAATGACATTTTTTTCCTCTCACACTCTTCAGTCTCATAAGATTCTCTTATTTGTCTAAATTAGAGGTCCAATAGTGAACGCACTGAAATCAAAAGATAATTTGTTATTTTAAAAAAAATGTTCTGACATTTATTAAAAATGTAATTTCCAGCACATCTAAATACATGCATATTTCTTAACAATGGAAGGACATATGTCACCTCACCAATATATATATATATATATAATTTCTTTCATACCTAGATTTGACAGTTAAAACCTTTTTACAACTACTATACATTTGTAGATTTAATTAAAATAACATCTAACCGCTAACCGTAACCTATTTACAACCTGAAATATAAAGTTGGCCTGGCTAGCTACTGTTTTTTAAATATTATGTCATATTTTGCTGGCCAGTGGAATCGACTGTTACCTATGCGGCTCATGGTTTTAACAAGATAAACATCCTGTATGATGCCTGGGTACACATCTCCGTCATAACTGAGGGCACACCATTGACCAATGCGCCCCTCATATGAGTCTTGAATGTGCTGCAGACTTCTATTGTGTGATGTGTCAGGATGTGATGTGCTGGTAGAGGGGCAAGCTTCTTCCCATTGCTGAAACAGGTGCAGCCATCAGGGCCCAGTATTTCAAACGTGATCTGACAGGATTATCCTGGTCGGATTGGATTAAATCTAGATCTGATCTGAAAACTGGGTATTTCAACACAGATCAGGAGAATCCTGATCCTGAAGATCAGGGTTTCAGCTCTGGTAATCCAATCCTCCCCTGAATCCAGATAAAAGGCTGATTTGGGTATTTCAAAAGTTAAGTCAGATATCTGGATCAACTTGATACCAAAATTTCAGGATCATTTGAATCCCACCTCAGAGGTGGATTTGACTTGGATTGACAAACTCTGAGCGCATACTTCTCCTAGATATTGTTACTCAAGATGTTTGTTACACTTAAGTGTTAGTGTTGTACTTCTAACAAGTAATTTAAGTAATATCAAAAAACGTAAAGCATAGTAAAATTTTTGACCACACTGTAAAACTGCTGTAAATAAAATTACAATTATTTCTCAAATTCTAGTTCACCAAACATTGTAACTTGCATGTACCAAAACAGAGAAAGACAAAGGAATGCAGGGTCCAAACAAAGTTTTATTCCAACAAAAAATAATGTGACCACTAAGGACCATGCTATTTCAAATGTCAAGCTGTTTCTCTAACAGCTTGATTGTTAATTTCTGTCTCTTTTTGCTGAAGCAGCGTCAGCTTAATTTGCCGTTTGGCCAGTTCAGTCTGTTTGACTGCCCTTTCGGTCTCCATTTTGAGGAGCCTCTCATAGGCTTCCTCATCCCCGGCATGCCTCTTCCGTCGCCGTCGCTCTGGCGCTGGCGCTGGCTCTGGCTCTCGCCCCCGTGCCTGATGTGGTAGATAGATAAGTTTATTGGTCACATGCAAAGCTAAAACCAAGGTTTAAAAACAGTGTAGTGAAATGCAAAAAAAAACAAGCTCTCACCAATGTTGGAGAGGAATTAGGATGAAGAAATGTTTCTAATTGTGTCACTGACCAATACCATGAAAGTAATGCCATTACAAATTTAAGCAGTTTCAAGCACTTTATTCAAACTCCAATTACTTGAAAGTCTTAAATGTATCAATACAATTAAAGCATTTTCAAGGATTTCCAGCACTCACCCTGTTGTAGCTGAGTGGTCCATGGCTGTGAGTGGACTCTGAAGGTAGAAGGTGTATGAGTATCTTAATCCACAATCCCAAATTGTGTTTATGTAGCCTACACAAAAACATGATATCATCACCAGCATTAGGCTACTGTAGCATTCTGAACCTTCTGAACAAACCTTGTAGTTAATACTCAAACTGTGTTGCGTTGTGTTTTCTAAGCACTGAGCAGGTCTGTACACAATGCAGCCTGCTTATACTGTAAATCTGCCGTGTTGCAAATGACATGACGCTAATGATAGCCGCTAATGATAGCCCGCTAGCTGCTTAACACACAAGTCAATGGAGCCGCGTTAGCTCCCGTTAGCACGGCCGCGTCTCAATTAGAGATCGCCACGGCCTGCTTTTAATAAGGTGACAATTCAAATAGTTGGCTTGCATGATGTGTTGGTTGCCGTTCGTATGGTATTAAAACCGCTACACAATAGACGACGGTTAAATTACACTTTTGACGTGAAAGTCGGCTCTCTGCTACTCCTTTCATGAAGTAGTCCACCATGTTTCAGATCCCGGAGGCGGAGACTTGAGATTGGGAAATCCGTATCCGGCCAGGTAGGGATCAAGGTGATCCACCCTGCCTGTGTTTTGAAATACTCAGATAAAGTCAGCAGGATCACCGTGATCCATGACTGAGAAAAGGAGGATTTCATTATCCGGATTATTCTGATCCAGATTACAAATTTTGAAATACTGGGCCCAGGTGCTAAGCAAAAGCAGTCGCTATAGTCCTGACACCTTTTAGCTGTTGTCTTTGGTGGCATCTTCAAAACATGCAGACATTTGTTTTAATTCAAAATCTAAAATGGAATTACAACGGTCATTGTTTTGTTCCATAATAATAGAGTTTAAATGTAATTTCCACCACTCTCTTGTCTTTTCCACTACAGAGGGGATTGGGGTTGAAATGACATTTCTACAGTATTTCATGAAAAACTTCAAAGTAGCTTTACATATTAGCTTTGATTTGATTGCTAGCATAATATGCACACAAAATCCATGTATTTCTCTAAAAACGTATATCCTCTTACAAACTTTCACAGAGTTACAGCGTGTTTGTAAATGATAAACAATAAGTATATATCCTGGTTAAGCAACATTTACCTTGATTTCTCTTTAAACACTCAAGGTGAAAATGCACATGTTATATTTGAGGTGAACGCCACTGTCGCTTTTCACTTCCTGAAAAACAACCAATCATATCTGTGTCTAATGCTTTTAGAAGGTAAAATACATTGGTGTGTTGGAAATGACTATGTGACAGCTAGATATGATCCAAAACGTAATGCTGGCAACTGCCAGACAATAAATACTAAAATACTTTTTTATTATATGAGTATTAGTCTATTTAAGTACATTTAAAGTTTTCAGATATGTCATGTTTTTAAACTTTATTCTCATTGTTGAAGTTGGTAAATCTTGGTGAGGGACAAGGGCAAAATAGTGATATTAGTCTTTAAGGATGTTAAAAAGTAATTAATAATGCAATAATAATGGACCAATGGTGTAAATATTTAAGATGGTGTTATTCTTAATTTTACAATTTAGGACATGAAAGTGGGTGTAGAATTGCATATACACTATATGTACTACTACAATTTATCTTAGTGCATTTGGAAAATATTACAACTGATTGTGTTGTTGTACTGATTAAATGTTCTAGCAGCCAAACAATATCAAATAAAACACATGGCAGGTATTTTAATGAATGACCATGATTGAGCTCAATAGATGTCTTGTTTTTTTCTCCCCCCTTTCACTCTGATGAGTCTTTTATTAGTGGTATGACAGTCAGTGGTCGAAGTTTTGTTCATCAAATAACATAAGTAAACATTTAACAGTTAAAGTAGGAGCTGTGTCTTTAGTGGTCGTGTGTGGCTCTTAAAAGAGCCGTTGTTGTTGTTGTTGTGTCCCTTGAAGGTTCCGGGTGTTTACTTCTTGGCGGCCTTCTCGGTCTTCTTGGGCAGCAGCACAGCCTGGATGTTGGGCAGCACGCCGCCCTGAGCGATGGTCACTCCGCCCAGCAGCTTGTTGAGCTCCTCGTCGTTGCGGACAGCCAGCTGCAGGTGACGGGGGATGATGCGGGTCTTCTTGTTGTCGCGGGCAGCGTTTCCAGCCAGCTCCAGGATCTCAGCGGTCAGGTACTCCAGCACAGCCGCCAGGTAGACGGGGGCGCCGGCACCCACACGCTGGGCGTAGTTTCCCTTCCTCAGGAGCCTGTGAACACGGCCGACTGGGAACTGGAGCCCGGCACGGGAGGAGCGGGTCTTTGCCTTCGCTCTGGCCTTTCCGCCGGTTTTGCCTCTTCCACTCATCGTTAGCTGCGTCTTCTAGAGTCGATACTAGAAAATGTGACAACGACAGCTCAAACACTCCTTTATATGTCCGCAGAGCGCGGGACACTTGGTGCCAGACCAACCAGAAAAGAGGCTTCCCGCAGAGCAGCAGGGGGCGACGCGCGCTCGATTTTGGCGGACACTTTGAAAGGCTTGTCCGCCAATAAGAGCGGAGATTCGGGCGGGGGGTCGCCCCTCTAGGCGGTGCTGAGCTCCAGGAGGAGCCCCTCACCAATCAGGAGCCGCAGGTCTGAAGCTGCGTCACCACTTTCACAGCCGGTCCCACAGTTTAAGAGCCGCGTGTCTCCTCGTGTTTTCCAGGTTTCTCTTGTGAGTCCAGACCCCCAGAGAAAGAAAGAGTCATGGCCAGAACCAAGCAGACCGCCCGTAAATCCACCGGAGGAAAAGCTCCTAGGAAGCAGCTGGCCACCAAGGCTGCCCGTAAGAGCGCCCCGGCCACCGGCGGAGTGAAGAAGCCTCACCGTTACAGGCCCGGTACCGTGGCTCTGAGAGAGATCCGTCGCTACCAGAAATCCACGGAGCTGCTGATCCGCAAGCTGCCCTTCCAGCGCCTGGTGAGAGAAATCGCTCAGGACTTCAAGACCGACCTGCGCTTCCAGAGCTCCGCTGTCATGGCTCTGCAGGAGTCCAGCGAGGCTTACCTGGTCGGCCTGTTCGAGGACACCAACCTGTGCGCCATCCACGCCAAGAGGGTCACCATCATGCCCAAGGACATCCAGCTGGCCCGTCGCATCCGCGGAGAGAGGGCTTAAAGTGTCCGCTGCTACACAAACTCCAACGGCTCTTTTAAGAGCCACCTCAGTCCTCACTGAAGGCTTCATTCCTCTGCTGCCAACACATGTCTCTGCATCACTGACAGCTGCTCAGGAACGGACCAGCAGTCCAATGGGCCTCTACAGCCCGTTTAATATACGACAGGGTGTTTATTTATTTACAATATGTAACATTCCTTAAGTAAAGACAACACTGAATCTAACAAACTATAAAAAAGAGAAAAGATAAAAGTTAATTTCAATAGTCATTCACATGTGAAAGTGAGTAGGAATAACTATATTTAATCCTACCCCTAAACAATAATCTCTTACAATAATGCTCTCAGATTAAGTTTTGACATACTTCAAACATCAAATCCAAATGTACATATTTGCCATTTACATATATGTACCATACACACACCTGATCAAAGCCCTTCTTCATCCCTGTATTTAGTGAGCATCCATATCTTTATCCTGTCTTTAAATGGATAATGTGTGTACACTGCTGAAGTTGAACATGCAAACTGTTCCACAATTTCACACCATAAACTGAGATTCAACATTTTTTTTCACAGTGTCTGTATAGTTGATTTTTTTAGATTTCATTTCCCCTGAAGTTATAGTACCCCTCTCCATCATAGAACATTTTTAATATTATCTGGTAGAAGATTATATCTGATGATTTAAACAAAAACAAATACATCTATACTGTGTGTATATATATATAAACTGCTCTTGAACGCACCACTCAGTGAATGCAAAGGTTCTTTTAAGAGCCAACACAGATTCCACTGGAGTGTGTCTTCCTACCAAACTACACTGTTAACATGTTATTCATAAGATCCACTAATATGAAATATCCACATATCCACATCTTCTTAGTGCTGTATTAGAACTACACAACAACCAGTGAAGAAGTCAAGCTGGTAACAAGGTAAAATCAACAGACAAACACACTGACTCTCTAACTGATCAAGTGTCTGAAGCTCACATCATGACTTTTCAAAGCACAGTGGTCCTAAGGGCTGGGGAGAGGGCTTTAACATGGAAGTGGATGAGACAATATAATGCAGGCTCTGTGGGTCCAGAGGAGAGTGGATGACAGAGGAGATCATAGTTCCTGTATTCTGCCATATTTTATATTCAAATGTTATATTTGGATTTTATATGAAAATGTGACAGATGTGTTTTTATAAAGTAAATAAATATAAATACTGTAATAACACAATTAAATATGTCAGTTGATTTTAACATGCATTGTGTTTAATATTTACATGTTTTATACAACAGAAAAACTAAAGCGTTTAAACTCATCCATCAAATCAAAGAGCACTGTTTGTGTCTTTCCTTCCTTACTCTCCACCAGAGAGCAGCTCTCCACACAAACTGCAGCTGCTACATTACAATCATATGTGTGGGATGGACTACAATAAAGCTTTATTCATGTTCACAGGAGATATGCACTTGTTGCAGCAGCACAAAGACACAAACAGTTCACATGAATAAAGACAGTGAAGGAAAAACACAACAAGAGAAGCTCACAATAGAAGAAGTCCGAGAAAAAGATTCCAATGTAAAGTGACACTGGAGTGATTATTCAAAAAGCACAAACATTTCAACATAATGTAATAAGAGATAAAAATGTACTAATATAAGAAACGTTCAAAACAGGATTATAACACAGAATATCAAAAATACAGTATAGTATGGGCATAATGTAATAAAGTGTAGCCACAGTTTGTAATAATAATTACAGATACATGAATATGTTTGAAATAGTCATGTGTTTAGTATCATATATGAAACAATCAACAGTGACTATACAATAAAACATCAATAACAATAAAACAATAATGTGAACACTCGGACATGTATTAATATCTGTGACATAGGAAGCGTCTGTTCTTCTCTTCAAGACCTAAAGTGATTTCTAAAGTCAAACTCAAAAGGTGTTTTTTTCGGTGTGTTGCTTAAAGTCTAAGTGTCATATCTGCACGTGTCCTCTGGATTATCATCACTCTCATGTCACGGAGCCTTTCTCCTCCTGGATCTACAGGAAGAGTCCTTTGTTAACCACATGTTCTCATCATTTCCATACACGGACTTCATATTACAGCCTGTTGTGATAAATGCTGTTCAAAGGTCAGGAATGTGAGGCTCTGAAGCTTCACTGTGAACCTCACAAACATGAAAGGACACTAAAGAGGCAGGAAGACACGAGGACACCAAGAAAGAAAGAAGAAGCAAAAAGGAAAGAACAAAGGAAAAGAATGGGAGAAGGGCTGCAGACTTTGGCACCGCCCACCGAAGCTCGCGACACATGTCCTCTATCGCGTCCGCAGTTCAGATGTAAATACAGCCGGTCGGACACCAAAGCCTCATTCGGTTCAAACACACTGAGAAGCACGATGTCTGGCAGAGGAAAAGGCGGGAAAGGACTCGGCAAAGGAGGCGCTAAGCGTCACCGGAAAGTTCTCCGTGATAACATCCAGGGCATCACCAAACCCGCCATCCGCCGTCTGGCTCGCCGCGGCGGAGTGAAGCGTATCTCCGGTCTGATCTACGAGGAGACCCGCGGTGTGCTGAAGGTCTTCCTGGAGAACGTGATCCGTGATGCCGTCACCTACACCGAGCACGCCAAGAGGAAGACGGTGACCGCCATGGATGTGGTGTACGCTCTGAAGAGGCAGGGCCGCACCCTGTACGGCTTCGGAGGTTAAAGCGATGACGACCTGACGGAACAAAACCCAACGGCTCTTTTAAGAGCCACACACTTGATCTGAAGACACGCTTCCTCTCCTCAGTCCCATCCAACGAGTGGGTAACGGCTGCGGCCTGCTGCAATACAATCGTCTGCAGCGGGGCTGGACCGCTGCAGACGATCAAGCAGGTCCCGCCTCAAGCAGGTCCCGCCTCCCGCCAGCAGCCCCGCCTCCCGCTAGAAGGTGAAGCCCCGCCTCCCGCCCGACAGCCAAGCCCCGCACCCGCAGCCGCTGCAGCCGTTACACACTCTCTCTCTCTCTGTAGGTAGTCGATTAGAAGATTTCATCAAGGAGAAATTATGTCGGTGAGTGAAATTACGTTGCTACAATAAATGCATTAAATGAAAAACTTTATTCACATCTCTGGACTCGTGAACAACCTCTAATTTTTAATTTGAAACTTCTGACATGCAGTGAAATGTCTTTCGTTGGATGTTTTGCACTAGTTGGAATAATGTTAATTACAATGTATTGGACTGGGGGAGGTGCACCATTTTCTGTATTTGTTTTCTTTCTGGTCCCACTGCGCCTGCACAACAGGGGGCAAGTTTCCTTTAAAGGAAACATTCATGGTGTGTTTTCTTCATATTGCATTGCAATAGCCTGTTTAAAGTGATTATATATGCAACAAACAACTAATCAGTACTGATACTATATGCTAATAGATAAAGGAGTGACAATAACACAGTAAATGCCATGAATTGCTTAGATATAGCTGTGTAGTATTCTTAGGAAAAAAGTGCATATGAGAGAAGGCTCATTACAACTAGAAGAGACATATGACTTTTCTTTTTTAAAGACTTGAGACTTATAATAATGTTAATGCTAATATGCCTTGTGTATCTTGAATCTAATGGTCAATTGTTCTTCTATTTTTGTTCAGCATCCAACCCATTTCGCAGCAAGTGAGGAGCCAGTTTTTCCCTCAGGGGAATCTTATAACTGTCTTTGTTGTCCTTTTAAGACAAGCCAGCATGACAGTATAGTGCACCATATGAAAAAACATTTGGATGCAGCAGTCTGCCATGGAGGTATTGTCACTCTTTATGTGGTCTACAGAAGCAAATACTGTACTTGTGTTAGGCTGTCAATAACTCTAATGTAATAAATATTTTGTTTTGCAGAATACCGAATCTGCAAATGCAGCTTTAAATGCAGAGACGCTCACCATTTTCACTGCCTCACCTGTGACACAACTATTATAAGAAGGAACCATTTCATTTCTCACTTAAAAGTCTGTGCTGTAAGATCTGTTCCCAAGAGCCAAAAAACAGCCACCGTGAGCCCCATAGCAGCCAGTGTCACCGAGAGCCCCGAAGCAGCCAGTGTCACCGAGAGCCCCGAAGCAGCCACTGTCACCGAGAGCCCCGAAGCAGCCACTGTCACCGAGAGCCCCGAAGCAGCCACTGTCACCGAGAGCCCCGAAGCGGCCACTGTCACCGAGAGCCCCGAAGCAGCCACTGTCACCGAGAGCCCCGAAGCAGCCAGTGTCACCGAGAGCCCCGAAGCAGCCACTGTCACCGAGAGCCCCGAAGCAGCCACTGTCACCGAGAGCCCCGAAGCAGCCACTGTCACCGAGAGCCCCGAAACAGCCACTGTCACCGAGAGCCCCGAAGCAGCCACTGTCACCGAGAGCCCCGAAACAGCCACTGTCACCGAGAGCCCCGAAGCAGCCACTGTCACCGAGAGCCCCGAAGCAGCCAGTGTCACTGAGAGCCCCGAAGCAGCCACTGTCACCGAGAGCCCCGAAGCAGCCACTGTCACCGAGAGCCCCGAAGCAGCCACTGTCACCGAGAGCCCCGAAGCAGCCACTGTCACCGAGAGCCCCGAAGCAGCCACTGTCACCGAGAGCCCCGAAGCAGCCACTGTCACCGAGAGCCCCGAAGCAGCCACTGTCACCGAGAGCCCCGAAACAGCCACTGTCACCGAGAGCCCCGAAACAGCCACTGTCACCGAGAGCCCCGAAACAGCCACTGTCACCGAGAGCCCCGAAACAGCCACTGTCACCGAGAGCCCCGAAACAGCCACTGTCACCGAGAGCCCCGAAGCAGCCACTGTCACCGAGAGCCCCGAAACAGCCACTGTCACCGAGAGCCCCGAAACGGCCACTGTCACCGAGAGCCCCGAAGCGGCCACTGTCACCGAGAGCCCCGAAGCGGCCACTGTCACCGAGAGCCCCGAAGCAGCCACTGTCACTGAGAGCCCTGAAGCAGCCCCAGCTCCCACTGCTCAGCAGCAAATGCAAGTGCGTGGACAACATCAGGTCAAGATCAAGTGTGTACACTGTGGTCTTAAACTCAACAGACGCAATTTAAGGGTGCATATTAATAGGAAACACCGTGGCAAAAAAGACATCACAGCTGAACGCCATTTAAGCTGTCAGTGCATTGACCCACTAAATTCTATTTTTGCTGTTAAAAAGACATTCACTGGTCCAAGCAATCCAATTCATGTAATCAAAAAAACATCTGGCACAAACCAACAAGTTAGGTGTGAATTGGATTTGTGCAAGGCCAATGCTGAGTTCGTCATATACATATATACATATATATATTTTTGCTGCTAACATTCACTTCAAACAGCTGTGTAACTTTCTGTCTCTTAGATGCTTTATTTTATTTTGTTGTAGATATGTCTAAATCTTGCCTCCTTTTATATTTTATATTTTACCTTTTACTTTTTATCCATTTATATTTATATTGTATATTTTTTTTGGTGGTTCTGGAGCCTTGCAACGTAATTTCGTTCATGTATATGCAAATGTGCTTGAATGACAATAAAGTTTGTCTAAGTCTAAGAATAAGTCTTCTTACGATTCACATCGCTTCTCTCCACCCAACACCCACAAGCACCCTCTCGCCCCTTCTCACACCTTCTCACACACCCCAGCTGACCAACCCCCCACCCAAACTAAGCCCCCACATGTAGCCACACACACACACACACTCACACCATCTACACACTACACGCACTAAGCTGCGCTTTCGTAGTTTTGTTATTTTGTATATTTATATCTCATTGCACACACCTTCTATTGCACATACTTTAGTGTCATATCTTGTTGTTAGTCTATAAGTTGTTGTTAGTCATTTATTTTGTTGTGTTTTACATTGTTGTGTCTGCTTCTAGTGTTTAGGTCTTTTGTTGTGTTTACATTTTGTTGTGTCCTTTTAAGTGTTAAGTCCTTCGTCTTACTTGTTATTTTTTCGTCATACGTTATTTTATTGTGTGCTTTATTTATCGTGTATTTTTAAGCCGGGAGTCGATGAAAAATGTCATTATGACAATAAAAATTCTTGATTCTTGATACATGATAATTTATGTAGCCTATAAAATAATCCCTCACTTTTCTGCATTTTGCTGTTCTCGGGTTTCCATTAATGACATAAACAATGACAAACCTATTTATTAATAGCGCAAAGACCGTTTTTATGACTAGCGTAGTAGTAGGAGAAAATCCTCCATCCAGGCGCTGTTTCTACCGAGTAGGCAGAGCTTGGCATGTGACGTGTGTGTCATGGGCGGGGGCTGGACCTGCTGGACCTGCTGGACGTCTGCAGCAGCAGGCCGCAGCCGGCTCTGCAGCAGGCCGCAGCCGTTAGTACTTGCATCCAACTCCGTCACCTCTGGTTCTTCACTGAACCCAAAGTCCCAACTGTTTTTATTATAATATTACATAACACATAACATAGTACAGGCAGAGCAGTATGGCATCATGCTGACAAAGATAGAAGTGTGTGTAAAGAGTCAGTTCTCCTTTCAGTAAACAATACACCTTAAATTATAAGGACATTACATAAAAATGCATAAAAACCTAATAAGATACAAAGGCATAGAGAAAAAAAGACAGTAAATAAGGCAAAATCAAATCCATGTAAAGAACTTAAATTAATACGTGGACCATACTGTTATACATCTTTAACAAAGGTCATGTAACGTATCTGTGGTGTAATTACATTTGTTATTAATAATTTGGACTGACTCAAAATAGTTACGTAATTCAACTTTGAAGGGATTAAAGTTTGGTGGAGATTTGGAGGATTTAGCTTCATGGATATGATGCTTCCCTTGAAGAGTAGTAAGATTCAAATCACTGTATTGTTTAGTTTTGGTTTTCATAACAGGAAGAAAGTCCAAACTGAAGGATCCAAATGAAACGGGTCATGACGATCACGGGACTAAAAGCCTGAAGTGGAAACAACACAGATCCATTGTCTCACATTTCTGTTCCAAGTGTTGCTGCGTTAGGAACAAAACAGTTTGTTCTGTTTAGTGAAAGATCCATTTGTCTCATTAATATCTTTTCATTTAATTTAGCTCCGTTCTCCTTAAATACATTTGAACTCTGACCTTGAATTTGATCTGTTCTGATAATTTGTGCACATAATGAAATTAAATGTTATCTTCTATCTCTTTAGTTGGTTTTGTAGATTCTGTGTTTTTTGTTTTCTGTTCTCTTTATTTTGTTCATGCATTTTACATGCTGGGAATAAATTCAAAAATGTTGAATTCTCAAATCGACCATTTTAAAATATTTTTTTTTTTCAATCAAAAATGCTAAGACTCTTCGTTCTGTTGGGATTTCACAACAGTTCAGGTAAACTAGATATAATCTAATTATTACATTTAAAAACATCAAGTGTACAGAAAAGTGTGAAAAAATGTTGAATTTAATATAATTCAATTCATGGCGTGATGTTCAGCGTGGCTCCTAGAACTTGTTGCTTAAAGGAAAGAGGAAGTCAAAGCTTTCGTACTCACTAAAGTACTTTAGTGTCCGTCTGTGTCCGGACACCGACAGAGCTGCTGTCTCATTCCAGGGCCCTGAACCTGTCATTACCGGTGTGTGTGTGTGTGTATATATATAATAATAATAATAATCAGTGTTGTGTTTTCAGAAAACACAAAATCCAAACATCTGACTGCAACATAAACTTCTTTTTTTTTATCTGTCCATGGAGATTTTATTACACTAAAAACACAGGACACTAGTTATATACATAGTTTCAAACATTTAAAAACAAAATACAAGTTACATTTTGGCACACCGGTGTAAAATCAAGGTTCCTACACCTTTTCCACATTCAAATTTAAGCACTTTTCAAGCTTTTCAAGGTGCGTTTGCAGCTCCTCACAGCTGTGTTGAACTACATGTTTGTGTCCAGAACATACTTTATATTCAGTTTACTTAATAATGCACTTGATCATCACATTCAATTAGATGTAATTGTGCTTTAAACAACCACAATTATGTTTCAGGACAACTCTCTACAAAAGGAATTAAGTCTCAAATGAAAGTAATTTTTCATGCAAATGTCAGAAAATGTGGTTTCCAGTCTCATTTTTTGTTTTTACTTAATAGTAAATATGCCATCCCATGTGACCTAAATTTCAAGCACTTTAGAACAGATGTCTTTGTTGTCTTTGTGGCAGAGCAACCACATAGGAGATGCAACTCGGCTTGGTGTGTGGTGTAAAAGAAATAATAAATAAAATAAAAAATGTAAAAACAAGAACACCAACTACAGACAATTTATAAACGGCCAATATAACTTATTGTTAAAGTGCAAAAAGTGTCCATTAGACATATTGTTCCTTGACGGATCATACAGAGGCTCTGATGGACTTTGATTTGGCCTCCATTAATACGACAGAATGACTCATAATCACCTTTATTATCAACAGGAATCATTTAAAGTATTTTATATATTCTCTTGTACTGACAGATTAGATAATTGTCATAAAATGCATCAACATTGCAGATGATCATAGGAATCAAACACTTTAAACTTAACTGCTGTGCTTTTTGATTTGTCCGTCTGTGTTCAACTTTTAACCATTTCTAAAGAAGAGCGCCTTCATTTAGGTCTACTACCGTGTTTTTACCAAACACAAAGGAAACTTACAGAAGAAGAAAGGGAACAGGGTCAACAACAACAATAGGAAAATCATTCAGCTGTTTTCGGTTTAAACTGCAGCCTTTATTTTGAAACACCGTGCAGTACTTCCGGAGGTCTTGTGGTAAATACAGGAATTCACTGTCCTTCTTTGTGATTGGACGCTCATGGATACGCTCACTCTGACCAATCAGAGAGCAGCTCGGTAAATAAAGCAGCGGTTTCGGCTTCACCGTAACATTTCTTCTCTCACTCGAAGAAACGTAAAGATGTCTGGACGCGGGAAAACCGGAGGAAAGGCCAGAGCAAAGGCGAAGACTCGTTCTTCACGTGCCGGGCTCCAGTTCCCAGTCGGCCGTGTTCACAGGCTCCTGAGGAAGGGAAACTACGCCCAGCGTGTGGGTGCCGGCGCCCCCGTCTACCTGGCGGCTGTGCTGGAGTACCTGACCGCTGAGATCCTGGAGCTGGCTGGAAACGCTGCCCGCGACAACAAGAAGACCCGCATCATCCCCCGTCACCTGCAGCTGGCTGTCCGCAACGACGAGGAGCTCAACAAGCTGCTGGGCGGAGTGACCATCGCTCAGGGCGGCGTGCTGCCCAACATCCAGGCTGTGCTGCTGCCCAAGAAGACCGAGAAGGCCGCCAAAAAGTAAAGTGGACACTCGCTCACTGCTGGAAAACTCACACAACGGCTCTTTGAAGAGCCACAAACTACCACTAAAGACAATCCTCCTACTCTTAGCTTTAGTTAAACGTAATGTTATTGAGGGAACACAGGTAGAATTAAAATCTAAAAGTTATACAATTTATTTTTTTAACGAAGAGCGTGTCATCGTGAAAGAGAGGAAAAGCTGCATTTACGCATAAATTCATAAACAAAGAAGGGGATTCATCAGTGAGTAGGAGATTCATCCGATATAGATTCTTCTCTAAATTGTAGCTCCACTATTTCACGTCATACCTTCATTTAATAGGATTTGGTCAGAGGAGAATGGCCAGACTGGTTGGAGCTGAAAGAAAGGCAACAGTAACTCAAACATCCACTGGTTCCAACAGAGGAATGCAGGAGAGCATCTGTAAACAGACAACACGTAGAACCTTGGGGCGGGTTGTCTACAGCAGCAGTCGACCACACTGACACGTTATTAAGCACCAATATAATAAAGTGGCCGGTGAGTGCATTACTGTACTCTCCATTATTTAGAATATTTCCCACTAATTACTTAAAACTTGACTTAGCTCTAACACAAGATCGTATCCTAAATCACCATGGAAATGACACATCATGACAGGTTCATTTATTGATAAAACAATAAACACATCATGTCTACAATCAGGAGTGGTTCCTAGTGATGGGACAAATGAACTGAGGCATTTGAGGCTTGTCTCGAGTAAAAGTGGGCGTGTCAAATGAAGCCGCGCTTCGAGGTCTGTATCGCTTCCGGAAAATGACGTAACCGATGACAAACGAGGCCTCGGTTTGGACAGATCACGTCATTGGTTCGTTCACCGTATCACTTCCCAATAAAACGCTTCAAACCTCGAGGCACGCTGTGGGTGTTGTAGGCGTTTATGGTGAGAAGAGTTGGAGAGAGTAAGTGAGAGTTGGAGAGAGTTGGAGAGAGTTGGCGAGAGTTAGAGAGAGTTAGAGAGAGTTGGAGAGAGTTAGTGAGAGTTAGTGAGAGTTGGAGAGAGTTTGTCAGAATAAGAGTAGCAGTAGCTAGTGATGGGACAAATGAACTGAGGCATTTGAGGCTTGTCTCGAGTAAAAGTGGGCGTGTCAAATGAAGCCGCGCTTCGAGGTCTGTATCGCTTCCGGAAAATGACGTGACCGATGACAAACGAGGCCTCGGTTTGGACAGATCACGTCATTGGTTCGTTCACCGTATCACTTCCCAATAAAACGCTTCAAACCTCGAGGCACGCTGTGGGTGTTGTAGGCGTTTATGGTGAGAAGAGTTGGAGAGAGTAAGTGAGAGTTGGAGAGAGTTGGAGAGAGTTGGCGAGAGTTAGAGAGAGTTAGAGAGAGTTAGTGAGAGTTAGTGAGAGTTGGAGAGAGTTTGTCAGAATAAGAGTAGCAGTAGCAGGAGAGTAGGAGAAGTAGAAGGAGTAGTGTAGATCATTTCCCCCACTGTAGGGCTTTGATGTGAGATATATATTTTTCTTTCCTTTTACACTGGTTTGTGTTTGTTTGTGTGTATGTCAGTTATTATGTTTGTAAATGTCACTCCTGAGTATATATGTGCACCTTCTGTCACTTTCTTCATTCACATACACTCTACTTTGACTCATGTATGTAAAGACGTCACTGGGAAGCCACAGTTTGACAGCAGTGTTGTGTTACTCATTCTTAAAGATAACATGTTTAAGTGAAATATGTACAACTGTTTTGTGTATCATTAATAAAATGAGTTGAAAAAATAAACACTGGTGTTGGGGAATGATTTATTCATGTGATGGCGCATGTATATGTTAAGCGTGATTTTACTACAAAGCACTGTAGGAGCATTAACATTCCTGCCAGTTCCATTTTTGTTTGTTTTGCCACAAATTCCTTTTCACAAAGATGGAGCCAGCAAGAAAGAGGAAGTCCTCACCTGTATGGGAGTATTTTGAGTTGACTGATCATAATAAGGTTTGTATGTGTAATGATATACATAAAATAGTGAATATTGTATACTCGCTATACACTGAACTATCAGTCCTAATATGTATGACTTCCTTAAAGGTGAGGTGCTTGCTGTGTGATAAACAGCTAACATACAGCAACAACACTTCCTCCATGCTTCGCCATTACAGAGCACTGCATGAGCATGCCCAGCCTGCCAACAGGCCGGATACAAGCCAAAGTACCATCAGATATTTTTTTGCATGTTGTCAAAATCTCGTGTTCAGCTCCTACAACACACCAGCATCACTGTTAATTGATAACTGTTACAGGTTCCAGAAAAGCAATGGTGGATGAGGCTGTGGTCAACATGATCATCAAGGACTCCCAGCCGTTCTCCGTTGTGGAGGATGTGGGCTTCAGGGAGCTCATGCACCTAATGGATCCCATCTATATTCTCCCCAGTAGAAAGGTGTGTGAACAGAGCCAATGTGGTCATTTTTATGTTGGTCATCATAACAGCTCTTCTTTTCACCCTCAGGCTCTGAAAGCAATGGTGGATATAACATATCAGGAGGCCAAGGAGAAGGCCAGAGAGCAGGTCCAGAAGGCTGTGGCTGTCAGTCTCACGTCTGACATGTGGACGTCCATCAATATGGACGCCTACCTGGCAGTGACGTGCCATTTCATTGACGATGAAGACCAGCTCTGCACTACTCTGCTTGGGGTGCAACATTTTCCAAAGGCCCATACAGCAGAAAACCTTGCAGCGGGGCATGTACAGCTCATGGAGGAGTGGGGCATCAGAGATAAGGTGAAGTGTCTTGTCACTGATGGCGCATCAAACATGAACGCTTGTGTGAGACAGCTAAATGTGAGGCATGCAATATGCATTGCTCACACAATAAACCTTATTGTTCGCAAGTCCTTCGATGATGTGGAAGGACTAAATGAATTAAGGCAGAAATGTAGGAGGTTGGTGACCCTCTTCCGCACAAGCACTACTGCGAAAGAGCGACTGGTCCAAGTGCAGGAGCAGATGGGAAGGCAGCCCTACAAAATGATAATAGAGGTAGACACTCGTTGGAACAGCACATTCCTTATGTTGCAGCGGCTGTATGAGCTAAGAGAGCCAGTGGGGGCAGCCCTGGCCTCACTGAAAACAGACATTACCCCCCTTACAGCAGCTGAGTATGACTCTGTGAACAACACTCTGAGTGTACTCGCCCCATTCCACCAAGCAACAGTTGAGGTTTCTGCTGAGAAGAGGGTATCCTCCTCAAAAGTGATACCTCTCATGAAGATGTTGCATCATGCAATTACAAACAAGATGCACACAATGAATGCATCCACCATTGCGAGGCAGCTGGGGGATAACCTTGTTCGACGTCTGAGGGACCACATGAGTTCTTTGGAGTCAGCAGGTGGCCTGACAATGCCAACTTTATTGGATCCAAGATTTAAAAAATTAGGATTCGAAAATGCAACCAGGAGACAAGAAGCAGTGAACCGGCTGAAAAATGAGTGTGCAAATGTGATAAGGCATGAAGCCTCATCTGCCCCCCCAGACCAGCTGCAAAACACTCGCGTGGCTCAATCTGGTGGCAATAGTAAGTATCCCCATCTGTATCCTTGATTATGACAGTGGTATTGTGCATGACACCCCACCCCCCTTTTTTGTTATTAGGTGAACTTTGGCGGCTGTTGGATGACGCCATAAACAGCAGCGGGAGCAGCTCAAGTGTGGTGGCAGATGCCGTGATTGAAGTGGATCGTTACTTGGCAGAGATGAATATTTCAAGGGATGAGGATCCACTGGTATATTGGCATGGACATAAAGCCATGTATCCCCACCTTTACAAACTGGCAGTAACCTGGTTATGTTCGCCAGCGTCTTCAGTGCCATGTGAGAGGGTTTTTTCGAAGGCTGGAGAAGTGTTGTCCAAAAAAAGGAACCGCCTGAATCCAAAAACATTGGAAAAACTAGTGTTTTTGAATAAAAATACAAACTCTTGAAATGTTGTCATTGGTATTTTAATTAAGAACAGAGCTCCATGTCTGTGTTGTTGTCCACATACTTACACATGATCATACTATAGAAATATCCATTGTTTATTGTTTCTGCACACATAAGTAAATCATACATTTCAGCTCAAGTCGTGGTACAATGGCATTGACTGTAATTTAATTTGTCCAGCAGATGGCAGTATTCACTGTTTCATTGAGGCCTCGATGAGTGAACCTTTTGGTGAAGCAATGGGCTGGAAAGCCTCAGTGATTCACGGGGCTTCATTTGCCCATCACTAGTGGTTCCAGCAACTTTTGTATTTTTACATTAAACCGTCGATGTTCGCAGTGGTACATGAGTAGCGTCTAACCAAAGATGAGCACGTTCAAGTTAAATGTACCATACACTTTCTGTGTCCATCAAGCTAAGACTTTTATATATCATACTTTTAATACCTCCCTCATGTTTTATAAGATGCTGGAAATTCAATTTCCTTGCAGGAAAGAGAAGCCAAAGTGTCTCATACTTACAGTCAGCATTAGTTTGACTAACTATTGTTTTTATACCAGATTCAGCAAACGGCGGATGTTTACGGTAGTAGATGTGTTCTGTAAGTTAAATATAAGTTTAGTTCTGCACTGATCAACAGTGTGATTCTATGTTATGGGATAATTCAGGTCTGTTGCTCTCAGTTTGTTTGTAAGTGGCTCTTAAAAGAGCCGTTGGAGTTTGTGGAGCAGCGGACACTTTAAGCCCTCTCTCCGCGGATGCGACGGGCCAGCTGGATGTCCTTGGGCATGATGGTGACCCTCTTGGCGTGGATGGCGCACAGGTTGGTGTCCTCGAACAGGCCGACCAGGTAAGCCTCGCTGGACTCCTGCAGAGCCATGACAGCGGAGCTCTGGAAGCGCAGGTCGGTCTTGAAGTCCTGAGCGATTTCTCTCACCAGGCGCTGGAAGGGCAGCTTGCGGATCAGCAGCTCCGTGGATTTCTGGTAGCGACGGATCTCTCTCAGAGCCACGGTACCGGGCCTGTAACGGTGAGGCTTCTTCACTCCGCCGGTGGCCGGGGCGCTCTTACGGGCAGCCTTGGTGGCCAGCTGCTTCCTGGGAGCTTTTCCTCCGGTGGATTTACGGGCGGTCTGCTTGGTTCTGGCCATGGCGGCTTCTCCTCTCTGTGTTCAGCTGAAGAAAGAATGAAGTCTGCCTGAGAACAGCGGCTATATAAAGGAACCGCCGGAGTCACGGCATCCGCTGATTGGTCCAGCTCGGGTGACTCGCGCGCTGTAGCTGATCAGCTATTGGACAACAGGGACTGAACTAAAGCGCGCGCACAGCGGCAAGGAAAACGAGAGAGAGAAAAGTCCTGTTTCCACAGTTCTCACTTATATTTGAACTGTTCACACTTTTCTACTTTGATTTACAGGTCTATGTGTCAGTTATTTTTAGATTAAATTTAATTGACGGAGAGAGAAAATGTAAGGGGAAAAAAACTATTATAATCTTTAACCATATTACTGTGACTAATAAATACAATTTATAGAAATACGAAGGGTTTACAAAAGTTGTCTATATATAAGTTAAATACAAAGAAATGCTATAAATACACTTTATTAGTATTGGATAATATACAAGGGGTTGAATATGTACTGTATAAGAATATTATATTTGTATATATTCAACTACAATGTTGCATTTGAATTGAATTGACGGAGAAAGTAAGAAAACAAAGAAATGTAGTAACTTCTCATTCGTAGTCAGAAACGGGTTCTTTCATTGAGTTGATCCACGTTATTGCTAGGCCTCTAATCTACTGTAATCTGGAGGAAAATGTGCTTTGTACTCCATTAAGATTCATTCAAAAACATGTCCATTTACAATTTAATCCACTGAACATGGATACTGTTATGGAATATATTATTCCTTATTCACCATTAACATTTTACACATATGAGTAATATTGCGATCAATATGAAAGCAAGTTTAGATACTTTGTATACAGACGGCAGCTTTGCCGGATTGAACAAAATCAAGTTTAAAAAAAAATAATTAAATTCTTTATTTTCTTACCGGGTCTATATTTGATTTACTGCTGGGTAGATTATTTACCTGCCAATAACATTTGTTCAGTACAAATACATTCCACCGCTCCAAGACACGAGGTTCTTTGCTACTTTAGTAAATAAAGCAGATTTATTACAGCACAAACTCTTCACTGCATCAATAGTAATAGATTCTTATTCCATGATGTGTTCAGTGATCTACCCAATTTAGACAGTTGTTGTAAAGTAGATATGTTTCACATGTGTTTGCATGTGATTTAAAAAGTTTCATATTTTCAATGTGGGACCTCACATACAAGATAAGCACTTCAGGTTTTAAGTCACCAAGTAAGCTACAATGTGTGGAATGCAATGATATTTATCGCTATAACAAGTTAATCTCAATATGTAGTTCCTTTCTACTAATGTGACACTAAATAAGAAATATATTATATTAACAATTCTAAGTGATTCAAATCCTTGCTCTCAGTGAACTGAGTGTGTGGCTCTTAAAAGAGCCTTTGTGTTGTTGGTCCAGCAGCAGTTTTACTTGGAGCTGGTGTACTTGGTCACGGCCTTGGTGCCCTCAGACACGGCGTGCTTGGCCAGCTCCCCGGGCAGCAGCAGGCGGACGGCGGTCTGGATCTCCCTGGAAGTGATGGTGGAGCGCTTGTTGTAGTGAGCCAGACGAGAGGCCTCACCGGCGATGCGCTCAAAGATGTCGCTCACGAAGGAGTTCATGATGCCCATGGCCTTGGAGGAGATTCCGGTGTCGGGGTGGACCTGCTTCAGCACCTTGTACACGTAGATGGCGTAGCTCTCCTTCCTGCTCTTTCGCCTCTTCTTGCCGCCCTTCCCGGCGGTCTTTGTCACGGCTTTCTTGGAGCCCTTCTTGGGCGCAGGCTTTGCTGGATCAGGCATGATTGGGTTGTTCTGGGAACAGATGACTGTATGCTGCTCTGCTGCTGCTTTGGTTATACGCTGCTATATGCAAATATCAGTGTGCTGTTGCGCGTCCCGGATTGGCCTAGCTGTGTGACCGACACTGAGCATGCGCCGACACAAACAAACCAGATGGTGATGAAAATATAGATCTTTATGGTTTTACATATGGAAGCCTATTTCTGCTAATGTGTTAAAAAAGTATGTTCATAATGAGAAACTTTCTCAAAATAATAAGTTAGTGTTTCAAAATAAAGATATAAAGTCATAATTATCATTAAGATACGAAATTCTCTCATACATCCAGTTATACAATTCGAACTTTTTAGAAATATCACCCATAAACAGATTCAGGAGAACTGATCTCATCTAATGCTAATCACTGACATATGGAAGATTGAGTTTATAAAATCCCCCAGCCACCAAACATTTGTTTCATGGAAAATAACTGTGTGGTTTTTTTTGTTTGTTTTTCATGAATAACAACAAATAATCAAACTGATAATTAAAGGGTTTGAGTCCTAAAAATGACCGAATGTTTTCTGAGCAGGGCTGAAATTGTTTTAGAGATTTATGCAGAAAATGTCAGAGCAGTTTTTGCCAAGTGGACACTTCCGTCCTTATTGAGTCAAGAAGGTCGTACATTTGTTTCAGTCTTCTATTGATCAATTAGAAGATGAACCCAAAATATATATATATATTACACAGAAGCCCTGAATGATCATAAATAACATACATTTCATTTCCTCCGTTTCCCCATGATAACAGGATTATTCATTTAATAGTGAATGAAACGTGAGAGGCCTGAGATTTCCATCACATCTGACATGTGATGCCTCCTAAAGACTTCTCACATCTTGAAGAACACTGAGGAAAACACTGACACATGATTTCAGGTGATTTTCTGTTAAGAAATTAAAGTGAAATCTGTTTATTTATGTGCAGCCAAAACTATGTAGTTAATGAGGACCTCAGGTTCTCTTCACTTGCTCCTCTGATGAAGCTGAAGCCGTACCAACCGTCTTCTTAGATGACGCACACTGATGTGAACATTCTCTGTAATAAGGTGCCATGAAGCTGTTTCATGTGTCGGCCTTGATTGAAGAGATTTGTGATGGTGATCCATATTCTCCTGCTCCTCTGACATTGTTACACTGATTCTCCAACTCTCAAATTAATTCTCTTGTTATCACGGAAAACAGATGAAATAAAATGTATGTGATCCATGAGCTGTTAGGGCTCCAGTAGTATTAAGACACACACCAACAGAGCCAAACTGATGGCAGATGAAGAAGACACAGTTTCCCAAATGGACACAAATGTCTGGAGTTCTCCTTGAGTCAGTGATTTGGAAGAAAACACTGTTCGGTTGTTTCTATGGTGGCTCTAAAAACAGATTCAGACAGAACAGTGTGGAGTTAGAAAGGACGACTTTGGACCTTTCAGAGTCAAAATGATTCATTCACAGAACCCATCATCATCATCATCATCATCATCATCATTATTGTTATTATGGAGCCATCATTTGTTTTATGTGTTGTGTTACTGTGTTACCCACCAACATGTAGTGATGTCATGTACCATGTATCACATAATGGGTCTTTAACTGTGTAAAGGAATATTAAGTTTAAGCATCAACGTGTGAAACTACACATGCTGATACTCTGAGATCTTGTGATGTAAATAAAGAAAAAGAGAAAGTGGAGAAGTTGTTTGGAAGGAAAAAGCTCTTGAGTGAATCTGTGGTGGCTCTTAAAAGAGCCTTTAGATGCACCGGAGTGCTGCATTCAGGAGCTGCTTCACTTCTTGGATTTCTTTGCTGCAGCTTTCTTTGCCGGAGCTTTCTTCACAGGGGTCTTCTTCACCACCTTTTTGGGGACCACCTTCTTGGGACTCTTCTTGGCTGCAGGCTTTTTCACCGCCTTCTTCACCGGAGACTTCTTGGCTGCCGGTTTCTTAGCTGCTGCTTTCTTGGCTGCCGGTTTCTTCACCGGGGTCTTCTTCGCCGCGGGCTTCTTGGCTTTAACGGGAGATTTCTTCTTCACCACTTTCTTCGCCGCTGGTTTGGCGACTGCCTTTTCGACCTTGGTGAGCTTGAAGGATCCGGAGGCTCCGGTCCCTTTGGTCTGCGTCAGAGTCCCTTTGGTCACCAGAGAAGTCACCGCGGAGTTGATGCGTTTGTTGGACTTAACAACGTCGATGTTTTTGGCGGCCAGAAACTTCTTAATGGCGGACAGAGAGATGCCTTTCCGCTCCTTGGACTCGGCCACGGCGCTGAGGATGAGCTTCGGGAGGGAGGGTCCATCACTCTTGGGGCGGGGAGCAGCCTTCTTCTTGGGGGCTTTCGCGGGGGCTTTCGCCGGAGCTGCTGCTGGAGCTTCTTCTGCCATCTTCGTGTGTGCTGTGTTCGTCTGAGAGTGACTGAGCCGAGGGCAGGAGGCGGATTTATAAAGCACGTGAGAACCGTGGAGAGTCAACTCACACAGCCGCTCCGCCGCCCTGCCGAAATGTGGCGACACTTTTGTGTTTTCTCCGCCACAGTTTGGGGATTAAATTCACATAAAATAACCTTTTTAAAACACGTTTTTTACTGTAGCAGCGAGAAAAGGTCCTTCCCTCCACACTGAGCTCGTGTTTGGTCACAAGGACTCTTTGAATTCATCTCAGGAGGCTTCAAACCTCTCTGATACACGCTCACTTTGGACAACTCGCGGCGAGTTTACTGCACATTTGGTCTCTGAAAGGGTGTAAAAGTGATCTGTATCACATGTTTCAGTGTTGTTCCAGTTAGCAGAGACGTGTCTGGATGTAACAAACCCGAAAAAACGGCAGTTTTGTGATTTATTTCGTTTGAATAAAGGACTTTTCCGGTGGAGGTAAACACACGGTCCGTGCCTCGGCCAGTTGGACAGTTAGACTCCTGTTCCAGATTGAGTGTCTGTGTAGATTTACCAGCCCAATTCAACAGGTTCATAATGAAAGATGTGTGAGATAAAGATGTAAATAAAGTCACATTCTGAGTGAAATCAATGTGATCAGCTTCAGTTTGTGTGGAGACCTGCGGCTCTCTGGCTGGAAAAGTGAAGAAGGAAATACAGAAAACACTTTCATGTGTCTCTAACGCTGAGGTGCTTTCTATATTTCATTATTATTATTTCTAGATTTGATTAGATATCATTATTACACATAACTACTTGAAACAGTGAAAGATGAATTTGTCCTTAGATTTTGTCCAGTGTTTGCTCCGTTCTCCTTAAATACTTGTGACTTTACTTTGTAGGATCTTACAGTAGATTCCCCTTCAACTATTATTCTTTCTATCACTTGTATCGTTTCACAAACGTGTAGAAATGAAGACGTCCTATCAACCATGTTGAAGAGTAAAGATTTTATTAGATTCAACCCTCAGACTCTCAGCTGAACGTAGAGAGTTGTCCTGAAACATAATTGTGGTTGTTTAAAGCACAATTACATCTAATTTAATGTGATGATCAAGTGCATTATTAAGTAAACTGAATATAAAGTATGTTCTGGACACAAACATGTAGTTCACCACAGCTGTGAGGAGCTGGAAACGCACCTTGAAAAGCTTGAAAAGTGCTTAAATTTGAATGTGGAAAAGGTGTAGGAACCTTGATTTTACACCGGTGTGCCAAAATGTAACTTGTATTTTGTTTTTAAATGTTTGAAACTATGTATATAACTAGTGTCCTGTGTTTTTAGTGTAATAAAATCTCCATGGATAGATAAAAAAAAGATCTATATGTTGCAGTCAGATGTTTGGATTTTGTGTTTTCTGAAAACACAACACTGTGATTATTATTATTATATATACACACACACACACACCGGTAATGACAGGTTCAGGGCCCTGGAATGAGACAGCAGCTCTGTCGGTGTCCGGACACAGACGGACACTAAAGTACTTTAGTGAGTACGAAAGCTTTGACTTCCTCTTTCCTTTAAGCAACAAGTTCTAGGAGCCACGCTGAACATCACGACCATATATTGAATTATATTAAATTCAACATTTTTTCACACTTTTCTGTACACTTGACGTTTTTAAATGTAATAAGTAGATTATATCTAGATTACCTGAACTGTTGTGAAATCCCAACAGCACGAAGAGTCTTAGCATTTTTGATTGAAAAAAAAAAATATTTTAAAATGGTCGATTTGAGAATTCAACATTTTTGAATTTATTCCCAGCATGTAAAATGCATGAACAAAATAAAGACAACAGAAAACAAAAAACACAGAATCTACAAAACCAACTAAAGAGATAGAACACTGTAAGAAAAAAAACGTTGTTTTTACGGAAAAAAACTGGCAGCTGTGGTTGCCAGAATAATATTGTAAAAAATACAGCAGAGTGTAAAACATATTACAGAACAACCTGTACAGTTACAATTTAAAACTGTAATCCTTTACAAAATAACTTTATAAAAATCACATGCTAAAATGGTAAATTCAACATCCCTCTTCAGCCAAATTAGCATGACTATGCCTTTATTAAAGCCATTTTTCCCTGTACAATTTACATGTGGTGGTAGCTTATTTTACATCTAATCCCATTAAATTTCACTGAGAAACATCAGACACAAGGCATTATTAAATCGCCTCATTATAAGACAGTAATTTTACTGAATATTTCTGCTTCTTTTAGTAAAGGGTTGTTTTATGTAATATATTTTGTAGTATTAATAGCAATGTTTTGTAGTGAAATAAACATCTACATGACTGACCGCTTCTATATTTGATGGTAACAATTAAACTGCACTTTCTTTTTATGTTTGACTTTTACCATAAATGTGAAGAGAACTGTAACCTGTGGTATGCAGCAACTTTTAGAAAAACAAATACAATACCAACTTGTCATTTCAAAGCCCCATTTTATTATTTCAAAAAGGTATAGAGTACAACCAGACTGTCACAACTTTTTTTAAACTACTATTTTCATCTGTAACATATTTAAACAAGCTTAAGTAACTAAGCAACCGTAAACCACCTTGGATCAAGGTGAAGACTCTGCCGTAAGTGTAGACGGGAACTGCTGCTCTTCTCCACAACACCCCTCTGTGTTGATGGAGGAGAAGAATCTTGGGAAACAGAAGAAAAACAAACAGACAAATATATTAATGATAAAATAGACACACTAACAGACGCACACATAGATACCGACAGACTGACTCACAGACACACAGACTCACATGGACACTCACAAACACAATCAATCTCACATCTTCAAACAAAGATTTTCATCTGTAATATTTACTGTTAATGTTTAAAGAACTAACCCACTCAAAGAAAAGTTTTATCTGTAACTGGAACATAACCACAAACCATGGCTTACTTGAGTCCATATTCAGATATCCCGCCACTCATGATCCGAAAGGTCTTGGATCAACGTGAGGACTCTGGGGTTCAAATGAAGACGGGAGGTGCTGCTCTTCACTACCTTGGTGCCCTTCTCCGGATTTATGGAGAAAAAGCACCTTAGGGAAACAGAAGAAAAACAGACAAAATGTAATAATGATAAAGTAACTTTAACCAAAACGACAACAACAAAATATCACATCAAGCAACTTTTTTTTTTACTTTGTTGTTGTTGTTACAATTCAATACAGAGAAAATGTTTGCTTAACAATCCAAAATGACACACCTCTGCAGGAACTCTAGTGTGGATGCCAGCTCGGATGGATAATGAATGTTGAAGCTGTAGTAGCTTCCAAACATTATACACAGGGACGACACAAAAGAGGGGATGTTCTCTTGAACAATGGTTCTGTCAACACTGACCATAAACCGTGTGGAAGTAAAGCAGGATCGCCCTAATAAAGAAGGAATCACACACAAATGTAAGTGGAACAAATGGTTGTGCCCCTGACAAAACACACACACACACGCACTATGACTCAGACACATACACAGAGACAAACACAGGACTTATACAGTTCACAATAAAAAAAACAAGCACCATGAACTCATCCAGATATAAAAAGAAACACAAACAACAAAGACAAACAAAAAGTTAACTTACCACACACAATAATGGTAGGAGTTATGGGGAGCTTGTCCATCTGGACTTCCCCTGCCAGACAGGTGTCCTCCACAGTATAAAGCATCCTCTCATCTCTCTCGTTGAAATAGGCCAGCAGCAGCAGCAGCATTTCTTTAACATCTTCGGAGCAGCCGCTCAGCTCGCACCTCTCAACATTTTCACCCTCGTTGCAGCCTGCAGGAACTTCTTGTTTTTGCTCATGCAAACTGTACTCATGAAGTTCAGGAGCCGTTTCCCCTTCAGATCGACATTCTGTATGAATGAATGAATTTCTTTAAGCGCTATTCCTGTGAGCTCCTTGAAATGCACACCCATGCCAAGTTCACTGAACCAAGAGGGCCAGTCTTCCAGGAGGTCTTTTATATTTTTCCCCTGGTTTACTTCTTTGCGCTGTGTGTAGAATGACGACTTCATTAATTGTTTGATATCCTCCGGATTTGCATTAGTTTGCTTGGACATCCGCCTCAGTTTTCCTTTCTTCTCTTGCTGGCTCTCTGGGGTCTCCCCAAGGGGCAGGAATTTTACATCCCACTTGATACACCCATAGGTGTCCTGGATCGCTGCTCTTTGCTCCAAAGGGACTTCATCTGTGTCAGAATCCTCTGTGCGACTCTTTCTTTTTCTTATTTTTGGTGTTGTAGATCTCTTAACATTTTCTATTCTATTTTGCAGTTGTTTCACAAGTGAGTGGTATCCAGAGCCTATAACATCTCCCTCTATAATGTCTTGCAAAGACTTTGGATACTTGGCCACCATTTTTCGGGCAACATCAGTTGAGGTCCGCTTACTCACTGAAGAACTTCTTCGCATCATATCACTTACAACAATGCGGACCATCTCACGTCTTAGACGAGGGCTCGGCCGTTTTCCCCTCTCTAGTGTCTGAATTAGTTCTTCTGGGAACTTGCCCCATGGAACCTGGTATGTATACACCCAGTCAGCACCAGGGCTTCGACAGCTGCTGGCAGATGCTGAAGAACTTCCCGGTGACATGGACTCCAGGGATGGTGGAGTTGCTGGTGATGGACAACTAGATGCGCTGCTACTTTCAGGAGTTTGGCCTGGAGAAAAAGAAACACAGACAGACAGACATATTATGAGAATGTTTTTGTCTTTCTATGGGCATCAACTGCATCCTTATATGCTGGAATACATACATCTCAACTTCCACGCAGCAAGCACTTTTCTGACCTGAATAGGCCTCAAAGCCGTTGTCAAATCACTTTCCTCTAGAAACTGAAAGTCATCACTCGTTTCGATGCCAAGGGACTGCAAGGTCTCCTCCAAAAGATCTTTTGATACTTCAGCAAGGTCAGGCAAAACCTCGTAGATGGCACTGCGCAAAAATGTTGGCTCCAAGTCTGTCATTTCTGATGAGAAAAGAGAGAAATGAGAAAAATAGCATGCAATATCTAATGTTTTTAGCCATTCATGTGTTTTTTTTCCCCCACCAGTGCCCAAGATCATGTTTATCTGGAGAAGATGCTGTGCTTCAGTGGAATCATTTGGTGGCCATTAACAATGTAGGATGTTAAAGGATAGAAATCCACCAACTCACTAATTTCAAGACACTGCAACATGGCACCGTCTTTTTTTGCAGAGTACAGATGATACTCAGAATGATAGTCAGCTTTATGTATATCCATCACGAAATACACCTCTGCATCATTTTTAATTAAAATAATGAGAAGCTCTCCAAACTCCACAGTCTCGTCATTTTTTGACACAAGGAAATGCCCTTTTTTATATGCTGTTCCTTTGTACTGTATGTCTGTGGAAACACTAGTGTTGTTTTCTGAGAAGCCAAACTCACACACTGCTTGTTTAATTGTCTCGCTATAAAGGCTGGGGTAAAATGTACAGCTGTCTTTGACATGTAGAGGCTGACTGCTTCCAGACCCCACTGAAACATAAGCCTGAAACATCTGATGTCTCTCAGACAAAGTAAGGCAGATATTTTTAAAGTTTTTCAGATGCCTGGCACATCTCTTAAAGTAGCTATGCTTACTTTCGAATCGCATTGTCCACAGTCGTATCAGGGGGCCAAACTTCAAAATTAGTGCCGGATAGTGTCGCAAATAATGATGCTTTGGTTTTAATTTACACTCTGGGAACAAACACTTCCTTGATTCCAAATATTCTTGGATTATAATGTCAAGATAGGCTACCTGTGACAGAGAAATCCTTTGTGCACAAACCAGATCAACATCATCGTCAGGACTTTGTACTTTGTCGCCAATTAAAACTGGCAGCAACCTCAAAAAGTTCCAGTTCTGGATGGCTTGGCCAGAAAGCTTGGGCCCCTCTTTGACAGTACATGGCTTTGTCAGCGTATCAGACCCTTTGTACTTGAACTGAGTGATTCGCCGATTCAGAAGTGAATATGTAAACCACTTCTTTTTTTTGATAAAATATTTCAAGTACAGTGCTACATCATAGGATAACACTCCCTCAAATATGTCGTGACCCAAACAAGGTGGGAGACCAGGCTGGCAAACATGAAACGATTTCAAAGCATTGAACACAGAGTTTACCTTAATGCCTTTGAAGTCCTCCCCGTCTCCAGATGCGATATCATTGACAGCCGAGTTGTAAGTTTCAGGGGTGCGCTGTGGACCACAGACATTTGGATCATCATTTTCAAACTCACTTCGTGTAATTTCACAGTATCTACAAAAATACTTTGAGCGACTAAAGTTCTCTGAAAACCCCCCAATGCCATGTGACCCGAGGTTGTCACCTGCAATGCAATACAGTGCTCCTTTAATGGTTTTATTGCCCACAGAGATTCCATTCTCCTCCAAATCTTTTAAATCCTCTAACATCTCAGAGAAAACCTTAGCACATCCAAACTGTTTTAGGTCCTTCTCTCCACACAACAACACAAGGGACATGTGATCAGTATTTGACCGCACATGAGCTGGCAAATTTGCCAAAGAAAGATAGACAGCTAGGACTTTATGTTTTTTTTTAGCAGAGCCAAGGGGATTGGCGATTTCAAATGCATCCTGATACAAAATTAGCTTCAGGCAACCTGGATTTTCCATGAAGAACTTGTTTGACTTAAAGGTTTGCCCGTCGTTTATGTCACCAAACTCCTGTGAGTCTGTTTCTTTACTCTGTTGTGATACTGAATTAATCCACAACTCAGATTCTAATAAGGTGTTCAATGTTTGCTTAACTGGAATGTAGTACGCATGTCTTTGTGACATGTTCTCATCAATCCCCAATGTTAGTTTTTTGGGCTCAATGTACTTAAACATATTTTTGAATGTCTGAGCTCTTGAATATGTTGTTCTGAGTGGCCCCTGATGGCAGGCAGAGAATAGATCTGAATCTCTAACACAATCACAGATTTTAATGATGTCATCATCTGTTAGACGCATGTCATCTTTTAAAAGTGAACGAAGTTTACTTGAAGTGTAATCCTGTCCTCGTGCAGATTTTGCATCTCTTCAACAATAGTCTGTATCGTTGAAGCTGGGAGAAGGAGCTGCCCTTGCAGTCTTAGATAGAATAAACAAATATTCCTGAGGAAGGTCTCACTGAAATTCTGTGGGAGTTCACCGTTTTCACTAGTTGATGGATCTGGTGAGATTTGGGGAGCATCCTCACATACAGCGCCATGAGACTGAGACACTGTTTCCCTATACATATCATTTATGTTTTCCACAGAACATGCTCTGTGTTTGCGTGACATATGAGCAGTGAAGGATGATTTCTTAGTGAACAAGTTTTTACAACCAGTTATAGGACATGATACAGCTCGCCCTTCAACTACATGCTCTTTCAAATGGTGTAGGAGCTCTTTTACAGTATGAAACTGGCGCGCGCACAGCGAAAGGGCACATTTCAAATCTGTGACAACTGCTCTACTGTGAGGCGGTTCGGGAACATTGTGTATGCGGTAGAAATGAGCTTTGAAAGCGGCATAGGTGCAAAATGTTCGTTTGCAGTCAACGCCAACACACTGGAAAACACAGCGTGGTTCATTTCTATGAACGCGGCAATGCAGAACATAGCCTCTCAATGTTAGCAGTGTTTTGCTACAAAAACGGCATGTAATCATGTTAACTTGAAGCTTTAAAGCACGTGTAAGCTAGCTACTCACGAGCTGTATAAGTCCAGACTAGTGGCTAAAGTCCGTTAGCTTACCGCTCTCTGTCTCTGCTCGTCCTCTTGCACCCTGCTGTCCCCGCTCCTCGTCGTCCCAGCTCCTACTCGTTGTTGTCCTCTGCTTCTTGCTGCTAATTGTTTCTGCTGTTTTCTGTTTCCTAACTGCTCCTCACCAACGTGCTTCTCACCAACATGCTCCTCCTGACCTCTGCTCCCACAATTCCAAGTGCGCTCCGCGCCAAGTGACCCGCAAAAACGTAGCGTCCAATGACAGAAGAGTTCGCAAACGGTGCTGCTCTGTGATTTGGCACCCGCAGTTTGAAATTCTAACAAGCCGTTTATGTCCCCAAATATGCGTCAGGCAAAACTGTCTGCTGAAAACATAATAAAGACAGTGCCAGGGCCCACTAGGATGACTTTTGTTAGAATAGATAGTAATGGAGTTATTAATGAAATATTAACAATGCTTATTAGGATTGTTTTGGTTTTGGACATCTTTTGGATAATTAAACATGCACCGGGTCAAACTGACCTGGGAACATCATTGCTGTTTCTGACAAGTGAATGTTACAGGAGGGTTAATACAATTATAATATGATACAAAAAATAGGGAACTCCTAACAGCTGTTAAGCTAGTGTCGAAATATATTTTTGACCATGACTACAGTTCTACTAGCCTATAAGTCTCAGTTCTAAACATGTTTATATTGATTCTCAACTTCTTCATGTTGTCATATAGCATTTAACTGGAAATCACAACATATGAATTTGTAAAATGGTATACAGTTTATTTCAGTTATTTAAAACAAGCCATATTGTAATTTTAACTGTATTGCGTTGGTTCAAGTATTACAATTTTTATATGTTTAAATTACAGTAACATGTAAATTCTACAAGTAAATATGATCCTTTTCACATATACTAACTGTAAAGTTAACAATTATTCATTGTTCTGTTTTTTTACAAAATATTGCTTTAAAATATACAGATTCATTGTTTTTCTTGTTACAGATTTTTGATGTCATGATTTTACAGTATATTAATGTTAATTTCACAGACATTTCTTACAGTGAAGATAACATTTAATTTCATTATGTGCACAAATTATCAGAACAGATCGAATTCAAGCTCAGGGTTCAAATGTATTTAAGGAGAACGGAGCTAAATTAAATGAAAAGATATTAATGAGACAAATGGATCTTTCACTAAACAGAACAAACTGTTTTGTTCCTAACGCAGCAACACTTGGAACAGAAATGTGAGACAATGGATCTGTGTTGTTTCCACTTCAGGCTTTTAGTCCCGTGATCGTCATGACCCGTTTCATTTGGATCCTTCAGTTTGGACTTTCTTCCTGTTATGAAAACCAAAACTAAACAATACAGTGATTTGAATCTTACTACTCTTCAAGGGAAGCATCATATCCATGAAGCTAAATCCTCCAAATCTCCACCAAACTTTAATCCCTTCAAAGTTGGATTACGTAACTATTTTGAGTCTGTCCAAATTATGAATAACAAATGTAATTACACCACAGATACGTTACATGACCTTTGTTAAAGATGTATAACAGTATGGTCCACGTATTAATGTAAGTTCTTTACATGGATTTGTTTTTGCCTTATTTATTGTCTTTTTTCTCTATGCCTTTGTATCTTATTAGGTTTTTATGCATTTTTATTTAATGTCCTTATAATTTAATGTGTATTGTTTACTGAAAGGAGAACTGACTCTTTACACACACTTCTATCTTTGTCAAGTATGATGCCATACTGTTCTGCCTGTACTATGTTATGTGTTATGTAATATTATAATAAAAACAGTTGGGACTTTGTGTTCAGTGAAGAACCAGAGGTGACGGAGTTGGATGGGACTGAGGAGAGGAAGCGTGTCTTCAGATCAAGTGTGTGGCTCTTAAAAGAGCCGTTGGGTTTTGTTCCGTCAGGTCGTCATCGCTTTAACCTCCGAAGCCGTACAGGGTGCGGCCCTGCCTCTTCAGAGCGTACACCACATCCATGGCGGTCACCGTCTTCCTCTTGGCGTGCTCGGTGTAGGTGACGGCATCACGGATCACGTTCTCCAGGAAGACCTTCAGCACACCGCGGGTCTCCTCGTAGATCAGACCGGAGATACGCTTCACTCCGCCGCGGCGAGCCAGACGGCGGATGGCGGGTTTGGTGATGCCCTGGATGTTATCACGGAGAACTTTCCGGTGACGCTTAGCGCCTCCTTTGCCGAGTCCTTTCCCGCCTTTTCCTCTGCCAGACATCGTGCTTCTCAGTGTGTTTGAACCGGATGGGTCAATGGTGTCCGACCGGCTGTATTTACATCTGAACTGCGGACGCGATAGAGGACATGTGTCGCGAGCTTCGGTGGGCGGTGCCAAAGTCTGCAGCCCTTCTCCCATTCTATCATGTTACACACACACACAGGTCCGAAATGCACACATGCACAGACAGGACCCATACATGCAATTAAGGAGAGATGTTAGAGCGAGGGGGCTGCCAGTGACCAGCGCCCCGAGCAGTTGGGGGTTCGGTGTCTTGCTCAACAGCAGTTCGGCAGTGCCCAGGAGATGAACTGGCACCTCTCCAGCTACCAGTCCACGCTCCATACATGGTCAACACAGGGACTTGAACCAGCGACCCTACAGTTCACAGCCAAGACACTTAAGGACTGAGCTACTGCCGCCTTTACACGTTATATACACTCAAAAAAGAACATAGAAAAATAATTACATGTGCAAAGTTAGTTAAAGTGGGTATCAAGTCTATGGGGTTTTATAAAGTGCTGTGTTATAAGTTCAGAGAGCTCCATGGAAGGAGCTGTGTTTTGTCCAGAGTTCGTCTCCACCGGAGCTCGGTGAGCGCCTGTTTGCACACGGAGTCACTGTCAATGACTGTGTGGTGAAGGCTCATGAAGCATCGTGTTTTCCAGAGTCTCATGCACACGATGCAGATGATCAGCTGAGTCAGTCCCTTGTGTTTCTCCGTGTGGCACTTTTCTAAGATACAGTACATGACAGATTTATAGGACACCTTAAAGTTTACCCCGTACTGTAGGAGCCAAATGCTTCCTAAGAGAATACATTTTTTGGTGCTTATTCATTTTATCATTTATTTTGGTATTGTTATTGCATATTGAATGCTTAACATGGGCCTGTCACATTAAGAACTGTCTTTTTCGATGTGCCGAAAGTACCGGTGTGCGAGTGCAGCGTAGAAGGAGAGATAGTGGTAAACTCTTTGGAAAGGTGGAGGCACGCGGTTTTCTGACCGTGTTAACACGTACTTTGGATGCTAGTTTGTGGACCTTTGGATCGTTGTTCTGCCTCAAGAAGCGGATGTATCGGTGTAGCGGTGTTGATCCATTTCATTCAAAGACATTAAAAATAGTTTACAACCATTTATGTCAGAACCAGACTGGCAAAGCTATAAATATGACTTAACATTCATACATGAACAAACACCATTACAACAATAAAGTTGATTGTATTTAATTGTGTCATAATAATGGAAGTAAAATCAAAGTACATCAGAGCCTCTGTTTGATCAGTAAAGGAACAACATGCTGCAGTCAAACACATGGAAGCCCTAAATAGTCATACATACATTTTAAATCCTCGGTTTTTATAATATCACAATATTTTTCTATGTTTTCCCTTAATAACAAGATTATTAATTGGATAATGAATGAAACGTGAGAGGCCTGAGATTTGCATCACACCTGACATGTGATGCCTCCTAAAGACTTCTCACATCTTGAAGAACACTGAGGAAAACACTGACACATGATTTCAGTTGATTTGCTGTTAAGAAATTAAAGTGAAATCTGTATATTTATGTGCACATTATTAGACTCCTCCCTGTGGTATTTATCTTGTAATATAATAATGTTGACAATAAAAGTTGTTTAAAAAATACACACACGCACACTGATGTGAACATTCTCTGTAATAACGTGCCATGAAGCTGTTTCATGTGTCGGCCTTGATTGAAGAACACAACACATAAAACAAGTGATGGCTCTATAATAACAATAATGATGATGATGATGATGATGATGATGATGGGTTCTGTGAATGAATCATTTTGACTCTGAAAGGTCCAAAGTCGTCCTTTCTAACTCCACACTGTTCTGTCTGAATCTGTTTTTAGAGCCACCATAGAAACAACTGAACAGTGTTTTCTTCCAAATCACTGACTCAAGGAGAACTCCAGACATTTGTGTCCATTTGGGAAAATGTGTCTTCTTCATCTGCCATCAGTTTGGCTCTGTTGGTTTATACGGTATAATATTATGTAACAAAGTCTCATGATACATTTTTGGTTCATATTCTAATTGATCAATAGAAGACTGAAACAAATGTACGACCTTCTTGACTCAATAAGGACGGAAGTGTCCACTTGGCAAAAACTGCTCTGAGATTTTCTGCATAAATCTCTAAAACAATTTCAGCCCTGCTCAGAAAACATTCAGACATTTTTAGGACTCAAACCCTTTAAATATCAGTTTGATGATTTGTTGTTATTCATGAAAAAAAAAAACCACACAGTTATTTTCCATGAAACAAATGTTTGGCTGCTGGGGGATTTTATAAACTCAGTCTTCCATATGTCAATGATTAGCATTAGATGAGATCAGTTCTCTTGAATCTGTTTATGGGTGATATTTCTAAAAAGTTCTAATTGTATAACTGGATGTATGAGAGAATTTCGTATCTTAATAATTATGACTATATATCTTTATTTTGAAATACTAACTTATTATTTTGAGAAACTAGGACTTTATTTTGAGAAAGTTTCTCATTATGAACATACTTTTTTATCACATTAGCAGAAATAGGCTTCCATATTGTTTGAAAGGCTTTTACTTCCCTGAGTAAGGGCGCGCTCACACTATCCTCCCGGACCGAGACCCGGACTTTAGGGTACTTGTCCCCCCTCCCTCTCCCCCCCGCGCCCCAGCCCCGTTTGTACTCACACTGCCAGGGCCTCGGCCAATGCTTCTTGCTGTCCATACGCCTTCAAGCCGTAACACGTCACACGCATTGATCGCGTGTGTGTGGCTTTGTTTACAAATCTTTCCATAGACCTCGGAGTTTTTGTGCGTCTTGTCGACTGTTTTTGAATATTTTCATCCGACCAAATCTGCAGTAAACACAACGTGAACCTTTCACCACCATTGTTGTTGTTGTTAAATGTCCGCGCATGGTCCGTCCTTCTATTTACATGTCCGAACAGGCGGACATAACGCTACTGCCGTAGGGCTCGTGCTCGTGCGCGTACACGTGCGCACGCTCGTGCTCGTACATGTGCAAACGGCTCCGCTAAAGCCCACCTATTTCAAGCGGGCCGTGGACGGCCAGCTGGCCCCAGTTGAGCGCGGAGCGGGTGCGCTCACACTACTTAAAGGTACTAGACTTTTGCTGAAAAACCGGTTTTGGCCGCGGCCAAAAGGATAGTGTGATCACGCTCTAAGTGTCATTTAGGAGCCTCTACCCATACTTCCTCACCAGAGAGAATGGCGTCCCTGAGTTAAGTTTTGTTTTGTCATTGGCTGCTGAGAGTAAGCGCTGGAAAGCAGTGCGCATCATCTTGTGCCTATTATTCCTGTGCCTTTCCCCCCGTGTTTCTCCTGTGAGTGATTCTCCGAGTATTGAGTTCTTGACAGAAAGTAAGTGTTTGCTGCTTTGTTATTACTTTCATGTGAGTTTAATAACAATCCTGTATGTGCCAGTTCGATGGTAATATTTGCTAGCGCAGCATGAAGCTAACCTAACGTAGCTCTTTCTCAGCTGCTGTGGAGTTGACTGATGGCTCTTCACGTGAGAGAGGAATGTCCGTCACGTGTTTATGTTGACATTAGGTAGTGATTCAAAATTCAAGATTCAAGAAGCTTTATTTATCCCGAGGGAAGTTATTGTGCAACAGTTTCAATACAAAGATGGGAAAGGGTCAGAGTAACAATAAGCTAACATAATCAAATTAAAATAAAGCTAACGTAAAATAAATCAAACAATTAACTAAGTGTGACAGAGTGCAACAGACATTGTGGTTAAGTGTAGGTATATACAATATACAACAATACGCAGCGTGCAGTTTAGCAGCAGATTGAAATGAAATAAGTACAAACTAAATAAGTATGAAGGAGCGATAAGTAATAATAATAGTAATAACAGTGTTAAAAATGTAGCAGCATTTCCTACAGAACTAAGTGACAGTAAAGCACAGTGAAGTGTAGCAGCCTTTCTTACTGAAGTAAGTTACAGTAAAGCACAGGGAAGTGTAGCAGCCTTTCTTACTGAAGTAAGTTACAGTAAGTTACAGTAAAGTACAGTGTAGCAGCATTTTTTTACTGTGATACGTTGCAGTAAAGCACAGTAAAGTGTAGCAGCAGTAAGTTACAGTACCACTAAATAAAGTGATGTAGTGGTGATATAAAGCGACAGTGTAAAGTGTATCAGCATTTCTTACTGAAGTAAGTGACAGTACAACTGAATAAAGTGGTGCGGTGGTGATATAAAGTGACAAAGTGACATTTTAACAGGATACAGTGTCTCCACTGTTCCTTACCTGACCTGTAGATGAATTAAAGAGTTTGATGGCCACCGGAAGAAAAGACTTCCTCCGGCGTTCAGTATTACACTGGGGGAGAATGAGTCTATGACTGAAGGTGCTTCTGCTAGACGTCAGAAGATGGTGGAGAGGGTGAGAGTTGTTGTCCAGGATGCTGTGCAGTTTAGACAGCATCCGCCTCTCAGACACAGCCACCAAAGAGTCCAGTTTGACCCCCAGAAGCTTTATTTATCTCTTCGGGATAAATAAAGCTTCTTGAATCTTGAATCTTGAGGACGGAGCCATTCTTCCTGATGATCTTACTGATTCTCTTGGTGACCGCTGCCCTCAGTCTGCTGCCCCAGCACACAACAGCAAAGAAGATGGCACTGGCTACAACCGACTGGTAAAACATCCTCAGCAAGGTGTTACATACATTGAATGACCGGAACCTCCTTAGGAAAAAGAGACGACTCTGGCCCTTCTTGTAAACAGCCTCAGTGTTCTTGGAGCAGTCCAGTTTGTTATCCAGGTAAACTCCAAGGTATTTGTAATCCTGGACAACATCCACAGTCACGCCGTTGATGGAGATGGGTGTGGGGGCAGATTTAGTCCTGCGGAAATCCACCACTAGCTCCTTAGTCTTGGTGCCGTTTAGAATCAGGTGATTAGCTGCACACCAGTCGACGAAGGAGTCCACAACACCCCTGTATTCCTCCTCCTTCCTCTCACTGACACAGCCAACAATTGCAGAATCGTCCGCAAACTTCTGCAGGTGGCAGGACTCAGAGAGGAGCTGAAAGTCTAAGGTGTACAGGGTGAACAGAAAGGGGGAAAGAACAGTTCCCTGTGGAGCTCCAGTGCTGTTGACCACAGTGTCAGACACTCCGTCCTGCAGTCTGACATACTGTAGTTGACCCGTCAAGTAATCCGTAATCCAGGAAACCAGGGGAGGCTCCACCTGCATCGCTGTCAGCTTACGTCCCAGCAGAGCAGGCCGGATGGTATTGAGCGCACTGGAGAAGTCCATGAACAAGATTCTCACTGTGGTTCCCAGGTGGGCGCAGGCACGGTTGAGCAGGAAGATGATAGTGTCATCCACACCTAGTCTCGGCTGGTAGGCAAACTGTAGAGGGTCCAGTGATGAGCTGACCAGGGGCCTAAGAAGTGAAAGGACCAGCCTCTCCAGGGACTTCATCAGGTCCAACGTCAGCGTCACCGGTCTGTAGTCTTCGGAGGTGCTGGGACGCACCTTCTTTGGTATTGGTTCCAGGCAGGATGTCTTCCACAGCACAGGGACCTTCTCAAGACAGGAGAACTGGGGACAGGTAGGGCAAAATCAGGAAGGAATTGAGGGGGAGGGGGAGTGTCAGCAGGGCTGGAGGTTTGGAGGTGGATGGTTGTGGAGGAGCAGTGGGGGGGGGGGGGGGGGGGTCCAGAGCCCTTTCATCAAATCTGTTGAAGAACAGATTCAGCTCATTGGCACGTTCAGTACCACCTCCTACTGTGGAAATGTTCATGCTGACGAGCATTGTTTGAGTTGATTGTGTATTATACTGTATAGTGAATTGTTTGTAATTTGTACACAGCCTTTAATTTCTTGTTATATGTATTTATGACCTAAGGTGATTATTTTTTTCTAGACTGATGACAATACCGAGTACTGGAGAATTGGAAATAAATACGGCTAGAACAGTCTAAGAAGAATTACATCTTCTCTTCATTCCTGTGTCCTGATTGACACACCATTCTTGTTTACTGTTAATCGCATACAAGTTAGCGCTACTTTGTTACCTTGAAAACACACATATAAAACGCCTGTGAATGTTCTCATTCGTCCAGGTCATCGTTATCCTCAAAGCAATTTCAGTCAAAAACAACTGGACTGGTTGTTTGTCTAGGAAGACGTTTCACCTCTCATCCAAGAGGCTTCATCAGTTCATGTACGCATCTGACCAGGCTGGGACTGGTCCAACAAACTGGTGTGGAGATCCAGGTATTTAACCTCTCACAAGGCCGATGATGTCACTGACACCCTTTGTGCTCCAAGTGCCCACGCCCGTCGCCCATATGTGGCTGGGGTATCGGAGAAACTCAGGAGGATTTTCAACAAACACTGCATCCCGGTGTATTTCAAACCCGGTAACACACTCAGACAGAGACTAGTACATCCGAAGGACAGAACACCACACCACCACAAAAGCAACCTGGTTTATGCTTTCCAATGCAACGAGGAATGCAAAGATCTTTACATTTGAGAAACAAAACAACCACTGCATAAACGCATGGCCCAACACAGGAGAGCTAACTCCTCAGGCCTGGACTCCGCTGTCCACTTACACCTCAAGGAGAAAGCCCACTCCTTTGATGACAGCAATGTCCAAATCTTGGACAGAAAGGACAGATGGTTTGAAAGAGGAGTAAAAGAAGCCATCTATGTAAAAGTGGAGAAACCATCGCTAAACAGAGGAGGGGGTTTGAGACACCACTTATCTCCAATTTACAATGCTGCCCTTTCATCCCTTCCCAGGAGATTCAACAATCTAACCTCAAAGGACAACTGTTCACACATGGCCCGGGTGGACCCAACGACTGTCGTTCAGACTCAATAGAGCACTAACGAAGTCGAAACCAACTGCCCACCAACGACTGTCACTCTAACGACGGGCGTGGGCACTTGGAGCACAAAGGGTGTCAGTGACATCATCGGCCTTGTGAGAGGTTAAATACCTGGACCTCCACACCAGTTAGTTGGACCAGTCCCAGCCTGGTCAGATGCGTACATGAACTGATGAAGCCTCTTGGATGAGAGGTGAAACGTCTTCCTAGACAAACAACCAGTCCAGTTGTTTTTGACTGAAATTGCTTTGAGGATACATATATAAAACCATTAAGATCTATATTTTCATCACCATCTGGTTTGTTTGTGTCGGCGCATGCTCAGTGTCAGTCACAAAGCTAAGCCGATCCAAGACGTGATATTTGCATATAGGAGCGTATAAAGAAAGCATCTGGAGCAGCAGAGAGTCATCTGCACCTGAACCAAGCAATCATGCCTGATCCAGCAAAGCCTGCGCCCAAGAAGGGCTCATTCTGATTAGTTGACTTCGGAGCCTTACCTCATTGCGCCCGGCTGGGCAGCAGCCAACATGGCTCCCCCACAATATTCCTCTAAGTTCGGCCAGTTCTTGGGGGCGGTAGTAGCTCAGTCCATATGTGACTGGTGACTGTGTGTGTGTTTGTGTGTGTGTTTCCCGCAAATTTCCCCATTCGCGGGACTGATAAAGGAATTCTTCTTCTGTGTCCATCGCAGGTACAGGGGAGAAGACGAACCTCCTGGCAGAGACTACGTCAGAGAAGTCCTTCTCTTTGATTCATCCTCGATAAACCCTGTTGATGTTTATTCATTCATAGCACTTCCTAACAAAAAGGATTACGAGATCTGCTTCTTTAAGGAAGCTCCTCTGCGTCGGTTCCTCGAGGTTCAGGCATTAAACGCCTCGGACTCGGGCTGGGCCGTTGAATCCTCAATACAAACAGACTTAATTAACTTGGTAGTTAAATTCTGGACAGGCCGCATACCTGACCAAGACATTGAACTGTATCTGCACAGATATGGCAAAATCATACAACCAGTAATTAAGCCTCTGGACAAATTTGGGTTCTGGTACGGTGTACGCAGAATCAAAGTCCGTCTAAAGAGAGATTCAGACAGCCACATACTCCAGATCCTGACTCCATCTCCCTCAGTCAGTACAACGGTCGCATTATATATCCCTGTCAGACTACGTCCTGCTTCATCTGTGGCTCCACGGATCACCAGGTGAGGCAGTGCCCGACCATGAAATGCTGGAGGTGTAGCAGCCTCGGCCACAGAGCCAAGGACTGCTCCTCCGGAGCATCCTGCAGCTTGTGTGACGAAAAAGGCCACACTTTCTTCACCTGTCCACAATCATATGTAAATAAAACCAAGAGCTCCGCTCAGTGGGGGAACCCTGCCGCCCCTCACTCCGCCCCGCAGGGTGATCCCCCGTCTGAGGCACAGCAGCAACCACAGCAGCAGCAGCAACCGCAGCAGAAACAACAGCAGCAGCAGCAACAACACCCACCAGAAGTCTTACAACAGCAGCAGAAAACGCATTCCCGAGACCTGCAGCAGCCTCGAGGCCAGTCCTCGGCAAAAGTGCCTCCACCAGATCCCGGCTCCCGACCTGAGTCCCAGCAGCGGGCCCACTGCTCCTCCACCCGGCAGCCTGCAGACGCCTCTCTGGAGGACTCCAGCCCGTCAGGTGAGGGCAGCTTACAAATTGCAAGCCAGTGTGAAAGCAGCTTCAGCGAGAGCTGCAGCTCTGACATCAGCTCCATCGGGCTGACTGATGGTCAGCGAGCCCGCGGCTCCCCGCTGCACCTGCAGGTTGAAGCAGAGAGCTCCTCTTTCTGCAGCAACTCTGACTCCTTCTCTCCCACTCCTGATTTCCCTCCTCCTGAGCGAAACGATAATAATGATTATGATGATGAAACTCCATTTGTAGAAGTAAAGAAGAAAAGAAGAGCTCGTAGCTCATGTGGTCAAACAGATAATAAGTGTCTCGATGACAAACCCACACCATAGTTTCTCTTCCCCCTCTAAACATCCATGACCTTCCTTAAAGTCTCATCCTGGAATGCCCGTGGCATCCAGTCCAGTTCTTTTAGACAGAGAAAAATGAAATATTTATTAAAAACGGACTTTGATATTTTTTGTTGTCAGGAACTGAGACTGAGCACCAATACAGACGTAGCCCAGGTATCCAGCATGTGGAACAGATGTGTCAGTGTTATCTCGATTGGGGAAAGTAAAGCTCATGGTGTGGGGATCTTTTTTAAAACTAATGACGTCATTATTATCCGTAGAAGAGAACTAATTCCTGGTAGACTTCTCATGGTAGATTGTTTTTACAAAGGAAAAAAGCATCAAATCATAAATGTGTACACTGCTCCTGAAAAACCAAAAAAAATTCAACTTTTCAAAAGACTGAGAACTGCTGCTGGTCGGTTACAAAGTCATCTTATGTGGCGACTTCAACACAGTGACTGACATAAACGACAGAGTGAGTTCTACAGCCTTTAAACTGAGCCATGAAGGTAAACTTTTAAGAGAAATGTGTCAATAATCCAAATTAATAGATGTTTGCAGATATCTTAATCCTGTTGGGATCGAATACACCCGGTTCGATTCTCTGACAAAAACCCGGATCGACCGTATTTATGTGTCTCAGCACTTTAACGTTATACAGTATAAAACAATATTAAATGATCTCTCTGACCACATGTTGATCCAAACGTCCTTGTCTTCTGGAGCCTCAGAAACCAGAGGCTTCTGGAAACTAAACTCCCAATGTCTCAAAGATCCAGACCTATTAATAGAATTAAAACAATAAATCCATAAAACAATACAATTCAAAATATTAACTAAATCAGACATTGAATTATGGGAAGTTTTAAAACATCGCTTAAAATATTTTTTCAAATTTAAATGTAGAGAAATAAATAAGAAAGAATATAAAATATAACACTCTAATGGAACAATATACAAGTCTTAAACAAAGAAAAGATCAAACTCCGATAATGAGCTTCTGTCAGATATAAAAACACAAATAGATAATTTTAATCAAGAATTATTATTTAACATCTATAAACAGACAAATCTAGATAACAGAGGGAACTTGATACACACCCTGAAGACAGGACAACAACAAATCCAAAATAAATTCATTAAATCCATAAAAAACTTAGACTGATTTCATAAACAAATTTCAACATCTTAAAATAGACTAGACTGGCCTCCCAAGTAAAATGATCTTCAACAAAATCAACGATTACATATACAGAGGGTACATCAGTTACAAAAATATAACAAGGCAGCTCAGAATTTTTGAAATTTGAAAAAAATAGAAACCAGTCAGAGAGCATCCGAGACATGCGCTGGCTTTTATCTGTGAACAGACTAGCAGTCCGCGCTGTTGTGTCTTTGAGTTGTAATGTTAAAACAAAAAAATACCCGATGGACAAATGCAACCAGAATGAGACATAACAGCACCTTTTAATGGACTGTTACAGAGCGAAGGAGGTGTGGGACAAAATGAAAGTATATGGGGTAAACTTCGATCTGAACTATAGATCTGTAATGTACTGCATTCTGGAAAACTGCCCCACAGCGAAAAACAGAGAACTGACTCAGCTGATCATATGCATCGTGTGCATGAGACTATGGAAGACACGATGCATAATGAGCATCCACAAGACAGTCATTGGCAGCAACACCGTCTGCAGACAGGTGCTCACTGAGCTCCGGAGGAGACGACCCATGGACAAAACACAGCTCCTTCCAAAACAGCACTTTATAAAACCCCATAGACTTGATACGCACTTTAGCTAGCCTTGCACTATGTTACGGCCTCCAAACAATTAAATAAATTGACTAGTGGCTCAAACTGGAGACCGAAACATAAAAGGACACCAAAGAAGAAAGAACTTTTAACGTTTTTTATTAAACAACTTCTCCCAACAGGAAACAAACATTCCTGAAGGACAACTAGCAAAATACAAATAAAGATCTTACCAAAAAAGAAATCAGCAAACCCAAAATGGGACCTGGAGATGCCGGCCAAACTCAGCAAAAATGGAGGGGGGACCAGGCCACCCCTTATAGGGACGTCGGAGCTGGCCCCCCTCCCTACCTAACAAAACCAAATTATAAACTAAAAACCAAACGAAGAAAGAAGGCTGCCAGCCATCTCCAGGCCAAAAATAAAGCAACTACTAAAACAAAGATTTTAACAAATCATAATGTGGGCCCAAAGGTGCTGGTGGGTCTGGGTCTCTCAGGGGAATGGTCTTGCTGGCTTCATATAGCAGGTTGGCAATCAGGGAGTTGATCGGCTGCAGGTGTGTCAGCCTGATTGCCAGCCTGCTGAGAAAAAGGAAAACAGGTTAAGGCACATGGAGGAGATCTTTCATGGCCACACGCAACACACTACTTTGCTCATGTCACTTTATCTTCTCCTATAATTTGTACTATTTTGTCTTTGAGTGTATATAATTTGTAAAACTGTAAAACTTCAATAAAGCCCTTTTAAAAACCAAAGCCTGTCAAGATTGTGTGTTGCCTTTGTTAAAAATGTTTCTGCAGCCATCTCCAGGAATGCTCTCTGAGTCGGTGATCTCCCCCTGTGGAGAAAAAGGAGAGGGGGAGCTCGACATGGCCCAGAGTGCAAACTTATTTATGGAGATTTCACATATGAATATCAACACCTTTAAATAGATTGGACCGGCCTACCAAGTAAAATGATCTTCAACAAAATCCACAATTACAGATAAAGAGGGTACATCAATTAAAAACATATAACACAAAAAGAAGGCACAGCATTTTTTAAACTGTTAAAAAATAGGATCCTGTCAGAGAGCATAAGAAACATGCGCTGGCTTTATCTGTAAACAGACTGGCAGTCAGAGCCATTGTGTCTTGGAGTTGTCACTTTAAAACAAAACAATGTCCGATGGACAAATGCAACGATGATGAGACACAACAGCATCTTTTAATGGACTGTTACAGAACGAAGGAGGTGTGGGACAAAATGAAAGTGTACGGAGTTAACTTTGACCTGACTTATGAATCTGTCATGTACTGTATCTTAGAAAACTGCCCCACAGCAAAACACAAGGAACTGTTACAGCTGATCATCTGCATCATGTGCATGGGACTCTGGAAAACATATGCTTATATGGCACGTTTTTGGAATAAAATATTTATTACAAAAATACTAAATATTACACTGCGGTACAGAACGAAATATAATACAAACCAATTGTCTGCTGTCATATTGCGTCAGTAAGAAAATCTTAACATGATTTTTTGGGAGTTCATATTGTAAGATTAAGCCGGTGTGGGAAATAGACTGTGGTAATAATCTGAAGTAGTCAAAGGCTGTCCACAGGAGGTTGTGAGGGACAGAGCCAAAGGCATTCCCAAGATCCAGGAACCCCACGTGTCAACACAGTCTCACTCCCAACGCGTCAAATACTGAAGATTGGTCAGGGCCTTTGGCGTTAGTTACGGACTGAAAAGGTCTCCTTAAATGTACAAACCCGACGCAGAGGGCTTTCAACTCATTCCAATGTAAGCCCGTCCGAGGCGATATTTGAAGCTTAGGGCTATCCTTTAACATCCATATCTGAAGTTTTGGGCTCTCCTTAAACGTCCATATCTGAAGTTTTGGGAAGTCTTTAAATGAGTTGAAAGCCCCCTGCGTCGGGTTTGAACGTAGGCAGGACGTATGCCTCTTTTCGCATGTGTCCATGGTCTATTGTGGGTCTATTTGATTACATCCTTTTTCATCGCTTGACACACGGACTATTAAAGGTAAGTAGCTAGTAATAAATAGTGCTAAAAACTATTTGAGAACGATCAAATGTGTAAATCATTGCATTCTTTGTCCTTTCGCCGCCTATTAACGTAATAGAAACTAGATTATTATCGGCTGTATAATGTTTTAAGAGCTCAGTTAACATTCATTTAACTAAGCAAGCTAGTCAGCTAGCGCGGACAACCGCTAACGTGATATTTAACTTTGATGATGCTTTGTATAAATATCCGTTTTCACAATAGCTAATATTAATTGAAAGAGATCGCTCATCGTTATTGTTTTAGGTGTTTAACGTTATATGCGTTTACACGCTCCCAATTAGTCTTATGTTACATGAAATGGTAAGCTAAAATGATATGTATTTTATATTTAATCTTTTCTTTTAATCAGGCTGTCTAGTTGAGATTCAAATATATTTTTAGACACCCTAGATTACGTAAAGACACGTACAGGTGCAAAGTCATGAATACATTAGACACGGTAGAGGACAGACAAAACAGGTGTACCGTCAAATATGTGACCCATTTACTATGTTTGTGACTATTTGTGCATGTTTTAAGGAAGAATGCATTTGTTAATATACGACCTAACGTATTTTGTTTTCAATAGACCTTTTCAACGGAATTCCATTGCTAGGCAACAGCCTTGTTCCTCTTTTACTTCCTGACAGCTGGTGTCATTCACATACACTGCAACAGGAAATAAACTAGGACTGTTGTGGAATGTTTAAGTTTACATCTTTGAAAAGGTCTATAGGTATTTCTTAATTCATAACAAGCATTTATTGTTACCTTCTAGAGCCCTCAAGAAACTATCACATATACAGTTTTTATAAATTGACTTGGAAAAAAACCTAATTTGGGGACACAGGTCCTGAGTAGTATTATGCTGTAGCAGTTTTCTTTGAAGGCCAACATGTAAGAGCACTGTATTTATTGTGTTAATTTATTATTCACTGGTAACACAGCATGCAGTGTTCTCATTTCTTATTTCTGTTTCTGTCTCCAGATGCCTACTCAAAAACAATGCATCACATGCAAGGAAACGATTGGTGTGGCCAGCAAGATGTGTAAGCAGTGCGGGGCCAAGCAGCCTTACAAAAAAATTAGAAAATCAAAAGAAGAAATTTTGACCACGATTGGAAACACACAAAAAAAACTGCAGCATCAACAAAATGTATGATGCAACAAATTTACTGGTAGGTTATTTTTTTTCTTTCAGACAGTTGTCATAAATTGCTGATCTTTACATTTACATTGCTATATTTCTCTTACCTTATTTGCTTTTGCAGCAATTTAACACTCATCTTTGTTTTATTGTGCAAGACAATCCTGAATTCTCGATTTACTGTACCACTCCCAATTGTCTTGTCTTGTTGTCTTGTTTTCACTCTACCTAAGGGCGCACTCACACTGTCCTTCCGCACCGGGCCAAAACAGTTTTTTCGGCTAAAGCCTAGTGCGTTTGACCAGTGTGAGTGCAACCGCTCCGGGTATAACTGCGGCCAGTGAGCCGTCCACAGCCCGCCTGAGAGAGGTGGGCTTTTGTAGAGCGCGTTTGAACATGTACGAGCCAAGCACGATGCCTAAGGCGGTTCTGACGTCATTTATGTGCGCCTGTTCGGACATAGTAAATAGAAGGACGGACCATGCGCGGACATTTAACAACAACAACAATGGCGGTGAAAGGTTCACGTTGGTGTGATGCGGAGGTGGAGTGTTTACTGCAGATTTGGTCGATGAAAAGATTCAAAAACAGTCGACAAGACGGACAAAAACTCCAAGGTCTATGGAAAGATTTGTAAACAAAGAGACGCATGGCGATGACGTCAATCAATGCATGTGACATGTGAAGCATTTGCGCGAGGCCCAGGCAGTGTGAGTACAAACGGGCCTGGGGCGCGGGGGGAGAGGGAGGGGCGACAAGTATCCTAAAGCCCGAGGTGCGGTACGGAAGGACAGTGTGAGTGCGCCCTAAGTCATTGGTGAACAGGGTTATGTACTACTAGATCAGAGCCTGCTGTTATTGCGTATATATAAACACTTTGCTATCTATCAATTTTGGATAAAATATCCTGAAAATGAACATTTACATTGCAGGATTAGAATTCGGAAGTTGTTCCTTAACGCATATCTGACGGTCTTTGATATCTTATAGTGTGGTTTTGACCTGCTCATTATGAAAAGTGTCCTGAGACTACTTCTGTTATGATTAGATACCATGAATACAATTTAATTGGATAGTTTGTAGCGTTAGCTGTGTTTTTAGATATTGAAGCATGTGATGCTTCCCTTGTCTCACACTGAATTGGAATAGCTGTGTTTGTTACCAAGGTCTTTTGTTTTTTACATTGCTACTAAAACAGTTTATAGTGACCTCACTCTGAGTCTCAATGTATAGCTTATATGTATAGGTATTAAAGCATATAATAAAATATATATTTTTATGTATTATGACCTTCCATTTATGTATCCAATTTTCTGTCCTGTGATTTTGTGCCAATTTTGTTTCAGCTCCACAATCGACATCCCATCCTCCTTGCCAGCAGAGCTCCAGATGGGTTTACAGCCGAGTGTGTCTATCCATGGGAAATGGACACTGAAGATGCCAGGAATGCCCTTATTACAATTAAGAGGATTTATGAAAGTCTTCTTAGCGGTAATGTACACAGTGCAGGCTATATTTTCAAGACTCCTTTGAAATACTGCCTTTGCAACATATTTCTGCATATAGCAAAGCAAAGTCTTTTTTTCTTTGTTAACATGTGAAAAACGTGGCTTTGGATGAAAATGCAGAACTGGTTACCCATCAGTCTTTAACTGTGTCCTTCCACAATTTGATGCGGAATAATGAATCTTGATTGATTCCATAGTGGTATTATGTCTCTTTCATTTGGTACTGACATGTTCAGTTTGTACAGCAAACTGTTTTGTGCTCTAATCAAGTGTCACACACTTATTGTTCCTTATATCTTTCTTTCTTTTTTAAGGACCGTGCCAAGGTGTTGGTGCAGTGGCTGCCTTGCTCTGGATGGTGTGTATGTTCTTAAGTTTATTTTACTGTAGATGAGGAAAATCCACTAATAAAAATAGAAAAATGTCTTCAACTTTAACTGCAGTTTAATAAGGGTCAGCAAAGTCTGAGGGTCAAGCAAGTCACATAGCAGTCAAATGTTTTGGGCAGTATTGTGCATTGGACTTGAAATAAATTCACAGAAATGATTCAAAATTGTATCACCTTATAAAAGTGAACGCCACAATTTTCTCAGTTTTGGCCTGGTGTCTAATGCAATCTAAGAAAAAAACATTCCTCATAAAACGGCACAAAACTGCAAGATTTAACTTGGCCAAAAACATGAAGAAAAAAAGATTCATACTGGCAATACATTCTTTAGTCAAATTAAACCTAAATTTACAATTTTTTTTTTCCCCCATACAAATTTCCCATTTATACAGACGTCGACTCTGTGCTGTTGCGTCTCTGTGACTAGCTCCAATGCCAGCTCAGAGGTTTAACAGTTCTGTTGCCCCCATTCCTTCTCCATACCTTTCACACAGACGTTGGGGAGTTTTCTTATACACTGTCTAAATATGATATTGAAAAGCTCATTTTCAAAAAAGAATGCATGCATACCTGTATAATCCATATCTCATTGTAAATAGTACAGTGTCAGTTATATTCTCAAAAATTATGAACAATTTGACAGTAATACTTCTTGCTGTGTTTCTGTCTTACAGTGGGGACAAATGGGAAAACTCCTGGGAGCCGAAAGAAAATGTTTTGCAAAAATAAATGTTTTTAAAACACATATACCAGTTACTGGCTGTGTTCCTTCATATACACTTGATTTCTATGATCGTTCAGAACCTTTCAAGAGCGAATTGTAGTAGTTGCAGTTTCCCAAAAAAAACAAAACATTTTGTGTTATTTTTACTGTTGGCAAATTTAGTGTTCAGTCACCATCTTAAAAACAGGAGAAATAGAATGATTTACTGAAAAAAGGTGGATGTAAAACAATTATTTTTTGGCTTATTCCCTCACCTTTTCTTAAAGCAGAAATATTTTTCCATCCCCTGGGTTTCTTTCTATGTATTATGTATTTGTACGCTGAAGACAATACCCAGACATAAGAAAGAGTACATCCTGTTCACACAGCTAAAAATAAACTTTTAGATGTATTCACAATCACCATGATCTACAGGCACCTTATCGATTCATCTGAAATGCTCATTCTTGGCTGGTGTAATAACACCCATATGGATAAGGTAAGAAGATGCCAGAGAGGGACAACGTTCTTATCGTAGAATCACTTAGCTTAGACTCATAATTGTTGTCCTTTACTAAGTAAATAATTGGGCTTTTGTTTTTGAATACATTTATGACTTGACATGGGTTTTAAATCATCCTGCAGTCCCATTGGAGAACCGAGGACCCGCCTCCCGGAAGCATTTTTTTCAACAATCTCCTGATAAAGAGTCCTTAATAACTTCACAATACGATGGGTTAATGCAATGGCCATCGATTATAATTATTTCTTTCGGATCTGAGAAATATAGTTTTATTTTGTCAGTTTTGGATAACGGAAGGCTACGTTTTTACCCCCAGCCACCGTTGCGCTTGTTTGGCTTGTGTTAAAGGCGGAAGTGGTGTGTTCGAATACTATTATGAGCTGTCCGCCGTGGATGGGCTCCATTCCAACTCAAATATCCGCCGCTCAGCGTGGTGTGTTCCAATACTATTATGAGCTGTCCGCCGTGGATGGGCTGCATTCCAACTCAAATTGCCATCCAGCGTCACTAGCTCTGTTGATGAGAAATTTTATAGCCAGTGATTGTAAAATATGAAGTGGCTCATTAATATAGTTTAATATTATATTTTTAAGAATATATGGCTGATTATATTTAAAATAAAATCGTATTTCTAATGTGTCTTCCTCAATTAATATTGAACCACATCCGAATCAGAATGGGTTTTTATTATCATATTGACATATTAAAAGGAAAAAGACCAAAAAATAAATAAAAGGTAAATACTAAATAATAGATAACAGGCTATAGACATTGGAATGTAATTCCCGTGCTAGGCAACAGCCTTGGTCCTTGTTAACTTCCCCAAATTTCAGTCCTGGAGAGCCACTGTCCTGCATGTTTAAGTTTCTCCCTGGTCCAACACACCTGATTCTAATGATGTGCTCGTTATCAAGCAGCTGAAGCTTGTCACAGGTTTGATAATCATATAATCTATATATGTAATAATATGTTGCTGAGGATATTTGATCTACATCATCAAATAAAGCACTGTGTGTGTGTGTGTGTGTGTGTGTGTGTGTGTGTGTGTGTGTGTGTGTGTGTGTGTGTGTGTGTGTGTGTGTGTGTGTGTGTGAGTGAGTGATTGTGTGAGTCTGTGTGTTTGTGTGCGTGCGTGCGCGCGCGCGTGCAGCATTTGTGCGTCATACATAAAACATCATTCTTAATGCTTGCATTGGCTAATAATATACATATATACATATACACAGTGAATATTGTGATATATGAAGGTGACTCAAGTCAGTCAACAAAGAAACAAACAAAGAATGAAGGAAACAAACAAACAAAGAAACTTTTATCTGTAGAGCCTTCAAAGTGCTGTCTGGATGTAGGGTTTGGATGACCTGAGTCCATGACATGAAAAAATTCAAACTTTGCTGTAGAGCTAAACCAAATACATCATTGGAAAGGTCTCGACCTGGGGAGTAATAATATGCTAGTATTAATATTCTACATGGCTCCGGTTTTGAAATAATGAACTTTGAACCTTGACCTCAGGGCCTGTTTGAGGGCTTATAATTCTGCAATAAAAAGAAATACAGAAATGGGACCAACTGTTATAGAGAGCTCTTGACCCCAGCTATAACATGAGTACAATCAACAATTTCGGGTTTTGTCAATTATGGGTCAAATTAATTTTCACCTATGAAATAATTTGATTTTAAAAATCTGATTACATTAATGTGTTAACTATGCCCTTAAACTCCTCAATGTATTCTCATTTCAACATTTACAACTTCCAATTCTATGAAAAATACAACCCTAATTAAAGAACTACAACTCCAATGAGCCGCGCAATAACGCTAAGTACTGCTATCTGCCATAGTTGTAGTTTTCTGTAGTTCTTCCGGTTTGTAAATAAATGGGTTCACAAAAAAAAAAAAAAAAATATATATATATATATATATATATATATATATAGAGAGAGAGAGAGAGAGAGAGAGAGAGAGAGAGAGATAGATATAGATATAGATATTACATATATAATATATCTAGAACAGCTGGATTAGTATTGAGATTACATAAAGATGATCTATGTCAACAAAAAGTAAAGATGTATTCTTGAAATAGGTATGCAGTTTTCTGGTTTGCAAAAAGGGTAGTAAATAATGTGCCGTATACTTTAAATATTGAATATAGCCTAACTCCCGTTTCTCTTCATATATATGGTCTTTATGTTAAGAAACAGTTCAGATGCTAGGTGTTTGAACAATATTTATTAGTTTTAAGTAAATTAGGGTTTGCATGCAGCGGACTGGCTCCGTCTCTATAGCCACTTCCGGCTTCCGCAGCGTGCGTGGCAACCACCATAGCAACAATAGAAAACGATGCATCTGTGGATTCCAACTATTTGTTCGCTTTGTAATAACTCATAAATAATATATCATAAACATTCACTAGACAAAGCTGTAGATAAGACATTTATTTGTGAGGCTTAATTCTTCATGTCTACAATGTTATTACATACAAAATACAATATTTTTAAAGATTATCTCCAGACATGTTAGATGTATGAAAAAACCTCGTTTGTAATAACAGTAATGTTTGAATGAGCCACCCGTATACTGGATGAACCAGAATACCATGGCACAACAATTTGTGACACGAATGATGTTACATTTCAAAACGCTATGTTTTTATATTCTATGTACTCACATTAGAATATGCTACTCTCATGCAAAATAAAACACATCCCACTGTGATATACTGTAAAACTTACAGAACCTTTAAAATATTTAAACACATAATTGGTCACACTGTCCAGAACTAGGCACTATATAAATGCAGCCATTTACTGAACTTCCACGAGTAACAAGAACAGCACTCTGACCAAAACTGAGCACATCTTTCGTCACCTGTTATGTAAACTTTATACAACAGTTAGTTTCCAGCTTACACAAAGTATCAAGCTATTGCACAGTCAAATGGTTATGTGTTGCTTAGCCACAGTCCAGTTCCAGTCTGGTGCTTTGTAGAAAGGATGTATAAAAGCAATATCACACAAGAGGGAGTGATGCTGTGCTGAACATCATCACAGCTGTGAATATGTAAAAGGCGCAGGGCCTGCGGCCTTATGTCCACAACTGAATCACAGCCTCAAAGGCTTTACATTTCTTCCTCTGAAATATCTGGAGTGCTGTTGTCCTCCTGGTCACTGTCCTCTTCAACGTCCTCATTGTCTTCCTCCAACATGAAAAAGGAGGGTTCAGTGTCAAAATGGGTGTAAGTGCTGGTGACTGCGCTCAGTTTCTGCTGCAGAATGTGCCGCTTGTGCAGCAGACAACAGAGCAGCCCCCTGTATCCCTTTTCTCTCAGCTCTCTGGGAGGTGCTAAAATAAAATGTAAAAAAAATAAATAACAATAATCAGATAGAAAATAAGGCAACTCTTTATGAACATTAAAATGCAGATTGTCTGCCCAGCTCTGAGACTGTACTACTACATACCATACTATGTTTCGTGATATTCTCTTGAGTGTGACGAAGGAGGCTGTATACTTTGTCCAAGGCCTTTCTCAGGTACTGGCAATGCTGGGTCATCTCCTTCACAATTATAACTTTTTCCTCTTCCATAGGCCTGACCAGCATAACCTGGTCAAAAAGTCGCCTCTTCAGGCGAAGACTCACCACTGTTTTGGAAAAGAGAGCAGATGGGACAAAAGTAAAACACTTAAGCCCCTTTGACATATACACTGCAAACATAAAATGATCCAGACAATCAGTATGTGAAAACACAAATACTTGATCCAGTCAGACTGGACATCAAGTGGAATTTACCTGGCCAGCTCCCAAGTACTACTACTATGAGCTACATGTCTCTTTTGAAAAACAGAAACAAGCAAAATTGACCATAAAAAATAGTATTGTAAAACATATAGCGAAATGTACCATAACACATACCAGTGGCTGCCCACTGCTGGATGTCACACACCCATTCCTCCGTGTCCTCCAGAAAGATGTTGAGCTCCTGCTTGAGACTCTCAAGATTAGCTCCTTCGATTTCTGCTCTCTGTTTAGTCCATTTAGAATGTTTAAAAAAAACAACAAACATAGATAAGTCATGGTGTGATCCGTAAAAAGGTATGTTAACATAGGGCATTAGAGATAAGAGAATAAAGATGTTTTCACATTTGAACCCAGAATAATGTCAGAGAATCGGGTCCGGAGATAGTCCCGAGTTTCTCTTTCACACATGCAGCACACACTTAGATGTGTTCACACTTAATGTAACTACTTAGTTTGGTTTAGGCAAGGGGAGCGTGCAGCTGTATTCACACATGTGCACACTCTGGAATTACCCAGTCTTTGCACTATTAAGCTGGGAGGGTAAACTCCATTTGATGCCCAGTCCGACTGAATCCGATATTTGTGTCCACACACAGCTGTACCAGGAAATGTTCAGATAGTTTCAGGTTTGCAGTGCATGTGTGACAAGGGCTTAAGATGTAAGACAACTATCTAGTGGAATGTAATACACCAAAAGTATTTCATAGTATCAGGAAAAATGTTATTTTAAAAAAAGGGGACAATATCAGTGAGTGTATCTCTAATCATGATTGAAAAACCTAAATGACAACATGCAAAACATTCAAGCACAAATTTATGAGGATATCCTTAAAGGTATGTCCTCAAAAGAGACTTTGTTATAACAAAGGCTATTTTATGGTGAAAGAATGCAATACGTATATAAGAATGCTAATTGGATAGAAAGGACATTGAGTTGTTTGCTGCAGTCATTTGATGTCAAAAAAACTTAATGGTGATTTTTGTGAGTTGTCATGATGACAACACACGCCAGTGGGGCCGTCAAGTGTGCCACAGCTAGTTGGGAGGATGTTCTTCAGAGGAAGGTGTGAGGAGAAGGGACTGTTAAACTCAGTAGCAGTGAGTCAGTGGACCATAAGCCCATTGTTCTGCTCATTTTTTGTAGCCAATGCAGCACAAAAACACAGCGATCCAGCAGCCAACCAGCATATGGCTCTGCCATGCCTCCACACCACACCAGTCACAGGACATGAGCTGAACAAAGTTGTCACTCCTTTAACCTGTGATGCCAGTATTCAAGCCCACAGAAAGTAACCATGAAATGACAAATGTTAACTTGCAGTAAAGACTTCTTACTTTGAAAAATCTTTTTGCCAGGGTCTTGTGCAGACTCTCTGTCTTCCTGTTGTTCCATCCCATGGCAAGCACAGTTATCATCTCTGCTCTGCCTGTAAAAAAAATATCCACACACACAAAACCCCCCAGAAAATATCAAAATTCAAACAAATTTTACAATCTGGTACCGTGTCAAACCTACCCTTTTCTGACTACACACCAACTAGCATCAGCTGTTTTACATTGCTGACAGCAATGTGGAGTTACAGTCTCTGCGCCCAATTTCGAATTCAAGAGCTCTGGCATTGCAGCTCTGAATTCTTTTTCAGACATTAACTGTTTTCCTGTCCATGCTGACATTGTGGGTGTCTCCTCCACTTTAGTCTCTGAAGATGTTGATCTAAAATAATAAAACACAAAAATTGATGTAAAGGACAGTGAATTTAAAGACAGAAAAGTCATTTCCATAATGGCTTTGTTACTGCATGTGCATAAAAAAATCACGTCCACTACTTAAGTCAGTTGCCTAAATTTCACATTTTTAAATGGAAACATAAAGGTCGTCTTTAAGCTATTTAAGCTATCAGATGTCAATATGTGTACCAAGACTTAGGACATCTTGAGGAATGTCATCTGTCAGCAACTCCTCCACTTCTGGGGGCTTCCTAGCCACACGGTTTAACTATAAACACAAAACATAATGCAAGAAACATTACTGCTGACCAACTTGTGAATAACAGTAGAACTGTATTATATTTTACTGACCAGATCGATTTTTCCTAAAGTGTTGAGCTATAATGTTCCCATTCTTGTCCCTCTTCCTCTAGGAAACTCTGGAAACTTTAGTCCCTTTGTTTTCTTTTCTTTTCCAGATGCCATTTTAGATGAGAGAGAGAGAGAGAGAGAGAGAGAGAGAGAGAGAGAGAGAGAGAGAGAAGAAACTAACAAACAGAAGACCAAACAAAGGCTACAGTCAAAGTAAAGACAAAGAGACAAAATGACAAAGCAAAAGCTCAGAAAATTAAATTAGTGTAACAGGGAGAAGGATTAAGAAAATGGCTCTTAAAAGAACCGTTGGATTTGTGATATATGAAGAGAGTTTTTTTTATTATAAAAAAAAATGAAGCAGGATTAGTTGCACTTCCATAAATGTTACTTATTGCCACTAAAAATACAAATTTAGCAAAATGTAGAGTAAATAATCAAAAGAATAAAAAGAGAAATAAAACGTGTGCCTACAAAAGTTATGAGTATACTAACACTAATTAAAACTATCAGGGCTCTGTATTTGAGTATCAAAATTGTCTCTAAGTTCTTACAGTGCATTTTCACCTGTTTATTACCAAAATAAATAGTTAACAGATGTCCTAATACTGACGGAAATACACAAAATCACATAAGGTAGCATTTTTTTGTCAAGATAGCATAAATAAAAAGCGTGTTAGCATGTGCGCTAACCTTAGCGCCTTATTGATAGTTAACATACGACCTCCGTGGCATTCCCAACTGAGTTGTAACTTAAACGTCAAACTGAACTAACTTACTTACACATGATTTGGAGACAATCGCTGTGATAGCTCACGCACAGAACACAACATGACCACATAAATTGAGTACACAAACGGACTTACCAATGCTACGACGTCCAGTGAAACGTGAATGCCACGCCTCCTTCTGGCGCATCACATTTTGATTGGTGCCAAAGGTTAAAGGGCAGACGATGACGACATACTCAACACACCGTTTATTGTAGTTATGTACACGACCGCTAAACTCAAAACGTGCCTATGGGTCGTAATAAGCTTCTTGATCAAACAACCTATGTGGTCGTTTTTGGGTGGAGGACAGGCTGCTTACATTGGAATGAGTTGAAAGCCCCCTGCGTCGGGTTTGTAGGTTTAAGGAGCGCTCTGATGAGCGCCCCGAAGAGCGCCCCGAAGAGCGCTCCTCGAGCTTTAAATATCGGCGCGGACGGGCTTACATTGGAATGAGTTAAAAGCCCCCTGCGTCGGGTTTATACGTTTAAAGACTGCCCTGAGCTTCAAATATGGACGTTTAAGGATAGCCCAAAACTTCAGATATGGACGTTAAAGGACAGCCCTAAGCTTCAAATATCGCCTCGGACGGGCTTACATTGGAATGAGTTGAAAGCCCTCTGCGTCGGGTTTGTACGTTTAAGGAGACCTTTTTAGTCCGTAACTAACGCCAAAGGCCCTGACCAATCTTCAGTATTTGACGCGTTGGGAGTGAGACTGTGTTGCAAATCCAGCTCACCAACATCGTGGCAAAGTGGCCTGGTTCAACGCATGACTCATTCATTGTAACCAATAGCATGGTTGGTAACAGGTTGGAGGCTGGCCCGGTGCGCGATGGGTGGCTTCTCGGTGAGTAAATAATGTATCCTTTTAATTGCGCCCCAAATTTAAACCAGCACAATGCCCGTTTGGGCATGTGCATTCAAATATGTGTATTTGTTTTTTCCCTGGTGAAAATAGATTGGCAGATCTATCTAGTAAGCCTTTTTTGTCTCCTTGTGTTCAGTATTTGTCTCAATAAACGCGTGCGTAACGTTGAAAATGTCACACTGCAGTAGCCACGGTGCACCTCTGCAGTCATTAATATAAGTGTGATCAGTCTTGTCAATCCTTGTAATGAAGTTGTTTTGTCCTGTTTGTTTTCCCATGAACAGTAGTGTGATTTTCTATATAAATATATATATATCTTTAGAAAAGTGATTTCATCAAGTGGTGCATGAACAAAGGAAATTAAAGCTATTTCACATGTTGTATTCTCCCTTTATTTGACTCCAGGGGACAGTGGTTACCCCCTGAGAACGTGGCTGTTGACCCCTCTCACTAACCCCGGCATCGACCAAGATGGGGGGGTACAACGACGCCATGAAAAGGTGTGCCGCATCGTGCTGGCCTGTGGTGTCCTGCACAACTTGGCACACCGCCATGGCATACCACTGCCAGAGTACATCCCCCCACCAGAGGAACCGGATGCCGGACCCGTCAACCTCAACCCACCCCGCGAAGCTATACGGGCCCGGCCGCATCTGATTTCAACGATGTATGGAGGCAAGGACACAATTTACTTTGTAAGTGCATTTATTGCTTGACAAATATCCCCCAGTGCATTTACAATTTGATCTAGACGATCACTGATGGCACGGATTGCTCTCACTATTTCCTCCTGTGATTCCAGCACAGCTTGCGAAAGGACACGGCCAGTCGGGCGGACGTCAGCAGCTGGCCTGGAGTCGCCGGGGCGCGTGGTGCTGGAGGAGCCAGTGGAGACGCCAGGGTGTGAGGTGCCGGTGGAGACGCCAGGACGCACGGTGCAGAGGGAGGAGCCCTCTCCTGGTTCATCGTCTATTGAGAAATAATAATTTAAAAATGAAGTAATTAAACATGAGTCAATGTGTTTATATACTGGCAACTTAACGCACGAGCATGTGTAATGTGAGCAGCCTATTGTACGACCAGTATAATGACATTTCTGAGTTTAACACGTTTACCTTGAGGATGATCTGAGTCGCCTTCATGGGCCCGCAAAACTCCGCTTAGAGCTGAGTCCCCCACAATAGCCGCCACTCTCTGGTCAAAGAGGGTCAGTTCCTTCCCTCCTGTCCCCCCCGCCCGTTGCGGTGATACTTCGGCGTTGGGCCGAAATCCTCCACTTCACCTCCACCTTCACGTCGGACCATTTTTTTTTATTTCAGTGGTTGTGCGCTGCTCCGACCCCACGGCGTTCACTGCCTCACACACCCACTCAAATTTCTTTTTCTTCGTGTTTATCCCCGAAGAGAGCTACCAAATAATACAGCTCTTCGGGTCTCCACTTCATTTAATAAAACTTCGAGCTCAGACTCGTTGAAGTTGCGCTTCTTACCTCTGCTCATCGTTTAAATCTGATGGTGCAGAGATCCAGGTGCAGATCCCCGGTGCAGGCCCTATTTACATTGATTGGCATATTTAAATGGGGGCGTGGACAGGGAGGAGTTTAGCACTTCTACATGTGCACTCAATTCCACGTTGATTGGGATGTACAAAGGAAAAGTGCTTGGATCCATGCGTACGAACACTTTGATACATCTGATTTTTTTTGTGCGTACGACAGTTTTTGGATTCTAGTGTACGCCATGTTTCAGTAAGAAATCCATGTAAGTCTTAGTACATGAGGCCCCAGGTATTGCAGTGTTGCCAGGAATGGTGCGCTGTCTTTCTACCTTGTGGAAAATCAAGTAGCTACGTAAAAAGAGTGCATTAACATCCTTTAGTTGTGGCATAACATTCTCTGAGCTAATTCCCTGACTTATGGAATCATTGTGTAGCTCCCCCCCTGTCGACGCCTCCTCCCCCTCTCCCTCCCCCCATGCCACACTTTTCGGACCTGGGTTCGACACTTACTGTTAGAAAGCAAGAAGAGGAGGATGAGGTGTTTGAATGGTTAAGCCAATGGACTACTAATCCATTTTGCTTTGCATGCGTGGGTCTGAATCCCATCCTCATCATAATGCTGTTTACTTTTTTTTTTTTTTTTAAAAGCTTTATTGAAATTTACAGTTTTACAAGTTATATACTATCAAAGACGAAACATACAGTGCATATTACAGAAAAAATACAATTACAGGCGCAAAATAGTGCAAAGTCAGTAAAAGTGCTTATTAAGTCCATGACGTTTTATAAAGTGCTGTGTGTTATAAGTTCAAGGGTTCCATGGAAGGAGCTGGTTCTTGTCCAGGGTTTTTCTCCTCCGGAGCTCAGTAAGCACCTGTTTGCATACTGAGTCACTGTCTATAAAAATCTGGTGGAAGATCATTTTGCATCTGGTCTCAGGTGTATCAGTTCCTTGTGTTTTGCTGTGGGGCTGTTTTCCAAGACACAGTACATGAAAGCTTTATATGACAGATCAAAGTTAACACTGTACACTTTGAGTTTGTCCCAGACCTCTTTTGCTCTGTAACAGTCCATTAATAGATGCTGTTGTGTCTCATCAGCGTTGCAGTTGTCCATTGGACAATTTTTTGTTTTAACGTAGCAACTCCAAGACACAAAAGCTCTGACTGCAAGTCTATTCAAAGATATAAGCCAGCGCATATCTCGGATGCTCTCTGAGAGGTTTTTATTTTTTAACAGTTTCAAAAACTCTGTGCCTTCATTTTGAGTTATATGTTTGTAAATAATGTACCCACCATATCTGTGATTGATGATTTTGTTATGGATCATTTTACTCGGGAGGCCGGTCCAATCTATTTAAAGGTGCTGATGTTCAGAGAGGAAATCACCATAAATAAGTTTGTACTCTGGAGCTATTCAAGCTCTCCCTCTCATTTTTCTCCACAGGGGGAGATCACCGACCCAGAGAGCGTTTCTGGAGATGGCAGCAGAGACATTTTTGACAAAGGCAACACATAGTCTTGATCCCATTTCCACTGCTCCCAACTCCCCATATTCTTTACTTTTCAGCAGGAGCTCTCTTTTGGTCACTTCTCTAGTTGTTCCCCAGACTAAGTTTACACACTGTTTGTTTAGTTTCACTATCATTGTTTTCGATGGAGGAAAGATGTTGGCTAGGAACAGGAGTTTGGAAAGGATGAAGGTTTTAACAATGTTAACTCTTGATTTGTAATTAGTGTTCTTGTTTTCCTATTTTCACCTCATATTTAACTTCAGACAGTTTGCCCTTCCAGTTTCTTTCACTGCAGTTTTTTTTTTACAGATGGTCAAACCCAATATTTTAATCTCATCGTTTACTTTAATGTTGATATTTCTCCTGTTACTTTTTGATCCAATCCAAACTCCTTCTGTTTTATTATGGTTTAGTTTGGCTCCTAAAGCAAGTTCATAAATGATTAAATGATTAGTTAACACATCCATCTCCGGTTGTTTTTTTTATAACTACACTTACATTGTCGGTACGTGTACCAGATATAAGGCTGTCAGAGTTTATAGTTTAAAGAAGAGGACTGATGGCTAAAACATATAAAGCAGCGCTCAGAGGGCAGCACTGCTTCACACCGCGCTCTACTTTAAAAGGCTCCGTTAAAACACCATTTACAGTAACACATACATTAGATTTAACATACAGACACTTGACTGTATGACTCCATCACAGCCCAGAGATAGTCACTGGAAATAATAATCAAAGGCTTTCTTTTGGTCCAGCCCGATTATAAATTATTATTATTATTTATCATTTCTCTTAATGTGCACAGATTGACCCACATTAAACGGCCTTTGATGCCACAAGTTTGTTCTTTTCCCATAATTGAATCTAATATATCATTTAATCTATTCATAATTACTTTGGCTAGAATCTTATAGTCAGTGTTTTTTACCCACGCTCAGTTGTTGAATGGCCTGCATGACTTCATCTTTTCTTATGTTTCCTATGAGTTCTGTGAAATTCAGACAGCCATGAGAGGGATTTTTTTCCAATAAAATATTTACACAACCAGGTTTTTTTTTAATTTTTTATATGCTTCTGCACATAATTCTCTGATCACATGCCTTTTTTGTTTCTTATCATACATTACATCACCTTCTAAGTTTTTTATGGATTTAATACATTTATTTTTGATTTGTTGTTGTCCAACCTTCAGGGTATGTATCAAGTTCCCTCTGTTATCTAGATCTATCATGAGCAGTCTACCAGGAATTAGTTCCCTTTTACGGATAATAATGACGTCATTAGTTTAAAAAAAGATCCCCACACCATCAGCTTTACTTTCCCCAATCGAGATAACACTTACACCTATGTTCCACATGCTGGATACCTCCGTTACATCTGTATTGGTGGTCAGTCTCAGTTCCTGACAACATGAAATATCAAAGTCGGTTTTTAATAAATATTTCATTTTTTTGTGTCTAAAAGAACTGGACTGGATGCCACGGGCATTCCAGGATGAGACTTTAAAGAAGGTCATGGATGTTTAGAGGGGGAAAATAAACTATGGTGTGGGTTTGTCATCGAGACACTTATTATCTGTTTGATCACATGAGCTACGAGCTCTTCTTTTCTTTTTTTCTTTACTTCTACAAATGGAGTTTCATCATCATAATAATCATTATTATCATTTAGCTCAGGAGGAGGGAAATCAGGAGTAGGGGAGAAAGAGTCAGAGTTGCTGCAGAAAGAGGAGCTCTCTGCTTCAACCTGCAGGTGCAGCGGGGAGATGCAGGCTCGCTGACCATCAGTCAGCCTGGTGGAGCTGACGTCAGAGCTGCGGCTCTCGCTGAAACTGCTTTCACAATCGCTTGCAATTTTTAAGCTGCCCTCACCTGACGGGCTGGAGTCCTTCAGAGAAGCATCTGCAGGCTGCGGGGTGGGGGAGCAGTGGGCCCACTGCTGGGACTCTGAGCCGGGATCAGGTGGAGGCACTTTAGCTGAGGACTGGCCTCGAGGCTGCTGCAGATGAGATTTCTGCTGCTGTCATGGGACGTCTGGTGCGTGTTGCTGCTGCTGCTGATGCTGCTGCGTTTGTTGCTGCTGCTGTGGTTGTCGTAGCTGCCGCGGTTGTCGTAGCTGCCGCGGTTGTCGTTGCTGCGTTTGTCGTTGGCGCTGCTGTGATTTTAGCGGATGCTGCTGTTGTTGCTGAGGTTGTCGCTGCTGCTGCTGCAGCTGCTGTTGCTGCTGCTGCTGCTGTTGTCGTTGCTGCTGCTGCTGTTGTCGTTGCTGCTGCTGCTGGGCTTCAGACTGGGGATCGCCCTGTGGGGCAGAGTGAGGAGCGGCAGGGTTCCCCGCCGAGCGTAGCTCTTCGCTTTATTAACGAAGGATTGTGGACAGGTGAAGAAAGTGTGGCCTTTTTCGCCACACAAACTGCAGGTACTTGAACTCCTTCACTTGGGGTAAGGACTCATTCCGTTGCTCCTTAGCGTAGAAAGGAGCCAGTTGAGGTGGTTCGGGCATCTAGTAAGGATGCCCCCTGGGCGCTCCCTAGGGAGGTATTCCAGGCACGTCCAGCTGGGAGGAGGCCTCGGGGAAGACCCAGGACTAGGTGGAGAGATTATATCTCCACACTGGCCTGGGAACGCCTCAGGATCCCCCAGTCAGAGCTGGTTAATGTGGCCCGGGAAAGGGAAGTTTGGGGTCCCCTGCTAAAGCTGCTGCCCCTGCGACCTGACCCCGGATAAGCTGATGAAGATGAGATGAGAAGATGAGATGAAACTGCAGGATGCTTCGGAGGAGCAGTCCTTGGATCTATGGCCGAGGCTGCTACACCTCCAGCATTTCATGCTCGGGCACTGCCTCACCTGGCGATCTGTGGAGCCGCGGGTGAAGCAGGACGTAGACTCACCAGGATAAATAATACCTCCGCTGTACTGACCGAGAGAGATGGAGTTTGGGATCTGGAGTAAGTGGCCGTCTGAATCTCTCTTCAGACGAACGTTGATTCTACGTACACCTTACCAGATCCCGAATTTGTCCACAGGCTTAATTACGGGTTGTATAATTCCGCCATATCTGTGCAAATACAGTTCGATGTCCTGGTCAGGTATGCGGCCTATCCATAATTAAACCACCACATTTATCATGTCAGTTTGGACCAAGGATTCAACTGCCCAGCCTCTTCACTTGGAGTCCGAGGCGTTCAAGGCCTGAACCTCAAGGAACTGGCGCAGAGGAGCTTCGTTGAAAAAGCAGATTTCATAGTCCTTTTTGTTTGGAAGGGCTATGAAAGAATAAACATCAACTGGGTTTATCCAGGATGAATCAAAGAGCAATACTTCTCCTACATAGTCCCTAACAGGAGGTTCGCCTTCTCCGGTGTACCTGAGACGCACCTAGAACTGGCCGAACTTTGAGGAGTATTGTGGAGCCATGTTGGCTGCTGCCCAGCCTGGCGAAAAGAGGTAAAGTTCCCAAGAGCGAGTCTGTTTTTTTGTGTGTCACTATAGAACTCAGTTAAACAAAAATGCCTCCTTTTCCTCTGCCAGACATAATTGATGTTAAATTAGAAACAAATTCTGTTTACTTTACCCTGCAATATAACTGGCTCCATTGGAAGATATGTTTCTCCCACAGAACTGCTCTTGTTCTAACTGATACACTGGGCTGAACAGCAGATGAGTAATGATATTGTTGCCACACAGCTGCATCCTCAGTGGCCACAATGTTGCTTTGTGTTTGAGGAAATCTTTGATGTACTTTGTAATCTTCACAACAATCCAAAAAAGGTAGGGAAGGAAAGATGACAACTCTCAAAACATGCTGTCTGCTCAATCACAGGTTGATATTGCAGAGAATCAACTTACCATCTTAAAGTTAAGTTTTTGAGCCTTTAAACAAGAGATCAATGTGCAGCTCCTTTTACACATGTACTACAAACCTGCAATGAACTGTCTAAATGGAGAAAGGATGAGAACTTCTGTCGCTAAGGACCCACCCTGAAATTGTCAGTTAAATTCAAGTAACGGCAAGAGGCTTGGTTGCTTGTGACCAAGGTACTAACCAGCAATGTAACCATGGTGTAATCCATGCCATGTCCTGCCTCCTGCATGCTCAAACCCACGCAACCCCTCGCTGAAATCAAACAGTATTTTTAGTCAGTGAGAATGCATGTCACACACTATCTCCTGTTGTGTTCTACCATGTGTGAAAGGGAAACTCTGGCCTATGTCTGGACTTGAAGGAAAGATGAGCACTCTCACAAGATGCTCCCTGCTCAATCATAGGTTTATATGGCATAAAATCAACTTGCCCTCTTTAAGTGTTACATTCTTGAGCTTTTCAACCAGAGGTTAATGTGCAGCCTCTTTCGTACATGTACTACAAACCTGCAATGAACCTTCCAAATGGAGAAAGGACGGGATTTGGGAACTTCTGTCTCTTAGGACCCACCCTCTAATGGTCAGTTCAATTCAAGGAACAGCAAGAGGCTTAGTTGCTTGTGGCCTTGTCCTGCCTCCTGCATGCTCAAACCAACGCCACCACTTGCTGAAACCAAACAGTATTTTCAGTCAGTGAGAATGCATGTCACACAGACTATCTCCTGTTGTGTGCAACCATGTGTGAAAGGAAAAACTCTGGCCTATGTCCAGACATGAAGGAAAGATGAACACTCTCACAAGATGCTCCCTGCATCTTTACATCTTGCAGGTGTAACCGCATGGTTTATATTCTGTATGCATTTCAGTTACCTGGTGTCCCTCATTCTATTTATTTACAGCACGTATGGCGATCGTGGCAGGTGTGCAACACGCCCTGTACCGGCACCTGTAGTGCTACAGGTTGACGTGCCGTCCGGGGTGGTGTGTATGTGCCATCTGCGTCCTCTAGCACTGCCGCCGTAGCCACTAGCAGCTACAAGCACTGATGTGTGCAGGATCCAGCTTGTTTGGTGTTAGGCTGCTGTTTGCCCTGCCTTGCCTCCAACTTGCCTCTAATTTGTCTCTAACTTGTCTCTAACTTGCCTCCAACTTCTCTACTTTCTCTGTGTGCCTTGCCTTGCTAATTAGGAAACAGTTGTTCCGTCTTTGTATAGACACTCGCTAAATCTCTGAAGTGTAGGTGTGTTCACGTGTGCCACGCCCCAATCCGATTGCGAGACGTCAGTGGGGGTGGGAGGGGTTACTGCAGCAGCTATAGTGGAGGACCTGCCACATTTATACTTTTTTTTTGTATGGTTTTTCCCCCCTCCGTTTTGAGTTGCAGTGATATGTGCATTAATATTGTTTTGTTTTCTCTGTAGGATAGTAAGCCTACACGTATTATGGCTAGAATATATTAGTCGCTGAATTAATTATGAATTAACTAGACTCGTTAAAATTTAGGATTTAATTAACCTCGAAGTAGGGCACCACACCAAAATAAGACAGGATGTTTACTAAACTTTTGTGAAGGTTTAATACGTGTTAGTAATTTAAAGTAATTGATTGTTTAAATTTTATCAGTCTCGTCTCGAACGCATTAGTTCATACCACAGCCTTATCAGGGACCATCATTTTCTGCACAGAAGGGAATACTCTCACGACGACGTAAAGTTATAAACATTTATTTGGTGAACTAACAAGGATAATACAGAATAGTGCAACACTAAAATAGATGAGTGAAAAGGGGCTAAATGTGGATATAAAAAGTTTAAGACCAGAGTGATTCAGACCTACGGGGCTGGTTTATAATATTACTGGCGGACTTAAACTGGCTCTAATTAGCCTGTCAACAGAACTCGGATCAGAACTTAATTATCACCAACGTTTTCAACCAGGAATTGTATTAAAAGGCTAACCTTACTTTGCCGTTGATATTACAGTCGCCGTGGCGTCTTACAGTACCGATGCAGGTTCCGTAGGTCCGAGTCCCGGTGTTTGGCGGACCTGAGTTCTGGTCTGTAGACTGGGTCAGCTGAGCAGTTGGATCGGTGGGGCTTGTCTGCTCCTGTCCCGGCTTGGATTTAGCTCTTTAGGTGACTGCAGCTCTGCACGTCGCTTGCCTCTGGCGGTTGTTTGTTGGTTGACAAAAAGATTCTGACCGGTTCTGTGGACTGGTGTCACGAGTTCGATGCAATTTGCCGGCCGGACAAAAAGGAAAAGACAGCTCGAGGGGTTTTACTATACTTATAAAAGATAAAAACGTGTCGTAGAAAACTTATAAAGTCGCTCGATAAAAATAGATTAATAAACGAAAATACTAGTATAAAGTAACGTCTCTTGCGAACTTTTGGACAACAAAGTTGAACAAAAGAAACAAAAGTAAAAAAAATGCAGCAAGCAGAAGAGGGGGAGAAGAGGGGCAGAGAAGAGAGAGTGAGTTGAAGAGAAGATGAAGTGAAGATAAAGTAAAGCAGAGACACCTCTGTGTGTTCCTTTATCCCCCCGGAGGAGCGAGAAGGGGGGTCTTGGCCAAACCCAACCCTCTGGTTCTAAGCAAATTAGCTGCTTTATATTCCAGCATTCTAGCATCCCTTCAGTTAAAATTGCGATCAGATTTGACGTTGATTTAGGATAATGGGTCCTCCATCCTGGAGGAAGTGTCCTGGAGTCCTGGGAATGAATTACCCTAGGAGGGGTTGAGGTTGTAAAACACCTTATCTCACATTGAAACAAGTATAAGAACGTCTTATCTCACACTCCCTTCTTGTGACGCTTAGCAGAGAAAGGGAGTCCAGAGTGTGTTCACAAAAGATCACTTCCTATCGAGGTTCCTACATCTCCTTTTTGAATTATTTGAGTGCAAGGGCCTCTACCAGGGCTAGCCGTGGTGTACTGCCTTTCAGTTCCTGACTTAACCACTGTATTGGTGAAGGTGGAACATCACTTGATAGAGATTATAGAAAAAAATGATATAAATGTTTTAGACGTAACTTGATAAATGAAAATGTTTTATCGTGACTAATTAGGTTGTTAAATTATTTTAAATTGTGCCTGTATTCATTTGTGTAGGAACCTGTATTTGGGTGGTTTTTGAGAAACGCTCAGAGAAATTAAAGTTAAAGGAGTATACTCTTTAGGTGCAAGTCCTAAGGTGGCGTTGTCGGTGTTATATTGATTCTCTAGATCTGCCACTCGCAGTTCAACTGGTATTGCCACACAGGGAACCAACTTGCCCTCTTTAAGTGTTACATTATTGAGCCTTTCAACCAGAGAGCAATGTGCAGTCGATTCATACATGTACTACAAACCTACAATGAACAGTCTAAATTGAGGAAGGACGGGATTTGGGAACTTCTGTCGCTAAGGACCCACCCTCTAATGGTCAGTTAAATTCAAGGAACAGCAAGAGGCTTAGTTGCTTGCATCTATCCAACATCGTATCACACTGTTTTTCACTCAACTGATACTAAAGTATTGTGGAGAATGCGGGCGTTGATCTCGCTACCTCTCACTTTGCACTTACTGTATTCCACCAGGTCCGCCAAAGTAAGCCCACACGCCAATCACATTTCGCCATGGGGCTTACTTTGGGCTTACTTTTGACCAATCACGTTTCTCCAGTTGGGCTTACTTTTGACCTATCGAGTTGTTAGGTCGTTGTATTTCAGTTGCTGCCAGAAACCTTGAAGAAGAAGACGACAAAAGTTGAAGACGAAGAAGAGGACGAAGACAAAGACGGTCTGTGCTGTTGTTTCTTTGCAAACTATACTTTTAACGGATATCATCCATTTATCAGTAAAGCAAAGATACACATTTTCTGCTACATCCCTTGGTGGACATAGCTTGCTAAAGCACATGCTAACGCACATGTTAAGGCTCGTTAGCATTAGCAGCATCCATTGTTTGAATTATTTAAATAATGATGCTTTTAACGGATATCATCCATTTATCAATTAAGGTAAGATACACATTTTCTGCTACATGCCTTGGTGGACATAGCTTGCAAACTCATGTGTTAACACACATGTTATTGTTCGTTAGCATTAGCAGCAGCCATTGTTTGAATGAATGAATGATGCTTTTGAGGGCAGGCAACCTCTGTTAAAGTTAAATTTACACACTTGAATATACAGGTATTTTTAGATGATTAGAGGTAACAGTCTTTTTTCTTATTTTTATTCAGAAAATGCATGCGTATCCAGGGTTTTGCAGCCAGTCAGCCGAGTCAACCCGACTTTTGATGGTGCCCTCAGAGGAGGTGTTGGAATAATTATACATAAAGTAATCTAATATTTACTCCAATTGCCTTTACATATAAACTAACCTCACTTGGTGTGTGTGAAGAGCTAATTTGTGCAGAGTTGTTTTGCAGGTAGAATAAATGAGATAAGCATGACTGCTGATGAGTTAGAAGAATTATCTGTGCAAAAACAGAAACTGCTCATCTGTTTAAAGACAGAACATGTTTCAAGGACGAGCAACATGTGCCCCCTCTCCCTTACAGTATGTAACTCATGAGGTTATGAATTGAGCAACATGTGAGGAGTTGCAGTTGTGTGTCCAATCTCCCTTGCAGCTATAACTCATATTGTAACTAGGGACCAAAGGAAATAAAAAGAAATGGCTCGGCAGAATGTGTTTCAGAGCGGTAGGGGATTGTAACTGAACGCAACTCTGTCCGTTCTCCTTGCAAGTAAAACATATAACTCTTTCTCTCTTTTGTTATGTTTTGGATGTTTTAGGTTGCTTGAACCTGACTGAAGGTAAATGGCTTCAAAGGTGTTGCTACAAGGGCAAAACCTCAAGAGAAGGTGATGGCAGAGGCTAGTGTTTTTGTCAGTGGCCACGGTGGAGACCCCACTGACAAATTGTTGGTACTGGCTCACTGCCAGCTTCAGTTTGGACATTTCCAGGGCCAGAGATTTAAATGGCTGCTGGAGAACAATCTTGGATATGCACTGTACTTAATGCATAGCATTTCAATCGAGAGTGCAACAGCCAGCCATCTGTCCAAGAACAAACAACTGTTGCTGCAGTACATGTCTCAGATCAGGGAGATGCCAGAGGTACAGCAGAAGTTTAAGAGGAAGCAGGAGATAAGGAGGCTAAGGAGCTAACGGGAGATAACGGCTGGTTGATAGTGGAGTTTGGAGAATTTCAGGGGCGTTAATGAAGGAGGTCTATGAGGACAAGACCACCAAGGCCCAGAACCTCATCGGGTATCAAGTAAAAGCAGATGCCCGGCCCAACACCAACATGGCGGCTTTCAAAACGTATGTCTTGAAGAGACGTGCAGCTTCCTCCAGCACCTCTGCACGTCCACCTGCAGTTGCCAGCACCTCTCTGCCTCCAGCACCTGCAGTTGCCAGCACCTCTCTGCCTCCAGCACCTGCAGTTGCCAGCACCTCTCTGCCTCCAGCACCTGCAGTTGCCAGGACCTCTCTGCCTCCACCACCTACAGTTGCCAGCACCTCTGCAGGTCCACCTGCAGATGCCAGCACCTCTGCACGTCCACCTGCAGTTGCCAGCACCTCTCTGCCGCCACCACCTGCAGTTGCCAGCACCTCTCTGCCTCCACCACCTGCAGTTGCCAGCACCTCTCTGCCTCCACCACCTGCAGTTGCCAGCACCTCTGCACGTCCACCTGCAGTTGCCAGCACCTCTCTGCTTCCTTCTGTAGCCTCCCCTTCGCCTGGACCTCCACCTGAAGGAATCCAAGCTGGTGCATGGAAGTCTGCCACTGTGAAAGCGCTGCTGGCGCTAGGCAAACATTTGTCTCCCTCACAGCTGGCAAGAAAGCTGATGTCACCAGCTAAATCCTGTGAGCAGGAGTATGAATTTTGGATTTCCCCTACAGCAGTTCTACATGTCAAGCTTTTCCAGTTTACTTAACAGACCTGTCCACTTTTCTTTCCAGCTTCAGCTCCAGCTCCGCCTGCCAGACAGAGGACTATACACTTGGCCAAACGGCAGCTTTTCCTTGCTGGTAATTATACACCATCTTGCATACATTTGTCTCTCTGTGAATTAACCGTAAGCCTTATGGTTTGAACATCTGTTCTCCAGGGACTGCTGAGCCAGATGATGAGAAACTGGTATCTGCTGCATCACAATATGATGGCTAATTAAGGCTAACCCAGGATCTGGCAAGCCAGAGCAAGTGGCCCAGCTGAAACTTTGGTGGTATCCTACTCAGCCCCTCCTCATTCACACCCAGCCTCCTGCCTCACCTGACCTCTTCTTCCGCAGGCCTCTCTTCTTATGGATGCCCCGTAAGATCTGGTATAGCAGGTATGTACCGGCCCGTACGCAGGGTGTTGGACATTGACGGGTGGTATAACCTTGCCACTGACTACCTGGAGTGCAAACACTGCTCTAAAAAATATCCTGCTTGGTCCGAGGACATCTTGGGATAGCTGGATATGGGCCACCGCAGCCAGTTTCCAGCTTTGCTGACATACAGGTAATTTATAATCAATGTCATTCATTAGCTGCTTTTCTTTGTATTCTTCGTGTTATTTTTTAGACCGCTCTTACACTCTTCTTTCCTTATATACTCATGACGATGATGAGGGAGAGGACTATGGGCAACAGCGTGATTCAGCTGTACAAGAAGCTGCAGGAACAACACAGTGAGGCGTGGATGCAGCGTGTCCTGCAGTACCTGACAGCTTGTGAACCATTCACAAGGCTTTCTGTTGTGCGCCCCCCCTGCATTCGCTGAGCCTCCCGTCTTCCCTGACCTTCCCAAGCCAAAGCGGATGTTAGCTGTGTATGCCAGGGATGTTCTTGGGCGAATGCATGCAAAAATAACGTCCATCTTTGGCTCTGTCCTAAAAATGGACTCCACCAAAAAGGTCACCAAGAAGATTGCTGGTGCTGCTGAAGGTACAGCTGCCTTGTGCACTTATGTGGGGAATGAGCACGGTCAAGTCCTTGTCTCGGTCCTGACAGCTGGTGAAGGACAAGCACTGGACACTATGGCAGCTGGCCTAATGAAGCGGTAAAGGGAGGCAGGAGAGGCACAACCAAAAGTAATGTACGTGGACAACGACTGCTGCAGTCAGCGTGGCCTTTGTCGGGTGAAGGCCATGTTTTCAGAGTGGGACGGACTTCAAGTGCGCCTTGATATATGGCATTTCATGTGCAGGTTTTCTGCAGGCGTCACAACGGAGGCTCACCTGTATGGCACTTTCATGGCACGACTGTCCACGACTGTCCACTTGCATTTTTGAGTGGGATCCAGAGGATGTTGCCGCTCTTCGCCATGCCAAGCAGAGTGGTGGTAGCGAGGAAGGTTGGCCTCATCTCGGAGGAGGCGGTGACCACTCGCATTACCCGGAGGGAGTTGGCACTGCACTGCAGGAGGAGGACCAGAGTGGTGGAGACCATCAGACTGATTGGGTCATTGATCAGTCTGTTTGACAGTGCAAGTGGGAAGGACACTCTGGGCGTTCCTCTGCTGGACCACGAACAGATCCAGCAGATATGGCAGGAGCAGCAGAGACACGTGGGCTGCATTCAAGACCTGGAGAACTTCCCGCTCTACACAAACACAGGCACCCTGAAGAAAGATGGTCTGGAGCTGTGCTGCTACAGGTGTGCCCATGGCTCTACCTCCCTGGAGTCCTTCCACCTCCACTTGAACAGATTCATTCCAGGTATTGCATACATAGGTGTGACAAGTTTCTGTTTACAGCAATATTACAGTTTTTTCTCAGTGTGTCTGGTTGTAACATCAATTCTATTACATTCTTAATACCATCTTCATTCGGGTGTCGCCACCTCATTCAGATGATGAAGTGTTGGTGCACCAGAAACTTTTTTTAAAGGGTTTCCTGTCTGGGCACAGGATAGGTGCAAAAATGTATGATTTAGTTTCAAGAGAAAGGTTACTCAAAGCACAAAATGAAACAACTCCAAATAAATTAAACTGAGGCAAATAAACAACTACAGGCCTGTAAGATTTATACAAATCATTTAATCATTTTCAAATGATCTTAAACATTGTACTGAACTAAGGATTAAGCAGATACCTAAACAATGATGGGAATAGGACCAGGTGAAAAGGAGGAAAGGCAGCCTTATCATATTCATCATGTGAATACCTTATTCAACTGTTACAAACCCTTCTTTGTTTATCTAACTTTCAGTAACCAGTGCCAGTGATTCACATTTCCAGGCGTACCTCCTTGAAGGGCTGATGCGCTGGAATGATGACCGGATGCAGGATGCCATAAAAGGAGCACCTTCGACCCGCTCTGAGAGAGGCAGTGGACCAGCTCAGCCAAAAGGTGCTAGGGAGATGCTGGGATGAGCGCTATCGCACCCCTGAAGTGTCAACAGGCAAAAAATTATCCCTCATTCAACATCAGAAAGAATTACTTAATTAATTTGGTTTTTAATAAGACTATTCATTAATGTATTAGATAAAATAATAATAATAATACTTTTTTTTTGTTTCCCAGGTGAATTGCTGGGAATGGAGTACCTGTACAACCAAACGGCAAAACACTGACTCCAGTGCTCCAGAACCCAGAGGAGGAGGAAAGGCTGGTGGAAGAGGTCAATTATGCCGGGGTGGAAGATGAGAGCTTTGAGGAAGAGAGCACGGAGGACATCACAGTTCCTGTGCTCCATGAGGATGACCCCTCCCGTCAACTGGATAGCAGGCCCTCATCGATTACGACGAGTCCTCAGGCCTCTCCACCTCAGGCCCCTGCATCACTGCCGGATCTGCCGTTCACGTCACCTGATGGAGGAAAACATCCTACCGCTACCCCTTCAGTGCTGCATTGCCCCTCTCACACTGGCTTCTCTCACGCTGGCTTCTCTCACGCTGGCCCCTCTCAAGCTGGCCTCTCTCACACTGGCTTCTCTCATGCTGGCCCCTCTCACGCTGGCCCCTCTCACGCCGGCTTCTCTCACACCAGTTTCTCTCACACCAGTTTCTCTCACACTGGCTTCTCTCACGCTGGTCCCTCTCACGCTCGTCCCTCTCACGCTCAGGTAAGACACTTAGACGGCTATTTCAATCCAATCTCAATGACAATTTTTATTTCACATTTATTAATATTAAGCAATCCATTTTTTTAGGGAGCAGTCATTGGACCTGATGGGATCACTGGGTGGGACAAGGTCCAGGATCTCGCTGCTTGGTGGGTCTCCGTGAGGCGCCTTACCTCACTGAGCTGCAGGTGACCCAGGTCATCCAGCTGTGGAGAGTGCTCCCTGAAGGTGACATGGAGTGGGTTGACTACCAGCCTCGGCATCAGCAGCGGCTTACGAGTGGCCGTTTTAAGGCTCCCAAGCGGTCTGGAGTTACCCCAGGTGTAGAAAGTGTCAAGCGTTGCTTGATAGGACATCCTGGGGGACCAGCTCAGTGGCCCAGCACTAGCCGCTTGGTTGAAGCCATGTGCATAAGGCTGTGCACTTTGCACAAGACGGCCACCAAGAAGGCTGGAGTTTCCGCCCCCAGATGGACTAAGATTCTGCATGACTACCACCACATCCGGAACTTGGTCCTCAGCAGTCCAAGGGTTATGGCGGGGACAAGGATCCAGCTCTTTGAGCTTAATCAGCGGACACTCATACAGTGGTAGGTCATACATTATTTACCTTAAATTACCTGAATAGTTCTCTAATGAATACATACCTAACACATGAACACATGGTTTTCTCTCAGGTTTCAAAGGTGGCAGAAGGTTCAGGAGATGGGTGTCCTTTCGCAGGGTATGGCTCCAACTGACCCTATAGCTGTTGCACCTCACCAGCTTCCACCATCGAAGCAACCACTGCAGCTCCTTCCTCAACCAACAGGCCCACGGCACGAGTTTGTCCTCCCTCAAAATCTGGAAGGGCAGGCTCCTATGCTGCGGCCAGGACGACGGCATGCTGCTGCCCCCACTGCACAGCTCGTGTCAGCTCTTTTCATCCTCAACCCGGAAAGGACTTTAACATGCGTGCTGGCAGCTCCCGGTGTCAAAACATTCAGCATGTCAACATCCGGCACAGCTCGACTTGTTCCTACATCTGCTGCTCCTGTGTCACGGTTCACACAGAGAAACAGGCGCCGACGAGTCCTCAAGGAGGAGAATGTTGTCCTCGAGTAAATACGTGAGAGAGGTCACCTACAACACCTGTGGCCACCACCTTCTGTCTACGTGCCTCAAATGGCAAATCCTTTGCTGAGTGGTTGGCAGAACAGAGAGCAGCGAAATAGGTTTAAGGACCACGTACAGAACAGGTTCTGCAGGGAGTTGTATATATTATTTATATTGTTATTATATATTATATTGTATAGAGTTTTATATATTGTGTGCTTGTGTTCCCTGTATGCCATAGGTTTTATGAAGGGTCAGCTTGTGCATCATTAATAAAAGCTATATATTGTCTCAGTCTTTGAAGGCCAAGCTTTATTGTTGTTATTTTTTATATTAACAGAAATAAACAAGTCAATGGGGGGCACATGATCTGAAAGCCAAAGCAAAGTTCTTCATTACATCCAATCCAATTTTTATTGATAAAGCACAATTCTGGTTCCGGCGCTGTATCGAGCGGCAACCAGCAACAGTTGCTCTCTCTCCTTTCCGCACTTTTTAGCTATTTTATCTTATTTACTGTCTTTTTATTAGTGCTGTTTTTCCTGTAAGTCGTCGTACCAACCCTAGCCAACTATGGTAGTGAACTTTCTTACATGTTTTTTGACCGTTTGTCTCATTCTTGGGACTATTTTTGCCGACCACGTCTCCATCTGGACGCAACAATGCGGCGGCTCCATTGTTTAGACCCATGAACAGCTGTTGTCGCTAATACCAAGGGCGCTGATGTGGGAGAGGCCTGAAATCCCCACAGAACTGAGGAGAAAGTACAGGGGATGTAAGGCTGGACGTAAACACTGTGAAAGGAAGAGGAGATATAAACCATCTCTCCCTTCCATCACCATGGGGAAAGTGAGGTCGCTGGCTAATAAGATGGACCAGCTGGCAGGCCTGGTGAAGACTCAGTGGCTGAATCGTGTGAGCAGTTTGCTGTGTTTTACGGAGACGTGGCTCCACGAGGACATCCCAGACTCTAACGTAACTGTGGATGGCTTTCAGACTGTTTGGGCGGACAGGAGTCACTGTGAGAGTGGCAAGAGGAAAGGTGGGGGACTTGCTATTCTTATTAACAACAAGTGGTGTCATCCTGGACATGTTACTGTAAAGGAGCGTGTGTGCAGCCATTGAGCTGCTCGTCGTGAGTCAGCGGCCATACTATCTGCCGAGGGAGTTTTCAAACGTGATCGTTCTGGTTGTTTACATTCCTCCGACTGCAAACGCGGTGCGCGCGAGTGACGTCATCCACACCGTTGTCGCGGGCCTTCAGACACGGCACCCAGACGCATTCATTGCAATATATTGGACTTCAACCACATCACTCTGGCTGCAACACTGCCCACATTCAAGCAGTTTGTGGACTGCCCCACCAGGGAAAACAAGACACTGGACCTGCTGTATGCTAATGTTAAAGAGGCTTACAGCTCCACTGCCCTTCCTCCTCTTGGAAGATCAGAACACAACCTCATTCACCTGCAGCCCCTGTATAAGCCCCAAGTCCAGCGGCTTCCTGTGACCACCAGGACTGTGAGTAGATGGTCACAGGAGACCAATGAAGCTTTACAGGGCTGCCTAGAACTTACAAACTAGGATTTGCTCTGTGATTCACATGGAGAGGACCTTGATGATCTCACAAACTGCATAATGGGGTACATTACTTTCTGTGTGGACAGCGTTGTTCCTACAGTGACTGTAGGCTGTTTCCCCAACAACAACCCGTGGGTCACCAGAGACATCAAGGTCCTGCTGAATGAGAAGAAGAGGGCCTTCAGAGATTGGGACCGAGAGCAGATGAGGCAGGTCCAGAGGGAGCTGAAGGAGAGGATTCAACAGGGCAAAGACACCAACAGGAGGAAGCTGGAGCACAAACTCCAGCAGAACAATTTAAAGGACGTGTGGAGCGGCATGAGGAGCATCACTTGCTACAAACCATCAGTAGGAGGTGGTACTGAACGTGCCAATGAGCTGAATCTGTTCTTCAACAGATTTGATGAAGGGGCTCTGGACCACCACCCGACGGCTCCTCCACAACCATCCACCTCCAAACCTCCAGCCCTGTTGAACCCCCCCCCTCAATTCCTTCCTGACTTTGCCCTACCTGTCCCCTCCCCTCCGCCACCACCTTTCTCCATCCCCATCAATGCAGAGAGCAGACAGACCTTCACTGAAGAGCAGGTGAAGAAGGAGCTGTGCAGACTCCACCCAGGCAAGGCAGCAGGTCCCGACGGTGTCAGTCCGAGGGTCCTCAAAGCATGCGCAACCCAGCTGACTGGAGTCCTGCAGTACATCTTCAACCTCAGCCTGAGTCTTGAGAAGGTCCCTGTGCTGTGGAAGACATCTTGCCTGGTACCAGTACAGAAGAAGGTGCGCCCCAGCACCTCCGAAGACTACAGACCAGTGGCGCTGACGTTGCTCCCGATGAAGTCCCTGGAGAGGCTGGTCATGTCACTTCTTCGGGCCCTGGTCAGCTCATCCTTGGACCCGCTACAGTTTGCCTACCAGCCGAGACTAGGTATCGCGGACGCTATCATCTTCCTGCTCCATCGTGCCTGTGCCCACCTGGACAGACCTGGAACCACAGTGAGAATCTTGTTCATGGACTTCTCCAGTGCGTTCAATACCATCCGGCCTACTCTGCTGGGACGTAAGCTGACGGCGATGCAGTTGGACCCTCCCCTGGTCTCCTGGATTATGGATTACTTAACGGGTCGACCACAGTATGTCAGACTGCAGGACGGAGTGTCTGACACTGTGGTCAGCAGCACTGGAGCTCCACAGGGAACTGTTCTTTCCCCCTTTCTGTTCCCCCTGTACACCTCAGACTTTCAGCTCTTCTCTGAGTCCTGACACCTGCAGATGTTTGCTGACGATTTTGCAATTGTTGGGGCGTTGTGGACTCCTTCGTCGACTGGTGTTCAGCTAATCACCTGATTCTAAACGCCACCAAGAAGAAGGAGCTAGTGGTGGATTTCCACAGGAGTAAATCTGCCCCCACACCCATCTCCATCAACTGCGTCACTGTGGATGTTGTCCAGGATTATAAATACCTTGGAGTATACCTGGATAACAAACTGGACTGGTCCAAGAACACTGAGGCTGTCTACAAGAAGGGCCAGAGCCGTCTCTATTTCCTGAGAAGGCTCCGGTCATTTAATGTATGTGTGTGCTGGGGCAGCAGACGCCAAGAGAATCAGTAAGATCATCAGGAAGGCTGGCTCCGTCTTGGGGGTCAAACTGGACTCTTTGGTGGCGGTGTCTGAGAGGAGGATGCTGTCTAAACTGCACAGCATCCTGGACAACTACTCTCACCCTCTCCACCAGCTGCTGACCTCCAGCAGAAGCACCTTCAGTCATAGACTCATTCTCCCCCGGTGTAACACTGAACGCCGGACGAAGTCTTTTCTTCCGGTGGCCATCAAACTGTATAATACATCTCCCCTCGGTCAGGTAAGGAACAGTGGAGACACTGTCACTTTATATCATCACTACATCACTTTATTTAGTTGTACTGTAACTTACTTCAGTCAGAAATGCTGCTACTCTTTACTGTACTTTACTGTAACTAACTTACTTCAGTAAGAATGGCTGCTACACTTCACTGTACTTTACTGTAACTAACTTACTTCAGTAAGAAAGGCTGCTACACTTCACTGTACTTTACTGTAACTTAGTTCTGTCAGAAATGCTGCTACATTTTTAACACTGTTTCACTTATCGCTCCTTATCACTTATTTAGTTTGTACTTATTTTATTTCAACATGCTGCTAAACTGCACGCTGCGTATTGTATATTATATATACCTACGCTTAACCACAATGTCTGTTGCACTCTGTTACATTTAGTTATTGTTTGATTTATTTGATGTTAGCTTTATATTGATTTGATTATGTTAGCTTATAGTCACTGATCCTTTCCCACCTTTGTATTGAAACTGTTGCACAATAATTTCCCTCGGGATAAATAAAGCTTCTTGAGTCTTGAATTTAAATAAACACAAAGGTTTCCAAAGTGCTGTACAGTAAAATAAAAAAAAAAACATAATACAAAGACAAAATACTAAATATATAAGACATAATAAATAAATAGAATGTCCAACCATGATAAAATATCTGCACATAAAATCAACAATCTACCTGGTGTGAAACCAAAGGAAGGTTTTAAGAAGAGTTTTTTATAGACAGAGAGGAGGCCTGTCTGAAGTGCAGCAGTTGTTCATTCCACAATTTGCCTCTAAAAAACACAAAATAATAAGCATTAATAAATACAATGACATGGAATTGCTATGGCACACTTTACTGTTATTTACTGTTATACTGTATTATTACTATTATTATTAGATCAATAAATATAAACATAAGAAGTCATGGGCGGTGTCTATATAAGCTAAAGAAATGTTCTTAATAATACACACAGAATGACGAGTATTAATCATTATGATTATGTGAAATAACGATAGGGGTGGCTATAACACAGGGATTTGAAGATAGAACCATGTCCGCCAGATGGCCGGTTCGGATCCGGCTCACTCGAAATCTTCCATTATGCACATGGTATACTTCCCTGTGTTTTACTTGCGTTAGTAGGCTTAAAGATTGGACCCCTGCCTTTACGCAGGGGCCAAGCTAAACATATAGGTATCAATACTATTTCAGTATATGTGCTAACGAACTAACTCGAATGCAGCCTGGATCTGAGGGGTATTCATAGGGCTCTGATTCAGTGGATTCTCACTCTTGGTTGCAGATCATTGGCAGCTATGGAAGGAAAATTCGTGGAAACAAGCTTCATCTAGACACAAGTACATCGCTATTTAGATTTGGTTAGAGTTTCACCAAAATCACGACATAGTATTTTAAAATGGACTTAGTTTCTCTAAATGAGGACTAAGTTTCTTAGAATCATGAGTTAGTTTCTCTAAAGAAAGACTAAGTTTCTCAAAATCATGATTTTAATAAGTAGGGTTAGGTTTTTAACAAACTAAAGAGTTACTACTTCAAATGGACTTAGTTTCTCTAGGGTTGTTAAATTTAGTCAGGGTTAATGTTTTGATTGTTAAAGATAGTAAGGATTGTCTAACCTAGGGTTAGGGGATTACACAAAAGTAACAACCTTTTCCACAAGTTTTCCCTCCATAGCTGCCGGTGATCTGCAACCATGACTGAGGTTCCACAGAATCAGAGCCCACACAAAAATTTGTGAAGTGTACCTTATTTAGCTTTAACTAATAACTCCAAACCCTAATTAATTAAATCAATATTTTGAGAAACTTACTCATTGTTCTGAGAAACTAAGTCAGATGAACGTTGTGTTGCAAAAGAAGTAGATACCAACATCCTTGCGGAGAGCTGGAGGGATCCTTATTCCCAAGGAAATGGACTCATCAGAAATTGTCCAGTTCCGTCAGCTCAGCCTTTTAAATGTCGAGGGAAAACTCTTCTTCAACATGGTTGCTCATAGGCTTGCAGGATACCTGCAAAGAAATACGATTGACACGTCAATTCAGAAAGCAGGCATTTCAGGCTTCTCAGGATGTGTGGAACACGCTAGTGTCATCTGGCATCAGATTCAGGTTGCCAAGATGGAGGGGAAAGATCTACATGCGGGGTTCCTGGATCTTGAGAATGCCTTTGGCTCTTTCCCCTCACAACCTCCTGTGGACAGCCTTTGACTACTTCAGATTCCCGCCAGCTCTTACAACCCTAGTCAAGGCCTACTTCCAGGACACCCAGCTATAAGTGATGCTCATGAGTAAGTTTCTCAAAATATTGCCTTCATTAATTAGGGTTTGGAGTTGTTAAAGCAAAATAAGGAACACTTCACGAATTTGCGTGTCATCCTTGCGCAGGGGCAATGCTAATCTTCTCTGTATCGTTCCAATTTTAGTATATGTGCTAGCGAACTATCACGAGAGCAACCTGGATCTGAGAGATATTCATAGGGCTCTGATTCTGTGGACGCTCACTCATGGTTGCAGATCACTGGCAGCTATGGAGGGAAAACTTAGGACTTGAAATCGACACTTTTGAACAGTACATAGGGCATGGGCTTTGGATTGGTCTCCACCCTTTTCCGGTCTTGGGACACGCCCCTTTTTCGGTTCAAAGAGTCTGTGTCACGGGAACGGAAGGTCGTAGGGACGGGGTTGGTGTCTATGTGTCGGGCGTGGTCGAATTAGGGTAGACACAGAGTGGTTTTAGGTCTCTACGATGTACATTTGGTGAGCTATCACAAGAAAGGTTATTTTCCCATAGTAATCCATGTGTTCTGTGTTGATCTAAAATTTTACTCCCCAGAAAGTTGACTAGAGCACGTTTCAGGTAAATTCTGATTGGATTAGTAGTACCTTTCAGTAAAGCAATTTGAATATGTGTTGTGTCCACAGGTGGCGCTATTGAGTGTCAATCATGCAAAATTGGATCCAGCAGGAGCTCCTGAGTGGTTAGGGTCACTTAAGGGGGCGTGTCCAGGTGTAGCGTCAGGGTTAGATCTAGCGTGAAACAGGGTTGTTGAGTTATCACGAGAACAGTTGTTTTTCCTTAGGAATGGATGTATTCTTGAGAAAAATTGCCAGTGTTGATGTAAAGTTGTACTCCCCAAAAAGTTGACTACAATAAGTTTCAGTGAAGTAATTTGAATATGTGTTGTGTCCACAGGTGGCGCTATTGAGTGTGAGCATGCAGATTCGTATACAGGGTTAAGGTTTTAACAATTTAATGACTTAGTATTTTAAAATAGACTTAGTTTCTCTAAATGATGACTTAGTTTCTTAGAATCATGAGTAAGTTTCTCAAAATATTGACTTTATTAATTAGAGTTTGGAGTTGTTAAAGCAAAATAAGGAACGCTTCACGAATTTGCGTGTCATCCTTGCGCAGGGGCCATGCTAATCTTCTCTGTATCGTTCCAATTTTAGTATATGTGCTAGCGAACTAACAGAAAAGCAACCTGGATCTGAGGGGTATTCATAGGGCTCTGATTCTGTGGATGCTCACTCATGGTTACAGATCACTGGCAGCTATGGAGGGAAAACTCATGGAAAAAAGCTTCATCTGGACACAAGTACATCACTATTTAGATTTGGTTAGGGTTTCACCAAATTAATGACTTAGTATTTTAAAATAGACTTAGTTTCTCTAAATGAGGACTTGGTTTCTCAGAATAATGAGTTAGTTTTTAAAAATAATAAGTTAGTTTTTAAAAATAATGAGTTAGTTCTTCAAAATAGAATTAGTTTATCTTAATAATGACTTAATAGCTAAACAAATGAGCAACTTTCTCAAAATAATGATTTTAATAATTAGGGTAAGGTTTTTTTTTTACAAAATAATGACTTAGTTTCTCTAAATGGGGACTTAAATAATTGCGGTTAAAGTTTTGTAAAAATAATGACTTTGTTCTTAAAAACAGAATTAGTTTCTGTAAAAAAAGACATAGTATCTAAAAATAAGGGCTTAAATAATTTGGATTAGGGTTTTCTAAAAATAATGATTTAGTTTCTCAAAATAATGATTTTAATCAGCCTGTGAATGTTCTCATGTGTCCATGTCGTTGTTCTCCCCAAAGCAGTTTCAGTCAAAAGCAACTGGACTTGGTTCTTTGTCAGGAGGACGTTTCACCTCTGATACAAGAGGCTTCATCAGTTCATGTACGCATCTGACCAGGCTGGGACTGGACCAAGACTCGGACTGGACCAGGACCAGGACCAGCCTGGTCAGATGCGTACATGAACTGATGAAGCCTCTTGGATCAGAGGTGAGGCTGGGACTGGTCCAACTATCTGGTGTGGAGATCCAGGTATTTAACCTCTCAAAGGCTGAACCCTTTGTACTCCGTCGTTAGAGCGGCAGTCGTTGGTGGAAGTAGGTCTGGACTTCGTTAGTGCTCTATTGAGTCTGAACCACAGTCGTTGGAGTCACAGGAGGACATTTGTGAACAGTTGTTTTTTGAGGTTATATTGTTGAATCTCCCGAAGTGACGAAAGGGCAGCATTGTAAACTGGAGATAAGTAGTGTCTTAGACTGCCTCCTCTGTTTAGCGATGGTTTCTCTAGTTTTGCAAAGATGCTTCTTTTCCTCCTCTTTCAAACCATGATGATTGTTTGATTTTAATAGTTAGGGTTAGGGTTTTCTAAAAATAATGACCAAATATTTGAAAATAAAATTAGATACTCTAAAGAAAGACTTAGTTTCTAAGAACAATGAGTAAGTTTCTTAAAATAATTATGTTAATAATTACAGTTAGTTTTTTTCAAAACAATGACTCAGTTTCTCAAATGAATGACTTAGTTTCTCAAAATGGACTTGGTTTGTCAGAATCATGAGTTAGTTTTTCAAAATATTGATTAAATGAATTAAGGTTTGGAGTTGTTAGTTAAAGCAAATTAAGGAACGCTTCACAAATTTTCGTGTCATCCTTGCACAGGGGCCATGCTAATCTTCCCTGTTTCGTTCCAATTTTTTTTTCAGAAACTTACTCATTGTTCTGAGAAACTAAGTCCGATGAACGTTGTGTGGCAAAAGAAGTAGATACCAACATCCTTGCGGGGAGCTGGAGGGATCCTTATTCCCCAGGAAATGGACTCATCAAAAATCGGCCAGTTCCGTCAGCTCAGCCTTTTAAATGTCTAGGGAAAAATCTTCTTCAGCATGGTTGCTCATAGGCTTGCAGGATACCTGCAAAGAAACATGATTGACACGTCAATTCAGAAAGCAGGCATTTCAGGCTTCTCAGGATGTGTGGAACACGCTAGTGTCATCTGGCATCAGATTCAGGTTGCCAAGATGGAGGGGAAAGATCTACACGCAGGGTTCCTGGATCTTGAGAATGCCTTTGGCTCTGTCCCTCACAACCTCCTGTGGACAGCCTTTGACTACTTCAGATTCCCGCCAGCTCTTACAACCCTAGTCAAGGCCTACTTCCAGGACACCCAGCTATAAGTGATGCTCATGAGTAAGTTTCTCAAAATATTGCCTTCATTAATTAGGGTTTGGAGTTGTTAAAGCAAAATAAGGAACACTTCACGAATTTGCGTGTCATCCTTGCGCAGGGGCAATGCTAATTCAGATTTTTACCACAGTCTATTTCCCACACCGGCTGAATCTTACAATATGAACTCCCAAAAAATCATGTGGTTAAGATTTTCTTACTGACGCAATATGACAGCAGACAATTGGCTTGTATAATATTTCGTTCTGTACCGCAGTGTAATATTTAGTATTTTTCTTAATAAATATTTTATTCCAAAAACGTGCCATATAAGCATATGTTTCCCAGAGTCCCATGCACACGATGCAGATGATCAGCTGTAACAGTTCCTTGTGTTTTGCTGTGGGGCAGTTTTCTAAGATACAGTACATGACAGATTTATAAGTCAGGTCAAAGTTAACTCTGTACACTTTCATTTTGTCCCACACCTCCTTCGCTCTGTAACAGTCCATTAAAAGATGCTGTTGTCTTTCATCATCGTTGCATTTGTCCATCGGACATTGTTTTGTTTTAAAGTGACAACTCCAAGACACAATGGCTCTGACTGCCAGTCTGTTTACAGATAAAAGCCAGCGCATGTTTCTGAAGCTCTCTGACAGGATTCTATTTTTTAACAGTTTAAAAAATGCTGTTCCTTCTTTTTGTGTTATATGTTTTTAATTGATGTACCCTCTTTATCTGTAATTGTTGATTTTGTTGAAGATCATTTTACTTGGTAGGCCAGTCCAATCTATTTAACGGTGTTGATATTCATATGTGAAATCTCCATGAATAAGTTTGCACTCTGGGCCATGTCGAGCTCCCCCTTTTTCTCCACAGGGGGAGATCACCGACTCAGAGAGCATTCCTGGAGATGGCTGCAGAAACATTTTTAACAAAGACAACACGCAATCTTGATAAGATAAAGTGACATGAGCAAAGTAGTGTGTTGCGTGTAGCCTGTTTTCCCTTTTCTCAGCAGGCTGGCAATCAGGCTGACACACCTGAAGCCGATCAACTCCCTGATCGCCAACCTGCTATATGAAGCCAGCAAGACCATTCCCCTGAGAGACACAGACCCACCAGGACCTTTGGTCCCACATTATGATTTGTTAAAATCTTTGTTTTAGTAGTTGCTTTATTTTTGGCCTGGAGATGGCTGGCAGCCTTCTTTCTTCGTTTGGTTTTTAGTTTATAATTTGGTTTTGTTAGGTAGGGAGGGGGGTCAGCTCCGACGTCCCTATAAGGGGTGGCCTGGTCCCCCCTCCATTTTTGCTGAGTTTGGCCGGCATCTCCATGTCCCATTTTGGGTTTGCTGATTTCTTTTTTGGTAAGATCTTTATTTGTAATTTGCTAGTTGTCTTCAGGAATGTTTGTTTGCTGTTGGGAGAAGTTGTTTAATAAAAACCGTTAAAAGTTATATCTTCTTTGGTGTCCTTTTTATGTTTCGGTCTCCAGTTTGAGCCACTAGTCAATTTATTTAATTGTTTGGAGGCCGTAACATAGTGCAAGGCTAGCTAAAGTGTGTATCGAGTCTATGGGGTTTTATAAAATGCTGTTTTTACAAGTTCAGAGAGCTCCATGGAAGGAGCTGTGTTTTGTCCATGGGTTGTCTCCTCCGGAGCTCAGTGAGCACCTGTCTGCAGACGGTGTTGCTGCCAATGACTGTCTTGTGGATGCTCATTATGCATCGTGTCTTCCATATTCTCATGCACATGATGCATATGATCAGTTGAGTCAGTTCTCTGTTTTTCGTTGTGGGGCAGTTTTCCAGAATGCAGTACATTACAGATCTATAGTTCAGATCGAAGTTTACCCCATATACTTTCATTTTGTCCCACACCTCCTTCGCTCTGTAACAGTCCATTAAAAGGTGCTGTTATGTCTCATTCTGGTTGCATTTGTCCATCGGGCATTTTTTTGTTTTAACATTACAACTCCAAGACACAACAGCGCGGACTGCCAGTCTGTTCACAGATAAAAGCCAGCGCATGTCTCGGATGCTCTCTGACTGGTTTCTATTTTTTTCAAATTTCAAAAATTCTGAGCTGCCTTGTTATATTTTTGTAACTGATGTACCCTCTGTATATGTAATCGTTGATTTTGTTGAAGATCATTTTACTTGGGAGGCCAGTCCAGTCTATTTTAAGATGTTGAAATTTGTTTATGAAATCAGTCTAAGTTTTTTATGGATTTAATGAATTTCTTTTGGATTTGTTGTTGTCCTGTCTTCAGGGTGTGTATCAAGTTCCCTCTGTTATCTAGATTATCTGTTTATAGATGTTAAATAATAATTCTTGATTAAAATTATCTATTTGTGTTTTTATATCTGACAGAAGCTCATTATCAGAGATTGATCTTTTCTTTAAGACTTATATATTGTTCCATTAGAGTGTTATATTTTATATTCTTTATCTTATTTATTTCTCTACATTTAAATTTGAAAAAATATTTGAAGCGATGTTTTAAAACTTCCCATAATTCAATGTCTGATTTAGTTAATATTTTTAATTGAATTGTTTTATGGATTTCTTGTTTTAATTCTATTAATAAGTCTGGATCTTTGAGACATTGGGAGTTTAGTTTCCAGAAGCCTCTGGTTTCTGAGGCTCCAGAAGACAAGGACGTTTGGATCAACATGTGGTCAGAGAAATCATTTAATATTGTTTTATACTGTATAACTTTAAAGTGCTGAGACACATAAATACGGTCGATCCGGGTTTTTGTCAGAGAATCGAACCGGGTGTATTCGATCCCAACAGGATTAAGGCATCTGCAAACATCTATTAGTTTGGATTTTTGACACATTTCTATTAAAAGTTTACCTTCATGGCTCAGTTTAAAGGCTATAGAACTCACTCTGTCGTTTACGTCAGTCACTGTGTTGAAGTCGCCACATAAGATGATTTTGTAACCGACCAGCAGCAGTTCTCTTAGACTTTTGAAAAGTTTAATTTTTTTTGGTTTTTCGGGAGCAGTGTACACATTTATGATTCGATGTTTTTCTCCTTTGTAAAAACAATCTACCATGAGCAGTCTACCAGGAATTAGTTCTCTTCTACGGATAATAATGACGTCATTAGTTTTAAAAAAGATCCCCACACCATCAGCTTTACTTTCCCCAATTGAGATAACACTTGCACCTTTGTTCCACATGCTGGATACCTCCATTATATCTGTATTGGTAGTCAGTCTCAGTTCCTGACAACATAAAATATCAAAGTCGGTTTTTAATAAGTATTTCATATTTCTCTGTCTAAAACAACTGGACTGGATGCCACAGGCATTCCAGGATGAGACTTTAAGGAAGGTCATGGATGTTTAGAGGGGGAAGAGAAACTATGGTGTGGGTTTGTCATCGAGACGCTTATTATCCGTTTGATCACATGAGCTACGAGCTCTTCTTTTCTTTTTTTTCTTTACTTCTTGAGTTTCATCCTCATCATCATAATCATTATTATCTATTCGCTCAGGAGGAGTGAAATCAGGGGTAGGAGAGAAGGAATCTGAGTTGCTGCAGAAAGAGGAGCTCTCTGCTTCAACCTGCAGGTGCAGCGGGGAGCCGCTGGCTCACTGAGCATCAGTCAGCCCGATGGAGCTGATGTCAGAGCTGCAGCTCTCGCTGAAGCTGCTCTCACACTGACTTGCAATCTGTAAGCTGCCCTCACCTGACGGGCTGGAGTCCTCCAGAGAGGCGTCTGCAGGCTGCCGGGTGGAGGAGCAGTGGGCCCGCTGCTGGGACTCCGGTCGATAGCCGGGATCAGGTGGAGGCACTTTAGCCGAGGACTGGCCTCGAGGCTGCTGCAGATCTCCAAGGTACGTTTTCTGCTGCTGCTGCTGCTGCTGTTGTTGTATCTGCTGCGATTGCAGCTGCTGCTGTGGCTGCTGTTGTCGTTGCTGCTGCTGTTGTGGTTGCTGCTGCTGCGATTCAGATGGGGGATCACCCTGCGGGGCGGAGTGAGGGGCACCAGGGTTCCCGCGCTTAACGGAGCTCTTGGTTTTATTGGTAAATGGTAAATGGACTTGTACTTACATAGCGCCTTTCTAGTCATCTGACTACTCAAGGCGCTTCACAGTGTCTGTCACATTCACACAGACATTCACACTGATGGCAGTGGACATCTACATACCATCTAATCTGATCTAACCATTCACACCACATTTACACACCCATGCGCAGCACAGGGAGCAATTCGGGGTTCAGTGTCTTGCCCAAGGACACTTCGACATGTGGACCGGGGGGAGATGGGGATCGAACCACCAATCTCTCGAACAGAGGACGACCCAATCTTTGTCCAGAGGCTTAATTACTGGTTGTACGATCTCACCGTACCTGTGCAGATATAGCTCAATGTCCTGGTCAGGTATGCGGCCTGTCCAGAATTTAACCACCAAGTTAATTAAGTCTGTTTGTATAGAGGATTCCACTGCCCAGCCTTTCCACTTGGAGTCCGAGGCATTTAAGGCCTGAACCTCGAGGAACCTACAAAGTGGAGCTTCCTTAAAGAAGCAGATCTCATAATCCTTCTTATTTGGCAGTGCTGTGAAAGAATAAACATCGACCGGGTTTATCCACGATGAGTCGAAGAGAAGGACTTCCCCGACGTAGTCTCTGCTAGGAGGTTCGTCTTCTCCGGTGTACCTAAGACGGACCCAGAACTGGCCGAATTTAGAGGAATATTGTAGGTGAGCCATGGCGGCTGCTGCCCAGCCGGGCGCAACGAGGAAAGGCTCCGAAGAGCGAGTCAATAGTTTTTTTTTTTTTTTTTTCTTTCCGTTTTTTCGTTTGGACCTGTGGAATTCAACTAATCAGAACGCAGGCTTAGCTGGATCAGGCATGATTGGGTTGTTCTGGGAACAGATGAGCGTCCAATCAGAAAGAAGGACAGTGAATTCCTGTATTTACCACAAGACCTCCGGAAATACTGCACGGTGTTTCAAAATAAAGGCTGCAGTTTAAACCGAAAACAGCTGAATAATTTTCCTATTGTTGTTGTTGACCCTGTTCCCTTTCTTCTTCTGTAAGTTTCCTTTGTGTTTGGTAAAAACACGGTAGTAGACCTAAATGAAGGCGCTCTTCTTTAGAAATGGTTAAAAGTTGAACACAGACGGACAAATCAAAAAGCACAACAGTTAGTTTTAACTGTGTTTGATTCCTACGATCATCTGCAATGTTGATACATTTTATGACAATTATCTAATCTGTCAGTACAAGAGAATATATAAAAAATACTTAATAAATGATTCCTGTTGATAATAAAGGTGATTATGAGTCATTCTGTCGTATTAATGGAGGCCAAATCAAAGTCCATCAGAGCCTCTGTATGATCCGTAAAGGAACAATATGTCTAATGGACACTTTTTGCACTTTAACAATAAGTTATATTGTCCGTTTATAAATTGTCTGTAATTGTAAATTTTTTTATTTTATTTAAAATTTATTTTACACCACACACCAAGCCGGTTTGCATCTCCAATGTTGTTGCTCTGCCACAAAGACAACAAAGACATCTGTTCTAAAGTGCTTGAAATTTAGGTCACATGGGATGGCATATTTACTATTAAGTAAAAAAACAAAGTGTGGAAACCACATTTTCTGACATTTGCATGAAAAATTACTTTCATTTGAGACTTAATTCCTTTTGTAGAGAGTTGTCCTGAAACATAATTGTGGTTGTTTAAAGCACAATTACATCTAATTTAATGTGATGATCAAGTGCATTATTAAGTAAACTGAATATAAAGTATGTTCTGGACACAAACATGTAGTTCACCACAGCTGTGAGGAGCTGGAAACGCACCTTGAAAAGCTTGAAAAGTGCTTAAATTTGAATGTGGAAAAGGTGAAGGAACCTTGATTTTACACCGGTGTGCCAAAATGTAACTTGTATTTTGTTTTTAAATGTTTGAAACTATGTATATAACTAGTGTCCTGTGTTTTTAGTGTAATAAAATCTCCATGGATGATAAAAAAAAGATCTATATGTTGCAGTCAGATGTTTGGATTTTGTGTTTTCTGAAAACACAACAGTGATTACATAGAAGTACATTTTCCATTCATTCCAGTGCATCATGGGAACTTTTGACTGCAGCTGTACAGTAAATAGATATTCTGATTGTAACACTTCTCATGTGTTTTCCTCATGTTGCTCATCAGCTTCATGTTCAAACATAGAAAGTGAGAATAGCAGCCTGTGATTTGATCCATTTGGAAATGATTCCCTCTCAGCTCACCATGATGTCATCTCCTGCTGCCATCTTGTGTTCAGCAGCCTGGTACATTCAGCAGTTCTGAACCTCTGTGTGAACTGGATCATACCAACAAAGAACCACTTTACCAGCTGATTGTGTTCCACTGCTAATGTAAAGTCAAGTGTTTCTCCTGGAACAAGACTGAAGCAGGCAGGTCGCTGCTAAACTCAACACAAATAAAGCTGAAACATGTCAAATGATTACTAACAGGACTTTAAAGAGTTATTTAGAGAAAAATGACCCAACAGGAAGAACAGGAACCGTAGTTGTTCACCATATGTTATTCATCATTTACTTTTCTTTACATAAATGAATTAATAAACACTAGGAAAGAAAAAAAAGGTTACATTTTGGAAAATAATGTGAGGCTATGCTGGGTTTGACTCCGCCCACCGAAGCTACACATGTCACACAAGACTGCATTACAGTTTTTTTCTGAATGCTTAAGCACTAATCGTGATTCTTGTAGCACAATTTCTAAAACTATTACAGTTTTTCTCGATTGCTAAGATACATTCCTTGAAAGCTTCTCTCCTTTTCTCTTAACTGTGAACACAAACCCCAATTTTCAATCTACATTCACAAAACCTCAGACTCTTCTTGCAAAACCAAACTTTCACCTCAAAAAAGCTCAATCTGTGCCCAAAACTGAACTTTGTTGTCAAATCGTGCCCCAAGTCAATCAAAATTAAAAACACTACTGAGCAGCCACTAAACACTACATAGAAAAATAGAAAGCACAATGCTCAGGACATGAAGGTGAATGCATGCTGCAAAACAAAAAACCTTTGCATTTAGCACTTTACACAAAGAAAAAAAACAGAAATCTTGTGCATTTACACGCAGCACTTGTACAAAACTAACAGAAATCGTATGCATTTGCCACTTGTGTACATGTGCCACCTGTCCTCCCACCCCCATGTGGCAGTCTTTCAATTCTACTAAAAGAGAACATGCAGTTACAAAACATATACATGGAATACTAGGCCTACAGACAGTTAGACTAACCCTCAATTACAATACTACAGTACATTGGCACAATGATGTACTGAAACATATATTTACTTACAGTATACTGTGGTACAGTATATACTGTAATATGTCATACAGTAATTTGCTCTCAACATTTACATACTGTACTATAATGTCAAAAAAGATAATTACCTGTTCTCTTCTCTAAATCTTCGGATTATGGTGAACACAGTGAATCTACCGATGTTTGGTTATACACTTTGTCCGGCCTCCCTCATGCTCATACCATGGACAAGAACATGGTCAATCACAGTAGCTTTGATTTCATCAGATATTACTGTTCTTTGTCTTCGCTGACCACATTGATCACCTCGACCTCCTCTCACACATTTCTATCCATTGTAGTGCCTCACAAATCAGTGCTCTCTGAAGTGGCTTTATAGATTCCCTCACATCATTAGCCACAAGTGTGATCAATTTTGAGTTATTGTGTTCAAGTAGGGACAACCGTGCTTTAATTGTGTTTGACTTTTGCCACCTGTGCTTACCATTATGCAGCATAGGTGCATCACAATGACAATGTGTTGGGAAGTTGTGTCTAAACAGGTGAAAAGTGCTCATGGTTTTGCCAAAAGAGTGATTGATTCAATCAGTGGGTTCAGGCAACAGAGAAATTGGTTCAGACAACAGGGTTTAGTCTTTTAGCAATTGAGAAAAACTCTAAGCCACAGGTAAGCTGTCTGTGTGGAGTACAATGGAAGGAGCAGTAAGAGGGAGAAGAGTGAGAATCAGAGGAGGCCGAGGAAGAGGACGAGGACGTGGAGGTGAAGAAGCGAGAGGGAGAGGACGTGGAGGTGAAGAAGCAAGAGGGTTAGAGGAAGTTAGAGAGAGAGGACAAGGGGGAGCAAGAAGAGGACGAGGAGGGGAAAGAGGAAGGGCAAGAGGAGTAAGAAATAGAATAACTGATGACATCAGAGTTCAATAGTGGACCATGTCATCAACCATTGGATGATCCTGAGGGAAGCTGGCCAAAGGGTTCAGCCTAATTTGAGCCGCTACACTGTAGCAAGCATCATTAGGACATTTTCGAAATGAGAATCGGTAAGTACAGTCACTTTGTAGCACTGCCATACTATAATAAGAAACACAGTACCATACATGTACCATATATGCAAAAATACTGAGTTTTGCAAAAATAGCCAATTGTTGCAAAGATTTTGCTTAAGCAATCAGAAAAAAACTATAACAGCCATTAGTTGAGGCACATAAAACACAGTGAGGTCAACTTTGAGGGGTCCGACTTGGAAGATTAAGATGTTCTGCTGTTCCCGCTAAGAGGGCCATACTCTATTTTCTCCCTCTTCATAATGCACAAGTCTTATGCCTTTTGCAGGGGACCACATATTAAATGGATTTTTAGCATCTGGAGTTGAAAAAGGAGCTTGCTCCATTCACTCCACGCATCGACCTGGTATTGCAGTTTTGCTGGGAATGGTGCGCTCTCTTTCTACCTTGTGGAAAATCAAGTTGCTAAGTAAAATGAGTGCATTAACTGTCTTTAGTTGTGTCATAACATTTTCTGTTGATTTCTCACTAGTAAAAGCTTGTTTCCCTCCCGAACTCAAATCGCTGGGTATACTATAAGCCATGACAAGTAGGGCAAAAGTGCACGCCGAATCAACAGCAAGATGAAGCCTCACAAAAAATGGAGCAAGACTTCCACCTTTGATCAGTTAAAAAAAAAAAGAGGCAATATTGCCCCTGTGATAATGTGGGCAGGGGAATGGGTGCGACCTCCAAAATTGAACGTTGCACACAAAGTGAGGCCCACTGTGAGGGTTTTGGATGGGGCGACTACCATCTTTGGCTGCGCTCGCAAAGAGGCCTGTACTTACTCTGGTTTCTCTTCATAGCGAACAAATCTTTCGCCTTTTACTAAAGATTTCCGTGGAGAGGAACACCAATGAGTTGAACCTATTTTTGGCAGGCTTTGCCATCTGGCTGAGCCTCATGCATTTGTATAAAGCAAAAAACTCTTGCTAAAGAAACTTTATTGCCCTACCATGGAGTGCTTGGGTGGGGATGCTCAACAGCAGCAATTGTTATGCCCAATTCAAGTTGGGGACAATTGGAGCGCTGAGTAAACAGCAAGATGAAGACTCCAAAAAATGCAATGAGATTTTCATTTTCGATCAGCAGAAAAAAAAATCTATAGAGAGGGAATACTTTTTGATCATGTGGACAGGGCTAGGGGAATGGGCGTGGCCTCGGAATTGGAACACATAAAACACAGTGAGGTCAACTTTGAGGGTTCTGACTGGGAAGATTAAGTTTTTCTGCTGTTCCAGCCAAGAGGGCCGTACTTAATCTGCTCTCTCTTCATAATGCACAAGTCTTATGCCTTTTGCTAAAGATTTCTGTGGAGAGGAACACCAATTGAGTTGTGGCATAACATTCTACGCAGCAGCCATTGTTATGCCCAACTCAAAGTACTGGACCGTGACAAGTAAGAACTGTGCCAGGAAGTCGCCGCTGGCCCCAAACCATTGGTGTCATCGCTTCCCGGCCTTTTGGCTAAGATCAAGTGGTGACCAAGATGACTTTGGGAAGCAATCCCTTGCCGGCCCTCCCGGTGCGGCTGAGAAATACTGTTCGCGTGGAACTGACGGATGGAGCAACAAAGGAGCAACGGCAAAGGTTCAGCAGGAGCTTTCTAATTGGATCAGTACTGAAGAGTTTGTTCCGGATTTCCCCTGACTGCTTCTTCTGCCTTCAAATCTACCCCGGAGCTGGTCTGGCGGATGTGTCCTTCAACGACCGGCGCGAGTGCCTGCTTATGTTGGCTAAGTGGCAGGAACTTTCTGGACACTGGCTTCTGGGCGGCATGGGGATTAACGCCCTGTTTATGCAGGAACGGGTTCCCTTGGTCATACAAATGTACAATGCGTACGTGATGGACTAAGACATTCTGACCTTCCTAAGGAGGCACTGTAAGGAGGTTTGGGGTGGCACAAAACTGAGAGACAGTTTCAGGGTCTGGACTGGGCAGAGAAGGTTTTTGGTACAACTTCGTCCCAGACCGGGGGTACCAGGCGAATACATCCACCCACCCGGGTCCTTTACCATCGGCCCGGACAGGGGCTACCTCTCTTACCCAGGCCAGCCCCAGTATTGTCGTCGGTGCGGGGGCCTGGGCCATGAAAAGGCCGCCTGCGACGGCCTACGATGTAGGTTCTGCGGGGAGCAGGGCCACCTGGCCAGCTCCTGCCCTGCCCCCAAGACCTGCTCCCTGTGTGGGTCTGGGGAGCACCTCTACAAAGGTTGCCCACATCGGGCTAAAACATACGCCGCGAGGGTAGCCCCGGCGAATGGGTCGGAGGTAGACGACGGGGCCCCTGTGGCTGAGGGACAGCGGGAAGTACCGGAGACGACGGGTTATCTCGGGGCGCTGGGTATGGGCCAGCAGTTGGAGGAAGCCTTGGACGCGGCTGGTCCAGTGACCGGGACGCATCATCGGTGTTGCCACAGGTGGACGTTGTCGGGGTCGGCGAGGACCGGGTCGGGGTGGAGGCCGGCCTTGGTCGTGCGATGAGGCGGATGCTGGCAGACCTCCCACAGCCCACACAGCAGGACCCCTCATCAATTGTGCCGGAAACACCGCTGGTGAGTGGGACACCGGAACTAGCCGACTGGACGAAATCTCCCTTTTCACCTGGTCCTCTGGATTCCCTCGAGCAGAGCCTGGGGTTGCTGGGGCCAGTTCTGGGAGTGGACCCAGCAGAGACCTCTGGCACCTCTACCACCGCGGTCTCTTCAGACATTGAGATGGGAATTGGTCCAAGGGGGTGCAAGAGAGGAGCACGGGACACACGAGCATCAACCAAACTCCGTGTGAGCCCGGCGCCCCCCCCGGAAAGCTCCCCTCAGCCGATGGTCAGAGAAGCTGGTGTGGTGGACTCCGGTCCGGAGTTGGAGGAGGCTCCGCCCCCTCCTCAGCACTCTGGTGCGGCCTGGTCGGGGTGTACCGTCTCCACTGCCAACCGGTGGGCCCCGCTGGAAGGACAGCCAGAAGAGACATGAAAGTGATGGTCCTGAGCAGGAGCGTGAGGACGATGTTTTATTTTTTTCTGTTTTGTTCGGAAATATGTGTAAAATTAATTCTTGTCTTAGGGGTTCAGGGGCTGTTGGGTGGTTCTCTCCTTGCGTACAGACGGGGGACCGCAGCTGCTGTTTGCACTATTTGGTTTTGTATTCCTTTCTGGTGGTGGGTAGGATCGGTGTGGGGGAGTTTGGCGTGGGGGATGACTGGGGAGAGGGCGGGGAGGGGGGGTTTTGGGACATTGGGAATTTTCCACTGTTTTACCAACACATGACAAGGTTGAATGTGGGCACCCTAAACGTAAGGGGCATAAAGATGACAGTCAGAAGGCACGCCTTTTTCCTGTCCATACGGGACAGGGATTTTGATGTGCTGTTCCTGCAAGAGGTCCATGTGGGGGGAGGAAGGGAGGTAGAAGCCCTTAGGAGGGGTTGGGAGCGGGGCCCTTCCATCTGGGGGGGTGGGAATGTCCGGGCGGACGGGGTGGGAATACTCTTTAGGGGCTGGGACCTTGTGATTGAGTCCGAGTGCGAGGTGGTGCCTGGGAGAATCCTTTGCGTAGATGTGAACTGGCGGGGTTCCCAGCTCCGGCTCATTAACGTCTACGCCCCCAGCACCCCTGGCGAGCGCAGGGGTTTCTTTCAGCATGTGGAGCCACTCCTCTTCACCAACAAAATAGTTGTGCTGGGGGGTGACTTCAACATAGATTTGGACAAGACCCCTCTCAGCGACCTTGCGAGGCTGACGGAAGCCTTCGCGCTCCAAGACGCCTTCAGACCGGCTGGTGGCCCCCCACCTGGGCCTACATGGTCAAATTCAAGGGGTTCAGCCTCTCGCCTGGACTACCTGTTCGTGTCACGGACAGTCCTGGTCAGTGCACAGGCGGTCCAGCCGATGTGGCTGTCAGACCACTGCCTGGTGGGTGCCGGGGTCGAAGTGGCGTCAACACGGATGAGGCGGAGCCCATGGAGGCTAAACGTTACATTTCTCGTGGATCCGGCCTTCCAGGCATCCGTCAGAGAACTATATAGGGACTGGAAGGGTCTCAGGCCCTTTTTTACCACCTGGAGTGAGTGGTGGGAGGGGGTTAAGACACGGCTCGCCACTTATTGCAAGGGATGGGGGAAAGACAGGGCCAGGGACAGGGACAGGCGGGAGGCCGCTGTCGGGTGGGGGAGGGAACTCCAGGATTTGTGGCTGAGAGGCCCTGCTCTCTCGGAGGAGGAGAAAGGGAGGATGGCCACCCTTCGGGGCCTCCTCAAAGATATCTATATGCAGAGGGCAAAGACATTTCTACTGTCTGCGGGGGTGCGGGGAAGTTTGGAAGGGGAGGTCCCCTCCAAGACTTTTTTTTCTGCTGCAGGGAGGCGCAAAAAACAGTGCTCCCTGGAGGTGGTGATGGGGCCAGGGGGGCCAGTGTCAGAGCTCTCAGAGGTCACGGACCTGGCCAGGGATTTCTATGCCGACCTTTTTGGGGCTCGAGCAACCAACGAACAGGAGGCCGGGGTGTTCCTCAGCTCCCTGGAGCTGCGCCTGGCAGACGGTGAGCGCAGGGGGCTGGAGAGGCCTCTGTCGTTAGACGAACTGGAAGAGGCAATGCTGTCGCTGAAGACAGGGAAGGCACCTGGGTGCGATGGCCTTCCGGTGGAGGTCTATAGGACTTTCTGGCCCCTAATTGGGCCTGACCTCCTGGAGGTTTTTAGGGAGAGTCTGGGCTGTGGCCGGCTTCCCTTGTCCATGAGGACAGGGCATGTGTCGCTGCTGCACAAAAAAGGGCCCAGGGAGTCACTGGCAAACTGGCGGCCCATCACCCTGCTGACCGCGGACTATAACATTTTGGCCAAGGCACTGACGCGGCGAATGAGTGGAGCTCTGCCCTCAGTTATCCACGAGGACCAAACATGCGGGGTCCCTGGCCGGACTGGCAGCCTAAACCTCGTCCTGATCCGGGATGCGGTCAGCTGGGCCGAGCAGCGGGGTCTGCCACTCGCCCTGCTCTCCTTAGATCAGGAAAAGGCCTTTGATCGCGTCTCCCATGCCTTCCTCTGTCGGGTCTTGGAAAGAATGAACTTCGGGCCTCGGTTCTGCTCCTGGGTAAAGCTGCTGTACTCCGAGGCTCTGAGTAAGATTCGGGTCAGGGGTCACCTCTCGGAGCCGGTACAGCAGGCTGGCGGGGTGAGACAGGGGTGCCCGCTCTCCCCCCTGCTGTACGTCTTGTCAGTGGAACCACTGCTTGCGCGCCTCAGAGCAAACCCTGGGATCTTGGGCCTCCATCTTCCAGGGGGCCAAGGCGCAATAGCAAAGGTCCCTGCTTATGCAGATGACCTTATACTGTTTTTGACGTCCAAGGGGAGCTTCCCGGCAGTATTAGAGGTGCTGCAGCTTCACAGCCAGGCCACTGGAGCAAGGGTCAATTTAAGCAAATCCGCAGTCATGGGATTTGGGGGGTGGGGTTCCCTTGAAACTGTCCCGGGAGGATTTAGGGTGGAAAGGGAAAGGCTTCGAGTTTTGGGGTTGGACTTTTATCACCATGGGTCAGCGGCAAAAAATTGGGGGGACCTGCTGGGGAAGATAGGCCGCAGGCTGGGTGTGTGGCAAGCACGGCCTCTCACTGTCCGGGCGGATAATCGCTGTAAAGTCGGACATTATGCCTAGGGTGAACTATGTCGCTTACGTTTTCCCCATCCCCTTCTTCCTTGGGAGGAGGCTAGAACGTCTAGTATTTCAGTTCTTGTGGGGGGGTGGTGCGGAACTAGTGAGTAGGGCACGGATGTTCAGGCCGTTGGATCAGGGCGGGAGAGGGGTCCCACGCCTCCCACTGAAGGCGCTGTGCCTTCACGTGGCATTCCAAGCCCGGATCCTGACGAGGGCCTTGGTGCACAAGGCTTTTTTTTTGGTGAGGCTCTGGCTGGGGTTTACCTTTCGGGGCATGAGACCTTTGGGGCTGCTGGCCCCATGGTGCTGGGACCCCCCATGGCACCAAGCCAGGGTGATCGGCTTTATCAGAAGCCACCAATGGTGCCTGGAAAATGGCTGTGCTTTGAGGCACAAGGAGCTGTATGGTGGCTGCCTCTCCCGGGAATGGGCCGAGGGTGTGGGAGCACCCGAGGCACCCCGTCAGATAGACTGGGCACTGATACAGCCGGCAGGGCTGAACGTAGGGGGGCGTGACCTGAATTGGTTCGTCGCCGGGAATAGACTGCCAGTGAGGGAGTGAGTCCACCGGCTGTGGGGAAGGGGCTCACCCCTTTGCCCGCTGGGTTGCGGAGGAGTGGAGACAGTGGACCATGCCTTCTGGTCCTGCAGGGAAGTGGCCCCAGTCTGGGCTATGGTCCGGAAATGGCTGGGTCTAGCCCAGGACCCTGGAGTCTTGTCAGGGGATCTAGTCGTCTTGGGCGACGGACTAGACAAGATGCGAAAGGACAAGCGGGAGGTGGTCTGGGTTGTGGTCACAGAGACAAAGAGGGCGCTGTGGGAAAGAAGGTGTGGGTCAATCGGGCGGGAGGTTTCCCGGGTGGGTGCTGAGGAGGTTTTTGTTAAGATGAAATGGTGTACCTGGGGATACATCAGGGAGTGCGGGAGGACAAAGGGGAGGGAATATGCCATGAGGTTTTGGGGCCCTCTGGCGGAACCGGGGATATTAAGCAGGGACTGGCTGTACTAAATGGGAAATTTGTTTTGTTACACAGCCCCAGGCGATGCCTGCTTTTGTTTTGTTATTTTCCTTGGTTGTTTGCCTTGCGTTTTTCTACCTTCTGCACATTTGTCGTTTTGTGTCTTCTATTGTGGTTGGCTTACTGCCTGTTGGCCATTTCGCTCTATTAGGTTTTGTATCATGGAAATGTCTGTATTTCTTTTTTTTCTTTTTTGAATGCACGGTTTGAGAGGCCTTAGTTTTCTCATGGTCCCTATTCGTGTTCCTGCTGTTGAACGGAGTTAGGAGCGATGCCACAATTTATGTGCAAGATGGCTGACATGTGAAATTTTCCTTTGTGTTTTGACATTATTGACTGTGCATGAATGTTTTGTTTTTGGTTGAAAATAAAAAAATTAAAAAAAAATTAAAAAAATCTGTTCTTATCAGTTTAATATCTGATATGGCCTTTATCAGGGAACTACATATTAAATGGATTTTTAGCATATGGAGTTGACAAAGGAGCTTTCCCCGTTCACTCCACGTAACGACCTGGTATTGCAGTGTTGCCGGGAATGGTACGCTCTCTTTCTACCTTGTGGAAAATCAAGTAGTGTAACGGGTTTGGTTGGGACCCAATAGCAGCACAAATACAGGCAGGTATCGTTGGTAACACACTTTATTGGTTTGATGCAGGGAATAATCAGAGTCACGCCGCTGCAGGTAGCCACAGAGGAGACTTGAGTTACACTCACTCTGAAGAGCTGAACCAGGTAACCGCCAGTTAGCCACAGGAGCCGACAGGCAGAATCCAGAAGGGGACAGGCTAGGATCGTGGTCAGGGACGGAAGGCGGAGGTGGTTTCCAGGAGATCGGTCAGGCAGGATAGTCAGAGGCAGGCTGGGTCGAAACCGGGAGATCAGGCAGAGTAACGCTGGAGAGTCTGGTGCAAGCATCAAGAACAATCTGGCAATGAGTGAGTGTGGAGTTGGGGCTTAAATGCAGCCAGAGCAGAGAGCACAGGTGAGTGGAGTTTGCTTGATGAGGGGGGGTGTCTGATTGACAGATTGAAGCAGGTGCAGAGTGTGAGGCAGAGATGAGCTGTGACAAGTAGCTCGAAAAGTGAGTGCATTAACAGCCTTTAGTTGTGGCATAACATTCTCTGTTGATTTCTCACTAGTAAAAGCTTCTTGCCCTCTCGATCTCAAATCGCTTGGCATACTATAAGCCATGACAAGCAGGGCAAAAGTGCACGGCGAATCAACAGCAAGATGAAGCCTCCCAAAAAATGGAGCAAGACTCGCACCTTTGATCAGTTAAAAATAAAAAGAGGCAATATTGCCCTCGTGATATTGTGGGCAGGGGAATGGGTGCGACCTCCAACTTTGGACGTTGCACACAAAGTGAGGCCCACCGTGAGGGTTTTGAATGGGGCGACTACCATCTTTGGCTGCGCTCGCAAAGAGGCCTGTATTTACTCTGGTTTCTCTTCATAGTGAACAAATCTTTCACCTTTTACTAAAGATTTCCGTGGAGAGGAACACCAATGAGTTATTTTTGGCAGGCTTTGTCATTTGGCTGAGCCTCATGCATTTGTATAAAGCAAAAAACTCTTGATAAAGAAACTTTATTGCCCTACCATGGAGTGCTTGGGTGCGGATGCTCAACAGCAGCAATTGTTATGCCCAATTCAACTTGGGGACAATTGAAGTGCTGAATAAACAGTAGGATGAAGACTCCAAAAAATGCAATGATATTTGCATTTTGGATCAGCAGAAAAAAAAATGTATAGAGAGGGAATACTCTTTGATCATGTGGACAGGGCTAGGGGAATGGGCGTGGACTCGGAATTGGAATGCATAAAACACAGTGAGGTCAACTTTGAGGGTTCTGACTTGGAAGATTAAGTTGTTCTGCTGTTCCCGCTAAGAGGGCCATACTCAATCTGCTCTCTCTTCATAATGCACAAGTCTTATGCCTTTTGCTTAAGATTTCTGTGGGGAGGAACACCAATGGAAAGGTGGCGTAACATTCTACGCAGCAGCCATTGTTATGCCCAATTCAAAGTACTGGACCGTGACAAGTAAGAACTGTGCCAGGAAGTCGCCGCTTGCCCCAAACCATTGGTGTCATCGCTTCTCGGCCTTTTGGCTAAGATCAAGTGTAGTATCTGTTCTTATCAGTTTAATATTCGATATGTCCTCTATCGGGGGACCACATTTTAAATGGGTTTTTAGCACCTGGAGTTGAAAAAGGAGCTTGTCCTGTTCGCTCCACGAATCGACCTGGTGTTGCTGGGAATGGTGCACTCTCTTTCTACCTTGTGGAAAATCAAGTAGCTATGTAAAATGAGTGCATTAACAGTCTTTAGTTGTGGCATAACATTCTCTGTGGATTTCTCACTAGTAAGAGCTTGTTGCCCTTCCCATCTCAAATCACTGGGCATACTATAAGCCATGACAAGTAGGGCAAAAGTGCATGCCGAATCAACAGCAAGATGAAGCCTCCCAAAAAATGGAGCAAGACTTGCACCTTTAATCAGTAAAAAAAAAATGGCAATATTGCCCCTGTGATAATGTGGGCAGGGGAAAGGGTGCGACCTCCTAATATGAACGTTGCACACAAAGTGAGGCCCACCGTGAGGGTTTTGAATGGGGTGACTAACATCTTTGGCTGCGCTCGCAAAGAGGCCTGTACTTACTCTGGTTTCTCTTCATAGCAAACAAATCTTTCGCTTTTTACTAAAGGTTTCTGTTGTGAGAAACACCAATTAGTTTAACCTATTTTTGGCAGGCTTTGCCATTTGGCTGAGCCTCATGCATTTGTATAAAGCAAAAAACTCTTCTTTAAGAAACTTTATTGCCTTACCATGGACTGCTTGGGTGGGGATGCTCAACAGCAGCAATTGTTATGCCCAATTCAGCTTAGGGACAATTGGAGCGCTGAGTAAACAGCAAGATGAAGACTCCAAAAAATGCAATAAGATTTGCATTTGGGATCAGCAGAAAAAAAAATGTATAGAGAGGGAATACTCTTTGATCATGTGGACAGGGAAACATCAAAATGAGTCTACAATATCAGGTGAATCTTCTCCCCTGAACCCTGCTGTGATTCCTTGTACCAACTGGCCCGTTTCCTCCCCTACCTCAAACCCCTTTTTAGAGCAAGCTGTGGTAGTTGCCTTCTCTTCGACTACACAGATCAAAGACATGTCGAATAATGTGGGGAAAGCTGAAAAAACAAGGAAAAAGAAGCCCTTTAGGAAAAAGTAGATGTCTCATATTTTGTGACTGATCTAATCATCTTGAGCCCCTGAACTGCATCCCATGACAGTGCAACTATACATAACATTTTAACCTAACAACAAGAATAAAGTGAAAAAAGAAGAATAAGTGTCAGGATGTTAGTGTGTTAGTACAGGTTAGAATAAATGTCAGGATGTTAGTGTGTTAGTACAGGTTAGATACGGAGATCATCGTCGGCGTAAGATGTAGAAAGACATGCGTGTATCAGATGTAAGTAGACATGTGAACGGGTGTATATGATGTAAACAATGTAAACATACAGTAGACTGTTGAAACAGGTATGAACAGAACTGTAGTGCAGAAAAGATATAAGTGGACAGTGATCGGATTCAGATGAGGTCAGACATGATACATGTGTGTAATGAGCAGATGTAAACAGAACTATAGTGCAGTAATAGAGTATAAATATAATATATAACTATAAGCTATGTGCAGATAATAAATAATAAAGTGATAGTGGTGCATGGCAGGAAAACAGCAGTCTAAGTATATGCTAGCTCTGTGTAACCAGATGAATACTGAAAAATAAAGTGACCATAGTGCTATGATGGATACAATATAAGACCTGATAGACAGAATAAAGTGGAGTAGTGCATTAATACCATAAATTAACATAACTAACAGAATCAAGTAGACCAGCAAGAACATAGTAACAGATATCCTCAATACTAGAGGACTCAATGACCCAGTTAAGTGTTTGTCAGCATTCACTTGTCTACATTCAGAAGGGAATGATATATTTTTACTTCAAGAATGTAATTTATCCTTCAGGGATAATACCAAGGTCTTTGAGGACAGATGAAGGCATGGCCCGTCAGTATGGTCAGGCGACAATAAAAACAGATCCTCAGGGGTTGCGGTATTATTTAGAGGGCAAGATTTTATCATTCAGAGGGTACACAGTGTAATTGATGGGAGAATTCTTTGTATTGATGTTTCATGGTTTGGCAACAAGCTTAGAGTAATCAATGGGTACTGTCCAGTTGAGCTCCAAGAGCGGCTAGCAGTACTCAGAGAATTACAGCCCCTTTTGTTGTGCAGCAAAGAGGTAGTTCTGGGAGGTGATTTCAACTGCTTGGTGAACAAAAGGGATAAACAAACCATCTCCACAGTAAGGCTTGATTCCAGATTTCCTTGATTTTCGATTGAGGGATGCTTACCGCTCAAAAAATCAGATTTTACCTGGGTACACCTGATCCAATGGCAGAACCCATTCCAGAATAGACTCTCTGCTGACATCAAAGGGGCTGCAGGTTGTCGACGCAGAAACTACTCCAGTCTTCTTCTCTGACCACCATAAAATTGAATGCTCGGTCATGCTTAAAGACATCATACAAAAAGGTAGATGATGAAAAGGTGGTTGGTGGATTTTGGGTCAAACTCAACCTTCGGCTCTCCCTGAAGCCCTTCTTCAACTTAGTGGGAGAATGGTGGGAAGAAATGAAGATTAGAGCAAAACGCTTCTTTATAGATTGGGGTAAAAGGACAGCAAAAAAGAGACAAGGCAAAACTACAGAGATTTTTTATGATGTCTTATTCTGGCAGAGGATATAGCTAAATCAAAGAAAGAGATCTCTCGCCTCTCCACGGAGGCCAGTCGGGGATTGCTGGTATGCAGCCGAGTCCACCACATTGAGAACAATGAAAAATGTTCTAGATATTTTTTTAGGAAACTAAGTAACCAAAAACATTTTATAGAGGGACTAAAGGATAAAGACTGACAAGAAAAAACAGAATTACATGATATACTCAGCTGTGTCCACGCCTTCTACTCTGATCTCTACAAAAGTGAAGATTTAGATAAAGCAGCTTTAGAAAACCGTCTATCTAAAGTAAATAAACATGTGGATGAATCTAAAAGTAAACTTGATGATAAAATATCTCTCAAAAAAGCAGTAGAAAGTATGCAAAATAACAAGGCCCCTAGGGCTGATGGTTTGCCAAAATAATTTTATACTACCTTCTGGGCAGAGATAAAGGAGCGTCTCTTAGAGATGTACAATGAGAGCCTCCAATTGGGGTCACTGCCACCATCCTTAAAGGAAGGCACCATCTCCCTACTCTTTAAAAAAGGTGAGAAAAAAAGATCTTAAAAACTGGCGCCCCCTTACCGTCCTTGGGGTTGACCGTAAGATTATTGCCAAAGCTATATTTCTTCGAATACAAGAGGTGATAGAGAGGTTGGTTGGGGTGGAGCAGACCTGTGTGGTCCCTGGTCGCTCCATGTGTGACAATCTTGCTTTAATAAGAGACTCGTACTTATATGCCATAGATCGCAATGTACCCCTCTGTATTGCTGGCCTGGATTTAGAAAAGGCCTTTTATAGGATAAGCCATGAATATCTAAAGCAAGCACTGGTGAGGTTTGGATTTGGCCCACAGTTGAGGGCATGGATTCATTTACTGTATTTTGATTGCTCTAGCAGAGTCAACATTAACGGCCATTTCACTGAACCTATTAAGATTCAATCAGGGGTCAGACAAGGATGCCCGCTATCTGTCAGCCTGTTTGTCTTAGCCATGGAGCCTCTAGCCTGTGGGATAAAACAGGATACTGATATTAAGGACCTTCCTGTCCCTGGTAGAAATGGGAAGGAGGCTAAATTGTGGTTGTATATGGATGATTTGACAATCATTTGTACCAGTAATAAGTCTATGGTTAAAACTCTCCAGTGGTGTGAGCAATTTTCTCAAGCGTCAGGGGCCAAAATGAACCAGGCCAAGAGCGAGATCCTCTACCTTAATTGGCAAGAAACCAAACCTGATACAAGGTTAATAGAAAAAAAAGAGAGGGTAAAAATTTTGGGAGTGGAAATTGGAAAGGGTATGGAAAGTCTAAATTGGGAAACAAGACTACCAGCTATCAGGGGAAAATTGCTGCAGTGGAAGGAGAGGGATCTAATGTTCACTGGCAAAATTCTAGTTATTAAGGCTGAGGTTTTGGCATCCTTGACGTTTCTGGCGGCCACACTACCAGTGCCCAAGACCCTTCTCACCGCTTTGAGACGTTTAATGTTCCAATTCATCTGGAGCTCTCAGCAAGAGCATGTTAAAAGAGACGTCATGTACTAACCTCTGTTAAAAGGAGGGAAAGCTGTACCAGAGTTAGGAGCCAAAATAGACTCCATTTTCTTGACACCAATTCTGAATGCTGTTCTAACTAAGAGTAATACCAGTCTCTGGTCACATTTTGCCAAGTTTTGGGTGGGTCACATGATGTATAGAGGCATGGGTAAAAGGGTTTCTCTTTGTTCACCCTATGCTGAAAGTAGACCAGCAATATACGAGAAGGCTCTAACACTCTTCAAGGATGCCAGGCTAGAGTGGTCAACGGGTGGTAAGGTAGATAAGGTTGATGTGGAAAAAAAGTTTTTCACCTCTTAACTCTAGGCTTGTGCCGGTGGGTATCCTACCAGAAAAACAATGCATCAAAGTATGGAAAAATGTAAATTCAGAGTTTCTGTTAAATGTACATAAAGACCTGGCATGGAAGAAGTTGTGTCCCTACAAGAGCCTCTTTGCTAAGATGGCGCTGCACACGTAGTGCAAAATGTCCAATAAGTGATTGCAATAATGACGAGGACGTGGCCCACCGGTATTGGTCATGCTATGTTTCAAAGGCGGTGTGGGAGATTGTAAAACCATGTTTAACAGATCTTTTCAGAGCCCCAAATGAAACGGATGTTCTATGTGGAAACATTGACACAAATGAAAAGGACAAAAATGTAAGGTGGTGGGCAGTCATCAACTGTATTAAAGAAGGTATTTGGAAATGCAAAAACCTAACTGCTTTTAAAAAGTTCCCTATTCCAGCAGATTCTGTGGCAAAGATTGGCATTTCAAGTGTCAGGGATTACATCATAAGAGACAGACTGAAATATGATGTTGCTTTGATGGACAATTTTTAAAATGAGGGGGAAAAAATAAATTTAAAAAAGCTCCATGGAATGTCTACTTAATCTATGGCTTCTAAAAAGTGGAAAAAGTGTTCTTATTAGTTTAATAAGTTAGTTTTTTGAGTAAGGAGCGGCTGCTGGTGAGTGTGTATATCAAAGCTGCAGTGGAAACACATGATTACTTTATCATTATCTTTTTTATTAATGTACTTTTAAATTAATTTAGTCATTGTACTAAATCTGCTTCTTATTTATTTTTAATTTAATTTAATCAATGTACTAAATCTGCTTTATATTTATTTATTTTTAAATTAATTTAGTCAAAGTACTAAATCTACTTTTTATTTTAAATTAATTTGGTCAATGTACTAAATCTGCTTTTTGTGTGTTTATTGTTAAATTAATTTAGTCAATGTACTAAATCTGCTTTTTGTGTGTTTATTTTTAAATTAGTTAGGTCAATGTACTAAATCTGCTTCTTATTTGTTTATTTTTAAATTAGTTAGGTCAATGTACTAAATCTGCTTCTTATTTGTTTATTTTTAAATTAGTTTGGTCAATGTATTAAATCTATTTTTTATTTGTTTATTTTTAAATTAATTTGGTCAGTTTACTAAATCTACTTTAGTACATTTGTAAAAATAAAAAAAACAATAATGAGGTTGCCGTAGTGACGGATAAACAGGAAGAGACTTAGTAACATTAGCTGTCCTCCTGGATGCCTCTATGTTTAGTTTTTCATGACGGTGTCAAACATAACGTTACCTAAACTGCAGTCATTAAACCTCTTCTAAAAAAGCGGAGTCTAGATGCCTCTATTATCAACAACTACAGACCAATTTCAAATCTACCATTCATAAGTAAAATAATTGAGAAAGTTGTACTCCAACAACTAACTCACTTCTTGGCTTCTACTTGCTGCCACAACAACCTCCAGTCAGGATTTAGACCTTTTCATAGCACAGAGACGGCCCTTATTAAAGTTATAAATGACATCCGTCTTAACACAGACTCTGGCAAAACTTCAGTACTAATGCTATTGGACCTCAGTGCTGCATTTGACACTGTCGACCACTCAATACTTTTGGACAGGTTGGAAAACTGGGTGGGGCTCTCAGGCACAGTCCTAAACTGGTTCAAGTCATATCTACAAGATAGGAACTATTTTCCTAGTTTCCATTGGCGACTTTGTATCAGAACAAACCAACGTAACGTGTGGAGTCCCCCAAGGTTCAATCTTGGGGCCGACTTTATTTAATATCTATATGCTCCCACTAGGACAAATCATGCAAAATAATAACATTGACCACCATTGCTATGCCGATGACACCCAAATCTATGTAGCACTATCACCAAATGACTATCGCCCCATAGATCTACTGTGCCAGTGCATTGAGCAGGTCAAACACTGGATGTGCCAAAATTTCCTTCAACTAAATGAGGATAAAACTGAGATAATTGTTTTTGGTGCTAAGAAAGAAAGGTCTAAAGTCATCCAACACCTTCAATCACTGTCCCTGAAAACCTCAAATAAAGCCAGAAATCTTGAGGTTATTATGGATTCTGATTTACATTTCGACAGTCACATCAAATCAGTAACAAAATCGGCCTACTATCACCTTAAAAATGTAACAAGACTTAGAGGGCTCATGTCAGCTCAAGACTTAGAAAAACTTGTCCATGCCTTTATAACCAGTAGGCTAGACTACTGTAACGGTCTCCTTGCAGGTCTTCCCAAAAAAACTGTCAGGCAGCTACAGCTTGTTCAGAACGCTGCTGCTAAAGACCAAAAAATGTGAGCACATTACACCAATTCTTAAATCATTACACTGGCTTCCTGTACGTCAGAGAATTTATTTCAAAATCCTCCTGCTCACATATAAATCACTTCATGGTCTAGGGCCGAGGTATATCACTGATATGCTCCCACTACATAAGCCTTCTAGATCACTAAGATCCTCTGAGACCAATCTGTTAGTGGTTCGCAGAGTAAACTCAAATCAAGGGAAAGCATCTTTCAGTCATTATGCAACAAACAGCTGGAATAAACTTCCTGAAGATTTGAGACTTTCACCCACTCTGACCACTTTTAAAACTAGACTGAAAACTTTTATGTTCACCTTAGCTTTCTGCTAAATCTTTGCACTTTTAACGTCCGCACTGTTTTGATTATTGTCTATGTTTTTATTCTCTTTGTCTTCCTGTAATGCATTTGAATTCATGACATGTTGTGCTGTGAAGCACTTTGAGTCTGCCTTGTGTATGAAAAGTGCTATACAAATAAAGCTGCCTTGCCTTGCCAAGCTGCCTACCTATCTGATCAGTCTTTGTAGTTTTGTTTTAGTAAATGTGTCTGTCGCGTTCTGTTTGTTGCTTGTTGTTACGGTAACAGGAAGAGAGAGAGTAACTGCTTAACATTTAAACATCAACTAGTTCTACTAAAGCACTCACAGCTCTCCTTCTTTCAGCCGCTTTCTTGCTAATTAAACGTTACACGCTGTTTAGCCACTTTAACATAGGAGTTAGCTTCTCGGCTGGTGATGGCTTCCCCCGCTCTCTTTCCTGCTCTCTCTTGCTCGGAGTGTCTTATGTTTAGCTACTCCTCTGCCTCCTTTAGTGATAATGGTAGATGTAATAAGTGTTGTGTATTTGTAGTGCTGGAGGCGAGGCTAAGCACCATGGAAGCTCAGTCTTGTGCTACGGTAGCCATCTATATCTTTAGCCGGTGCAAAGCCACATAGTGTAGCGTTGGCTTCTGCTAACCCTCCCCGGGCAATCCCTGAGCAGCGAGGGTCCTCCTGGGGGACTGTGAGAGGAAAGCATAGTTCTAAATCAAAGCCCATGGTTAACCACCCACCCGTTCACGTTTCAAACATGTTTTCTCCACTCAGTGACACACATGCTGAGGAAACAACACTGGTAATTGGCAGCTCCATTCTGAGAAACGTGAACTTAGTGACACCAGGGACCATAGTAAAATGCGTCCCAGGGGCCAGAGCGGGGGACATTGAGTCCTATTTGAAACTGCTGGCTAAGGATAAACGTAAATATGATAAGATTGTTATTCACGTCGGCGGTAATGACACCAGATTACGTCAATTGGAGGTCACTAAAATTAGTGTGGAGTTGGGTGTGCATTTGCAAAAACTATGTCGGACTCCGTAATTTTCTCTGGTTCCCTGCTCAACTTGACTTGCGATGACATGTATAGCCGCATGTCATCATTCCGTCACTGGCTGTCTGGATGGTGCCCGGTAAATAATATGGGCTTCGTAGATAATTAGCAGTCTTTCTGGGGAAGACCTGGTCTTATTAGGAGAGATGGTATTCATCCTACTTTGGAGTGTGCTGCTCTCATATCTAAGAACCTGGACGCAGTTGTTAGCAGTCTAAAACCATGCCAACCCAGTGTTGAGATCAGGAAGCAGAGTCACAGTTTAATACACCTCTCTGCGCTGCCCTTATCGCAGGTGCCCAGGGAGCAGAGTGGCAGTCTTACACACCTCTCTGCGCTCCCTGTGGAGCATTTTCCAGCTCAGTATAGTATACAAACGCTGTGTTCCCCAAGATCACATAAATTAACCAGATCAAAAATGAACAGAAGAGGCGCTATCCAGAAAAACTTGATACAAATCAACACCAAATCTGCGATAATGCAACAAAATCAGAAAATAAAATGTGGCCTTTTAAACATCAGATCTCTGTCATCTAAAGCTATATTAGTAAATGATCTGATATCAGATAACCATATTGATTTACTTAGTCTGACTGAAACCTGGCTGTGTCATGAAGAATATGTTAGCCTAAATGAATCCACTCCTCCCAGTCATATTAATACTCATACTCCTCGAGGCAGTGGCCGAGGAGGAGGCGTTGCAGCTATTTATGACTCAGGCCTATTAATAAGCCCTAAACCTAAAATAAATTGTAATTCATTTGAAAGTCTTGTTCTTAGTCTTTCACATTCAACCTGGAAAACTGTGCAGCCAATTATACTTGTTATAGTGTACCATGCTCCTGGTCCGTACTCTGAATTTCTGTCTGAATTCTCAGAGTTTCTGTCAAATTTAGTCCTTAAATCTGATAAAGTAATCATTTTAGGAGATTTTAATATTCATGTGGACGTTGTCAATAATAGCCTTAGTACTGCGTTTATCTCTCTATTAGATTCGATTGGTTTTAGTCAGAGTATACATAAACCTACTCACTGTTTTAATCACACCCTCGACCTTGTTTTGGCTTATGGTGTGGAAATTAATGACTTAATAGTCTTTCCACAGAATACTATTTTATCAGACCATTATTTAATAACTTTTGAATTCATATTACAGGACTACTCACCTCTAGGCAAAAGTGTCTACACTAGATGTGTACAGGCCTGTCAAGTCTTCCAAGTTTGTATACACGGCTGACACATCCCTGGTATCCCATGTGCCAAAGAAAGGCAAGAATGTGGTACTCATGAGTACACTGCATGGGGAGGGAAGAATCTGTGACCAGGAACAGCACAAACCAGAGATCATCATGGATTATAATGCCACAAAAGGAGGGGTGGACAACATGGACAAGCTGGTGATGGCCTACAGCTGCAAACGGAGGACTCTATGCTGGCCACTGCTGATATTCTTTGACATGTTGGACATCTCAGTGTACAATGCCATTGTCATTTGGATGGCACTGAACCCAGAGTGGAAACGAGTGAAGCTCCAGAAAAGACGGCTCTTTCTTGAGGATCCAGGGAAAGGCATTGGTGAGACCACAAATCAAGAGAAGAAAACATATCCCCAGAACCCCAGCCTCTACAGCCATGGTGAGGTGGATTCAGGGGGAGAATGCTGGTGCCCTGTCCACTCAACCTACAGAACCACAATCTGCAGAGCCTAGAGTAAGTGTGTGATGCTGTTGCAGTACATGTCTGGCACTCATGTCTTGTGAGGGAGAGAGAAAGAGAGGTCTTAGTAAAATTCTTGATCTTTTCATTATTCTAGGCTGTGAACACGAGCAACAAGAAGTGTTGGGAAGTGTGCGGACCCAGGATGGACAGGAAACACAATATAAATGCATCAAGTGCAAAAAGTATATCTGCAACACACACACACAGTAAAGCTCTTCCCCTCATGTGTTGTATAGGCTAGTGGCTAAAGGCCATGTGTTCAATGGGGCTGATGTGTTGTCTTGACTATGTTTACTCTGTATTCTTGTGTTCAGCTTGTGTTGTGCACCTGAATGGGTTAAATTACAAGTTCAAAGAAATAAAAGTCAGTAGTTTTGAAAAACCTTGCTTCACTTGTAAAAAAATTTCCACTCATATCTTGATTTTAATAGATTTTCTTTATTACGTTTAAATAATAAGTTATAAATGTGACCTAGTAAAGGTAAAGGGCAAATATTAACCATTGATATTGTTTAAACTGCTTGTAATTGGGATAAGGTAAACATCTGTTCAGAATTTTGACATAAAAATGTTCAATTGTGAGCATTAAAAGCCACAAAATGCAACGGGTCCATCAGACCCACAAACACTGGCTGAGTAACAACAATATGAACATCACACAAGGGTTAATGCCTTATTCTAATACTCAAGATTGCTGCATTAACGTTAGTTTCTCTGAAATTGATCACCTTGTTGAAAGTGTTGCAGGCTCTCTACGCACAACAGTCGACTCTGTTGCTCCTTTAAAAAAGAAGATAATGAAACAGAGGACGTTAGCTCCGTGGTATAACTCACAAACCCATGAATTAAAACAAGTATCGCGAAAATTAGAAAGTAAATGGCGCTCTACTAAATTGGAGGAATCTCACTTAGCTTGGCATGAAAGTCTAAAAACATATAGGAAGGCCCTCCATAATGCCAGAGAAGCCTATTACTCATCTTTAATAGAGGAGAATAAGAACAATCCTAGATTTCTTTTCAGCACAGTAGCCAGGCTGACAGAGAGCCACAGCTCTATTGGGCCATGTATTCCTATAACCCTGAGTAGTAACAACTTCATGACCTTCTTTAATGACAAGATTATAACTATTAGAGACAAAATCAACTCGCTTGGCACAGATTTTTCTTCAAACCCAGGAACTCAGGAACCAACTGTACGACCTGATATGTTCTTGGACTGCTTCTCTACAGTCAACCTTAACAAATTAACCTCTACTATTTCAGCATCAAAGCCCTCTACTTGTCTCCTAGACTCTATTCCAACTAGGTTACTTAAAGAAGTGTTACCTATAGTAAGCACTCCTGTATTAGATATGATTAACATGTCTTTATCAGCAGGTTATGTACCACAGTCTTTTAAAGTAGCTGTAATTAAACCTCTTCTTAAAAAGCCCAGTCTTGATCCTGAGGTACTAGCCAACTATAGACCTATATCTAACCATTCTTTTCTCTCTAAGATCCTCGAGAAATTAGTCGCCAATCAGCTGTGCGACTTTTTACATAATAATGGGATATTTGAGGATTTCCAGTCAGGATTTAGAGCGAATCATAGCACTGAGAAAGGACTGGTGAAAATTACTAACGACCTTCTTACAGCTTCAGACAAAGGACTTGTCTCTGTACTTGTCTTACTAGATCTTAGTGCTGCCTTCGACACTATTGACCATTGCATCCTGCTACAGAGACTTGAGCATCTAATTGGCATTAAAGGAACCGCACTGAGCTGGTTTAAGTCTTATTTATCAGATAGATCTCAGTTTGTACATGTTAATGACAAATCCTTCATTCACACTAAAGTTAGTTACGGAGTCCCACAGGGTTCTGTCCTTGGACGGATTCTATTCACCTTATATATGGTTCCCTTAGGAAATATTATAAGGAAGCACTCCATAAACTTTCATTGTTATGCTGATGATACGAAAATTATATTTGTCGATCAAACCAGAAGAAACCCATCAGTTAGATAAACTTCAAATGTGCATTAAGGAAATAAAAAGCTGGATGACCTGCAATTTTCTGATGTTAAACTCAGATAAAACTGAAGTCATTGTACTTGGCCCCAAAGGCCTCCGAAGCTCAATAGCTAAAGACATTGTTAATCTGGATGATGTTGTGTTGTCCTCCAGCACCACAGTAAGGAATCTGGGTGTTATTTTCACCTGCGTAATATTGCGAAAATTAGGAACATTGTGTCTCAGAAAGATGCAGAAAAACTAGTCCATGCATTTGTTACTTCTAGGCTTGACTACTGCAACTCCTTATTATCAGGCTGCTCCAATAAGTCTGTTAAGAGTCTCCAGTTGGTCCAAAATGCTGCAGCTCGTGTACTAACTAAAACAAATTGAAGAGAACATATTTCTCCTGTATTAGCTTCTTTGCACTGGCTACCTGTAAAATCTAGAATAGAATTTGAAATCTTTCTCCTTACCTACAAAGCTCTTATTGGTCAGGCTCCATCGTATCTTAAAGAGCTCATAGTACCGTATTACCCGACTAGATCACTGCGCTCTGAGAATGCAGGGCTACTTGTCGTTCCTAGAGTCTCCAAAAGTAGAACGGGAGGCAGAGCCTTCAGCTACCAAGCTCCTCTCCTGTGGTGTTATTCGGAATACAGACACTATCCCCTTATTTAAGAGTAAACTTAAAACTTTCCTTTTTGATAAATCTTACAGCTAGGGCTTACGAGCTCTTAGCAATGTTGTTATTTTGCACACGTTTGAGCATGTGCATTCAAATATGTGCATTTGTTTTTCCCTGGTGAAAATAGAGTGGCAGATCTATCTAGTAAGCCTTTTTTGTCTCCTTGTGTTCAGTATTTGTCTCAATAAACGCGTGCGTAAAGTTGGAAATGTCACACTGCAGTAGCCACGGTGCACCTCTGCAGTCATTAATATAAGTGTGATCAGTCTTGTCAAACCTTGTAATGAAGTTGTTTTGTCCTGTTTGTTTTCCCACGAACAGTAGTGTGATTTTCTATATAAATATTTATATATATATATCTTTAGAAAAGTGATTTCATCAAGTGGTGCATGAACGAAGGAAATTAAATCTATTTTACATGTTGTATTCTTCCTTTATTTGACTCCAGGGGACAGTGGTTACCCTCTGAGAACGTGGCTGTAGACCCCTCTCACTAACCCCGGCATCGACCAAGAGGGGAGGTACAACGACCGCCATGCCCGAACTCGGGCAGTGGTGGAGAGGGCAATTGCCCTATTCAAGGGGCGCTGGCGCTGTTTAGATAGGTCGGGCGGGGTGCTGCTGTACACACCTGAAAAGGTGTGCCGCATCGTGCTGGCCTGTGGTGTCCTGCACAACTTGGCATACCGCCATGGCATACCACTGCCAGAGCACATCCACCGACCAGAGGAACCGGATGCCGGACCCGTCAACCTCGACCCACCCCGCGAAGCTCTACGGGCCCGGCAACATCTGATTTCAACGATGTAAAGAGGCAAGGACACAATTTACTTTGTAAGTGCATTTATTGCTTGACAAATATCCCCCAGTGCAACCATTGGCCGGTCTCATTATTATTATTGTTATTACTATGATTGTGATTATGAGTACTATTATTGTGTCATATAAGCATGATGTGTACATAAATGCAGCATGGGTGGAAAGACACACACGCACACAATGGACATTTTTTCAAGCATGAGTGGGGCTACTTACATAGGTTAATAATTAAATGCGCGACCCTATAACCCTGTAACCCTACCCGCACACAGACCCGCACACAGACCCGCACACAGACACACACACACACACAGAGACACACACACAGACACACAGACACACACACACAGACACACACACACAGACACACACACAGACACACACGAAGACACACACGAAGACACACACGAAGACACGCACACATACACGCACACACACAACGGACATTGTTTTCAAGCATGAATGGGGCTACTTACATAGGTTAACAATTAATCACGCAGACCCTGTGGCCCTGTGACCCTGTAACCCAACACACACACACACGCGCACACCCGCCCACACACGTGCACACCCACCCACACACACGCACACACGCGCACACACACACGCACACACACGCACACACACACGCACACACACAGTCTAACATAATAAAATGTAATACGTGTACCATTGGCCGGTCTCATTATTATTATTGTTATTATTATGATTATGATTATGATTATTATTATTGTGTCATATAAGCATGATGTGTACATAAATGCGACATTGGTGAAAAGACAGAGACGCAATGGAGAATTCTTGACATATGCGCCCACATTTACAGGGTATTTTATTATCTCGTCTAAGCGTGATGTGTACAAAAATGCAATAGAAACATCTTGATACCACTTCAACCTCGACCCACCCCGCGAAGCTCTACGGGCCCGGCAGCGTCTGATTTCAACGATGTAAAGAGGCAAGGACACAATTTACTTTGTAAGTGCATTTATTGCTTGACAAATATCCCCCAGTGCATTTACAATTTGATCTAGACGATCACTGATGGCACGGATTGCTCGCACTATTTCCTCCTGTGATTCCAGCACAGCTTGCGAAAGGACACGGCCAGTCGGGCGAACGTCAGCAGCTGGCCTGGAGTCGCCGGGGCGCGTGGTGCTGGAGGAGCCAGTGGAGACGCCAGGGTGTGAGGTGCCGGTGGAGACGCCAGGGCGCACGATGCAGAGGGAGGAGCCCTCTCCTGGTTCATCGTCTATTGAGAAATAATAATTAAAAAATGAAGTAATTAAACATGAGTCAATGTGTTTATATCCTAGCAACTTAACGCACGAGCATGTGTAATGTGAGCAGCCGATTGTACGACCAGTATAATAACATTTCTGAGTTTAACACATTTACCTTGAGGATGATCTGAGTCGCCTTCATGGGCCCGCACAACTCCGCTTAGAGCTTTGTCCCCCACAATAGCCGCCACTCTCTGGTCAAAGGGGGTCAGTTCCTCCCCTCCTGTCCCCCCGCTCGTTGCTGTGATACTTTGAAGTTGAGCCGAAATCCTTCGCTTCACCTCCACCTTCACGTCGGACCAGTTTTTTTTTATTCAGAGGTTGTGCGCTGCTCCGACCCCACGGCGTTCACTGCCTCACACAAACAGCCCCACTCAAATTTCTTTTTCTTCGTGTTTATCCCCGAAGAGAGGCTAGCAAATAATACAGCTCTTCGGGTCTCCACTTCATTTAATAAAACTTCGAGCTCAGACTCGTTGAAGTTGCGCTTCTTACCTTTACTCATCGTTTAAATCTGATGGGGCAGAGAGGGAATCCCCGGTGCAGGCCCTTTTTAAATTGATTGGCATATTTAAATGGGGGCGTGGACAGGGAGGAGTTTAGCACTTCTACATGTGCGCTCAATTCCACGTTGATTGGGATGTACAAAGGAAAAGTGCTTGGATCCATGCGTACGAACACTACATCTGATTTTTTTTGTGCGTACGACAGTTTCTGGATTCTAGTGTACGCCATGTTTTAATAAGAAATCCACGCAAGTCTTAGTACATGAGGCCCCAGGTATTGCAGTGTTGACGGGAATGGTGCGCTGTCTTTCTACCTTGTGGAACATCAAGTAGCTACGTAAAAAGAGTGCATTAACAGCCTCTAGTTGTGGCATAACATTCTCTGAGCTAATTCCCTGATATATGGAATCATTGTGTAGCTCCCCCCCTGTCGACGCCTCCTCCCCCTCTCCCTCCCCCCATGCCACACTTTTACCTGGGTCCGACACTTATTGTTAGAAAGCAAGAAGAGGAGGATGAGGTGTTCGAATGGTTAAGTCAATGGACTACTAATCCATTGTGCTTTGCATGCCTGGGTCTGAATCCCATCCTCATCATAATGCTGTTTACTTTTTTTTTTTTTTAAAAAAAGCTTTATTTAAATTTACAGTTTTACAAGTTATATACTATCAAAGACGAAACATACAGTGCATATTACAGAAAAAATACAATTACAGGCGCAAAATAGTGCAAAGTCAGTAAAAGTGCTTATTAAGTCCATGACGTTTTATGAAGTGCTGTGTGTTATAAGTTCAAGGGTTCCATGGAAGGAGTTGGTTCTTGTCCAGGGTTTTTCTCCTCCGGAGCTCAGTAAGCACCGGTTTGCATACTGAGTCACTGTCTATAACAATCTGGTGGAAGATCATTTTGCATCTGGTCTTCCAGTGCATATGATCAGGTGTATCAGTTCCTTGTGTTTTGCTGTGGGGCTGTTTTCCAAGACACAGTACATGAAAGCTTTATATGACAGATCAAAGTTAACACCGTACACTTTGAGTTTGTCCCAGACCTCTTTTGCTCTGTAACAGTCCATTAATAGATGCTGTTTTTTCTCATCATCGTTGAAGTTGTCCATTGGACATTTTTTCTGTTTTAACGTAGCAACTCCAAGACACAAAAGCTCTGACTGCAAGTCTATTCAAAGATATAAGCCAGCGCATATGTCGGATGCTCTCTGAGAGGTTTTTATTTTTTAACAGTTTCAAAAACTCTGTGCCTTCATTTTGAGTTATATGTTTGTAAATAATGTACCCACCATATCTGTGATTGATGATTTTGTTATGGATCATTTTACCCGGGAGGCCGGTCCAGTCTATTTAAAGGTGCTGATGTGCAGAGAGGAAATCACCATAAATAAATTTGTACTCTGGAGCTATTCAAGCTCTCCCTCTCATTTTTCTCCACAGGGGGAGATCACCGACCCAGAATGCATTCCTGGAGATGGCAGTAGAGACATTTTTGACAAAGGCAACACATAGTCTTGATCCCATCTCCACTGCTCCTAGCCCCCCATATTCTTTACTTTTCAACAGGAGCTCTCTTTTGGTCACTTCTCGAGTTGTTTCCCAAAATAAGTTCTCACTCTGTTTCTTTAGTTTCACTATCATTGTTTTCGATGGAGGAAAGATGTTGGCTAGGAACAGGAGTTTGGAAAGGATGAAGGTTTTAACAATGTTAACTCTTGATTTGTAATTAGTGTTCTTGTTTTCCTATTTTCACCTCTTATTTAACTTCAGACAGTTTGCCCTTCCAGTTTCTTTCACTGCATTTTTTTTTTACAGATGGTCAAACCCAAGATTTTAATCTCATCGTTTACTTTAATGTTGATATTTCTCCTGTTACTTTTTGATCCAATCCAAACTCCTTCTGTTTCATTATGGTTTAGTTTGGCTCCTAAAGCAAGTTCATACAGGATTAAATGATTAGTTAACACATCCATCTCTGGTTGTTTTTTTTATAACTACACTAACATTGTCGGCATAGGCCATTGCAGTTACTTTAGGAGCGCACCTGACACGTGTACCAGATATAAGGCTGTCAGAGTTTATAGTTTAAAGAAGAGGACTGATGGCTAAAACATATAAAGCAGCGCTCAGAGGGCAGCACTGCTTCACACCGCGCTCTACTTTAAAAGGCTCAGTTAAAACAACATTTACAGTAACACATACATTAGATTTAACATACAGACACTTGACTGTATGACTCCATCACAGCCCAGAGATAGTCACTGGAAATAATAATCAAAGGCTTTCTTTTGGTCCAGCCCGATTATAAAGAAGTCTTTCTGATCACTTTTATTCATCATTTCTCTTAGTGTGCACAGATTGACCCACATTAAACGGCCTTTGATGCCACAAGTTTGTTCTTTTCCCATATTTTAATCTAATATATCATTTAATCTATTCATAATTACTTTGGCTAGAATCTTATAGTCAGTGTTTTTTACCCACGCTCAGTTGTTGAATGGCCTGCATGACTTCATCTTTTCTTATGTTTCCTATGAGTTCTGTGAAATTCAGAGAGCAATAAGAGGGATTTTTTTCCAATAAAATATTTACACAACCAGGGTTTTTTTTTAATTTGATATGCTTCTGCACATAATTCTCTGATCACATGTCTTTTTTGTTTCGTATCATACATTACATCACCATCTAAGTTTTTTATGGATTTAATACATTTATTTTGGATTTGTTGTTGTCCAACCTTCAGGGTATGTATCAAGTTCCCTCTGTTATCTAGATCTATCATGAGCAGTCTACCAGGAATTAGTTCTCTTTTACGGATAATAATGACGTCATTAGTTTTAAAAAAGATCCCCACACCATCAGCTTTACTTTCCCCAATCGAGAGAACACTTAAACCTATGTTCCACATGCTGTATACCTCTGCTACATCTGTATTGGTGGTCAGTCTCAGTTCCTGACAACATAAAATGTCAAAGTTGGTTTTTAATAAATATTTCCTTTTTTTGTGTCTAAAAGAACTGGACTGGATGCCACAGGCATTCCAGGATGAATCTATAAAGAAGGTCATGGGTGTTTAGAGGGAGAAAATAAACTATGGTGTGGGTTTGTCATCAAGACGCTAATTATCTGTTTGATCACATGAGCTACGAGCTCTTCTTTTCTTTTTTTCTTTACTTCTACAAATGGAGTTTCATCATCATAATAATCATTATTATCATTTAGCTCAGGATGAGGGAAATCAGGAGTAGGGGAGAAAGAGTCAGAGTTGCTGCAGAAAGAGGAGCTCTCTGCTTCAACCTGCAGGTGCAGCGGGGAGATGCAGGCTCGCTGACCATCAGTCAGCCCGGTGGAGCTGACGTCAGAGCTGCGGCTCTCGCTGAAACTGCTTTCACAATCGCTTGCATTTTTTAAGCTGCCCTCACCTGATGGGCTGGAGTCCTCCAGAGAAGCATCTGCAGGCTGCGGGGTGGGGGAGCAGTGGGCCCACTGCTGGGACTCTGGTCGTGAGCCGGGATCAGGTGGAGGCACTTTAGCTGAGGACTGGCCTCGAGGCTGCTGCAGTTGAGATTTTTTGCTGCTGTCATGGGACGTCTGGTGCATGTTGCTGCTGCTGCTGCTGATGCTGCTATGTTTGTTGCTGCTGCTGTGGTTGTCGTAGCTGCTGCGGTTGTCGTTGCTGCGTTTGTCGTTGGCGCTGCTGTGGTTTTCGCGGATGCTGCTTTTGTTGCTGAGGTTGTCGCTGCTGCTGCTGCTGCAGCTGCTGCTGCTGCTGCTGTTGTCGTTGCTGCTGCTGCTGGGCTTCAGACTGGGGATCGGCAGGGTTCCCCGCCGAGCGGAGTTCTTCACTTTATTAACGAAGGATTGTGGACAGGTGAAGAAAGTGTGGCCTTTTTCACCACACAAACTGCAGGTACTTGAACTCCTTCACTTGGGGTAAGGACTCCTTCCGTTGCTCCTTAGCGTTGAAAGGAGCCAGTTGAGGTGGTTCGGGCATCTAGTAAGGATGCCCCCTGGGCGCCTCCCTAGGGAGGTGTTCCAGGCACGTCCAGCTGGGAGGAGGCCTCGGGGAAGACCCAGGAATAGGTGGAGAGATTATATCTCCACACTGGCCTGGGAACGCCTCGGGATCCCCCAGTCAGAGCTGGTTAATGTGGCCCGGGAAAGGGAAGTTTGGGGTCCCCTGCTAAAGCTGCTGCCCCTGTGACCCGACCCCGGATAAGCGGATGAAGATGAGGTGAGAAGATGAGATGAAACTGCAGGATGCTTCGGAGGAGCAGTCCTTGGATCTATGGCCGAGGCTGCTACACCTCCAGCATTTCATGCTCGGGCACTGCCTCACCTGGCGATCTGTGGAGCCGCGGGTGAAGCAGGACGTAGACTCACCAGGATAAATAATACCTCCGCTGTACTGACCGAGGGAGATGGAGTTTGGGATCTGGAGTAAGTGGCCGTCTGAATCTCTCTTCAGACGAACGTTGATTCTACGTACACCTTACCAGATCTCGGATTTGTCCACAGGCTTAATTACGGGTTGTATCATTCCGCCATATCTGTGCAAATACAGTTCGATGTCCTGGTCAGGTATGCGGCCTATCCATAATTTAACCACCACATTTATCATGTCAGTTTGGACCAAGGATTCAACTGCCCAGCCTCTCCACTTGGAGTCCGAGGCATTCAAGGCCTGAACCTCGAGGAACTGGCGCAGAGGAGCTTCGATGAAAAAGCAGATTTCATAGTCATTTTTGTTTGGAAGGGCTATGAAAGAATAAACATCAACTGGGTTTATCCAGGATGAATCAAAGAGCAATACTTCTCCTACATAGTCCCTGCCAGGAGGTTCGCCTTCTCCGGTGTACCTGAGACGCACCTAGAACTGGCCGAACTTTGAGGAGTATTGTGGAGCCATGTTGGCTGCTGCCCAGCCTGGCGGAAAGAGGTAAAGTTCTCAAGAGCGAGTCTGTTTTTTTGTGTGGCACTATAGAACTCAGTTAAACAAAAATGCCTCCTTTTCCTCTGCCAGACATAATTGATGTTAAATTAGAAACAAATTCTGTTTACTTTACCCTGCAATATAACTGGCTCCATTGGAAGATATGTTTCTCCCACAGAACTGCTCTTGTTCTAACTGATACACTGGGCTGAACAGCAGATGAGTAATGATATTGTTGCCACACTGCTGCATCCTCAGTGGCCACAATGTTGCTTTGTGTTTGAGGAAATCTTTGATATACTTTGTAATCTTCACAACAATCCAAAAAAGGTAGGGAAGGAAAGATGACAACTCTCAAAAGATGCTGTCTGCTCAATCACAGGTTGATATTGCAGAGAATCAACTTAACATCTTAAAGAGTTAAGTTTTTGAGCCTTTAAACAAGAGATCAATGTGCAGCCCCTTTTACACATGTACTACAAACCTGCAATGAACTGTCTAAAATGGAGAAAGGACGAGAACTTCTGTCGCTAAGGACCCACCCTGAAATCAAGTAACGGCAAGAGGCATGGTTGCTTGTGACCAAGGTACTAACCAGCAATGTAACCATGGTGTAATCCATGCCATGTCCTGCCTCCTGCATGCTCAAACCCACGCCACCCCTCGCTGAAATCAAACAGTATTTTTAGTCAGTGAGAATGCATGTCACACACTATCTCCTGTTGTGTTCTACCATGTGTGAAAGGGAAACTCTGGCCTATGTCTGGACTTGAAGGAAAGATGAGCACTCTCACAAGATGCTCCCTGCTCAATCATAGGATTACATGGCATAAAATCAACTTGCCCTCTTTAAGATTTACATTCTTGAGCCTTTCAACCAGAGATTAATGTGCAGCCTCTTTCACACATGTACTACAAACCTGCAATGAACCTTCGAAATGGAGAAAGGACGGGATTTGGGAACTTCTGTCTCTAAGGACCCACCCTCTAATGGTCAGTTCAATTCAAGGAACGGCATGAGGCTTAGTTGCTTGTGGCCTTGTCCTGCCTCCTGCATGCTCAAACCAACGCCACCACTTGCTGAAACCAAACAGTATTTTCAGTCAGTGAGAATGCATGTCACACAGACTATCTCCTGTTGTGTGCAACCATGTGTGAAAGAAAAAACTCTGGCCTATGTCCAGACATGAAGGAAAGATGAACACTCTCACAAGATGCTCCCTGCATCTTTACATCTTGCAGGTGTAACCGCATGGTTTATATTCTGTATGCATTTCAGTTACCTGGTGTCCCTCATTCTATTTATTTACAGCACGTATGGCGATCGTGGCAGGTGTGCAACACGCCCCGTACCGGCACCTGTAGTGCTACAGGTTTACGTGTCGGGCCGGGGTGGTGTGTATGTGCCATCTGCATCCTCTAGCACTGCCGCCGTAGCCACTAGCAGCTACAAGCACTGATGTGTGCAGGATCCAGCTTGTTTGGTGTTAGGCTGCTGTTTGCCCTGCCTTGCCTCCAACTTGCCTCTAATTTGTCTCTACCTTGTCTCTAACTTGCCTCCAACTTGCCTCCAACTTCTCTACTTTCTCTGTTTGCCTTGCTAATTAGGAAACAGTTGTTCCGTCTTCGTATAGACACTCGCTATAGTGGAGGACCTGTCACATTTATACTTTTTTTGTATGGTTTTTCCCCCTTCCGTTTTGAGTTGCAGTGATATGTGCATTAATATTGTTTTGTTTTCTCTGTAGGAGAGTAAGCCTACACGTATTATGGCTAGAATATATTAGTCGCTGAATTAATAATCGATTTAACTCGACTCGTTAAAATTTAGGATTTAATTTACCTCGAAGTAGGGCACCACACCAAAATAAGACAGGATGTTTACTAAACTTTTGTGAAGGTTTAATACGTGTTAGTAAGTTAAAGTAATTAATTGTTTAAATTTTATCAGTCACGTCTCGAACGCATTAGTTCATACCACAGCCTTATCAGGGACCATCAATTTGTGCACAGAAGGGAAGACTCTCACAACGACGTAAAGTTATAAACATTTATTTGGTGAACTAACAAGGATAATACAGAATAGTGCAAAACTTAAATAGATGAGTAAAAAGGGGTTAAATGTGGATATAAAAAGTTTAAGACCAGACTGATTCAGACCTACGGGGCTGGTTTATAATATTACTGGAGGACTTAAACTGGCTCTAATTAGCCTGTCAACAGAACTCGGATCAGAATTTAATTATCACCAACGTTTTCAACCAGGAACTGTATTAAAAGGCTAACCTTACTTTGCTGTTGATATTACAGTCGCCATGGCGTCTTACAGTACCGATGCAGGTTCCGTAGGTCCGAGTCCCGGTGTTTGGCGGACCTGAGTTCTGGTCTGTAGACTGGGTCAGCTGAGCAGTTGGATCGGTGGGGCTTGTCTGCTCCTGTCCCGGCTTGGATTAAGCTCTTCAGGTGACTGCAGCTCTGCACGTCCCTTGCCTCTGGCTGTTGTTTGTTGGCTGACAAAAAGATTCTGACCGGTTCTGTGGACTGGTGTCACGAGTTCGATGCAATTTGCCGGCCGGACAAAAAGGCAAAGACAGCTTGAGGGGTTTTACTATACTTATAAAAGATAAAAACGTGTCGTAGAAAACTTATAAAGTCGCACGATAAAAATAGATTAATAAACAAAAATACTAGTATAAAATAACGTCTCTTGCGAACTTTTGGACAACAAAGTTGAACAAAAGAAACAAAAGTAAAACAAAAATGCAGCAAGCAGAAGAGGGGGAGAAGAGGGGCAGAGAAGAGAGAGTGAGTTGAAGAGAAGATGAAGTGAAGATAAAGTAAAGCAGAGACACCTCTGTGTGTTCCTTTATCCCCCCGGAGGAGCGAGAAGGGTGGTCTTGGCCTAACCCAACCCTCTGGTTCTAAGCAAATTAGCTGCTTTATATTCCAGCATTCTAAAAGGGAAGATTAAACTATCTCTGGGTGATTTTCCGTTATTAATCTTTCTGATATCCGACTTAACCAAAATCTTTAGGCAGGCAGTTTTAACAGATAACCTTACTGAGGGAAGGGAAGTATTATTAAAACACAGAATATTTCAGGAATTAGACAGAGACTTAAACCACATAAGCATAATCACGAGCAATATACAAATAATGCATACACAGTTACACATTTGAAAGAATGTCTTTGGACAGCCAGTTGCAATGAAACAGCGAACTTTACCTGTTTTTTAAACTTTCCAAGCTCTGTTTCTTGTCCTTATCACTGAATGTCACTCTGTTTCCTGGGTGAGAGAGAGACCGACCCTTCAGTTAAAATTGCGAACAGATTTGACGTTGATTTAGGATAATGGGTCCTCCATCCTGGAGGAAGTGTCCTGGAGTCCTGGGAATTAATTACCCTAGGAGGGTTTGAGGTTGTAAAACACCTTATCTCACATTGAAACAAGTATAAGAATGTCTTATCTCACACTCCCTTCTTGTGACGCTTAGCAGAGAAAGGGAGTCCAGAGTGTGTTCACAAAAGAGCACTTCCTATCGAGGTTCCTACATCTCCTTTTTGAATTATTTGAGTGCAAGGGCCTCTACCAGGGCTAGCCGTGGTGTACTGCCTTTCAGTTCCTGACTTAACCACTGTATTGGTGAAGGTGGAACATCACTTGATAGAGATTAAAGAAAATAATGATATAAATGTTTTAGACGTAACATGATGAATGAAATTGTTTTATTCTGATTAATTAGGTTGTTAAATTATTTTAAATTATGCCTGTATTAATTTGTGTAGGAACCTGTATTTGGGTGGTTTTTGGGAAACGCTCAGAGAAATTAAAGTTAAAGGAGTATACTCTTAAGGTGCAAGTCCTAAGGTGGCGTTGTCGGTGTTATATTGATTCTCTAGATCTGCCACTGGCAGTTCAACTGGTATTGCCACACAGGGAACCAACTTGCCCTCTTTAAGTGTTACATTCTTGAGCCTTTCAAGCAGAGAGCAATGTGCAGCCGATTCATACATGTACTACAAACCTACAATGAACTGTCTAAATTGAGGAAGGACGGGATTTGGGAACTTCTGTCGCTAAGGACCCACCCTCTAATGGTCAGTTAAATTCAAGGAACAGCAAGAGGCTTAGTTGTTTGCGGCCATGTCCTGCCTCCTGCATGCTCAAACCAACGCCACCCCTCGCTAAAACCAAACAGTATTTTCAGTCAGTGAGAACGCATCTGACACAGACTATCTCCTGTTGTGTGCTACCATGTGTGAAAGTGAAACTCCACCCTATGTCCGGACTTGATTCTTGTCAGAGGTTCATACTACAAGGAATCAGCTCAGCAAACCAATTGCTTGATCCACAAGAAGTCACTGTCCATCTAACATCGTATCACACTGTTTTTCACTCAACTGATACTACAGTATTGTGGAGAATGCGGGCGTTGATCTCGCTACCTCTCACTTTGCACTTACTGTATTCCACCAGGTCCGCCAAAGTAAGCCCACACGCCAATCACGTTTCGCCGTGGGGCTTACTTTGAGCTTACTTTTGACCAATCACGTTTCTCCAGTTGGGCTTACTTTTGACCTATCGAGTTGTTAGGTCGTTGACTTTCAGTTGCTGCCAGAAACCTTGAAGAAGAAGACGACAAAACTCGAAGACGAAGAAGAGGACGAAGACAAAGACGGTCTGTGCTGTTGTTTCTTTGCAAACTATACTTTTAAGGGATATCATCCATTTATCAGTAAAGCAAAGATACACATTTTCTGCTACATCCCTTGGTGGACATAGCTTGCTAAAGCACATGCTAACGCACATGTTATTGCTCGTTAGCATTAGCAGCATCCATTGTTTGAATGAATTAAATAATGATGCTTTTAACGGATATCATCCATTTATCAATTAAGGTAAGATACACATTTTCTGCCACATGCCTTGGTGGACATAGCTTACAACCGCACATGCTAACGCACATGTTATTGCTCGTTAGCATTAGCAGCAGCCATTGTTTGAATGAATGACTTGAATATACAGGTATTTTTAGATGATTAGAGGTAACAGTCTTTTTTCTTATTTTTATTCAGAAAATGCATACGTATCCAGGGTTTCGCAGCCAGTCAGCCGAGTCAACCCGACTTTTGATGGTGCCCTCAGAGGAGGTGTTGGAATAATTGTACATAAAGTAATCTAATATTTACTCCAATTGCCTTTACATATAAACTAACCTTACTTGGTGTGTGTGAACAGCTAATTTGTGCAGAGTTGTTTTGCAGGTAGAATAAATGAGATAAGCAGGACTGCTGATGAGTTACAAAAGAACTATCTGTGCAAAAACAGAAACTGCTCATCTGTTTAAAGACAGAACATGTTTCAAGGACGAGCAACATGTGCCCCCTCTCCCTTACAGTATGTAACTCATGAGGTTATGAATTGAGCAACATGTGAAGAGTTGCAGTTGTGTGTCCAATCTCCCTTGCAGCTATAACTCATATTGTAACTAGGTACCAAAGGAAATAAAAAGAAAGGGCTCCGCAGAATGTGTTTCAGAGCGGTAGGAGATTGTAACTGAACGCATCTCTGTCCGTTCTCCTTGCAAGTAAAACATATAACTCTTGTCTTTCTCTCTTTTGTTATGTTTTGGATGTTTTAGGTTGCTTGAACCCGACTGAAGGTAAATGGCTTCAAAGGTGTTGCTACCAGGGCAAAACCTCAAGAGGAGGTGATGGCAGAGGCTAGTGTTTTTGTCAGTGGCCACGGTGGAGATCCCACTGACAAATTGTTGGTACTGGCTCACTGCCAGCTTCAGTTTGGACATTTCCAGGGCCAGAGATTTAAATGTCTGCTGGAAAAGAATCTTGGATATGCACTGTACTTAATGCATAGCATTTCAATCGAGAGTGCAACAGCCAGCCATCTGTCCAAGAACAACCAACTGTTGCTGCAGTACATGTCTCAGATCAGGGAGATGCCAGAGGAACAGCAGAAGTTTAAGAGGAAGCAGGAGATGCAGGCTAAGGGGAGGGAAACTGGAGATAACGGCTGGTTGATAGTGGAGTTTGGAGAATTTCAGGGGCGTTCAATGAAGGAGGTCTATGAGGACAAGACCACCAAGGCCCAGAACCTCATCGGGTATCAAGTAAAAGCAGATGCCCGGCTCAACACCAACATGGCGGCTTTCAAAACGTATGTCTTGAAGAGAAGTGCAGCTTTCTCCAGCACCTCTGCACGTCCACCTGCAGTTGCCAGCACCTCTGCCATCCACCTGCAGTTGCCAGCACCTCTCTGCCTCCACCACCTGCAGTTGCCAGCACCTCTCTGCCTCCAGCACCTGCAGTTGCCAGGACCTCTCTGCCTCCACCACCTGCAGTTGCCAGCACCTCTCTGCCTCCACCACCTGCAGTTGCCAGCACCTCTGCACGTCCACCTGCAGTTGCAAGCACCTCTCTGCTTCCTTCTGTAGCCTCCCTGGTGCATGGAAGTCTGCCACTGTGAAAGCGCTGCTGGCGCTAGGCAAACATTTGTCTCCCTCACAGCTGGCAAGAAAGCTGATGTCACCAGCTAAATGCTGTGAGTAGGAGTATGAATTTTGGATTTCCCCTACAGCAGTTCTACATGTCAAGCTTTTCCAGTTTACTTAACAGACCTGTCCCCTTTTTTTTTTCCAGCTTCAGCTCCAGCTCCGCCTGCCAGACAGAGGACTGAACACTCGGCCTAACGGCAGCTTTTCCTTGCTGGTAATTATACACCATCTTGCATACATTTGTCTCTCTGTGAATTAACCGTAAGCCTTATGGTTTGAACATCTGTTCTCCAGGGACTGCTGAGCCAGATGATGAGAAACTGGTATCTGCTGCATCACAATTTGATGCACATCTAAATACAGGTGTGACATATGACGCAAATGCAAATATTTTGAGAATATATTTTGTGGAAAAATGTTTAGATTTCAGATATATTTTTCTGTACAATAATTTTATCTGTTGTCTTTCTGCTCTTTGCCTGTTTGTGAGCTGCATTCATTGCATATTACAATCTTATGCAACAGTGAACCTAATATTGTTTTGCTGCCTGTTTGCTTATCCGCTGTGCATCAAGATGCCTGTGCTGATAACCCTCCAGCAGAAATACCAGGTCGTGTAGTTCATCAGCCACCAGCTGAACTTCCCAGTCACTAGAAGGATCAACTTCCTTCTTTCCAGCAGGAGTGGATATGGCGAACACTAATTAAGGCTAACCCAGGAACTGGCAAGCCAGAGCAAGTGGCCCAGCTGAAACTTTGGTGGTATCCTCCTCAGCCCCTCCTCATTCACACCCGGCCTCCTGCCTCACCTGACCTCTTCTTCCGCAGGCCTCTCTTCTTATGGATGCCCCGTAAGATGTGGCTGTTTCCCCTCGTCTGTGTTCGTCCAGCCTGTGGCAAGCACAACCTTACAGCAGCGGGTCTGTACCGGCCCGTACGCAGGGTGCTGGACATTGACGGGTGGTATAACCTTGCCACTGACTACCTGGAGTGCAAACACTGCTCTAAAAAATATCCTGCTTGGTCCGAGGACATCTTGGGACAGCTGGATATGGACCACCGCAGCCAGTTTCCAGCTTTGCTGACATACAGGTAATTTATAATCAATGTCATTCATTAGCTGCTTTTCTTCTTCGTGTTATTTTTTAGACTGCTCTTACACTCTTCTTTCCTTATATACTCATGAGGATGATGAGGGAGAGGACTATGGGCAACAGCGTGATTCAGCTGTACAAGAAGCTGCAGGAACAACACAGCGAGGCTTGTCTGCAGCGTGTCCTGCAGTACCTGACAGCTTGTGAACCATTCACAAGGCTTTCTGTTGTGCGCCCCCCTGCATTCGCTGAGCCTCCCGTCTTCCATGACCTTCCCAAGCCAAAGCGGATGTTAGCTGTGTATGCCAGGGATGTTCTTGGGCGAATGCATGCGAAAATAACGTCCATCTTTGGCTCTGTCCTAAAGATGGACTCCACCAAAAAGGTCACCAAGAAGCTTGCTGGTGCTGCTGCAGGTACAGCTGCCTTGTGCACTAATGTGGGGAATGAGCATGGTCAATTTCTTGTCGCGGTCCCGACAGCTGGTGAGGGACAAGCACTGGACGCTTTGGCAGCTGGCCTAATGAAGCGGTAAAGGGAGGCAGGAGAGGCACAACCAAAAGTAATGTACGTGGACAAAGACTGCTGCAGTCAGCATGGCCTTTGTCGGGTGAAGGCCATGTTTGCAGAGTGGGATGGACTTCAAGTGCGCCTTGATATATGGCATTTCATGTGCAGGTTTTCTGCAGGCGTCAAAACGGAGGCTCACCCCCTGTATGGCACTTTCATGGCACGACTGTCCACATGCATTTTTGAGTGGGATCCGGAGGATGTTGCCGCTCTTCGCCATGCCAAGCAGAGTGGTGGTAGCGAGGAAGGTTGGCCACATCTCGGAGGAGGCGGTGACTACTCGCATTACCCGGAGGGAGTTGGCACTGCACTGCAGGAGGAGGACCAGAGTGGTGGAGACCATCAGACTGATTGGGTCATTGATCAGTCTGTTTGACAGTGCAAGCGGGAAGGGTACTCTGGGCGTTCCTCTGCTGGACCACGAACGGATCCAGCAGATATGGCAGGAGCAGCAGAGACACGTGAGCTGCATCCAAGACCCGGAGAACTTCCCGCTCTACACAAACACAGGCACCCTGAAGAAAGGTGGTCTGAAGCTGTGCTGCTACAGGTGTGCCCATGGCTCTACATCCCTGGAGTCCTTCCACCTCCACTTGAACACATTCATTCCAGGTATTGCATACATAGGTGTGACTAGTTTCTGTTTACAGCAATATTACAGTTTTTTCTCAGTGTGTCTGGTTGTAACATCAATTGTATTACATTCTTAATACCATCTTCATTCGGGTGTCGCCACCTCATTCAGATGATGAATTGTTGGTGCACCAGAAACTTTTTTTAAAGGGTTTCCTGTCTGGGCAGAGCATAGGTGCAAAAATGTATGATAGTGTTTCAAGAGAAAGGTTACTCAAAGCACAAAATGAAACAACTCCAAATAAATTAAACTGAGGCAAATAAACAACTACAGGCCTGTAAGATTTATCCAATTGCGGTGGGTGAAGGCCGCATAAAAGGGGGTGGAGAGTACCTGTCTTCCTCTTGCTTGCTGGAGGCCAGGCCACGTCATTTCCTGGTGTCCGTCACTTCCGCCCCTCTGTTAGCAGAGGCTCGCTTGTTGCTGCTGGCTGCGTGCTGCTCACCGCTTCGTACCGCTCCGTACGCTGCTCGCTGCTGGTTGTTTTCGCGTAGCGCCGAACTCTCCCCACACTGCGTTGGCCGCGACCGCCTGACCGGCTAAAGATGTCTATGTAGCGGCTTAGCGCCGGCTAATCTGACCACTAAACCATTGCTGTTTTGCCTGGCTGGAGCTGCTTTGCCTGGCTGGAGCTGCTTTGCCTTGCTGGAGCTGCTTTGCCTTGCTGGAGCTACCGTGTCTCGCCGGACCTCCTTGGCGTTTAGACACCGCTTATTGCTGCAGATCGATTGCTTGCCGTACCACTTTTTGCTGCTGTGCTTGAGCTCCCATTAAAATCACAATTATTTGATGTTCTAACACCTTACTGTAAACTAAAATCATCTCCCTGCGCCGCCACAATCTGGCGTTGTCGGCAGGATTACAATTTGAGAGCAGAGATGTGTGTTCTGTTTTGGTTTGTTTTCTCTTTTCTGAAAAATATACATGTCGTGGCTGTGTTATTTCTGTTGTGTCTGACCTGTGTTTCTTTTCTTTCTTCCGAGGCAAAGCAGCAGCTGGTTTTGTGGACCTGTAACAAACCCACTTCCCCTTTTCCTGGTTTCATCCTCACGATAGGCACAGTCATAGCTGTTGAGGCTTAGCGATGGAGGCAGAAATGCAAGAACTCAGGGATTTAGTTGCTCATCTAAGAGCAGATAACGATATGCTGAGACAGGAACAGGTTGCGGCCGTGCCTGGCCCTAGTACAGCCCCCTCAGTATCACTTCCTCCCGCTGCGTCCTCCACTGTCAGTACTCCTTCAACGGAGAGGCTGATTTTTGTGCCCCGAGACAGAAAATGTCCCACATTTAGGGGGAAGTCAGGTATAGGGTTAGCTGAGTGGCTGGAGGAGGTGCAAGCTTGTATAAGAGCACGCCACTTGTCTGCATCCGATCAGGCATTCTTTTTATTTGACCACCTAGAGGGGGAGGCACGTGAGGAAATTAAGTACTGCCCCAGTGAGGAACGTTTAGACCCAGAAAAGATCATTGAGGTACTACAGGAGCTATATGGGTGTGCAGAGTCATATGTAGCTTTACAAGAGGCCTTTTTCTCCCGGCGGCAGCATGAGGGAGAGACTCTGCTAGAGTTTTCTGGTGTTGATGGGCCTCATGACATCTGTGAAGCAGCGTGCACCCAGTGGCATACCCAATGCAGAGGTTTTGCTACCTGCGCAGGCAGCCCACTGCTACCTTACTGGAGGCTAGGAGTGAAGCGATCAGGTGGGAACGAGAGGGCTTACCTGGAGGTAGTAGGGGTCGTAGTCATTCTGTCCCATCTGTCTTCGGTGCTCAGTGTGTGGTCCAGGGCAGTCGTCAGGTAAATGTTGGTCCCCCGCAATCCTCTGATGAGGGAAATGTTGAGGTTGCAGCAGAAGCAGAGCATTTCTCGTCTGCAGGGCCCTCAGCAACCTAGCCGAACAGCTTTTCGTGGTCCCATTATCTGTATGAGATGTCAGCAACCAGGTCACATCGCCAGGGAGTGTGATGGAGTCTGCGTCCCTGCCCGCACTCAGCCTTCTTTGCCAGCCTCGCAGTCAAGTAGGCCGGCCCACTCCACCCAGTTGCTGGGAAACTAGCACCAGCCGGACTGCAGAGCCACAGTTCGGAGGGGGCAGTTCCTGGCTCGGGTTCAGGTGCAGGTGACGTGGAAGTGTCCAAGCTCATGTCATCTTGTCCTCATTTAAGTGTGACCATGGGAGGGGTCGTGGTCTCTTGCCTGGTAGATACCGGGTCTATGGTGTTGACCATCACAGGGTCTCTTTTCCGCCAGCAGTTTGAGCCCTGGGGCCAAGAGCGGCTCGAATCTTGTCACTGGTTGCAGCTCAGAGCAGCTAATGGTCTTGCCATTCCTTATATTGGCTACTTGGAGTTGGAAGTGGAGCTCTGTGGAAAGTTGTTGCCATCCTGTGGGGTTTTGGTGGTCAAGGACCCCCCTGGTGGTGTATCGTCGCAGGTCCCTGGTGTTCTGGGGATGAATATTATCCGCAGGTGCTATGGGGAACTCTTCGGGCAGCATGGCTTGGCCTTGTTTGACCTGCCAGTGGTATCTGAGGCCCCCAAGCTTGTCACGCAGGCCCTCCAGAAGTGCCATGAAGCCAGTGTTTCAGTTAATCAGGGAGCTGGGAAAGTCAAATTACGAGGTAAAAAGGCTTGTCATATCCCAGGTGGTGTGATGAAGATCATTGCAGCCACATGCTCAGAGCAGTACGCTGGCACAATTGCACTGTTTGAGCCGCCAGAGTCTGGACTGCCTGCTGGGCTGCTTGCCTCGCCTCCCTTGGTGTCAGTGGTACGGGGCAACGCCTATATTCCCATCATAAATGTAGGTTCTTCAAATGTGTTGCTTTATCCCCATGCCATTGTTGGGACTTTGGACGAGGTACGTGTTGTTAGTTTGCCTGCTGGTGTCACAGAGGTGCCACCTGTGGTGGCTACCGTGTCTTCTCAGTCTGTATCAGTGCCAGTGCAGGATTCGATAGCAGCTTTGAAGTTGGGTCATTTGCCTGCAGAAGCCCAGGGTAAGGTGAGAGCTCTTTTGGGTCAGTTCAGGTCCATCTTTTCAGCCCATGAGGGGGATTTAGGTTGTACTGACCTGATCTCCCACGAGATCCCGCTCTTGGATGACGTCCCTGTGAGGCAGCGCTACCGCCGAATTCCTCCATCTGAGTATGAGGTCGTTAAAGACCACATTCATCAGTTGCTTGGTGCTCAGGTCATTAGAGAGAGCAGCAGTCCATATGTCTCTCCAATTGTCCTGGTCAAAAAGAAGGACGGCAGTATTCGTATGTGTGTTGACTATCGGCTCCTGAATAGTAAAACCAGGAAGGATGCTTTTCCATTGCCTCGCATTGACGAGTCGTTAGATGCCCTAACCGGGGCTCGTTGGTTTTCGACCATGGACCTGGCTAGCGGGTATAACCAGGTCCCTGTGACAGAGTCTGATCGTTCCAAGACAGCCTTTTGTACCCCCTTTGGTCTGTTTGAGTGGAACCACATGCCCTTCGGGCTTTGCAACGCTCCCAGCACCTTCCAGCGGTTGATGCAGCGGATTTTTGGTGACCAGCAGTGCCAATCCCTGCTGCTGTACCTGGACGACATCGTGGTTTTCTCTTCTACCATCGAGCAACATCTGGAGAGGTTGGGGGTGGTGCTGGGGCGTTTGCAGCACGAAGGGCTAAAGGTGAAACTAAGTAAGTGTGCTTTTTTCCAACAGGAAGTGCGCTACTTGGGGCATGTCATTTCCGATCAAGGTGTCTCCACCGACCCCAGCAAGGTCGAGGCAGTTTCCAGCTGGCCTTCTCCTGCCACTCTCGCAGAGCTGCGCTCCTTCCTCGGTTTCGCCAGCTACTACCGCCGCTTTGTGGAGGGGTTTGCGAAGCTGGCTGCACCCCTGCACAGGCTGGTGGCAGAGCTTTCAGGTCTGAAGTCTAAGCGGGTAGATCAGTCAGTCAGTGGTCGCTGGACCGATGAGTGTCGCTGTAGCTTCGAATCATTGAAAGCTAGTCTTGTCTCTGCACCTGTGCTGGCGTACGCTGACTTCACTCTTCCATTCATTCTGGAGGTGGACGCTAGCTTTGGAGGTCTTGGAGCGGTACTGTCGCAGGAACAGGAGGGAAAGGTTCGTCCCATAGCTTACGCGAGCCGTGGTTTGAGGCCCACTGAGCGCAACATGCGTAATTACAGCTCCATGAAGTTGGAGTTTTTGGCGCTCAAGTGGGCAATGACCGAAAAGTTTAGGGAGTACCTGTTGGGTCACTAATGTGTTGATTACACCGACAACAACCCATTGAGTCACCTGTCATCGGCCAAGCTTGGGGCCACCGAACAGCATTGGGCTGCCCAGCTTGCGTCCTTTGATTTTGACTTCAAGTATCGTTCAGGTCGAAGCAATGGAAACGCTGATGCCCTTTCTCGTCAACACCCTCCTGAGGCACCAGACATGCAGGCCATGGTTCGCGGTACATTGCTTCCTAAACCCTTGCAGCAGGTCCTGCAGGTCGACCAGGTAGAGGCGACACAAGCCACTGTTGCAGCTTTGCCCCATCACCCTCCATCTGACATCGCCATGCTCCAGCACACCGACCCAGTCATCCAGGAAATCGTGGTCTTCTGGACACATAACCAGCGTCCCAACCAAGAGGAGCGGAAACGGATGTCAAAGTCGGCCTTGGTGTTGCTCCAGCAGTGGGACCGGTTGGTTGAAAGGAATGGTGTGTTGTATCGCCAGGTTTTCCGGCCAGATGGAGCTGAGCTTGTGTTTCAGTTGTTGTTGCCTGCTGCATTGAAAACGGATGTGTTGACTGAAGTTCACTAGGGGCATGGTCATCAGGGGGTCGAGAGGACCTTGGAGCTCCTACGCCAGCGGTGTTATTGGCCAGGTATGTCTGCTGAGGTGGCACAGTGGTCCCAGGCGTGTGAAAGGTGCCAGGTGGCGAAGGTGAGTCAACCAGCTGCCCGCAGCTTCATGGGACATCTGTTGGCTTCTCGGCATAACAAGATCCTCGCTATTGATTTTACTGTTCTGGAGCCCAGCCGTAATGGGGTTGAAGACGTCCTTGTAATGACTGATGTCTTCAGTAAATATACGTGGGCAGTCCCTACCCGTGATCAGCGAGCTACCACTGTAGCTCAGGTTTTGGTGGCTGAGTGGTTTTCGAGATTTGGTGTCCCAGCCCGGATTCACTCAGACCAGGGGCGGAGCTTTGAGGGCTCTCTCATTCAGCAGTTGTGCATTTTGTATGGGATAGAGAAGTCTCGCACTACACCATACCATCCGTCAGGGAACGGGCAATGTGAGCGTTTCAATAGAACACTTCACGATCTGTTACGTACATTGCCTGTGTCCCGAAAGTGTGACTTGAGTTCTTGTCTCCCCCAGGTCCTGTATGCCTATAACACCACCCCACATCAGGCAACCGGCGAGTCTCCTTTTCTTTTGATGTTTGGCCAGGAGCCAAGACTTCCAGTTGATTTCCTCCTGGGCCAAGTTCAGGATCCTGTTGGTGGCAGTGTCCATGAGTGGGTCCTGGAACACCAAACCCGCTTACAGATGGCTTTCGAGGGTGCTCGTGACCGGTTGAAGGCTGCTGCAGAGCGGCGTAAGCGAAATCATGACCAACATGTCCGTGATGTTCCTCTAAAGGAGGGCCAGTTGGTATGGTTGCGAGACCTTGGTCTTCGGGGACGCCACAAGATCCAGGATCAGTGGGCCTCTGTGATGTATTATGTCTTGAGGGCACCAAGGGAAGGGGGATCGGTCTACACCATTGCCCGTAGGGATGATCCGACCAGAGCCAGACAGGTGCATCGCTCATTGCTGAAGGCTGTGGTAGGGGTCAATCCTCCAGGTCCCGCTGCTGCTTCTTCCCCATCACCTCCTCCTGAGCAGTCTCAGCCAGAGGATGAGCTGTCAGAGGATGGTGATTGGCTGATCTTGAGGTCTGGAGACCCGTTGCCTACTTCTGTCCGGGCCGAAGCTGTGATCCAGACCCCTCCTCAATTTCTGGTTCCATCTCTTGATTCAGTCCCCTCTGTGCCATCTTCATTGGTGGTTCCTGCTCCGGTTGTCACAGGTGCTTCTTCTCTCCCTGTTGTTGAACGAGATGCTGTCCGGCAGACAGCTAGACCAACTGCAGGTCACCACTCCAATGTCCACCGCCTCCCACGGTCGGCAGGGGACGCTGAACGAGGAGGTGGAAATCCTTCTGTCCGTGTGTCTAATGCTGTTGCCGCACTATGTAGGCCATGGAGTTAAGTTTGTTTACTTTTGGTTATTCCATCGTCGGGACGACGATTCAATTGCAGGGGGTGGATTTTAGCAGGACGCAGTCTTTTGGCCTGTGACATCACGCAGGAGGCGGCCCCAGCCAATTTCGGTGGGTGAAGGCCGCATAAAAGGGGGTGGAGAGTACCTGTCTTCCTCTTGCTTGCCGGTGGCCAGGCCACGTCATTTTCTGGTGTCCGTCACTTCCGCCCCTCTGTTAGCAGAGGCTCGCTTGGGTGTTGCTGCTGGCTGCATGCTGCTCACTGCTTCGTACCGCCTTTGCCTTGCTGGAGCTGCTTTGCCATGCTGGAGCTGCTTTGCCTTGCTGGAGCTACCGTGTCTCGCCGGACCTCCTTGGCGTTTAGACACCGCTTATTGCTGCAGATCGATCGCTTGCCGTACCACTTTTTGCTGCTGTGCTTGAGCTCCCATTGCCACATTGGCCGCCTCGGCCCCCGCCTGCTCTGTTAGGCTTTGACTGTTTGGCTGGCTGGGTGTCTTCGGTGCTGCCCGTCGCTGCCTGGGCGTACCTGTGGTTCAGCAACGCTGTCGCTTCATTTACTCTGTCACGTCTTAATGTGTGTGTGTGTGTGTGTGTGTGTGTATGTGTGTGTGTATGAGAGAACAGTGTGGGAAAGTTTATGGTGGTTTCTGTTATCTTGTGTGTTTGTTTCGTAGTTGTTTGCTGTATGTTCATTATTATAATTTTCTTTTCTTTTGCAACCCATAGATTTGGTTAGTCATTAATTCTTTTTGAGGTTTTGAGGGTTGTGATTTTGTATATTTTGGGTAAGCAATTTGATTTGCTATTGTGCCTAATTGTTGTGTGTATATATTGTAAATTCAAGTTTATTCATTTCTTTTCTTATTAGTTATTATATTGTTTTCTTTGTCCCTAAACTGTTTCTCTGGTGTCCCCCCTCTCAGGTGCTGAGCCTACGATGGTGGATTGGTGTCTGGTGGTGGTGCCCTTCCCTTTTTTTGTGTTGTGTCTACACTGGCTGAGTTTTCACTTTATCCTTATTTTGCTGCATGTGTGGTGTTCCTGGTAACCCCGTTTTGTTGACCCATCTGTCACTAGTAGGTCTCAGCCCTGATTGGTTTCATTTAATTTCCCCAAAGTGAATGATTTCGTTTAAACCTTTTTTTTAAATAACAGATCAATAATAAAAGAATAATCTTTTTGTATCAGTGAACTACTGTCTCTGCCTCATTTCGTTACGGACCTGAATGCCTTCCCATTTCAAGTTAGTTCACTTAAAGTCCCTGGGTGAAACTCCCAGGGTGGCGTTGTCTGGCAACAATTATTTGATGTTCTAACACCTTACTGTAAACTAAAATCATCTCCTCGCGCCGCCACATTAGCTTATTGTCACTCTGATCCTTTCCCACCTTTGTATTGAAACTGTTGCACAATAATTTCCCTCGGGATAAATAAAGCTTCTTGAATCTTGAATTAAAATAAACACAAAGGTTTCCAAAGTGCTGTACAGTAAAACAAAAAAACATAATACAAAGACAAAATACTAAAGATATAAGACATAATAAATAAATAGAATGTCCACCCATGATAAAATATCTGCACATAAAATCAACAATCTACCTGGTGTGAAACCAAAGGAAGGTTTCAAAAAGAGTTTTATCGACAGTGAGGAGGCCTGTCTGAAGTGCAGCAGCAGTTCATTCCACAGTTTTGGAGCTGCCTCTAAAAAACACAAAATAATAAGCGTTAATAAATACAATGACATGGAATTGCAATGGCACACTTTACTGTTATTTACTGTTATACTGTATTATTACTATTATTATTAGATCAATAAATATAAACATAAGAAGTCATGGGGGGTGTCTATATAAGCTAAAGCAATGTTCTTAATAATACACACAAAAATGACAAGTATTAATCATTATGATTATGTGAAATAACGATAGGGGTGGCTACAACACAGGGATTTGAAGAACCATGTCCGCCAGATGGCCGGTTCGGATGCGGCTCACGGCGGGTGACCCAAAAAACGTAACTCAAAATTTTCCATTATGCACACGGTATACTTCCCTGTGTTTTACTTGCATGTAGGCTTAAAGATTGGCCCCCTGCCTTTGCGCAGGGGCCATGCTAATCATATAGGTATCGACACTATTTTATTATATGTGCTAACTAACTAACTTGAATGTAACCTGGATCTGAGGGGTATTCATAGGGCTCTGATTCAGTGGATTCTCACTCATGGTTGCAGATCATTGGCAGCTATGGAGGGAAAATTTGTGGAAAAAAGCTTAATGTAGACACAAGTACATCGCTATTTAGATTTGGTTAGAGTTTCACCAAAATCATGACATAGTATTTTAAAATAGACTAAAATAGACTTTTTTAGTTTCTCTAAATGAGGACTAAGTTTCTTAGGTCTCTTCTTGATAGCTAAACAAATGAGCAACTCTCTCAAAATAATGATTTTAATAATTAGGGTAAGTTTTTTTTTTTTTTTACAAAATAATGACTTAGTTTCTCTAAATGGGGACTTAAATAATTGCGGTTAAAGTTTTGTAAAAATAATGACTTTGTTCTTAAAAACAGAATTAGTTTCTGTAAAAAAAGACTTAGTATCTCAAAATAATGACTTAAATAATTAGGGTTAGGGTTTTCTAAAAAATAATGATTTAGTTTCTCAAAATAATGATTTTAATCAGCCTGTGAATGTTCTCATGTGTCCATGTCGTCGTTCTCCCCAAAGCAGTTTCAGTCAAAAGCAACTGGACTTGGTTCTTTGTCAGGAAGACATTTCACCTCTGATCCAAGAGGCTTCATCAGTTCATGTACGCATCTGACCAGGCTGGGACTGGACCAAGACTGGGACTGGACCAGGACCAGGACCAGCCTGGTCAGATGTGTACATGAACTCATGAAGCCTCTTGGATCAGAGGTGGGGCTGGGACTGGTCCAACTATCTGGTGTGGAGATCCAGGTATTTAACCTCTCAAAGGCCGAACCCTTTGTGCTCCGTCGTTAGAGCGGCAGTCGTTGGTGGAAGTAGGTCTGGACTTCGTTAGTGCTCTATTGAGTCTGAACCACAGTCGTTGGAGTCACAGGAGGACATTTGTGAACAGTTGTTCTTTGAGGTTATATTGTTGAATCTCCCGAAGCAGTGAAAGGGCAGCATTGTAAACTGGAGATTAGTAGTGTCTCAGACCTCCTCCTCTGTTTAGCGATGGTTTCTCTAGTTTTGCAAAGATGCTTCTTTTCCTCCTCTTTCAAACCATGATGATTGTTTGATTGGACTTGAAATCGACACTTTTGAAATGTACATAGGGCATGGGCTTTGGATTGGTCTCCACCCTTTTCCGGTCTGGGGACACGCCCTTTTTGGGTTCAAAGAGTGTGTATCACGGGAACGGAAGGTCGTAGAGACGGGGTTGGTGTCTACATGTGGGGCATGGTCGAATTAGGGTAGACACAGAGTGGTTTAAGGTCTCTACGATGTACATTTGGTGAATTATCACAAGAAAGGTTATTTTTCCATAGTAATCCATGTGTTCTGTGTTGATGTTAAATTTTACTACCCAGAAAGTTGACTAGAGCACATTTCAGGCCACTCTGATTGGATTGGTAGTACCTTTCGGTAAAGCAATTTGAATATGTGTTGTGTCCACAGGTGGCGCTATTGAGTGTCAATCATGCAAAATTGGATCCAGCAGGAACTCCTGAGTGGTTAGGGTCGCTAAAGGGGGCGTGTCGAGGTGTAGGGTCAGGGTTAAATCTAGCATAAAACAGGGTTGTTGAGTTATCACGAGAACAGTTGTTTTTCCTTAGGAATGGATGTATTCTTGAGAAATTTGCCAGTGTTGATGTAAAGTTGTACTCCCCAAAAAGTTGACTACAACACGTTTCAGTGAAGTAATTTGAATATGTGTTGTGTACACAGGTGGCGCTATTGAGTGTGAGCATGTAGAATCGTATACAGGGTTAAGGTTTTAACAAATTAATGACTTGGTATTTTAAAATAGACTTAGTTTCTCTAAATGATGACTTATTTTCTTAGAATCATGAGTAAGTTCCTCAAAATATTGACTTTATTAATTAGGTTTTGGAGTTGTTAAAGCAAAATAAGGAACTCTTCTTCAGCATGGTTGCTCACAGGCTTGCAGGATACCTGCAAAAAAACAAGATTGACTTTCAGAAAGCAGGCATTTCAGGCTTCTCAGGATGTGTGGAACACGCTAGTGTCATCTGGCATCAGATTCAGGTTGCCAAGATGGAGGGGAAAGATCTACACACGGGGCTCCTGTATCTTGCGAATGCCTTTGGCTCTGTCCCTCACAACCTCCTGTGGACAGCCTTTGACTACTTCATATTCCCACCAGCTCTTACAACCCTGGTCAAGGCCTACTTCCAGGACATCCAGCTATAAGTGATGCTCATGAGTAAGTTTCTCAAAATATTTACTTCATTAATTAGGGTTTGGAGTTGTTAAAGCAAAATAAGGAACGCTTCACGAATTTGCGTGTCATCCTTGCGCAGGGGCCATGCTAATTTTCTCTGTATCGTTCCAATTTTAGTATATGTGCTAGCGAACTAACAAAAAAGCAACCTGGATCTGAGGGGTATTCATAGGGCATAAGAAAGACTAAAAGACAAAATCATGATTTTAATAATTAGGGTTAGGTTTTTAACAAACTAAAGAGTTACTACTTCAAATGGACTTTGTTTCTCTAGGGTTGTTAAATTTAGTCAGGGTTAGTGTTTTTATTATTAAAGATAGTTAGGGTTGTCTAACCTAGGGTTAGGGGATTACACAGGGGCCGCAGAATCAGAGCCCACACGCAAATTCGTGAAGTGTACCTTATTTTGCTTTAACTAACAACTCCAAACCCTAATTAATTAAATCAATATTTTGAGAAACTTACTCATTGTTCTGAGAAACTAAGTCCGATGAACGTTGTCTGGAAAAAGAAGTAGATACCAACATCCTTGCGGAGAGCTGGAGGGATCCTTATTCCCAAGGAAATGGACTCATCAGAAATCGTCCAGTTCCGTCAGCTCAGCCTTTTAAAAGTCGAGGGAAAACTCTTCTTCAGCATGGTTGCTCATAGGCTTGCAGGATACCTGCAAAGAAACATGATTGACAAGTCAATTCAGAAAGCAGGCATTTCAGGCTTCTCAGGATGTGTGGAACACGCTAGTGTCATCTGGCATCAGATTCAGGTTGCCAAGATGGAGGGGAAAGATCTACACGCGGGGTTCCTGGATCTTGCGAATGCCTTTGGCTCTGTCCCTCACAAACTCCTGTGGACAGCCTTTGACTACTTCAGATTTTTACCACAGTCTATTTCCCACACCGGCTGAATCTTACAATATGAACTCCCAAAAAATCATGTTGTTAAGATTTTCTTACTGACGCAATATGACAGCAGACAATTGGCTTGTATTATATTTCGTTCTGTACCGCAGTGTAATATTTAGTATTTTTCGTAATAAATATTTCATCCCAAAAACGTGCCATATAAGCATATGTTTTCCAGAGTCCCATGCACACGATGCAGATGATCAGCTGTAACAGTTCCTTGTGTTTTGCTGTGGGGCAGTTTTCTAAGATACAGTACATGACAGATTCATAAGTCAGGTCAAAGTTAACTCCGTACACTTTCATTTTGTCCCACACCTCCTTCGCTCTGTAACAGTCCATTAAAAGATGCTGTTGTGTCTCATCATAGTTGCATTTGTCCATCGGACATTGTTTTGTTGTAAAGTGACAACTCCAAGACACAATGGCTCTGACTGCCAGTCTGTTTACAGATAAAAGCCAGCGCATGTTTCTGATGCTCTCTGACAGTTTAAAAAATGCTGTTCCTTCTTATTGTGTTATATGTTTGTAATTGATGTACCCTCTTTATCTGTAATTATTGATTTTGTTGAAGATCATTTTACTTGGTAGGCCGGTCCAATCTATTTAAAGGTGTTGATATTCATATGTGAAATCTCCATAAATAAGTTTGCACTCTGGGCCATGTCGAGCTCCCCCTCTCCTTTTTCTCCACAGGGGGAGATCACCGACTCAGAGAGCATTCCTGGAGATGGCTGCAGAAACATTTTAAACAAAGGCAACACACAATCTTGACAGGCTTTGGTTTTTAAATGGGCTTTATTGAAGTTTTACAGTTCTACAAATTATATACACTCAAAGACAAAATAGTACAAATTATAGGAGAAGATAAAGTGACATGAGCAAAGTAGTGTGTTGCGTGTGGCCATGAAAGATCTCCTCCATGTGCCTTAACCTGTTTTCCTTTTTCTCAGCAGGCTGGCAATCAGGCTGACACACCTGCAGCCGATCAACTCCCTGATTGCCAACCTGCTATATGAAGCCAGCAAGACCATTCCCCTGAGAGACCCAGACCCACCAGCACCTTTGGTCCCACATTATGATTTGTTAAAATCTTTGTCTTAGTAGTTGCTTTATTTTTGGCCTGGAGATGGCTGGCAGCCTTCTTTCTTCGTTTGGTTTTTAGTTTATAATTTGGTTTTGTTAGGTAGGGAGGGGGGCCAGCTCCGACGTCCCTATAAGGGGTGGCCTGGTCCCCCCTCCATTTTTGCTGAGTTTGGCCGGCATCTCCATGTCCCATTTTGGGTTTGCTGATTTCTTTTTTGGTAAGATCTTTATTTGTAATTTGCTAGTTGTCTTCAGGAATGTTTGTTTCCTGTTGGGAGAAGTTGTTTAATAAAAAACGTTAAAAGTTCTATCTTCTTTGGTGTCCTTTTATGTTTCGGTCTCCAGTTTGAGCCACTACTCAATTTATTTAATTGTTTGGAGGCCGTAACATAGTGCAAGGCTAGCTAAAGTGCGTATCGAGTCTATGGGGTTTTATAAAGTGCTGTTTTTACAAGTTCAGAGAGCTCCGTGGAAGGAGCTGTGTTTTGTCCATGGTTCGTCTCCTCCGGAGCTCAGTGAGCACCTGTCTGCAGACGGTGTTGCTGCCAATGACTGTCTGGTGGATGCTCATTATGCATCGTGTCTTCCATAGTCTCATGCACACGATGCATATGATCAGCTGAGTCAGTTCTCTGTTTTTCGCTGTGGAGCAGTTTTCCAGAATGCAGTACTTTACAGATCTATAGTTCAGATCAAAGTTTACCCCATATACTTTCATTTTATCCCACACCTCCTTCGCTCTGTAACAGTCCATTAAAAGGTGCTGTTATGTCTCATTCTGGTTGCATTTGTCCATCGGGCATTTTTTTGTTTTAACATTACAACTCCAAGACACAACAGTGCGGACTGCCAGTCTGTTCACAGATAAAAGCCAGCGCATGTCTCGCATGCTCTCTGACACGTTTCTTTTTTTTTAAATTAAAAAATTTTTGAGCCGCCTTGTTATATTTTTGTAACTGATGTTCCCTCTGTATATGTAATCGTTGATTTTGTTGAAGATCATTTTACTTGGGAGGCCAGTCTAGTCTATTTTAAGATGTTGAAATTTGTTTATGAAATCAGTCTAAGTTTTTTATGGATTTAATGAATTTACTTTGGATTTGTTGTTGTCCTGTCTTCAGGGTGTGTATCAAGTTCCCTCTGTTATCTAGATTTGTCTGTTTATAGATGTTAGATATAAAAACACAAATAGATCATTTTAATCAAGAATTATTATTTGGCAGAAGCTCATTATCGGAGTTTGATCTTTTCTTTGTTTAAGACATATATTGTTCCATTAGAGTGTTATATTTTATATTCCTTATCTTATTTATTTCTCTACATTTAAATTTGAAAAAATCTTTTAAGCAATGTTTTAAAACTTCCCATGATTCAATGTCGGATTTAGTTAATATTTTTTATTGAATTGTTTTATGGATTTCTTGTTTTAATTCTATTAATAAGTCTGGATCTTTGAGACATTGGGAGTTTAGTTTCCAGAAGCCTCTGGTTTCTGAGGCTCCAGAAGACAAGGAAGTTTGGATCAACATGTGGTCAGAGAGATCATTTAATATTGTTTTATACTGTATAACTTTAAAGTGCTGAGACACATAAATACGGTCGATCCGGGTTTTTGTCAGAGAATCGAACCGGGTGTATTCGATCCCAACAGGATTAAGATATCTGCAAACATCTATTAATTTGGATTCTTGACACATTTCTCTTAAAGGTTTACCTTCATGGCTCAGTTTAAAGGCTGCAGAACTCACTCTGTCATTAAAGTCAGTCACTGTGTTGAAGTCGCCACATAAGATGATTTTTTAACCGACCAGCAGCAGTTCTTAGTCTTTTGAAAAGTTGAATTTCTTTTGGTTTTTCAGGAGCAGTGTACACATTTATGATTCGATGTTTTTCTCCTTTGTAAAAACAATCTACCATGAGCAGTCTACCAGGAATTAGTTCTCTTTTACGGATAATAATGATGTCGTTAGTTTTAAAAAAGATCCCCACACCATCAGCTTTACTTTCCCCAATCGTGATAACACTTGCACCTTTGTTCCACATGCTGGATACCTGGGCTACGTCTGTATTGGTGCTCAGTCTCAGTTTCTGACAACATAAAATATCAAAGTCCGTTTTGAATAAATATTTCATTTTTTTCTGCCTAAAAGAACTGGACTGGATGCCACGGGCATTCCAGGATGAAACTTTAAGGAAGGTCATGGATGTTTAGAGGAGGAAGAGAAATTATGGTGTCGGTTTGTCATCGAGACGCTTATTATCCGTTTGATCACATGAGCTACGAGCTCTTCTTTTCTTTTTTTCTTCTACAAATGGAGTTTCATCATCATAATCATTATTATCGTTTCGCTCAGGAGGAGGGAAATCAGGAGTAGGAGAGAAGGAGTCAGAGTTGCTGCAGACAGACGAGCTCTCTGCTTCAACCTGCAGGAGCAGCGGGGAGCCACGGGCTCGCTGACCATCAGTCAGCCCGATGGCGCTGATGTCAGAGCTGCGGCTCTTGCTGAAGCTGCTTTCACACTGGCTTGCAATTTGTAAGCTGCCCTCACCCGACGGGCTGGAGTCCTCAAGAGAGGCGTCTGCAGGCTGCCGGGTGGAGGAGCAGTGGGCCCGCTGCTGGGACTCAGGTCGGGAGCCGGGATCTGGTGGAGGCACTTTTGCCGAGGACTGGCCTCGAGGCTGCTGCAGGTCTCGGGAATGCGTTTTCTGCTGCTGTTGTAAGACTTCTGGTGGGTGTTGCTGCTGCTGCTGTTGTTTCTGCTGCGGCTGCTGCTGCTGACGCTGTCGTTGCTGCTGCTGCTGCTGCTGTTGTCGTTGCTGCTGCTGCGGTTGCTGCTGCTGCTGTGGTTGCTGCTGCTGCTGCTGCTGCTGTGCTTAGACGGGGGATCGACCTGCGGAGCGGAGTGAGGGGCGGCAGGTTTCCCCCACTGAGCGGAGCTCTTGGTTTTATTTACATATGATTGTGGACATGTGAAGAAAGTGTGGCCTTTTTCGCCACACAAGCTGCAGGATGCTTCGGAGGAGCAGTCCTTGGCTCTGTGGCCGAGGCTGCTACACCTCCAGCATTTCATGGTCGGGCACTGCCTCACCTGGTGATCCGTGGAGCCACAGATAAAGCAGGACTATAGGCTATATAATGCGGCCGTTGTACAGACTGAGGGAGATGGAGTCGGGATCTGGAGTATGTGGCCGCCTGAATCTCTCTTCAGACGGACTTTGATTCTGCGTACACCGTACCAGACCCCAAATTTGTCCAGAGGCTTAATTACTGGCTGTATGATTTTGCCATATCTGTGCAGATACAGTTCAATGTCTTGGTCAGGTATGCGGCCTGTCCAGAATTTAACTACCAAGTTAATTATGTCTGTTTGTATTGAGGATTCAACGGCCCAGCCCGAGTCCGAGGCGTTTAAGGCCTGAACCTCGAGGAACCGACGCAGAGGAGCTTCCTTAAAGAAGCAGATCTCGTAATCCTTTTTGTTAGGAAGTGCTATGAATGAATAAACATCAAAAGGGTTTATCCAGGATGAATCAAAGAGAAGGACTTCTCCGACGTAGTCTTCTCCCGTGTACCTGAGACGGACACAGAAGAAGAATTGCTTTATTAGTCCTGCGAATGGGGAAATTCAATTTACACACACACACACACACACACACACACACACACACACACACACACACACACACACACACACACACACACACACACACACACACACACACACACACACACACACACACACACACACACACACAGTCACCAGTCACCTATGGACTGAGCTACTACCGCCCCCAAGAACTGGCCGAACTTAGAGGAATATTGTGGGGGAGCCATGGTGGCTGCTGCCCAGCCGGGCGCAATGAGGTAAGGCTCCGAAGAGCGAGTCAGTGTTTTTGTTTGGACCTGTAGAACTCAACTAATCAGAATGAGCCCTTCTTAGGCGCAGGCTTTGCTGGATCAGGCATGATTGCTTGGTTCTGGTGCAGATGACTCTCTGCTGCTCCAGATGCTTTCTTCATACGCTCCTATATGCAAATATCACGTCTCGGATTGGCTTAGCTTTGTGACTGACACTGAGCATGCGCCGAAACAAACAAACCAGATGTTGATGAAAATATAGATCTTAATGGTTTTATATATGTGTTTTGGAGGTAACAAAGTAGCGCTAACTTGTATGCGATTAACAGTAAACAAGAATGGTGTGTCAATCAGGACACAGGAATGAAGAGAAGGAGATGTAATTCTTCTTAGACTGTTCCAGCCGTATTTATTTCCAATTCTCCCGTACTCGGTATTGTCATCAGTCTAGAAAAAAATAATCACCTTAAGTCATAAATACATATAACAAGAAATTAAAGGCTGTATACAAATTACAAACAATTCACTATACAGTATAATACACAATCAACTCAAACAATGCTTCTCAGCATAAACAAATACTTCCAATTATCTATCTAATAGAAAATGGTAACCTAAATTACATACAGTCTTTACTCATAACAACATGGCTGTATGCTACACAGTTCATATTAGGCAGAAACAAGTGCGACGGCTCCACTCGCAGGTCATGAAATGCACTTCTTGAAAGATCAGACCACAACCTCATCCACCTGCAGCCCCTGTATAAGCCCCAAGTCCAGCGGCTTCCTGAGTTGAATCTGTTCTTCAACAGATTTGATGAAAGGGCTCTGGACCCCCCCCCCCCCCCCCCACACTGCTCCTCCACAACCATCCACCTCAAAACCTCCAGCCTTGCTGACACCCCCCCCCCAATTCCTTCCTGATTTTGCCCTACCTGTCCCCTCCCCCCCGCCATCACCTCTCTCCACCCCCCACCAACACACACAGACCTTCACTGCAGAGCAGGTGAGGAAGGAGCTGCGCAGACTCCGCCCAGGCAAGGCAGCAGGTCCCGACGGTGTCAGCCCGAGGGTCCTCAAAGCATGTGCGACACAGCTGTGTGGAGTCCTGCAGCACATCTTCAACCTCAGCCTGAGTCTTGAGAAGGTCCCTGTGCTGTGGAAGACATCCTGCCTGGTACCAGTACCCAAGAAGGTGCGTCCCAGCACCTCCGAAGACTACAGACCGGTGACGCTGACGTTGCACCTGATGAAGTCCCTGGAGAGGCTGGTCCTTTCACTTCTTCGGCCCCTGGTCAGCTCATCACTGGACCCTCTACAGTTTGCCTACCAGCCGAGACTAGGTGTGGAGGACACTATCATCTTCCTGCTCCATCGTGCCTGCGCCCACCTGGGAACCACAGTGAGAATCTTGTTCATGGACTTCTCCAGTGCGTTCAATACCATCTGGCCTGCTCTGCTGGGACGTAAGCTGACGGCGATGCAGATGGACCCTCCCCTGGTTTCCTGGATTACGGATTACTTGACGGGTCAACCACAGTATGTCAGACTGCAGGACGGAGTGTCTGACACTGTGGTCAGCAGCACTCGAGCTCCACAGGGAACTGTTCTTTCCCCCTTTCTGTTCACTCTGTACACCTCAGACTTTCAGCTCCTCTCTGAGTCCTGCCACCTGCAGAAGTTTGCTGACGATTCTGCAATTGTTGGCTGTGTCAGTGAGAGGAAGGAGGAGGAATACAGGGGCGTTGTGGACTCCTTCGTCGACTGGTGTGCAGCTAATCAGCTGATTCTTAACGGCACCAAGACTAAGGAGCTAGTGGTGGATTTCCGCAGGAGTAAATCTGCCCCCACACCCATCTCCATCAACGGCGTGACGGTGGATGTTGTCCAGGATTACAAATACCTTGGAGTTTACCTGGATAACAAACTGGACTGCTCCAAGAACACTGAGGCTGTTTACAAGAAGGGCCAGAGTCGTCTCTATTTCCTAAGGAGGTTCCGGTCATTCAATGTATGTAACACCTTGCTGAGGATGTTCTACCAGGGCAGCAGTCACCAAGAGAATCAGTAAGATCATCAGGAAGAATGGCTCCGTCCTCAAGATTCAAGATTCAAGAAGCTTTATTTATCCCGAGAGATAAATAAAGCTTCTGGGGGTCAAACTGGACTCTTTGGTGGCTGTGTCTGAGAGGCGGATGCTGTCTAAACTGCACAGCATCCTGGACAACAACTCTCACCCTCTCCACCATCTTCTGACGTCTAGCAGAAGCACCTTCAGTCATAGACTCATTCTCCCCCAGTGTAATACTGAACGCCGGAGGAAGTCTTTTCTTCCGGTGGCCATCAAACTCTAGAATTCATCTACAGGTCAGGTAAGGAACAGTGGAGACACTGTATCCTAGGAAAATGTCACTTTGTCACTTTATATCATCACTGCACCACTTTATTCAGTTGTACTGTAAACTTACTTCAGTAAGAAATGCTGATACATTTTACACTGTCGCTTTATATCACCACTACATCACTTTATTTAGTGGAACTGTAACTTACTGCTGCTACACTTTACTGTGCTTTACTGTAACTTAGTTCTGTAGGAAATGCTGCTACATTTCACTGTGGTTTACTGTAACGTATCTCAGTAAAAAAAATGCTGCTACAATGTACTTTACTGTAACTTACTTCAGTAAGAAATGCTGCTACACTTCCCTGTACTTTACTGTAACTTACTGTAACTTACTTCAGTAAGAAAGGCTGCTACACTTCACTGTGCTTTACTGTAACTTACTTCAGTAAGAAAGGCTGCTACACTTCACTGTACTTTACTGTAACTTACTTCAGTAAGAAATGCTGCTACACTTCACTGTGCTTTACTGTCCCTTAGTTCTGTAGGAAATGCTGCTACACTGTTATTACTATTATTATTACTTATCGCTCCTTCTTACTTATTTAGTTTGTACTTGTTTTATTTCAATCTGCTGCTAAACTGCACGCTGCGTATTGTTGTATATTGTATAAACCTACACTTAACCACAATGTCTGTTGCACTCTGTCACACTTAGTTAATTGTTTGATTTATTTTACGTTAGCGTTATTTTAATTTGATTATGTTAGCTTATTGTTACTCTGATCCTTTCCCACCTTTGTATTGAAACTGTTGCACAATAACTTCCCTCGGGATAAATAAAGCTTCTTGAATCTTGAATCACTACCTAATGTCAACATAAACACGTGACGGACATTCCTCTCTCACGTGAAGAGCCATCAGTCAACTACACAGCAGCTGAGAAAGAGCTACGTTAGGTTAGCTTCATGCTGCGCTAGCAAATATTACCATCGAACTGGCACATACAGGAGCGTTATTAAACTCACATGAAAGTAATAACAAAGCAGCAAACACTTACTTTCTGTCAAGAACTCAATACTCGGAGAATCACTCACAGGAGAAACACGGGGGGAAAGGCACAGGAATAATAGGCACAAGATGATGCGCACTGCTTTCCATCGCTTACTCTCAGCAGGCAATGACAAAACGAAACTTAACTCAGGGACGCCATTCTCTCTGGTGAGGAAGTATGGGTAGAGGCTCCTAAATGCAATAGCATCCAGCTGCAGACCCGGAGTATAGGTCCCTCACTTCACCGGAAGTGACGCAAATGTAGTTTTTTTACGCAAATGTAGTTTTTATTGAAAGTCACGCAATAGTTTTTTTAAAATGTTATTTAAACTTTTTTTTAAAAGCACAAAACATAGCAACAGTTAAAGGAAATCGTTTTTTTTTAACTTTATTGACGTTTTTTTAATAGGTTATTCAAACTTTTTTGAAAAAGCACAAAACATTGCAAGTTCCAGGAAATTGTTTTTGAAGAACATACAATTCCCCTCAGTCAGGTCGCAGTCCTTTATACACAGTTAGTGTATCTTACAGTTAATTTAGTCCTGTGTATCTTACAGCTAATTTAGTCCTGAATATTGTGACATAACAAAGATAAAATTTAAAATCAAATATTACAATGTGGATGTTTTAGTGAAGATAAACATCTGCAAAGTTTTAATGGAAACTAAAATTAAATGCAACTTTAATAAACAAAAATTTAAAAGCCCTTTATAACAGGGTGACATGAAATTTCAAAACAAAAGTAGTGGGCTATAGGAAAGGACGATATTTAGTCAGTCAACAAGCACCACAGTCCTGTGACTGCCAATAAATATAAATAAAATTGAAAAAAATATATAAATTTATATTAATAAATGAGTTTATGTTATTTGAAAGGTCAGTTAATTTTAAAGAAATCACAAAATGGAAACTGTAAATGTTAAAGCAGACAAATTGTGAGATGGTGCAGAGTTTGACCAGCAGAGACATGAGTATGGATTAACAAAGTTTAGTTTAATAGCCTTTTAATATTGATTTCATGATCCAATATTAGAATTCAATAATCAATAATCATCTAGGCAACAATACATAAGTTATTTTGTCACTTTTTACTTCAATCTTAATGAGGCAAAGTTAACCAGTTTGTAATCATTCATTCATCTTCAACCGCTTGTCCCTGTCGGAGTGCAGGGGGGCTGGAGCCGATCGAGCTTTTTTTATTTAAATGGTAATAATTAAACATCAAAAAAGTCTTTATGGCACACTGAAACCATTCTGGACAGAATTCTGGGACTTTTTTCCGGAAGGATAGATCAAAACATGATGCCGTTTGCGTGTTATTTATCAAGGCAGTGTGGATTGATGCACTGCCAAGCATCCTTCATTTTTTTTAATCTTTGTGTAAGCACCTACTCCTGCCGCATCCTCCTCCTCCTCCAGTTCCAGGTTCTCCTCTTCAGCTGCACGTCAATGGGAAATTCTTTGTTGTAGGTCAGAATAGTTTGAATGATGATTTCCAGTTTCCTCAGCTCTTCTAGCTTGAAGTCCTCCATTGACTGTGTGCACTGCAAACTGGCACTTCTCATCTCCACACGTTGCAATCTTCCCTAAAGTTTTCTGATAGAAATTTGCAATATTCACAAGCCTTGCTTTCTTGTTATTGTGAACCTGTTGTTCTAAACCTGTTTTGCTGAATCATTACTCTCCTTTGCTCTTTAAACATGTTTGTCTCAATTGAACTGAGAAAACCCAACTGGACTGGCTAAGTTTCACAGGGGCTCAGACAGCCTAGAACAAAGTTCGCCCCTGCGCAAACAACTGGACGGTGCCGGTGCCTCATTCCACGTCTACAGCACATGGAAGCTGTGTATTAAAAAGTCCTGCTAAACTTCAACAAATTGTCAGACTCTCAAACCAACTTTGTGGATGACTCGGACCCTACTCAGCTGAATAGTATTGCATGACTGTCTGTTTGATTGATTGTCAACCCTTTTGTTGGCCTGTGTAATTGTTGACTAAACCTGTTCTTTATTAAATAATTTCAATACTCAGTCGAATTATACATTTATTTCTAAACAGGGAATACAATTTCCACCACATTTTCTTCTGCTCTTCTCTGAAGTCAGATGAATTTGTGGACGGGACCTCTTACTGAAGTTGTCGGTGCACAGGCCCTAAAAATTTACAAACGCTTCAGAAATGTTTCTGATTGGAGGGCTTTTCTCATTTTCGTTTCGAAGTCCTGAAGCCTTTTGGTGGCCTCTGCGCTCAGATTTTTATGGAGGCAGATTTGAAAGAGGTCCAACTCACTGTGAAAACGAAGAAAATAGTCAATAAACAAATAGTATATTCAATTAATATACACAATTATACATGTAAATATCTATTATCAAACCTCTCTTGTCTTTATCTTACCATGGTTCATATTGTGGACCCTGTTTGTACAGCTCAGTGGCTTTCTGGAATGATATGGAGTGCACCTCCACCAGGCTGTAGATAACTGTCTGTAGCAGAATGAAATAACTCAATAAGGGTAAGGCAATATAGCAGTTTCTACCAATCTAGATCTGAATGATGAACAATGACATTTTACCTCAGGCAAAAGGACGTCAAAGACAAAGGCAACAGAATCGATAAGTTGTCTCGCTCCTGGTGTATCTTTAATTATTCAAAAAAGAAAAGAGACAACTTCATCAAGCTGCTTGTCATCATCGAAGTAGATGGTGGCCATTTGCTTTTTTCCTTCCCAAGGTGAATGCAGAAAGCCGGTGGTGATGGCCTGCAAATAAACATCACTTTAAAATGACATGGCATTGATCATCTTCTGATAAATGCTTTAAGATGGACATCCAGTGAATGCCATAACTGCTAATGAATTAAGTGCCATATAGATACCTCAAGGTGTTGTTTTAGTTTAGTCTTCCCTGTTATGAAGGCAATCAGTACTCAACAGCGCTGTTTCCTCTTCTCCTGTGCCTTTTCTACCATTTCCTGTAATTTCATAGAGCAAATATTAAAATTATACTAAGCGCAGTTAATTCCACGTACTTAGATGGCTTTTTACTGACCTCTAGTCTTTTCAAGCTCCCCTTAGATCCATCGTCCTAAAAGTAAACATTTTAAAATTTAGTTATGTTTAGTAAATGCTTGTTATAAATTAGGGAGACAAGATAGCATGCTTGATACTCATAACTAAATCACATACTAACCAACTCAGCCAGGTTGATTGTGCATGGCCTCTTTAAGTCACTGTGCTCGCTTAGGACGTGGTCATCCTGTGTTAGCTCCTGTTGGCCACATTTATAATATAATTAACTTTTAGTAATGTCATCATAATTGAAATTACTAATACTATTGAAAATTGTACACAAATAATGTCCCAAACCTTTCGATTTTTGTCCTCTCCTTGGTTTGTTACCCCCTCCTGGACATTAAAAACAGCTGTGCCCTTTTGAGGAAAGTATTAATTTTTTTACCATGTCAAACTGTTAGAAATCAATTAGTTATGGTGATTAACACACATAGCCTTTCATAATGTTGGACACTTAATTCACCTCTCTTTTTCGTTTGAGTCTGAAGACTGGTGGAAGAAGACCGTTCAGCATGCTTTCTGCCTCTTTGGAAAAATGGGCAAACCTTCTGCCATGTCTGTAGAACAAACAAATAGTCAAAATATGACACAGACAAAAACAGACACAGACCACTCCAGGTGCAGGTTTTCAACTAGCACTGCACACCACCATCTCCACAGAGCTGCCATGTCATCCTAAAGGAAGAACATTGCCACAATGACAAAGTGCATGTTTTGTTTTTTTCTATGTTGTACGGTAACCTCATGATTCCAGAGATATATTATTTCTGTTAGATGTCTACTTACAACAGTGAAGTCAAATGGTGCATCCATGATAAGGTACCAAGCATACTGTGATGGAAAAATATTACTGGTGACAGCATTCACACTGTGGCATCATCACTTATGCGCATTTAATAAAAAGTTTGTGCTTACCATTATCATGAAGATACCACAGTCGTTGCCATATTTTTGTCGGGGAAGTCCCTGAATTATTATGATGAAACATAAAATTGAAAAATATCAAACTTTGTCATACTATATGGTTACAATCAAATCCATATAATTAAAAACACATGTACCTCAATGTTTTTTCCGGTTTTCTCCAACCACACGCCTGGAACAAGCTGCTTGGCAATATCTCTATAATATAGTGGTTCACAAGTATGTGTTAAATGATGGCCTGACAACTTCAATAAAATTGTAGACAAATAAGGGGAACGTGATTGCCTTTTGAAGAACGAACATAAGCAAAAATAGTATGTTTAGTGAAAAATTACAACCTGAGGCACAGAATGAGATTAAGTACAGCAGTTTTGGAATTTTTGTACTTTCCCGGTGCATCTGAATATTTTACAGTGCTATAAGGCACAAATAAATGTAAACTCAGTTGTAATTTTTAAAGAGAAATACAGTCAAGGGAACGTCATTGACCGGTCAAATAACAGAATGGCTATTGCCTTAAAAGACTGCGATAACCGTCATGTCCAGAACTCTGTTGTTTCATGTGATAGAGAGAGTCAAGAAACATAATCTCTCTCTGTAAAGGCTTCATAACCTGGGGGACATATGCATTTCAGGAATGTTATACAATAACTTTGGCTTTGAAAGTAATTGGCCCAACAATAAAACATGCAGTCATTTAAACCCTTGTAGTCCTGTACAATAATTGATATGATTCTGGACACTAAATGCATCACTTCATGCATACTTAAAATGAAACTTACACACAAAAGGTAATGCCCTGTCATCCAGAGAGGAATAATGAGGGCATCCAATCCATGTGAGTCAACCTAATGAAAATGCAAAACTAACATTGCAATTTCCCTGTTATCCTTTGTACAGTTTACTACGTAATGTTTGCTTTACTGAGGCTAAAAAAAAAGAGAACCAACAGGAAGTGAGAGGAAAGGGTCGCAGCCATGGGGTGGTAGCCACGTTGGGGGTATATGCAGGTCAACTATGTGAACAGATTTCCCCTGTCAAAAATGTACACAATACTGTAATGAGAGCAGAATACGTAGTAATGCATATTATGATCCATCTTAAAAATAGCAGACTTACCTGCATCTGTGTCATCTCTTGCACAAGGCGACAGCAAGCATTTCCGGTCTGTGAATACATAAAAGCTTACATTTGTAAAACCTTTTTACACATCATGTAAATTGTGAAACACTGCTAAGTAAGACTAACAATATCAAAGACACCTTTGGACCACACCCCCACTCTAAATAGCTTTTAAATAAACTTCTTCCTAAACTTGATGTGTGCACATTGAAATATCAGCAAATTTTAATACATTTCCATCAAAACATTTTTTTGGATTAGAATTATTAATTATGTGTACTCATGAAATAGCCAACCATTGAATCCAAGTCCTTCTGCAGTCCTAAAGTTTGCATGTTTTCCCTGGTGAGGCAGGTTTGACAGTCTTTGATGATTAGCTCATTGTGCGGTCGCTTGTCATCAAGAACATAGTCCATCTATAATAGAATAAAATAAAAACATAAATAAGAGTTGTTTTCTTATAAATGTTTAATTAACTTAATATACACATCTTTTTTTTATGAACATACCAGTTGCTGTTGCTTTGGGTGGTTACCCAAAGTCCAAGAGAGTCTGCATGGCCTGAGGTGGCAAGTCTGTGTTAAGGGCTCACAGTGCTGCCCACAGCTGGTAATGTCCTTACCCCTTACTGCAAGATATCATTACTCAACCACAAAAATATTTGTATGCATCTTTAACAGTACACAAGATATTTATTCAACTATACTGCTTCTGAAAACAGTGGGAAAAAATACCTTGTTCATGTGCAGGTCCTGACTCTGCCTTATTTGGCTTTAACTGAATTTCTGCTTCTTTGCCTTGAAGAATGACAACATAAACAATATGCAGAAATGACATGCTGTCATTATTTATTGATACAACTCAAAATTATATGCCAGATATAGTCGATCGACTTTACAAACCCAACACTGTCTGTCCGTCTGCATTCAGCAACACTTTGGATCCAAAGGTCTTCTGAATTTTTCCAATTGTATTTTTGTTTTGTCGCTTATTTCTGTGATGTAGGATGTTCCGCAGCAAGAAGATGTTTGTGGAGGGTTGTGCCATGTTGAGGAAATAATTAAATTTGTTCATTTGAGCGAAGAATTGGTTTCCACCACTTGGGTATTGATGGAGCCTGACAGCTCTGGAACCAGACCTACACGTCTGAGGATATTTTTGGGGTCTTTCGAATTTCCCTCATGAAAAACATCACTGAGAGCATAGTGCTCTGATGAGCCTGTAAAAGGGTGACATTGTGCATCAGGTGGGTTTTTCTTTTCTGTCAACCATGACAGAGACACTGTCAGGCTGCCTTCGTTTGCCTTCTTCACATTTTCTGCTAATATAAAATTAAAACTGCGAACAGCGATAAAAGAGCCCTTGCACCCGAAGAATTTCCACAAAGCATTTTTAAATAGATGGTATACGAGTTTAAGAGAAATATGCCGGGGCTGGCTTGTCTTTTCATCATTGTGGTGCTCATGGTTTTCATTCGCACTGGCAGTTTAATAAGCCTTTAGCGGCCGACACAACAATCTCAGCGCAGAAAAAACCCTTACACATCTCACAGGTTGCAAAAGAACTTTATCAGAAATGTATTTGCCGAGTGACAGCACTATCCTCAAATTCCCGCGCATCAAATATCGCTAGTTAGCTCGTAGTTAGCAACATTATTGACATAGAAAAGCTTAAGTTGTTTTTAAATGTCTCAATTACTTTCCAAACAATAAAAGGAGTATCCTCAAATTCCCGCGCATCAAATATCGCTAGTTAGCTCGTAGTTAGCAACATTATTGACATAGAAAAGCTTAAGTTGTTTTTAAACGTCTCAATTACTTTCCAAACAATAAAAGGAGTATCCTCAAATTCCCGCGCATCAAATATCGCTAGTTAGCTCATAGTTAGCAACATTATTGACATTGAAAAGCTTAAGTTGTTTTTAAACGTCTCAATTACTTTCCAAACAATAAAAGGAGTATCCTCAAATTCCAGAGCATCAAAAATTGCTAGTTAGCTCGTAGTTAACATTATTAACATAGCGAAGCTTACTTTGTTTTTAAACGTCTCCATTATCTTGATCATTTTCAGCCGTGACAGCAAGTATCGTCAAACCCCGCCCACTTTCTGGTATTATACGTCACTTCCGGCAAGCAAGGGGCTTTGTCAAGTGAGGGACCTGTGTCAAGTGAGGGGCTTGTAGTCTGCAGCTGGATGACTCCCTAAATGACACTTACTCAGGGAAGTAAAAGCCTTTCAAACAATATGGAAGCCTATTTCTGCTAATGTGATAAAAAAGTATGTTCATAATGAGAAACTTTCTCAAAATAAAGTCCTAGTTTCTCAAAATAATAAGTTAGTATTTCAAAATAAAGATATAAAGTCATAATTATTAAGATACGAAATTCTCTCATACATCCAGTTATACAGTTAGATCTTTTTAGAAATATCACCCATAAACATTTTCAAGAGAACTGATCTCATCTAATGCTAATCACTGACATATGGAAGACTGAGTTTATAAAATCCCCCAGCAGCCAAACATTTGTTTCATGGAAAATAACTCAGTGTGGTGTTTGTTTTTTTTTCATTAATAACAACCGTAAAATCACATAATCAAACTGATATTTAAAGGGTTTGAGTCCCTAAAATGTCTGAATGTTTTCTGAGCAGGGCTGAAATTGTTTTAGAGATTTATGCAGAAAAGCTCAGAGCAGTTTTTGCCAAGTGGACACTTCCGTCCTTATTGAGTCAAGAAGGTCGTACATTTGTTTCAGTCTTCTATTGATCAATTAGAATATGAACCAAAAATGTATCATGAGACTTTGTTACATAATATTATGCCGTATAAACCAACAGAGCCAAACTGATGGCAGATGAAGAAGACACATTTTCCGAAATGGACACAAATGTCTGGAGTTCTCCTTGAGTCAGTGATTTGGAAGAAAACACTGTTCAGTTGTTTCTATGGTGGCTCTAAAAACAGATTCAGACAGAACAGTGTGGAGTTAGAAAGGACGACTTTGGACCTTTCAGAGTCAAAATGATTCATTCACAGAACCCATCATCATCATCATCATCATCATGATTATTGTTATTATAGAGCCATCATTTGTTTTATGTGTTGTGTTCTTCAATCAGGGCCGACACATGAAACAGCTTCATGGCACGTTATTACAGAGAATGTTCACATCAGTGTGCATGTGTGTATTTTTTAAACAGCTTTTATTGTCAACATTATTATATTACAAGATAAATACCACAGGGAGGAGTTTAATAATGTGCATATAAATATACAGATTCCAGTTTAATTTCTTAACAGCAAATCAACTGAAATCATGTGTCAGTGTTTTCCTCAGTGTTCTTCAAGATGTGAGAAGTCTTTAGGAGGCATCACATGTCAGGTGTGATGGAAATCTCAGGACAATCACGTTTCATTCATTATCCAATTAATAATCTTGTTATTAAGGGAAAACGTAGAAAAATATCGTGATATTATAAAAACCGAGGATTTAAAATGTATGTATGACTATTTAGGGCTTCCATGCGTTTGACTGCAGCATGTTGTTCCTTCACTGATCAAACAGAGGCTCTGATGTACTTTGATTTTACTTCCATTATTATGACACAATTAAATACAATCAACTTTATTGTTGTAATGGTGTTTGTTCATGTATGAATGTTAAGTCATATTTATAGCTTTGCCAGTCTGGTTCTGACATAAATGGTTGTAAACTATGTTTAATGTCTTTGAATGAAATGGATCAACACCGCTACACCGATACATCCGCTTCTTGAGGCAGAACAACGATCCAAAGGTCCACAAACTAGCATCCAAAGTACGTGTTAACACGGTCAGAAAACCGCGTGCCTCCACCTTTCCAAAGAGTTTACCACTATCTCTCCTTCTACGCTGCACTCGCACACCGGTACTTTCGGCACATCAAAAAAGACAGTTCTTAATGTGACAGGCCCATGTTAAGCATGCAATATGCAATAACAATACCAAAATAAATGATAAAATGAATAAGCACCAAAAAATGTATTCTCTTAGGAAGCATTTGGCTCCTACAGTACGGGGTAAACTTTAAGGTGTCCTATAAATCTGTCATGTACTGTATCTTAGAAAAGTGCCACACGGAGAAACACAAGGGACTGACTCAGCTGATCATCTGCATCGTGTGCATGAGACTCTGGAAAACACGATGCTTCATGAGCATTCACCAGACAGTCATTGACAGTGACTCCGTGTGCAAACAGGTGCTCACCGAGCTCAGGAGGAGACGAACTCTGGACAAAACACAGCTCCTTCCATGGAGCTCTCTGAACTTATAACACAGCACTTTATGGTAAATGGTAAATGGACTTGTACTTATATAGCGCCTTTCTAGTCATCTGACTACTCAAGGCGCTTCACAGTGTCTGTCACATTCACCCATTCACACAGACATTCACACTGATGGCAGTGGACATCTACATACCATCTAATCTGATCTAACCATTCACAACACATTTACACACCCATGCGCAGCACGGGGAGCAATTCAGGGTTCAGTGTCTTGCCCAAGGACACTTCGACATGTGGACCGGGGGGAGATGGGGATCGAACCACCAATCTCTCGAACAGAGGACGACCCACTCTGCCACCAAGCCACAGCCGCCCATTGACTGCTGCTCCCTGCTTTGCTACAGTGCGGACGCTTTTCTGCTTGCTCTCGCCTTTGCTTGCATTTTTTGCTACTATCTGCTACTATTTGCTTCTCCTCAATAAGAAACAAAGAGCAACAGCTCCTGGATACTTACAAAACCAGTGGGATTATATTTCTTTTCGATAACAGAGGCATTTTTCAATATTTTTACGACTTCCTCAACGCTAGGCAGGGAGGCCTACCATTCAAGATAAGCCCGAACCTGTGCTACAGTGCTAAAGGTAATCACCAGAAGATGCCTCCCTTCTCTATGGAAGATTACCAAAAACTACTACAGAAGATTTTGCTGCTGGAAACAAAAATTAATCGGTTAGAAGTATTTATAGAAGTGAATGGATATTGTGACAACAATACCACCCTAGCACTGACTGAAAACAGTGGACAGGGGCATGCCAAAACCCAGCAAACTAGTAACGATGAAGCTACGAGGAAACGGGAGGTCCCTGTACAGGGTAATAAATCTACCAGCGATAATCCTCCCTGGAACACACTTGGGGCAAAGCCAAAGAGAAGACCACCTCCCTGCGACAAGGGAGAACGGACAACCGGGAGGACCCAGCGCCCCGATATCTCTGATCTGACGGGTTGGCCTGCGCTACCATCTCTATCCAGGCATAGCGCTTCATCAACTCCCATGCCACGGAGGACACAGCAGCGGACAGCTGAGAAGAGGAAAAGTACCAAGAAACTTCCCCAGCAAGCAAGTGTTCAACTAAAGAACAGGTTTGCTCCACTGTTGTCGGACAATGGATCCCCCTCTGATTGCCTGAATAACCCACCATCACCACGCAGAAGGGTAAGACCTGCTAACTTAAAACCACCGAGAAAGCTAACAAGTGGGCCTGAAAATCTGATTGTGGGTGACTTTTCTGTAAAAGATATGAAAAGCAATAATAACACCAAAGTACTCTGCTTTCCGAAGGACACGGTGTCTGACTTGGAAAAAAGAATCCTGGATATTGTGGCTGCACACCCAAATGTGAAAAATATCATTCTGCACATTGGTTTTAATGACATTGAAAAACAACAATCAAGTGAGCTGAGAGAGCACTTCAATAAACTCTTTGAAACAGTCAGCGCTGTGAATGCTGAGGTGTTTATCAGTGGTCCTCTACCCCCGATCAGGAGAGGAGCTGAGAGATTCAGTCGACTTTACTCGCTGAATGAGTGGCTCTCCAGCGTTTTTCTTGCTCGTTCGATGCATTTTATTGACAATTTTAGCTTTTTCTGGGACCGCAGGCATCTTTTTAAGGCAGACGGACTTTGTCTAAATAAGCTGGGAGTAAAGCTTTTCATGACCAACATGTCTTACTTCCTGCGTCATCCATCTATTAACACTGCCAAGGACAAGAGACAAGAGGAACCAAAGGAAAAGACAGACACAACACAGCTTATCATGAACGTCGAAGGAGGACCGCCATTGCAAAAGGAGAGCGCTGACCATGAGAGACACCGGAGCAAAGAGGAGACGTGTCCATCCCCCTCTACCTCCCCTTTCATTTCAAATGGGCTTGAAGATCCCTCCCCCACACCCTAACCCCAAGCCTAAATCCAGGTCTCCATCCTTCTCCCTCCCTCAAGTAAGCCTTTCTCACCCCTTATCCCCTTTGGAGTTCCGGGAGCTACCCCCACCCACTCCCCGCCCTACTCCTATTTTTACTCCCCTTGACCGACCTCAGCGATCCCCCCCTCAGCGTTATCTCAGTGGCACCTCCCTCCCACCTCCTCCCCCCCCTCCACGAAAGTGTGCTTCACAAACCCTCAGCCCTACTCCGCCCCTCTTACATAAACCCCCTCTACTCCCTCAACGTCCACTTCCAGTAGTTCATTCCAGCTCTGACGCTGCCCACTCCTCCTCCCCCCCCTCATGGCCACCCCCGCCCCGCCCTGACAGCAGTCCTGAATATTATTGATACAAAACAGGGTTCAGCAGTAGACCACATTATCAGCTGGGCCCAAGGCTGCCTACGTCAAAGCTTGGCACCTTCTGCATTCCTGTTGTGACGGCCGAGAGAGTGAACATTGGGAAACGTAGACACCCTGCTAACCTGAACAATCTCATTCCTATCCTCTCCAAATCAAAGTCAACATCGAAGCCTGTCAATAACACCATCAGGATGGGTCTGCTCAATGTTAGGTCTCTGAATAACAAATCATTTTTAGTCAACGATTTTATTACTACTTCCAAACTTGATTTTATGTTTTTAACTGAAACATGGCTGGAGCAATATAACAGTGCAAGCATTCTGATCGAGACATCACCCCCCAACTATAACTTTATTGATGTATGTAGATCTGGGAAAAGGGGGGGAGGGGTTGCTGCTATATTTAAAAACATATTTCAGGGGAAACAGATGTCACTTGGTGATTTTACATCATTCGAATACCTGTGTGCTGTGTTGAAATGCTCTCCCAAAATTCTTCTGTTAATTATTTACAGGCCACCTAAATACTCAGCAAATTTTTTCGATGATTTTACCGAATTATTGTCTAGTATCTCCACTGACTTTGACTGCCTAGTTATAACTGGTGACTTTAATTTTCATATTGACGATTCGAATGGCAAGGGTGCAAAGGAACTTTTTACTATTTTAGATACATTTGACCTGTCTCAACATGTGAAAGAGGCTACTCATTGTAAAGGACACACCCTGGACCTGATTATCACAAAAGGTCTCAATGTTTCTGATGTTCTTGTGACTGATCTTTCATTGTCTGATCACTTCTGTGTTTTCTTTAATATTTCTTTAATTCCGGAGACACAAACAGAATCAAAGAATGTCAAAAAGCGCTACATCAATGAACATGCTAATGTACTCTTTAAAAATGCCATCTCCTCGCTACCACCTCTAAACCCATGCCATGCTGATGATCTTGTAAACAACTTTAATTCCAAAATTGTGAATATCTTAGATGTCATTGCACCGGTTACAGTTAAAACGATTTCTGGTAAGCAAAAGGCTCCCTGGAGAAAAGCTGCTGTTGTAACAGCCCAGAGAAGAGAGTGCAGGAAGGCTGAACGAATCTGGCGAAATACAAAACTTCATATTCACCATGACATCTATAAAGAGAGGCTCCAGGCCTACAATTTAGTCTTAAAAAGTGCTAGAGAAACATTCTTCTCCAATATCATAAACAGCAACACTAATAAGGCCAAAACCCTATTTGCAACTGTCGACAGACTGACCAACCCCCCAACACAAATACCAGCCGAACTCCATTCCACACAGAAATGCAATGAGTTTGCATTCTTTTATACTAATAAAATTGAAGGCATCAGACGTGCCATCAATATCTCAAACAAAAAAGTTGGATCACCACCCCGTTTAGGCCAAAATAACACAGCAATGATGGCAAGCTTTAATGCCATAGACTCTAAAACTCTAGTGGAAACAGTGACGGATCTAAAGCCAACCACCTGCTGTCTCGATGCTTTACCTACCAACTTCTTTAAGAATGTTTTTGACTGCCTATCAACAGACGTATTGCAAATAGTTAATAACTCTATTCAATCGGGCAATTTCCCAAAGGCCTTCAAAACTGCAGTCATTAAACCTCTTCTAAAAAAGCGGAGCCTAGATGCCTCTATTATCAACAACTACAGACCAATTTCAAATCTACCATTCATAAGTAAAATAATTGAGAAAGTTGTACTCCAACAACTAACTCACTTCTTGGCTTCTACTGGCTGCCACAACAACCTCCAGTCAGGATTTAGACCTTTTCATAGCACAGAGACGGCCCTTATTAAAGTTATAAATGACATCCGTCTTAACACAGACTCTGGCAAAACTTCAGTACTAATGCTATTGGACCTCAGTGCTGCATTTGACACTGTCGACCACTCAATACTTTTGGACAGGTTGGAAAACTGGGTGGGGCTCTCAGGCACAGTCCTAAACTGGTTCAAGTCATATCTACAAGATAGGAACTATTTTGTTTCCATTGGCGACTTTGTATCAGAACAAACCAACGTAACGTGTGGAGTCCCCCAAGGTTCAATCTTGGGGCCGACTTTATTTAATATCTATATGCTCCCACTAGGACAAATCATGCAAAATAATAACATTGACCACCATTGCTATGCCGATGACACCCAAATCTATGTAGCGCTATCACCAAATGACTATCGCCCCATAGATCTTCTGTGCCAGTGCATTGAGCAGGTCAAACACTGGATGTGCCAAAATTTCCTTCAACTAAATGAGGATAAAACTGAGATAATTGTTTTTGGTGCTAAGAAAGAAAGGTCTAAAGTCATCCAACACCTTCAATCACTGTCCCTGAAAACCTCAAATAAAGCCAGAAATCTTGGGGTTATTATGGATTCTGATTTACATTTCAACAGTCACATCAAATCAGTAACAAAATCGGCCTACTATCACCTTAAAAATGTAACAAGACTTAGAGGGCTCATGTCAGCTCAAGACTTAGAAACACTTGTCCATGCCTTTATAACCAGTAGGCTAGACTACTGTAACGGTCTCCTTGCAGGTCTTCCCAAAAAAACTGTCAGGCAGCTACAGCTCGTTCAGAACGCTGCTGCTAGAGTTCTAACAAAGACCAAAAAATGTGAGCACATTACACCAATTCTTAAATCATTACACTGGCTTCCTGTACGTCAGAGAATTGATTTCAAAATCCTCCTGCTCACATATAAATCACTTCATGGTCTAGGGCCGAGGTATATCACTGATATGCTCCCACTACATAAGCCTTCTAGATCACTAAGATCCTCTGAGACCAATCTGTTAGTGGTTCACAGAGTAAACTCAAATCAAGGGAAAGCGTCTTTCAGTCATTATGCAACAAACAGCTGGAATAAACTTCCTGAAGATTTGAGACTTTCACCCACTCTGACCACTTTTAAAACTAGACTGAAAACTTTTATGTTCACCTTAGCTTTCTGCTAAATCTTCGCACTTTTAACGTCCGCACTGTTTTTATTATTGTCTATGTTTTTATTCTCTTTGTCTTCCTGTAATGCATTTGAATTCATGACATGTTGTGCTGTGAAGCACTTTGAGTCTGCCTTGTGTATGAAAAGTGCTATACAAATAAAGCTGCCTTGCCTTGCCTTGCCTAGTGCGAAGCTTTGAAGGCACCACCACACGTGATCCACCCATCAGAGTTCTCTGGCAAACGGAGAGTGATCACGTCTCACAGAAAACTCATGAAACATGGCATTTCCGTGGGCTGGCCAGCCTTGCACCGTGATGTCATACACTTTCGACAGCGTTGGATCATTCCGTGTTTCTCTCTGAATCTCAGCATTCGTTACTGGTAACTGGTCCACCAGTGCTGTATGGAACACTTCTGCTGGATCTCGAGATGTTGACCTTTCTTCCTCAGTTTGTAGCGGGAGGCGTGACAAACCATCAGCATTACAGTGTTGCTTGGTCCCCTTGAACTCAATGTCATAGGAGTGCGCTCCCAAAAACAGTGCCCACCGTTGTAGTCGGGTGGCTGACATCACAGGGTACAAGGGGCTGGTGGTCTGTCACTAATGTGAACCGCTGGCCATAGAGGTAGTGGTGGAACTTCTTTATGCCCCACACAAGGCTGAGGGCCTCTCTGCCGATCTGTGCATAGTTGCGTTCAGCGCTCGTCAGAGACCTTGAAGCGAATGCAATTGGACGCTCAGATCCATCATCCATACTGTGTGACAACACGGCGCCAATGCCATACGGGGATGCATCGCATGCAAGGCGGATGGGGCGTGATGGATCATAATGGGTAAGGAGTGCATCAGAGGTGATCAGTCTTTTTGTTTCTTGGAATGCTTTCTCACATCTTTCTGACCATTCCCATTTGGTTCCTACCTGTAGCAGGGTGTTCAGTGGATGCAGCACTGAAGCCAGGTTTGGAAGAAACTTGTGGTAATAGTTTACTAGACCCAGGTACGATCTAAGCTGTGACACGTTTTCTGGTCTAGGGGCTTTCAGTACTGCTTCGACCTTCTCTTGGGATTTGTGTAAGCCAAGTTTGTCAATGACGTGACCACAATATGATATTTCGCTCTTGAAAAACTCACATTTCTCTCTCTTTGCTCGTAGGCCATACTCACTAAGCCTTGTGAGCACCTTGCTGAGGTTTTCAAGATGTTCTATGTCATTCTTTCCTGTCACAATGATATCGTCAAGATAACACTGTGTCCTCGGTATATCTTGAAGCACTTGATCCATTGCTCTTTGCCAAATGGCTGGTGCTGATGCGACGCCAAACACAAGCCGATTATACTGGTACAGTCCTTTATGCGTGTTGATAGTTAACAACTTCCTACTTGATTCCTCCACCTCCATTTGGAGATAGGCTTGTGACAAATCAATTTTTGAAAACTTCTCCCCTCCAGCTAATGAGGAGAAAATGTCTTCAATTCGTGGCAGGGGATACTGCACAGTACGCAGCACCGGGTTAATGCTCACTTTGAAATCGCCGCATATGCGAACACCTCCACTTTTCCCTTTCTTGATAACTGGAACGATTGGCGTAGCCCAGTCACTCCAATCAACTTTAGAAAGAATGCCAGAAGTCTCCAGATTCTGAAGTTCAGCATCTATTTTTGGACGCAGTGCGTACGGCACTGGACGCGCCTTGTGGAACCTTGGTGTTGCATTGTCGTCCAATTAAATTTTTGCTTTTATGTGTTTCAGTTTGCCAATGCCTTTTTCGAACACATTTGCATGATCTTTTAAGAGCTGTGAAATCCTTTGATTAGAGCTACATGTGGAACTCTTCAGGCCTGGTGATATGTTGAGAGCTTTTATTGTATGCCAATCAAGCTGGATTTTTCTCAACCACTCACGTCCAAAAAGAGCTGGTCCTCCACTTTTCAGTACATAGAGCTCCAACTGGTGTGTTTTGTCACCATAAGTCACATCCACTTGCAGTTTTCCTTTAGGAGACACCTTTTCGCCAGTGTATGTCTTTAACATCACTGAAGTCTTTTCTAATGGTAGCTTGGAAAACAGTCTTTTATAGTCCGCTTCAGATATTACAGACAAAGCAGAGCCTGTGTCCAGCTCCATTTTCAGCTTTACTCCAGACACTTCCGTTTCTATCCATATTATTTTCCTATCTGATTCGGTTATGCTATGCAGTTCTAGACATGACAGGTCATCTCCGTCAGTTTCAGTGCTGTCTGAGTTTTCACATTCTGTCACTTTGTGTACATGTTTTGCTTTACGCTTGAAACTTTTGTTTTTGTCATATTTGTCTTTTCGGCTGTGCTTCTTATCTGTTTTGCATGCTCTTTCTATGTGGCCTTGTCTATTACATTTTCTGCAGGTCTTTTCTTTGAACCAACAGTCATTTGCATCATGGGAGGTTTTTCCACATCTGTAGCATTTTTGCTTTTTCACATTGTTGAATGACATCTTATGCATTTCAGTTTCAATACTTTTCGTTTGTAGTTCTCAAGCATCCTTAGCTGCAGTTTCCATTGAGATTGATATAGTCAGTGCTTTATCTAATGCCAAGTCCTTTTCTAACAGTAGCCTCTTATGTGTGCTTGAGCAATGCATGCCACATACTAGCCTGTCCCTTAATGCATCAGAAAGTCCCTCCTTGAAGTCACAGTATTGAGAAAGTTTTCGTAATTCAGCCATGTAATCAGAAATGCTTTCATCCTTTGCCTGATTTCTTTCATGGAATCTGAATCTTTCAGCTATAACCAGAGGTTTAGGGTTCAAGTGATTTCTCAAAATCTGATTAATTTCGTCGAATTTCTTGCTAGACGGTTTATCAGGGCTAACTAGGTTGCGTAGGAGATTGTACGTTTTAGCTCCCATTAGACTGAGGAGCACGGAGACTTTCTTCTCATCCTTCACGTCATCAGCATCACAGTACAGTTCCACTCTCTCTATGTAAGCATCCCAGTCTTCATTTGCGCTGTCAAAATCGTCTACTTTTCCAATGAAAGCCATTGTCAGTCTGCAGATGAACCTCTTTAGCTTGTTTAGTTGCGTAGCTTACTGTGTACTATGCACGTTACTCACGCATCCACATTTCCCCTCCGTTAGTGCTGCTGCTCTTGCTTTCTCTCCTTTCCTCCGGTTGACTTGTCATTCCATACAGTCGGCTCCATTTGCACGTTAGGTTCATGGAATACTCGTCGCCAATTTGTTGTGTCTTTACGACTACATAATTATAAAGAATAGTTCTCAAACGGAGATGAAGTTCACTCAGTTTACGTTTTAATGTAGAACAGAATATCACTGCGCATGCCGAACCACCAATAGGGAAAACAATGTACATGGGGAGTGATTACACCTAAAGAAATAGATCCTTTTAAACACTACACAGATTGGCTGTTTCGTCTCCAATCAGCTCACTAGTTGATGTATTACGGCTTACATTCCAGAAGCATTAAGAAACATCAACAGAACACAGTGTGTGTGTGTGCAGTTGTTTGACTAAAGCTGGATTATTATTTTTTATTATTTACTATTGTGACCGAGGGTTATAGTCGCCTATACTTGGGTAGAATAAGAAATTAAAGATACGTGCACTCCATTCACTGAACAGTGTACTTTATTTCTTTGTTCCTCTCAAGTCAGATAAACTCACATGGCCAACACTTCCAATCTGTCCTCTTCAAAATAAATAATAATAAGAGAGATATTTCTTTGTCTTTTTTCATTGAATTAAATTGAATTGAAGAGAGAGAGAGTGAGAGAGTGAGAGAGAGAGAAAGAGAGAGAGAGAAATAGAAAGAGAGAGAGAGAGAGAGAGAGAGATAGAAAGAGAGAGAGGGGGAGAGAGAGAGAGAGAGCCAGGCCCTTTGCATTTGCTCTCACATCCAACACTTTCCCCATCAGCCAAGATCCTCTTGGAGCTGCAGCATCTGCATGAGGACGATGTCTCCAGGAATGAAATGTCTCCTTGATCTTGTCCATTTCTGTGACTCTTGCATCATAAGTATTCAGAAATCCATCTTTTGCAAAAAAGTTCTGCCATCTGCTGTTCAATAAGTTTCCCTCAGTTGTAGTGTTGCTTTCGTCAACGAAAATGATGACGAAATATCTTCGTCAACGAACCTCTATCACGTGATGAAAACTAGACGAGACGAAACAAAAATGCTGGGCATGTGACGATGACAAAGATATATATATTATGCAATTTCGTTGACGAATAAAAACAAAATGTCTCTTAATTTTCGTTGACGAAAACGAGACGAAATAACGTTGTTTCGTCTCGTTTAGTCACGTTATTATTATTATTATTTTGTAGTTTTCTCCCAGTCTCGCGTCTGGGCGACGTCACTTCCTCAATCCCCACACGCGCATTATTTTGATTCTGAAGCTGCCGCTGCTGTGAGTTAGCATTACCGTTAGAGTTAACTAAACTAAAGAAACATGAGAACAAAGTGTGACACCAGCCGGGGGTCGTGTTTAGGAGGAAAAGAAGAAACACTTTCATTACATAGATGTGGAAAGCAAAACGGAATGTGTTGTGGAAAAAGAAAGAGATAAATGCAGCCAATAGATCACAGGAAAAAACACCGCGGATCTTAAGAGGCACCTCAGGGCATCCCATAGTGAACTCTAGGTAAGTCAAGACGTAACGTAACGATACTTTCTGTTTTAGAAAGCTCATGCGACATGAGGCTACGGTTAATGTGTCGGGTTTTAACGCTAGCGTTAGACGTTAGCCACTGGAGGTGCGTGTGTTTGTGAGAGAGAGACTAGCGTGTGTGTGTGTGCGTGCGTGTGAGAGAGACTAGCGCGTGTGTGTGTGTGTGTGTGTGTGCGCGCACACGCGTGGCTAGCGTGTGTATGTGTATTTATTTGTGAGAGAGTGTAAAGTGTGTTTTTAGTTCCTACCTTACTGACTCACTCTATAGGTGCACTAAACTGCCTCTTGTTGGCCAAATACTTTCAGTAGTTTTGTATTTCACAGAGCAAATAACACTGAACTTAATTTAGCATCAACATAAATTGGATGACTTATTCTAGATCTGTACATGCTGTAAACTTAAGATATCTGCATGGGTTTGGCTCAAAGAAAATGTTGGTTTCGTCAATACTACTAGGTACTTTTATTATATTGATTAAATATAATTGCATCACTAAAAATAGACTAATATACAATTTTCTTTGACTAAAACTAGACTAAAAGTAAACTAAAACTGTCAGACTTTTAGTCGACTAAAACTAGACTAAAACTCTCAGACTTTTAGTCGACTAAAACTAGACTTAAATGCTCAGACTTTTAGTCGACTAAAACTAGACTTAAATGCTCAGACTTTTAGTCGACTAAAACTAGACTTAAATGCTCAGACTTTTAGTCGACTAAAACTAGACTTAAATGCTCAGACTTTTAGTCGACTAAAACTAGACTAAAACTCTCAGACTTTTAGTCGACTAAAACTAAACTAAAACTCTCAGACTTTTAGTCGACTAAAACTAAACTAAAACTCTCAGACTTTTAGTCGACTAAAACTTGACTAAAACTCTCAGACTTTTAGTCGACTAAAACTAGACTAAAACTCTCGGACTTTTAGTCGACTAAAACTAGACTTAAATGCTCAGACTTTTAGTCGACTAAAACTAGACTAAAATGCTCAGACTTTTAGTCGACTAAAACTAGACTTAAATGCTCAGACTTTTAGTCGACTAAAACTAGACTAGACTAAAGGTAAAACATGCTGCCAAAAACAACACTACTCTGTTGCGTCTGCATACAACACAGTCAGATATCACTTTCCTTGCAGCAGACTTTGCATCGATGATCCAGTACCTCTGCTGCAGCCTGGACAGCATGTGATTTCTTCCCGCATGTCCCACTTGATGATGAATATAGCACAGAATCAGTAAGGATACATGCAAATCTTTGGACAAAATGACTGGCTGTTTGGACTCTGCTGGTAATGCTGCCCTATCCAGCCGACCACCTACTCTGAGGATTCCATTATCAATGACCGGATCCAGTCTGTACAGAGGACTCCCCTTTGAAACATTTTACAGCAATTCTTCTGTGAGGAAATTTCAGCTTTAAACTTGTGTTCTTGTGCATACTGAATAACTGAGTTAACTTCTCAAGATCTTCAGGAGTCAACATGTGTCCATTGAGTGTGGCCTTAAAGCTCTGAGTTTTCTTTTTCACTGCCGGTTCTTGTGGCTTCAGCTTGTCCTTACTGAGGTCTGCAGAGGCATACAACTCCTTCCTCTTCTGTCCCAATAACACAAGAGTTGTCTTGACCTTCAGAAACCAAGCAACAGACCTTTTTAGTCTTGCCCAGGATGAAAAGTAACAGAGCAGGTGATCTGTGGCACTTTTAAAATCCACAACAACATAATTTACTATCAAAATCAGCATCCAATTTAGGCCAAACCTCCTTTGGCTCATAGATAAACTTCAGCCTATTTGGCAAGAGAGGGATTTCCTGCCTAAAGGTAAGTCAATGCTGTAATGGTGTCCAATTAACTTTGTGGTGTTGTTCATAACATTCATTAACTTGAGATCCTCTCTGGACATTTCAAACTGTTAATCTGATGACCTCCTTAAAATCATGCTTAAACTGTTTAACCAGCTTTTCTTGAAGATATTCAACAGAGATCCGGTTCGATGTCACAGCAAGTCACTCTTATTCCTGTTGCTTTCACCACCAAGTGAACCATTAATGACCCAACCCACCCTGGTTCTGACAGCATACGGTTTCTCCTCCTGGCTGTTTATGAGCTCCCAAGGCACCATCACCGTTGGTGCATCAGTTCCAATGAGCAGATCAACACCTTCATCAATGCCATGAAGTTGAACATCCTTGAGATACGACCACTGATGACACCCTCTTGTCGTTGAATATTGAGTGATGAGATTAGTTTTGAATCAAAACGTCAGGTAGCTCAATAAAGTCATTCATATTCAGACCAGACACTTCAAGCCCTGACAACACATGACCATTTACAATCTTCTTTTGACCAATTGTTCTTAACAGAATACCAGTCCTTTTACTGCTCACATTCAATTTTATGGCCTGGTTCTCCGTACAAAATGTTCCTGAGCTCCCAGGATCCAAAAAGCATACATCTACACAGTGCTGTTACTCCTCTGACTCTTCACTTTGACTGCAACAATAGAAAAAAATCTTTGTGACTGGCCCCAATATGGCCACAGGTCTGAAAGACTGCAGGTGAAACATTTCAAGAGTTAACAGACTGTTGATCAGAGGATGTTCCTTTATCCTGCCACTATATTAAGGACACAGGTATTTTTGAAACACGCCTATTGGAGGCACTATCTGCAGGATTTATTCTTTTATTTATTTTTTTTCCTTTTTTACACACCAATCCCAGTCCCCAAACGCACAAAAGAGCAGGTTCCAAACACAATGATTACTGACCAACAGATCCTCTTCATCAAACAAACACACACAGCGGTCGGCTTTTTATGAATGAATGGATGCACCTTGGCTGTGCGTAAAAGTAGACATGTAGCGAGTCAATGCATTCTTTGAACTCCATTTATTGTGAAATACTGTCAGTCAAACTCCACTTGTTTGGTCGTTTTCCATTACAGCTCTTCACAGTTGTATCACATACCAGTTTCTTTAAGAAGGTTGAACGTCTTGTCGATCTGGGCCAGAAACAGTATGTGCTCCCTGGCTGAGTCCAAAATGTGATTAAACAATCTCTGATTTCAATTTGTCCATAACGGTGCAACAAGTCCAGTATTTAAGCTTATTTCCTTACAGTCCAAGAGCAGGGTTTCTACTTCCCCAAGGGCAGGTTATTTACTTATCCAAGGGCTGTTTTTATACTTCTCCAAGGGCAGGTTTTTTACTTACAGTATGTAGTAGTCGTTTGACAAACAAATAAAAGTTTCGAATCAAACTTCAAATAATATGAATCAAAGGACCACTGATGCACCACACCACATAGGTTGTGGTGTACGCGAATGGGGAAAAATCATGGTCTTCTGCTGCTCTGGTAAAAAAAAAAAAAAACAACATTTGCCCACCCAGGTGCATGCTGGTCCCTTACCGACAGCCTACCTATATAATTGCAGGTGCCCTGTAACGTGCCTAAGTTAAACACCTAAACTAAACTAATAACAATAAACTAGAATACTAATAAAAATCAAATTATAATGAAATCAAATGAACTGATTCAGAATAATAAACACATATAGAAAGAATGAAGCAGCTCTTTCAGTTGTTGTGTTGCCTTTATTAATTCCTTTCAGTTTGGGAAACACTTGCTGTGTCAGTGACAAACACTAACACTCACTCTCCCTCTTCCAGGACAAGGCTACTTTATTTACAGCCCACAGCTGCCACTCAAGGGACTTTACAAAGATTAAATGACAGTTTTTATACAGAGGCTATAAGTCTTCACCGCAGCAGCTCAGGTTCACCTGCTATGTGTCTCATCTCTCCCTCTCTCTCTCTCTCTCTCTCTCTCTCTCTCTCCCATTGCCTATCAACTTTCAGCAGAACTATCAAATAGAAACCCCCAAAAACGTTAAAAAAAGATCGAGGAAGAAGAAAAAGAGGCCGTTTGACGATTGACTATTAAGAACACACCGTCACTTCTTGCAAGATTATGCTCCACCTGTAGAAAAAGGAGTGCAACTAAGAAACAAAACGTTGTCACCCGTTGATGCTTCTTAAAGCCATGTTACACCAACAGCTACAGAAAATACATTCACTCCAACGTGTCACATTAAGTGGAAGGTTATCCATAGGAAATGTCATTTAAAACAACTAAATCAGATAACGTTTTCCAAATTTTCCCACTATTTCCCAGGTTTTCCATAACCAGAGGAGTCTCCATTCTTGTCTTCAGTATATGGTTGTAAATGTGGCTCTGAATGGATGGAAAATGTGAATGTGGAGGCGCAGAGAGTAAAACATCCTCATCCAGTGTATCAAGTACACATTACAAAAGAGGAAGCTTTCCAGAGGCAGTTGAACACGTTTTACTTTGTCATCTTTATTTTTTTCATAAATATTAACTAAAAATATAAAAATGAATATAACAAGCTGTTAAAATGACAGTTTAGAACAAAGTGTAGAGGGCAGCGGCACGCTACGTAGTAATCTCAAGACTGAGACTTGGACACTGTGGGCTGAGGAGTGGGCTGTTTCTGATTAGAAAAAACATCCTGATGGCAAATATGAGTGTGGAGAAAGTGAGACAGGTAAACATGTTGTACTCCAGTGCAAAATATACTCCAGTCACAGAAGGATTATCTTCAGGAAACTTTCAGATGGGGAAAATGTCTTAATAATAATAATATAATAATACGCACACACTTCTAAATCTGGATTAGCCGGTTAAAAGAAATAAACTGGTGGATTATTTTCACAAAACAGGGTTGTACAGAAGCATTTGATGCAGAAGAAGAAGAAGAAGAAGCAGAAGAAGAAGAAGCCGTTGAATCCGAATAACGGCAGAAAAAACGATGATTGTTTGTTCATCAGAGATGGACCGACACTGGAAACAGCTGGAGGTGGTTATCAAACCGGAAACGAAGCTGCAAGGAGTAATTACTGATGATTTATAATAGGTATCACTTTAACTTTTTGAAGTTGATAACTTGCTTTACTTTGTACACTGCTGTGGAGCTTCATCTATAACAAGAAATGCTATTTTATTTGTTGATAATATTTTGTATCAACAATCAGAATCTGTAAAGTAACTAAAGTTATCAAATGTAGTCGAGTAAATTCCTCTGAAATGTAGTGCAGTATTAGTATAACATGGAATTACTCCAGTAAAGTGAATGTGTCTCGAAATTGTATTTAGGTACAATACTTGAGTTCATGTACTCAGTTCCTTTCCACCACTGCACAAGTTCCAAATAAGTTGTTTCTGAAGCTTTCCATCTCAACCTGGGCCGTCCTCAGGGACTTTACATGGAGACGTCAGTAAATGAAAAGTTAAAATGTCGTGTTAAAGTGTTGTGAATCACTGTGGTTGGACATCTTTTCAACAAGTAGAGAAAAAAAAGAATCATATAGAATGAATGAAGCAGCTCTTTCAGTTCTAGTGTTGCCTTTATTAATTCCTTTCAGTTGGGAGACACTTGCTGTGTCTCACCCTCTCTCTCTCTTTTCCCATTGCCTTTCAACCTCCAGCAGCACTATCAAATAGAAGCCAAAAAAAAAAAGTTTAAGAAAGAGAGGCAACATAAAAACAGTTTTCATAAGAAGACAATTGATATCCAGGAACATGCTGTAATTTATTGCAGGATTGTGCTCCAGCGGTAAGAGAAGGAGCACCACCATGAAACCAAACGTTGTCACCTATTCAGGGGCATATGTAAGGACGGTGCTTCTGGTGTGACGCACCGGGGCCCTTGACATCCCTGTGCAAAGACACAGGGCAAGATTACACTGTTCCATTACCATTCATTCATTTGATAGCCTGTGAACAGTTCCTTAGTAAATAACGTGAAGCTGACTGGTATTTCTCCACTTTCTCATACACCACGGTCATGGTGGTATGTCATCCCACCCAATTCATATATTCATATATACACAACGCGTAAGCTCTGTTGTTCTAATTATATTTCATATTATTATATATTACTATTTATTATATTATAATAGCCACACTTACACCATGACTTGCATTATAGCCTACTGGCACATACGTTAAATGCTTACCTAGAGCAGTGGGAGGATTCGGGCTGTGAAGGTCGGTGTTTTACAGTCTTTGTTCATGGTATTGTGTTGAATATCAATTTAAATCATAGATCATAAATGTTGCCTCCACTTTACTCCCAGAGCCGGTGTAATCACTGTGCCATGTCAGTCTCTACTCTCTAAAAACCCTGTCCCCGTGACAAAATTTTAAAAAATGACTATGAAACAATCATTGCAGGTATTTAGACATATATACAGATGGATCAAAAGATGAAAATGAAGAGGTAGGAACAGGTGTATATATTCCATCAATGCACATCAATATTGTGAAAAGGTTACCAGCTCAAAATTTAGTATATTCAACAGAGATGATGGCAATCATTACTGGTTTTCAGTGGGTGGAAGATGCTTGACCAGATAGAGTAGTGATCTGTGTTTATTCATTAGCAGCCCTTCTAAGTATACAGAATTTAAACTCTAACAGACAAGGCTGTCTCTTAGAAATACTAAAAAGCTTATATAGATCACACAGAACAGGCTTATCTGTAATGTTTTGCTGGGTTCCTGCCCATGTAGGTATCAAAGGGAATGAGGGAGCTGACAAAACTGCCAAAAGAGCAACAAATAATAATATTATAATAGAAGTTAAAGCAATATTTAAAAAAAGAAGTAATAAAAAAGTGGCAAACTATGTGGGACAGAGACATCACTGAAAGATATTTTTATAATATACAAAAAAGTGTGAGTGCAAAAAAAGGAAAAAACAGAAGGGAGGAAACAGTGCTGACAAGAATGAGAATAGGACACACAGGATTAAACATAATTTATATTTATATTTATATGAATATAAATGAATACAGATAAAACGTTGTTTTGAATATGAAAAAGTGGATCGTATGGGTGTGAATGTGGACAAACAGAAAGTGTAGCACATGTATTGATGGAGTGAGAGAGATACACAAAGGAGAGAATGAGACTGGCTGGTAAAGTATATATCATTTCTTGTTATATCATTTTTTATTTATTTACCCATTTATTTTATTCCCTCTTTCTTTTAATGTGAAAAGAAATAGATGGTAGTGTTACATACTCCGATACAGTTGGTGGCGGTATGCACCAAAGAAAATGATGGTTGCAACCTGCCAACCAAGAAGAAGAAGAAGAAGAAGAAGAAGAAGAAGAAGAAGAAGAAGAAAAAGAAGAAGAAGTTTGATATTTTCCGACCTAAACACCGAGAGCAGAGAGCGGAGAGAAGCCGTTAGTTGAATCCAAAGAACGGCAGAAAAACCGACGGTTGTTTGTTCACCAGAGATGGGCCGACACCGGAAACAGCTGGAGTTGGTTATCAAACCGGAAACGAAGCTGCCAGGAGGTTTGTTTCCTTTCTACTGATCTGCTAATGATGCTAAGCTAATGTCAGCTAAAGCATTCACACACATACAGCCGGTTAGCCGCAGCTAGCTCCTGAAGTTTCATTCAGAGTCTTTACTGTTAATGATTTGATGTGTTTGTGAGTGAAAGGAGCAGTAAAAGCAGCTGTGAATGTTTCCACTTCAAGTCTTCAGTAGCAGGGCTGTAGTGCTACATCTAGAGATGGGCAAATGAAGCCTCATGAAGCTTTTGAGGCTTCTTTCTGATTGTACCGAAAAAAGATTCGAAGCTTCAAAGCTTCAAAGAAAGACGCTACCAGTGACATCTAGTGGTCAGCTGCAATTATAGCAGCAATGAACCTCCAAGTGATTCACACATCATTGATTCCAGTTCCAACACAAAAGCAATAAAGTCATTATTAAGCAGTTGTGTCTTCATTCTAAGAATCACTGTTCACACATTAGTGTTACTATAAAATGTCAATTGACTAATAAAATGTTAAATGTGCTGTCCTGTTATTACCTGTAATTACTTGAAACGTGTGTTTTGGAGGTGTGACTGAGTTTGTGAGAAGTTTTTATGCAATTCAGTGGAAACCACTTATGGTTATGACTTATGATTGTGATGTAACATAATATGAAAAGATTAAAATGCAACATTGTAGAGGTACTTTTGTGAATATGTGAGATTGTGCTTGTACTACAGTGTCAAAAAAAAGTGAATATGTGCATAAGGGAAATGTGCTTGGGGGATGTGTTGTTCTTGTGTTGTGAATGCTTGTGCTACACTTTATTACATGTTTTTATTTAAAAACAAAATTTGTTCAATGGTGCTTGGCTTCAATCGGCTTCTTTTCTGGCTGACGATCTCGCCAGCCTTGGAAAAGATCCTCTCACAGGGGACAGAGGATGCTGGTGTAGAGAGATACTGTGTAGAAACGATAAAAAGGTGCGGGTAGGCAGACTTTTGGAGGAGCCAATATTTTAGCGGGTCCTCTGTCCTGGGCAGTAGTTTGTCCTTCAGATATCTGGATAAGTAAAGAAAAAATGCAAGGTCATGATCATTTGAGCAAGATATGAATACAAAATGAATTAGAATATGTAAAGTTTAAATGTTTTACCTCTGGACCTCTGCTATTGCACTGGCGGTACAATTGGATGGACGTTGTGCATCCACATGGCTGTCGAGTAGGTCCCAGAGGCTGTTGTTCTGGACAGGGGGGGACCCTCTGCAGGTGGCAGTGGCAGAGCCGGTGCAGGCATTATATTTGCAAATTCTCTTGTGAGCCTTTCCACCGCTGCCTGACAGCTCGTTGAGCTGCAGAAGCCCACCTCTTTGAATCGGGGATCCAGTAATGTCGAAAGTGTTAAGGAAGTTACCTTTTCCAGCATGGCACATTTCTCCTGCAGGTTGGTGTTTATGTTATGAACCAAGTTGCTGGCTATATGATGTGTTACTGAAGCACACTGTCTTACAGCTTGGTGCTTCAGCATTTTGACCATGGGGATCACCTTGGATCCAGACACCCTCCTTTCTGTTGACATCTCCTCTGTGGCCTGGTGGAAGGGAGAGAGGACTGAAATGCACTGATTAATAGTTTCATAGTCCTCAGCAGAAAATGGCAGGAGGGGGGTGTTGAGGCTGCTGAGGGCTGCACCCAGGGGCTCCCTCTGCTCGTACAGCCGCTTGAACATTGAGAATGTACTGTTCCAGCGGGTGTCCACTTCTTGCACAAGTTTGTGCTCGGGTCGGCCCATCTGTCGCTGGATTTCACAGAGCTTTTCTTTGGCTGTGGTGCTGGACTTGAAATGCCCCACGATTTTACGTGCCCTGGTGCGTAGCTCATCCAGGTCAGATGTCTGTGTCAATGACTTCTTCACCACCAGATTTAACATATGAGCAAAACAGTTAATGTGACGCACATTAAGAATATTGGCACAAGCAATCATATTAGGTGCTGCGTCTGTGACCAGACACCTCACTTTAGCTCTGATTCCCCACTCAGCCATCACAGTGGCTTTGGCCTCTGCAATGTGTGCTGCAGTGTGGGACCGGGGGGAATTGCTTGACACCAAGCAAGACAGTTTTGAGCTGGACCTCCTCTGTGACAAAGTGCCCAGTCACTGTAAGTAGGCATCCATGTTTATGGAGGTCCACATATCTGCGGTTAAACAGATAGTGGACGCCTTTGCCACTTCTGCCGTGGCCTGCACTTTTCTGATCTTATAATTTTCTTCCATCATCCGTTTCAGGGCCTTCCTTCCTGGGATCGTATATGTTGGATCCAGGAGGTGGACAAAGGCCCTAAAGCCTTCATTCTCCACCACAGACAATGGCTGTGTATCCACAATGACAAGGTTCAGCAAGGCCTCATCCAGCTGTTGCTTCCTGGACACTGATGAAAGAAAAATATTTAGGTTACGTGTGCAACTATCAAATCTTATTGTATATAAATATTATAGACTCAACTGAAGAATAGGTTGTATTAAATAGTTACAATACCAGAAGGGTCAGCAGGGTGAGCTTCAGCTGAGGTGCTCGGCTGAGAAGTTGCTGCATCCTCATGCTTGGCACGAAGATGCCGCAACATAGAGGAGGTGTTATTCCCATACACCAGCTCTCGCGAGCATATGAGGCACTGAACCTAAATTCAAAAAAATACATTAAGAAAAGTATTTACACGCAATATTAAAAACAGTCAAGATAATATGAAGTTGAAAATAATACAAGTGATGTCATAACATTCATTCTTTTTCTGTAACCATTACATCCAAGTGTAACAAGAAGATATTTTGCTATGCCATATTATTTTATATATATTATATCTCATTGCTCCTCAATGCACAACTGAGCGCCACAGGAAGTCATTCCTGCCTGTGGCCATTAAACTGTATAACTCCTCTGTCAAAACAAACAAAGCATAATTATAATTACGCATTTGTAAAGCTAATGATTTCACTTTATATATCTGTTTACTGTATTTTAGCTCGTTTTCTACTACTTTGCACGGAGCAACTGGAACAAAAGCAATTTCTCCCCGGGGATCTATAAAGTATTCTGATTCTGATTATAAAACACCTACCTTAGTGGGTGACACAAGTTCGAAGTGTTCCCATACACGGGAACGCTTTCTTCCACTCGAATTCTCCATCACTCAAGTAGGGTTGTCGCTGTCAAAGGTCTGTAAGAACGCAATGAGGCGGGGGGAACACTGGGCATCTCGGTCTCCTTAAAAAGAACGAAGCCGCGCCAAAGTTTCGAATCAGTCACCTCACTTCCGGTGGTTCGTTGTGACGTGTGAAGCTTCAAACGTCATCGGTCATGTGATCGCGGAGATTTGATACAAGCCTCGACACAGCGCTTCGGACCAGCCTGCTTCAGGAAGAGCGACACAAGCTCCAAAGCCTCGGTATCGTTTGCCCATCCCTAGCTACATCTGTTTACTACCGGGGCGCACCTGTGACGCATGCGCGTTCTTAAAACGGCCCACCTTTTATAAAGGCTGTGTAAGCTACTGTGAGTCTACATAGACCTGATATTAGTCAACTCAACTGTTTAAAGGCCTCTGTACACGGGGGGGGGGGGGCTTAATTTGCAGTTAAATATAGATTTATAACTGTTGTTTTCCTCATGAATACTTAAACAGAACGTTACGTTATTTTTTTGGATCACGGACAATTTTTCGGGACTTTCACACCACAAATAAAAACATCAACCAATCAGGTCGTTAGTTTCCTTATTAGGATTATAAAACCACAAAGGTGTGCTGCTGGACCTCATTCATCTATGGATCAGACGGAAAACTGTTTTACTTTCAACATCGACAAAGACAACGCAGATAGCTTCACTTCTTCCGCAATGACCTTTCACAATAAAAGCTCTGGACACACACACTACACAACAGTTAACTGTTTACCAGAGGAAATTTAAATTCATTCAGAGCATTTCACTAAAAGGAAACTAAAGTATCTCAGTTTGAGCTTTTCCTGCTTCGCCTTCCTGGCTGTTCAGAAATCAAAGGAAGAGATGCTTTTTTTTTGTCTCCTGGACGAAGTCTCTGGAGTGAACCAGTCACTTCACTCAGCAGCAGAAACAGGACAGGACTCCTCCTGAACTAGAAATTTTCTAATTTTCCTGGTCGCGGACGAAATCAGTTCCAGAACGGCTCTTGCGTTTTCCAGTGTTGTCATCTGCTGCCAGCGCGAGGATGCAGTAAAATGATAATACTAACTTGTTGACGGTAGTGGGTGGGTCTTTTGTGATTTTGAGTGAGTGAGTGTCTTTTGGTTAGTTTCACAGAAAATGATGACGGACACCACGGTCACACCACTGTGGAGCAAATGATGCCGGTCACAAGTAGTCTTTCCTGTCTTCTAATTGGCCTTGTGAGTGACCTATGAGCTTGCAGTAAAAAGAATACAAAAGAGGAGAGTCTGCCGTCTCTCTCAATATATAGATAAGGATTTTGCATTGTATAATCGCTAAGATATTGATATAAATAGTGAAAAAAACATCAGAAGGACGCGCGGGTGTCGTCCTCAGGGGGTTAAAGTCAGATCTAGCCTGTATCTGAGGACAGAATGGGTGTTATGCTAGCTCCCACCACAGCGACTTCCTGGTTAATAAGGAGTTTTCAAAAGTTGCAGTTAGTCCAGTGGCCACAAGGGACAGGTTGCATGATAGAGCAATTTCCATTAACCCCCAAACAGGCTGATTTCACAGCATAAATAAAACTATTGCAGGCTAGGTACAGAAATACATTCTGGTCTGTATGTTTAGACTTGGAGACTTAGGCTTAGACTTCTCTTTATTGATCCCTTTGGGATGAACTCTCGCAAGGAAATTGAATTTCCAGCAGCTTACAAAAACACGAGGGAGGTATATATATAAAACAAAAAACTATAGGATAACCAATAAACTCTTAGCTACATAAATACAGAAAGTATATAAAAAAGCACTGTATAGGAGATAGATGTAAGAATACAGGTAAAATAAAATTCATGGGAAATGACATCTGAAATGTAGAGGAAATGTTTAAGATAAAATATGCATGACTGTATGTCACATAAATGAACAGTAACATTAAGTTATTGGTGGATAAAATGATTGTGCAGAAAAGAAGAAGATAAGTATCCAGATATGTAAGAGTAGATTATTAATTGCACACTGAGTGGCTCCCACTTCACCACACACAAAGGAGCGTACAAAGCCACCCCCCCCACATTGGCCTATCTGATCACCTCACTGTTATGCTAATGCCAGCATACAGACAAACAGTGAAAGCCACCTTACCGGTTCTGAAGCAGATTAGAGTGTGGCAAGAGGGGGCCTCCTCAGCTCTTCAAGACTGCTTTGACACAACAGACTTGGAGATGTTCAAACAGGCAGCGACTCACAACAACAACACAGACATTGAGGAGTACACAAACACTGTGACCTCCTACATAGCAAAGTGCACTGATGATGTGACCCACACCAAGGACATTGTCAATCGGGCAAACCAGAAGCCATGGTCGATGGGGGATGTTCACAGGCTGTTGAGGGCCAGAGACAAGGCCTGCATAGCTGGAGACGAATCTGGCTTGAGAACAGCAAGAGCCAATCTTTTCTGGGGCATCAGAAAAGCAAAACAGGATCACACACAGCAAAAATGCACAGTGCCTATGGCAAGGCATTCAAACTATCACAAACTATAAGCCTGGACCAAAGAGCTGCCAGTCTGAAACCTCTCTGCTCAACAACCTGAACAGCTTCTTTGCACGCTTCGATGTACAAAACAACACTCGCCCACAGAAAACCCCAACACCTCCCCATGGCCAGACTCTGTGCCTGTCTGCCGCCAGCGTAAAGAGGACACTCTCTACCATCAACGCCCGGAAAGCAACAGGCCCAGACAATATCCCTGGTAGGGTACTGAAAGACTGTGCAGAGGAACTGAAGGATATCTTCACTGACATCTTTAACACCTCCCTGAAGCAAGCCATTGTCCCATCATGCTTCAAATCCGCCACCATTATACCTGTGCAAAGACATCATTCCCATCCTGCTACAACAACTACCGTCCTGAATCATCATGAAGAGCTTCGAACGGCTAGTCCAGTCACAAATCAAACACGATCGACAGAGGATGGAATTTGCTCTGCCCTCCACCCGGCCCTCACCCACCTGGAGCAGAAAGACTCTTATGTGAGAATGCTGTTCATAGACTTCAGTTCCGCATTTAATACCATAATACCACAACAGCTCATCTGCAAACTGGACAAGCTGGGCCTCAGCACTTCACTCTGCAACTGGCTGCTCGACTTCCTCAGCGAGAGGCCACAAGCAGTACATGTTGGGAACAACACCTCCAGCACCATCACCCTGAGCACGGGGGGCCCGCAAGGCTGCATGCTCAGTCCTCTGCTCTTCACCCTACTGACACATGGCTGCACACCAACTCACAGCACCAATCACCTCATAAAGTTTGTGGACGACACAACTCTGGTGGGTCTCATCACCAAGGGCGACGAGACACACTACAGGTAAGAGGTAGACCTTCTGACCACGTGGTGTAGGAACAACAACCTCCTGCCAACCCACCACTAACCATGTGCTGCACTCTCTCCACAGCAGCCCCGTCGACAACAAGAAGAATTGACAATAAAGCAGACTCTGACTTTGATACGATCTAGGATTTAAACTGATATTTAACACAGTATCATGCTCATAGACTGTAAAACACCAACCCTCACAGCCTGGATCCTCCAGATGCTCCAGATTAGCATCTAGTGTATGTGCCATCAATAGGAGGCTGTATTGCAAGTCAAGGTGCGGCTATTTAATTAGCATAACAGAGTTAATTTGAACACAGTGTGTTCCTAAACCGTCTGTTGGCACAGTTGATCGAAGAACAAATCATCTTGTCTCTTATGGTAATATCACCACACGAATGACTGCAGTCCAGGTCAATGTAGGAGCTACGTAGTGTTTTTGTGTGTCACATCCGGTAAGAGTCAGGTGGGGTGGTACGTAAGCAGAATAATTAAAACAGTTTTTCTTCACCTGTTGATGGAATGAATGAACTGAGAGGGTGATGGGGGAAGGTCCTATTTTACTGACCGCTTTTGTACAATAATTTACACTGTTCACGATCTGTTTTTTAGTTAAATAAACAACTGTGAATCGACATTCCTCTGGAGCCTAATTTTTTAATGTGGAGGTATACAAACACCTCGGGCTGAGGCTGGACAATGAACTGGACTGGATAACACACCAGCCACCTGTACAGGAAGACACAAAGCAGGTTGTACTTCCTGAAGAGACTGCGCTCCTTCAACATCTGCAGAAAACTTCTGTTTAAGTTTTACCAGTCTGTGGTCACCAGTGTCCTCTTCTACACAGCGATCCATGACTGTGATTCCCGAAACAATCTGAACCGTGAGTTTTGCTGCCCTAGCTAAAATCATTTAAGTTTATTGTTTTCCTCAGTATGTACACACAGTACCTCATTTTGACAGAAAAACACAGACTTTTAGAAATGTTTGCAAAATTATTAAAAAACAAAAAGTGAAATATCCCATGGCCCTAAGTATTCAGAGGCTTTACTCAGTATTGAGTAGAAGCAGCCCTTTTGAGCTCATATAGCCATGAGTCTTCTTGGGAATGATGCAAGTTTTTCACACCTGCAGATCCTCTCCACTTCTGTCAGGTTGGATGGTGAATGTTAATGGACAGCCATTTTCAGGTCTCTCCAGAGAGATTGGGTTTAAGTCAGGGCTCTGACTGGGCCATTTAAGAACAGTCATGGAGTTGTTCCTAAGGGCGCACTCACACTGTCCTTCCGCACCGCGCCCCGTGCTTTAGGGTACTTGTCCCCCCCTCCCTCTCCCCCCGCGCCCCAGCCCTGTTTGTACTCACACTGCCTGGGCCTCGCGCAAATGCTTCTTGCTGTCCATACGTCATCATGCCGTAACACGTCACACGCATTGATCGCGCGTGTGTGGCTTTGTTTACAAATCTTTCCACAGACCTCTGAGTTTTTGTGCGTCTTGTTGCCTGTTTTTGAATATTTTCATCCGACCAAAATCTGCAGTAAACACTCCACCTCCGCATCACACCAACGTGAACCTTTCACCGCCATTGTTGTTGTGAAATGTTAAATGTCCGCGCATGGTCCGTTGTTCTATTTTCTATGTCCGAACAGGCGCACATACCGCTACCACCGTAGGGCTCGTGCTCGTACACGTGCGCACGCTCGTGCTCGTACATGTGCAAACGGCTCTACAAAAGCCCACCTCTTTCAAGCGGGCCGTGGATGGCCCGCTGTCCGCAGTTATGCGCGGAACGGGTGCGCCCCGCACCGGGCCAAAACAGGTTTTTCGGGTAGAGCCTAGTGTGTTTAATCAGTGTAAGTGCAACCGCTCCGCACCTAGCTGCGGCCAGTTGGCCGTCCACAGCCTGTTTGAGAGAGGTGGGCTTTTGTAGAGCCCGTTTGCACATGTACGAGCACGAGCATGCGCACATGTACGAGCACGAGCACGACGCCACCAACAATGGTGGCGAAAGGTTCACATTGGTGTGATGCGGAGGTGGAGTGTTTGCTGCAGATTTGGGCAGATGAAAATATTCAAAAACAGTCGGACAAGACGCACAAAAACTCTGAGGTCTATGGAAAGATTTGTAAACAAAGCGACCCATCGCAATGACGTCAATCAATGCGTGTGACGTGATACGACGTGATGACGTATGGACAGGCAAGAAGGATTTGCCCGAGGCCCAGGCAGTGTGAGTACAAACGGGCTGGCCAGCGGGGGGAGAGGGAGGGGGGGGCAAGTACCCTAAAACCCCCGCGCCCCAGCCCTGTTTGTACTCACACTGCCAGGGCCGGCCAATGCTTCTTGCTGTCCATACGCCATCACGCCATAACACGTCACACGCATTGATCGCGTGTGTGTGGCTTTGTTTACAAATCTTTCCACAGACCTTGGAGTTTGTGTGCGTCTTGTCGACTGTTTTTTAATATTTTCATCCGACCAAATCTGCAGTAAACACTCCACCTCCGTATCACATCAACATGAACCTTTCACCGCCATTGTTGTTGTTGTTAAATGTCCGCGCATGGTCCGTCCTTCTATTTACATGTCCGAACAGGCGGACATAACGCTACTGCCGTAGGGCTGGTGCTCGTGCTCGTACACGTGCGCACGCTCGTGCTCGTACACGTGCGCACGCTCGTGCTCGTACATGTGCAAACGGATCCGCTAAAGCCCACCTCTTTCAAGCGGGCTGTGGACGGCCCGCTGGCCGCAGTTATGCGCGGAACGGGTGCACTCACACTGCTTAAAGGTACTAGGCTTTAGCTGAAAAACCGGTTTTGGCCCCGGCCAAAAGGACAGTGTGAGTACGTCCTTAGACACAGGTGAAGTTGTAAAACAAAAGGTGTCTTTCCTGTGTTTTCTGTCATATACGATTTTCCTCTCCTCACCCTTGGTTGTTGTGAGTTCAACAGAGAGCATTACTTATTGTGTTACCAACATTAGCTGCTCTGTTTTAACAATGTTGGTTTAAAAGATGTGTATTCAGTTTAGAGTTTTATTTTCATGAGACTTAATGAAGAGAAACACAGACTTCATCTAGGGGCCGGGAACGGACTGGCTCCTTCCAGATTGCGACTGCCCTCTTTTCTGTAAACTTAATTTCCATCTCGTCTTTTTAGTTAATTAGTGTAAATGATGATGCATTTCTGTGTTTTATTCTGTTCTGCAGACGTCCAGAAGCTGTTGGTGGTTAAAGAAGAGGTTCCCCCTGAGCAACAGGGTTGGAGCTCCAGTCGGGACCAGGAGGACCCAGAGCCCCCACACATTAAAGAGGAACTGGAGGAAATACGGACCAGTCAGGAGAGAGAGCAGCTTCAAGGACTGGAGGAGGATCATATCAAGTTCTCATTCACTTCTATCCCTGTGAAGAGTGTAGAAGAAGATGAAGAAGAAGAAGAAGCCCAGGCTTCACAGCTTCAACAAAGACCAACTGAACATACTAAAACAGAAGCTGATGACTATCCACATCCAGGAAGACATCCACAACCAGATGCTGATGAAGGGATTGGAGATTATTCTGAATCTGAGACTGATGACAGTGATGATTGGATGGAGACCAGAGAACCTCAGTCAGGTTTAAACTCTCTGAGTAATGATGAAGTTTCTGTCAGTGAGTCCAGATGTAGTGATGTCGGGAAACCATTTAGCTGCTCTGAGTGTGGGAAAATATTTGGCATCAAGGGGAATCTGAAGAGACACATGAGAACTCATACAGGAGAGAAAGCATTCAGCTGCTTGGTCTGTAAGAAATATTTTGCAGAAAATGGAAAGTTACAGGTACACATGAGAAGTCACACAGGAGAGAAACCATTTAGCTGCTCTGAGTGTGGGAAACGATGTGCCATCAAGGGGAATCTAAAGAAACACGAGAACTTATACATTTAGCTGCTCTGTCTGTGATACAAATGATAAAAACAGAGAAAATTTAAAACACCACATGAGAATCCACTCAGGAGAGAAACCATTTAGCTGCTCTCAGTGTGGTCAAACCTTTGGGTTTAAATGGTCTCTGAAGCACCACATGATAACTCATACAGGACAGAAACCCTTCAGCTGTTCAGTCTGTAAAAAATGTTACAAACACAGAGAAAGTTTAAAACACCACATGAGATCCCACACATGAGAGATACCATTTAGCTGCTCTGAGTGTGGTCAAACTTTTGGTTTGAAATGGTCTCTGAAAAAACACAGGATAATTCACAGGAGATAAGCCTCACACCTGTTCAGTTTGTAATGATTGTTATGAATGAGCAAGGATGAGTATCAGTACCACATGAGAATCCACACAGGAGAGAAACCATTTAGTTGCTCAGTTTGTGGTAAAGGATTCTCAAGAAAGTGCTAGTTTGTCATTTGAGAACCAGGTTCCCAAGGTTACGGATGGCCTGGTTCACTAATTATATTTGGGAAGTCGTTGGAACATCATCTAATTTAATTATTTTAAAGACATTTTTGTGGATAACCTTTCACTTTATTAGTAACATCAATGCAAATGTATGTTCTGTAGCTCTTTGTGTAACGTAGCTAATAATAATAATAATGTAACAAATGGATGATAGTGTTTTGTGTCATGGTTGTGCTCCTTTTCCTACAGCTGGAGCATAATCCTGCAAGAAGAGACGGCATGTTCTTAGATATGAAATTTAAACTTTGTATGTATTAACTGCCCACTCTTTCATACATTCCCTTTTTTTTAGAGAGAGAGAGAGAGAGAGAGAGAGAGAGAGAGAGAGAGAGAGAGAGAGAGAGAGAGAGAGAGAGAGAGAGAGAGAGAGAGAGAGAGAGAGAGAGAGAGAGAGAGAGAGAGAGAGAGAGAGAGAGAGAGAGAGAGAAAAGAGAGAGAGAGAAAGAGAGAGAGAGAGAGAGAGAGAGATTTTTGATTGATTTTTAAAATCTACTTTATTTGGCATTCATTTTTCAACTGTAAACAATGTACAAGTTAAAAAATTAAAATGCAACCTTGATAAATAAATAAATAAATAAATAAAACATTTAAATGAGGAAATCTGCAAACAATAGTTCTCCAGCTGTGACCGAACACAACACATTTTGGAAACACCATATATCTTTAAAAGAGTCTAGGTCCCCTGCGGTTTTATAAAAACTAAAATCCACCAGCAGTCTGGCCTTAATCATGTTCACACACACAGGGACCGACTCCACCTGCAGGTTTTCCTCCACCATTCTCTTCCTGGTCACATACACTGCCATCTTAGCCTGCCCTAAAACAAAGTTTAAAAGCTGGCTCTTGTGTTTTTGCTGGCGAGTGTATTTAAAACCACAAATAAAAACCTGCTTACTAAAACTCTCTTTAAAACTGGTAAAAACAACTTGTAAAAACAGAAACAGTGCTGACAGACGGTGACACTCATAAAAACAGTGGAAAATTGTCTCTCTTAAGCCACAGAACGGGCATTTGTCCTCCACAGCATCATTTATCATGGACACAAAGGCATTTACCGCTATGATGCCGTGGAGCAGCCTCCACTGTAAGTCTCCGTGTTTTTTGCACAGTGGAGGCTTATAGAGAGACCTCCACTGAGGTCTTGTTGCCTGTTTTTGAATATTTTCATCCGACCAAAATCTGCAGTAAACACTCCACCTCCGCATCACACCAACGTGAACCTTTCACCGCCATTGTTGTTGTGAAATGTTAAATGTCCGCGCATGGTCCGTTGTTCTATTTTCTATGTCCGAACAGGCGCACATACCGCTACCACCGTAGGGCTCGTGCTCGTACACGTGCGCACGCTCGTGCTCGTACATGTGCAAACGGCTCTACAAAAGCCCACCTCTTTCAAGCGGGCCGTGGATGGCCCGCTGTCCGCAGTTATGCGCGGAACGGGTGCGCCCCGCACCGGGCCAAAACAGGTTTTTCGGGTAGAGCCTAGTGTGTTTAATCAGTGTAAGTGCAACCGCTCCGCACCTAGCTGCGGCCAGTTGGCCGTCCACAGCCTGTTTGAGAGAGGTGGGCTTTTGTAGAGCCCGTTTGCACATGTACGAGCACGAGCATGCGCACATGTACGAGCACGAGCACGACGCCACCAACAATGGTGGCGAAAGGTTCACATTGGTGTGATGCGGAGGTGGAGTGTTTGCTGCAGATTTGGGCAGATGAAAATATTCAAAAACAGTCGGACAAGACGCACAAAAACTCTGAGGTCTATGGAAAGATTTGTAAACAAAGCGACCCATCGCAATGACGTCAATCAATGCGTGTGACGTGATACGACGTGATGACGTATGGACAGGCAAGAAGGATTTGCCCGAGGCCCAGGCAGTGTAAGTACAAACGGGCTGGCCAGCGGGGGGAGAGGGAGGGGGGGGGCAAGTACCCTAAAACCCCCGCGCCCCAGCCCTGTTTGTACTCACACTGCCAGGGCCGGCCAATGCTTCTTGCTGTCCATACGCCATCACGCCATAACACGTCACACGCATTGATCGCGTGTGTGTGGCTTTGTTTACAAATCTTTCCACAGACCTTGGAGTTTGTGTGCGTCTTGTCGACTGTTTTTTAATATTTTCATCTGACCAAATCTGCAGTAAACACTCCACCTCCGTATCACATCAACATGAACCTTTCACCGCCATTGTTGTTGTTGTTAAATGTCCGCGCATGGTCCGTCCTTCTATTTACATGTCCGAACAGGCGGACATAACGCTACTGCCGTAGGGCTGGTGCTCGTGCTCGTACACGTGCGAACGCTCGTGCTCGTACATGTGCAAACGGATCCGCTAAAGCCCACCTCTTTCAAGCGGGCTGTGGACGGCCCGCTGGCCGCAGTTATGCGCGGAACGGGTGCACTCACACTGCTTAAAGGTACTAGGCTTTAGCTGAAAAACCGGTTTTGGCCCCGGCCAAAAGGACAGTGTGAGTACGTCCTTAGACACAGGTGAAGTTGTAAAACAAAAGGTGTCTTTCCTGTGTTTTCTGTCATATACGATTTTCCTCTCCTCACCCTTGGTTGTTGTGAGTTCAACAGAGAGCATTACTTATTGTGTTACCAACATTAGCTGCTCTGTTTTAACAATGTTGGTTTAAAAGATGTGTATTCAGTTTAGAGTTTTATTTTCATGAGACTTAATGAAGAGAAACACAGACTTCATCTAGGGGCCGGGAACGGACTGGCTCCTTCCAGATTGCGACTGCCCTCTTTTCTGTAAACTTAATTTCCATCTCGTCTTTTTAGTTAATTAGTGTAAATGATGATGCATTTCTGTGTTTTATTCTGTTCTGCAGACGTCCAGAAGCTGTTGGTGGTTAAAGAAGAGGTTCCCCCTGAGCAACAGGGTTGGAGCTCCAGTCGGGACCAGGAGGACCCAGAGCCCCCACACATTAAAGAGGAACTGGAGGAAATACGGACCAGTCAGGAGAGAGAGCAGCTTCAAGGACTGGAGGAGGATCATATCAAGTTCTCATTCACTTCTATCCCTGTGAAGAGTGTAGAAGAAGATGAAGAAGAAGAAGAAGCCCAGGCTTCACAGCTTCAACAAAGACCAACTGAACATACTAAAACAGAAGCTGATGACTATCCACATCCAGGAAGACATCCACAACCAGATGCTGATGAAGGGATTGGAGATTATTCTGAATCTGAGACTGATGACAGTGATGATTGGATGGAGACCAGAGAACCTCAGTCAGGTTTAAACTCTCTGAGTAATGATGAAGTTTCTGTCAGTGAGTCCAGATGTAGTGATGTCGGGAAACCATTTAGCTGCTCTGAGTGTGGGAAAATATTTGGCATCAAGGGGAATCTGAAGAGACACATGAGAACTCATACAGGAGAGAAAGCATTCAGCTGCTTGGTCTGTAAGAAATATTTTGCAGAAAATGGAAAGTTACAGGTACACATGAGAAGTCCCACAGGAGAGAAACCATTTAGCTGCTCTGAGTGTGGGAAACGATGTGCCATCAAGGGGAATCTAAAGAAACACGAGAACTTATACATTTAGCTGCTCTGTCTGTGATACAAATGATAAAAACAGAGAAAATTTAAAACACCACATGAGAATCCACTCAGGAGAGAAACCATTTAGCTGCTCTCAGTGTGGTCAAACCTTTGGGTATAAATGGTGTCTGAAGCACCACATGATAACTCATACAGGACAGAAACCCTTCAGCTGTTCAGTCTGTAAAAAATGTTACAAACACAGAGAAAGTTTAAAACACCACATGAGATCCCACACATGAGAGATACCATTTAGCTGCTCTGAGTGTGGTCAAACTTTTGGTTTGAAATGGTCTCTGAAAAAACACAGGATAATTCACAGGAGATAAGCCTCACACCTGTTCAGTTTGTAATGATTGTTATGAATGAGCAAGGATGAGTATCAGTACCACATGAGAATCCACACAGGAGAGAAACCATTTAGTTGCTCAGTTTGTGGTAAAGGATTCTCAAGAAAGTGCTAGTTTGTCATTTGAGAACCAGGTTCCCAAGGTTACGGATGGCCTGGTTCACTAATTATATTTGGGAAGTCGTTGGAACATCATCTAATTTAATTATTTTAAAGACATTTTTGTGGATAACCTTTCACTTTATTAGTAACATCAATGCAAATGTATGTTCTGTAGCTGTTTGTGTAACGTAGCTAATAATAATAATAATGTAACAAATGGATGACAGTATTTTGTGTCATGGTTGTGCTCCTTTTCCTACAGCTGGAGCATAATCCTGCAAGAAGAGACGGCATGTTCTTAGATATGAAATTTAAACTTTGTATGTATTAACTGCCCACTCTTTCATACATTCCCTTTTTTTTTTAGAGAGAGAGAGAGAGAGAGAGAGAGAGAGAGAGAGAGAGAGAGAGAGAGAAAGAGAGAGAGAGATTTTGATTTTTGAATCAACTTTATTTTTCGTTCATTTTTCAAAAACACAACGATATATTATATTTAAATCTTTACACTGTTACTCTTAGAGTAAATAAATTAGTGAAAGAATAAATAAATAAATAAATACTTGATTCACATGAGCACATCTCCAAACTGCAGTGTGTGGTTTTCCACAGAACACAACGCCTGATTAAAACACCAAACCTGCTGAAAGGAGTCCAGATCTCCTGCTGCGTTAAAATACTTAAAATCAATGAGGAGTCTGGACTTCATCATATGAATACACACAGTCACAGGTTCAACAATAAAACCATCCTCCACCTTTCTCCTCCGGCTAAAATACACAGCCATCTTGGCCTGCCCTAAAACAAAGTTTAAAAGCTGGCATTTGTTCTTGTGTTGGCGTGTGTATTTAAAACCTAGGATAAAAAGCTGTTTGGTAAAAACCTCCCCACATTTGGTAAAAACATTTTGTAAAAACAGAAACAAGGGTAAAAGACGAAGACACTCATAAAAACAGTGAAACACAGTCTCTCTTTGGTCGCAGTAGGGACACTTGTCCTCTACTGCAGGGTTTATGGTGGACACAAAGGAGTTTACTGCGATTACTCCATGGAGGAGTCGCCAGTGAATGTCTGCATGTCTTTTGGAGAGTGGAGGCTTGTAGAAGGACCTCCACTCTGGTCTGGCTGCAGGAGCCAGTTGCAGATAACTCCTCCATGGAGTGTCAGGTCTTCTGTCCAGTTTTGTCTTGTTTATTGCTTTTACCAGTATTCTGTAAAATGTTCTTCCTGTGGTACCATCCAGTGGTGCGGGGTGTGTGTAATCCGTTAAAAACCCAGAGCAGTCTTTAAAATCCGGTGCCAGGAAAATGGCAGGAAAGGGATCGTCATCTTTCACTGCTGGATTAAAGGAGGAGTTTAAAAGCAGGCGGTCGTGTCCCGTGAGTCTCTCTTTCCAGTGTTGCAGGAGTTTCTGTGTGACCCTCACTGATGTCAGTCCCAGCTGGGCAGCGAGTCTGGAGGGGTCATCCATCTGGGGCCCAGTCAGCGCCACCACCTGCCCCAGAGTAACAACCCCCCCAGTCTGCAGTCTCGTAGTTAGATTCGTACCTGCCCAGCTGGGAAGGTCCAGACGGGTCCCCCACAGGACCGGCTCCTGAAGGATCCAGTAAAGGGAGTCCGCGTTATCCCTCCTCTCCTTCTTCAGCAGGCTCCACACTCTAAAAACACTTTTATAAAAAGCAGGCAAAGGAGATGTGCTCATGTTTGGTATGTTCATTAAAAACAAATTAAAATCATGACCAAGGCCTTTAAAACCCTGCAGAATGCAGCGGGACAGGGGTCTCCACAGAGTGTCCTTTGGCCCGGTCAGCAGTCTTTGAATAAACTGGAGGCGGAAAGCCGCTCCCCTGCTGGCCAGATGGACCAGGCCTTGCCCCCCCTCTTCTTTAGGTAAAAAAAGGACACTCTGTGGGACCCAGTGTAACTTGTCCCAAATAAAATCAACTAAAACCGACTGAACTTTTGACAGGAGAGAAACTGGAGGATCGACGCAGGCCAGCCGGTGCCACAAGGAGGATGAGACCAGGTTGTTGGCTATTAAGGTTCGGCCTCTATATGACATCTTTGGGAGGAGCCACCTCCACTTCTCCAGCCGACCTTTCACCTTCTCCAGGACATTGTCCCAGTTTTTATTTTTATTGGTCTCATCCCCCAGGAAGACTCCAAGATATCTGAAGCCTCCTTTTTTCCACTGTAGGCCACCAGGCAGCCTGAGCCGACCCCCCAGCTCTCCCCCAGCCATCAGAGCCTCGCTTTTCCCCCAGTTCACCCTAGCAGATGAAATAAAACCAAAGTCTTTTACAGTGTTAGTTAAAAAGTCAAAATCTGATTGTGATTTAACTAAAACAACGAGATCATCCGCGTACACAGACAATTTAAAAGACACAGGACACTGGGGGAAACACACACCTGTCAGTTTAGCTCTGAGTTTGTGGAGCAGAGGCTCGATGGCGATCGAATATAACATCCCAGAGAGAGAGCAGCCCTGCCTCACCCCTCTCTGGATCTCAAACGGTGCGCCCAGTCCGCCGTTAATTTTCAGAACACTTGCAATGTCACTATAGAGAACCCGGACCATGGCTATGAAACCAGGGTTGAACCCAAAAGCAGCCAGAGTCTGCCACAGGTACTGGTGTTCAACCCGGTCAAAAGCCTTTTCCTGGTCTATTGAAATCAGACCAGTCTCTATACCCAATGAACTGGAGAGCTCCAAAATGTCTCGAATTAAAGTGACGTTGTCACTGATGAGCCTGCCGGGCACACAGTAGGTCTGGTCAGGGTGGATGATGGACGCCATCACCTCCCTCAGTCTAAGGGCCAGAGCTTTGGACAGGATCTTATAATCCGTGCACAGCAGCGAGACCGGCCTCCAGTTTTTAAGCTCCTGCAGGTCTCCCTTTTTTGGCAGCAGGGTTATTGCGGCCCTCCTGCAGCTCAGAGGCAGTCTGCCGGTCTTTAGACTTTCGTTTAGGACCTCTAGCAGATCTGGTCCTAGGGTGGACCAGAAGGACTTGTAAAAATCTGCAGGAAGGCCGTCCATGCCTGGAGCTCTGCCGCTCTGCAGGCTCATGGTGGCAGTGTGGAGCTCCTGCAGCGTCACCTCTGCTGCCAACTCCCTGTTGTCAGCCTCGCTGACCTGAGGGAGACCGCTGAGGAAGCTGCTGCACACATTTGGATTATTTGTCCACTCACTCTTAAAGAGGTCTCTGTAGAAACCGGCAGCATACTTCCTAATCTCAGATGAGTCTGAGACTTGGGAGCAGCTACCCGTACGTAAAGAGTGAATGGTCTTCCTTTGTCCATTTTTCCGCTCCAGCCCAAAGAAGAAGCGAGATGGGGCGTCCATCTGTGTGATGTTCATGAACCTAGATCTGACCAGAGCCCCCTGTGCTGAGACTCCCAGCAGGTTGGCTATGGCCGACTTTTTTGACTTGAGGGAGTCTAAAAGCCCTCGGTTTGCTGTGGAGTCTGCTAAGGTCTGCAGCTCCACCACCTGCGACTCCAGATCTTTCATGGACCGGGTTAAGTCTGTAGTGACACCACAAGTGAACTGCTGGCAGAGCTGCTTTATCTGGGTCTTACCAAAGTCCCACCACTGTTGTATGTTAGTGAAGGCAGGCCTGCTCTCTCTGTGGGACTCCCAAAAAAACTTAAAAGCAGTTCTAAAAGCCTGGTCATCTAAAAGGGCCGTGTTAAAATGCCAATAGGCGCTCTTAAAACGGATGTTTTTGATAAAAACATGACAGGAGACTAAAAAATGATCACTAAAACCCACAGGCTGAATAAAACACCTCTTAAAAATATTTAAATGGTGTTTAAAACAATAAAAGCGGTCCAGTCTGGCTAGAGATAAAACCCCCTCCCTACTGTGGCTCCAGGTGAACTGTCTGTGCTGACTGTTAAAAGCCCTCCACACATCACTCAGCTCATGGTTCTCCATAAGTTGTCTGAGTGTGCGAGATGAAGGAGGGTGTGGCTCAGGATGGTTCCTGTCCAGGGTTGGATTTATTGTGCAATTAAAATCCCCCCCTAAAAACATAAAACCATCATCCTCACAATTTTTAACACAGTCACTTAAAATGTTTAAAAACGCTACCCTGTCCACTGCATTAGTGGGAGTGTAGACATTTAAAAACACAAGTTTTACGTTTTCAAAGACAGCTTTAACTTTCAATAAAACACCTGGAACGACTTCATCAATAGTAAAAGAAAAAGGTAAAAAGGTCTGAGCAAATAAAATCCCCACTCCTCCACTCAGACTGGACCTGTGACTTAAAACCACCTCCCCTTTAAAAGCCCTCTTCCAGTCACTTTCATTGTCTACAGTGCTGTGAGTTTCTTGAACAAACATGACATCAATTCTTTTAGTCTCCATCAGTTTAAAAAGGGTGGCTCTTTTAAAATCAGACCTGGCACCGTTCAGGTTTAAGGTGCTGATGTTAAAATCACACATGGATAAAAAAAGAACAACAGTAAAAAGAGCAGTCAGTAAAAGATAAAAACATCTAACAATCCTCTTCATCATTGACGATTTGAGCTCTCACCTTCAGTATTAACTTTTTTAATCTGAATATCTCTTGCTCTGTTAAAATTTCCTCTCCATAGCTCTTCCTGGTGAGCGGCTTGGCTGAACTAATAAAAAGGTGCAGGTCGGGAAAGAACTCACCTACATTAGTCAGCCTGGCTCCTTTCGTTTGCTCCAGGAAGGCTTTAATTTTCTCGGGAGAGTAGTGAGACTGAGGGTCCAGCTGAGTCAGGAGGAGATCACTCTCTGACTCAGTGGACCTCTGGGAACTCGTTTTCTTTACTTTACTGTTTATTTTTCCACTTTCAATATTCTTTCTTTTCTGTGACATTTTGAGGAGATCGTCTTCTGACAGATCCTCCTCCATCATTTCTTCACACATATCGTTTGTCGTATTGTTCATTGATTCGTTAGTCGCAACCACGGGGACCGGCGCCGCGGGAGGATTCCCCGCGACGGACGGCCCCACCGGAGCAGAAAAAACCGGCCTTGCGACAACAACTGGGGTGCCCCACACGGTAACCGGGGCAGGGGTGACATCCGCGGGTGGATCTCCCCCCGGAGCCGCAGCCGCAGCAGCAACGGGCGGATCCCCACCCGGAGCCGCAGCAGCAACGGGCGGCCCTCCACCCGGAGCCGTAGCCGCAGCAACGGGTGGACCTCCACCCGGAGCCGCCGCCGCAGCAACGGGCGGACCCCCACCCGGAGCCGCAGCCGCAGCAACGGGCGGATCTCCACCCGGAGCCGCAGCAGCAGCAACGGCCGGACCCCCACCCGGAGCCGCAGCAGCAGCACCGGGCGGACCACCCGCCGGAGCCGCAGCAGCAGCACCGGGCGGACCGCCCGCCGGAGCCGCAGCAGCGGCACCGGGCGGATCTCCCCCCGCAGCAGCCCGCTGCGCTCCGCAGTCCTTCGGACAGGACCGGACCAAGTGCCCCTCGCCCCCACAACCAAAACATTTCATCGTTTCCGATGAAACAAAGACGACATAATTAAAACCATCAATTTTGAAAGAAAAAGACAGGTTCAGATCGGTGTTTCTTTCTTTTAAAACCATATAAACCTGTCTCCTGTGACAAACAACATGTTTTAATTTAAGGGATTTACATCCCAGCGACACCATTCTGATGGGTGAGACTATCTGTCCGTATTTTGACAGTTCTCTCCCCAACAATTCATTTTTTATGAACGGGGGAGCGTTTGAAATCATGATTTTCGTGGCCGGGTTGACGAGAGGGGAGACGGGAGTGAAGGTGTCTCTGATAACCACTCCCCTCTCCACCACCTCGCCAACCTTAGCCGTGCTATCTAAAAACATGACAATGGCCCCGTTCATGCGTGAGGCAGACCTAACACTGTCGTACCCCACCACCTCACCTACAGCCAGTCCAGCTTCCTCCACTGAACACTGCACTGCGGGGAAAAGCTTAATCGCATGTCTGCGAGTAAGCTTTTCAAAGTCGGCAGCCAGAGCCTCAGCGGCCGGCATTATGCCGCAGGCAGCACGCTGCCCCTCCAAACAATTACACACACACGTTCACACACAAACACAAAAACACCCCTTACACCCAAAAAAGACAAACAAACAACTCATAAACACACTCACACCGACGAAAAAGGAAATGTTTTTTTACAAACTTACGAAATTTGAAACAAAAACCAAACGCTCTCAGCTCCACCATTCACTCGCACCCAGCACACTCACTCCCAGCATGCACTCCGAGAGAGAGAGAGATTTTTGATTGATTTTTAAAATCTACTTTATTTGGCATTCATTTTTCAACTGTAAACAATGTACAAGTTAAAAAATTAAAATGCAACCTTGATAAATAAATAAATAAATAAATAAAACATTTAAATGAGGAAATCTGCAAACAATAGTTCTCCAGCTGTGACCGAACACAACACATTTTGGAAACACCATATATCTTTAAAAGAGTCTAGGTCCCCTGCGGTTTTATAAAAACTAAAATCCACCAGCAGTCTGGCCTTAATCATGTTCACACACACAGGGACCGACTCCACCTGCAGGTTTTCCTCCACCATTCTCTTCCTGGTCACATACACTGCCATCTTAGCCTGCCCTAAAACAAAGTTTAAAAGCTGGCTCTTGTGTTTTTGCTGGCGAGTGTATTTAAAACCACAAATAAAAACCTGCTTACTAAAACTCTCTTTAAAACTGGTAAAAACAACTTGTAAAAACAGAAACAGTGCTGACAGACGGTGACACTCATAAAAACAGTGGAAAATTGTCTCTCTTAAGCCACAGAACGGGCATTTGTCCTCCACAGCATCATTTATCATGGACACAAAGGCATTTACCGCTATGATGCCGTGGAGCAGCCTCCACTGTAAGTCTCCGTGTTTTTTGCACAGTGGAGGCTTATAGAGAGACCTCCACTGAGGCCTGGATCCCAGGTCCAGCTCTAAAAAAGTCCTCCAAGGAGTGTCTGTTTGTCCATCGAGTTTATTCCGGTTAAGTGTCTTTACCAATAGTTTATAAAGCGTTTTTCCCGGTGCTCCCTCCAGGGAAACCGGGTGTGCTGCCTGCAACAGAGGCCCCGAGCAGTCTTTTAAGTCCAAAGCCAGAAAGGTGGCAGGAAAAGGGTCCTCCATGCTGGGGGGGGGGGGGGATCTGTGTGTGATATTTTTTAAAAGCAGGGTGTCTTGACTGGTCAGTTTGTTTCTCCAGTGGTCAAGAACTTTTTGTATTACCCTGGTGGATCTCAGGCCCAGCTTAACAGCCAGCCCAGTAGGGTCCTCCAGCTGGGGCCCAGCTAGCTCCACCACCTGACCCAACGTGGAGACGCCTGCAGTCTGCAGCAGCCTGGTCAGGGAGGGTCCTGCCCAGCTTGGGTGGTCCAGCACCGCCCCATACAGGATGGGCTCCTGCAGTAGCCAATAAAGGGAGTCCGCCTGCTGCTGCCTCTCTTTTTTAAGCAGGTTCCAAACACTAAAAACACTTTTATAAAAACCAGGAAGAGATGGTGAAAGGACCTTTCCATCATTCATTAAAAACAAATTAAAATCAAGACCCAGGCTGTTAAAATGTCTCAGGATGCACCGGGATAAAGGTCTCCACAGAGTATCCTCTGGCCCAGTCAGTAACCTTTGTATGAACTGTTGTCTGAAGGCAGCGCCTCTGCTGGCCAGATGGACCAGGCCCTGGCCACCCTCCTCTTTTGGAAGGAAGAGGACACTCTGTGGGACCCAGTGCATCCTGTCCCAAAAGAAATCAACTAAAACACGTTGTACCTCTGCCAGGAGAGAAACTGGGGGATCGACACAGGACAGCCGGTGCCACAGGGCAGACGAGACCAGGTTGTTCAGGATCAGGGTGCGACCTCTGTATGACATTTTTGGTAAAAGCCATTTCCACTTGTTGAGGCGCCCCTTCACCTTCATGACAAGGTTCTCCCAGTTTTTCTTTTTATGGGTCTCGTCTCCCAGAAAGACCCCAAGATACTTGAGTCCTCCTCTTTTCCAGTGTAGGCCCCCGGGCAGCCTGAGCCGACCCCCCAGCTCCTCCCCAACCATCAGAGCCTCGCTCTTCCCCCAGTTCACCTTTGCAGAAGAAATAAAACCAAAATCATTCACAGTATCAGTTAAAACATCAATGTCTCTTTGTGTATTGACCAACACGATAAGGTCATCAGCATAAACAGACAGTTTAAAAGACACATCACACTGGGGGAAACACACACCGTTTAAATTATTCCTAAGTTTATGGAGCAGAGGCTCGATGGCCAGAGAGTACAACATCCCAGAGAGAGAGCAGCCCTGCCTCACCCCTCTCTGGACGCCAAACGGAGCACTCAACCCGCCATTTATCTTCAGGACACTCGCAATGTCATTATAGAGAACCCGGATCATGGCTATAAAGCCTTGGTTGAACCCAAAGGCAGCCAGAGTCTGCCATAAATACTGGTGTTCAACCCGGTCAAAAGCCTTTTCCTGGTCTATGGAAATAAGACCAGTTTCTACAGCCAATGAACTGGAGAGGTCCAAAACATCCCGAATTAAAGTGACATTATCACTTATGAGCCTGCTTGGCACACAGTAAGTCTGGTCAGGGTGGATGATGGACGCCATCACCTCCCTCAGTCTCAGTGCCAGAGCTTTGGACAGGATTTTATAATCCGTGCACAGCAGCGAGACCGGCCTCCAGTTTTTCAGGTCCTGTAGGTCTCCCTTCTTCGGCAGTAGGGTGATGACGGCCCTCCTGCAGCTCAGAGGGAGTCTTCCAGTCAGGAGACTTTTGTTTATAACCTCCAGCAGGTCCTGTCCTATAATGGACCAAAAAGACTTATAAAAGTCAACAGGAAGGCCGTCCATCCCCGGTGCTCTGCCATTTTGTAAGCTGGTCAGCGCAGTGAGGAGCTCCTGCAGAGTCATCTCTGCTGCCAGCTGGGAGTTTGTGTCAGCACTGACCTGAGGGAGACCACTGAGGAAGCTGGTGTGCACATCTGGATTATTTGTCCACTCACTCTTAAATAGGTCTCTGTAGAAACCGGCAGCAAACTTCCTGATCTCAGAAGAGTCTGAGACTTCAGAGCTGCCACCCGTGCGTAAAGAATGAATGGTCTTCCTTTGTCCGTTTTTTTGCTCCAGCCCAAAGAAAAACTGGGAGGGCGCGTCCATCTGTGAGATGTTCATGAAGCGAGACCTGACCAGAGCTCCCTGTGCTGAGACACCCAGCAGGTTGGCTATGGCCGATTTTTTTAACTTGAGGGAGTCTAAATGCCCTCGATCTCCTGTAGAAGCTGCTAAAGACTGCAGTTCTCCGACCTGTCTCTCCAGATCCTTCATTGACCGGGTTAAATCTCTCGTGACATTGCGAGTGAACTGCTGGCAAAGTTGTTTGATTTGGGTTTTCCCAAAGTCCCACCACTGCTGAATGCTGGGGAAGGCAGGCCTGCTCTCTCTGTGGGAAAACCAGAACAACTTAAAAGCAGTTCTAAAAGCCTGGTCTTTTAAAAGGTTCGTGTTAAAATGCCAATAGGCGCTCTTTAAACGAACATTTTTAATAAGAACAGAGCAGGAGACAAGACAGTGATCAGTAAAACCCACAGGCTGAATAAAACACCTTTTAAAAATATTAAAATGGTGTTTAAAACAATAGAGGCGGTCCAGTCTGGCCAGAGATAAAAGGTTTCCCCTTGTGTGACTCCAGGTATACTGTCTGTGATTACTGTTAAAAACCCTCCACAGGTCAGACAGCTCGTGCTCTTCTATCAGCTGTCTGAACCTGTGGGATAAAGCAGGGTGTGGTTCCGGATGATTCCTGTCTAAGGTTGGATTAACCTACAGATAAAATCCCCCCTTAAAATCATAAAATCATCACTACCACCAGCTCTAACAGTATCGCTTAAAATGTTTAAAAATGCCACCCTATCCACCCCACTGGTGGGCGCGTAGACATTTAAAAACACAAGCTTCACACTATCAAAAACAGCAGTGACCTTTAATAAAACACCTGGGATGATTTCCTCAGTCACACACGAAACAGGTAAAAAACTTCTGGCAAATAAAATCCCCACCCCTCCACTAAGACTGGACTTATGACTTAAAATCACCTCCCCATTAAAAGCCATCCTCCAGTCACTCTCGTTATCTGCTGTGCTGTGGGTTTCCTGTACAAGCATCACATCAATTCTCCTCATCTCCATCAGTTTAAAAAGAGCAGCTCTTTTAAAATCAGCCCTGGCTCCGTTCAGGTTTAAAATGCTGATGTTAAAATCACACATTGGTGGAGAAAAGTTTAAAAAGAACAAAACTGTGATAAAAAACGTCAAGTAAAAGCACCTATGTTTAAAAATCATCTTCATCATCAATGATTTTTGCTTTCACTCTGACTAATAATTTTCTTAAACGATAGATTTCCTTGTCTGTGAGCACTTCTTCCGACTTTCCAGACTTCCTGGTGAGAGGCCGAGCTGACTGAATGAACAGTCTCAGGTCATCAAAGTGATCCTCCACTGCAGGAAGTCTGGCACCTTTTGTAATCTCTAAAAACTTTTTTATATTGTCAGGAGTGTACAGGTGAGTGTGCTCCTCCTCCTGAGTGAGGCAGAAGTCACTCTCTGCCTCTGCTGCAGCCTTCACCTCCTTCCCCACTCTCCTGTTCTTTGATGCAGAGGCTACACACTCAAGACTTTTTCTTTTTTGTGAGATTTTAAAAATCTCCTCATCAGACATTTCCTCATCATTAAATTCCATAATTGTTGTGTCATTATCACTGTTTTCAATACAACTATCAGTTTGTTTGTTTTCTTCACTTGTTATTTGTTTTTCACTTTCGGACTTTTCATTTGAAGCAAGATCAGCGCTCATGGAGTCCACCTCGACCGGGGCAGCCTCCGCGGGCGTCGGGGCAGACTCCGCTACCGCCGCGGGCAGCGGAGCGCCCCCCGGCTCCCCGGTAGCCACCGCGGCCGGCGCCGCCGTCTCAGACGGCGGAGCACTCGGCGCGGCAGCCCCGGGTGCCGGCCGGCGCTCCGCTCCCGCAGCGGCAGCCGCAGGCCGCCGCCCCGCCCCTCCAGCCGGACAAGAGCGGACTAAATGCCCCTCCGCTCCGCAACCAAAACATTTCATGGTCTCCGACGAAGCGAAGACCATGTAGTTAAAGCCCTCCACTTTAAAAGAAAAGCTCAGGTTGAGATCACTTGTCGTGTCTTTGAGGATCATGTACACCTGTCTCCGGTGACACACGACATGCTTCAGCTGCGGTGACTTGCAGCCCAAAGACACCATTTTTATCGGGGAGACGAGCTGGCCATAGCGAGACAACTCTTTAGCCAGCACTTCATTCTTAATGAACGGCGGAGCATTGGAGATTGTTATCTTCGTGGACGGACTAACGAGGGGGAGAACGGGAGTGAAGGTGTCGTGTAACACTACACCGTTCTCCACCACTTCGCTAACCTTAGCGGTGCTATCCAGGAAGATAACAATGGCTCCGTTCATGCGGGAGGCAGACTTAATACTACTATATCCCACCACTTCTCCCACTGCAAGCCCAGCTTCCTCCACAGAACATTGCACAGCCGGGATGAGTTTGACGGCATGACGACGGGTCAGCCGTTCAAACTCCGAGGCAGCCGTAGCTACCACCGGCATTATATTAAACAAAAATACACCACCACCAAACCACCAAACACCACAAAAAACACCTCTAACTAAAGACAAACTGTGAACACATAAACACACCAAACAAAAAGAAGGAATAAAGTTAGAAAAACTCACTCACACCGCTGAAAAAGTTCAGCACGCACCACGCTCTCAGCACTCACCACGCTCCCAGCACTCCGTCCTCCATTCACACAGAGAGAGAGAGAGAGAGAGAGAGAGAGAGAGAGAGATTCCATGGGAGACAGCAGCAAACAACATGAGCTCCTGAAGATTATCTCTTCTTTTTGTCTTGAAATTAGATAAACTTTCAACTTTTTCTCAAATTCTGAAGAGGAAACACTTCTGGAGGAATTACCTCCCAGAAAGAAGAAAAACTGAACAGGAAAACACCAAAGAAAACTTGAAAAAGCCATCTGAACAGAGGAGAGCATCAGAGAAGTCCAGCCAACTGACCAACTGACAGTTGGCCAAAGTGTCCAGAAGACAACAAACAGGAAGAGGAACACAGCCAGAGCAGGAAGTGAGTGAGGGCACCAGACACAACACAGCCTGCACCAGGACATAGAAGAACAAAAAATACCTACAAACTAATTTAAGTTAGTTTGGAGTTAATGCTAAAAGCTAACAACTAGCTAAAAGCTAACAAACAAGTTTGAAAAGCCTTAGCAACGGTTACTAAGGGATTGGAACAACAGCCATGCAGCCTCAGCATAGTCCTGGAGCCTCAGACACAGCTCACATAGAAGCAGTTCCTCTTATATACCCACAAGAGCTCAAAAATGAAAGTGCCAGGAAGGCACACAAACAGAAGACATTGAAGGAAAGACCAGAGACACTCTTCTCTGACTCCTTCAAGAATGGAGACACCAGCAACCTGATATTCTTCACAGAGCAGCCACTGGCATGGCACTCTGCTATAAAGACCCACTACCCCTCTGTGAAGAAGGAGGGCATCTGTAATGGCTGGAAGCTGAAGGTCAAAGAAGTGAGCTTGAGAGAGAACTGGTCCAGCTGAGAGAACTAACCAGCCATCAGCTGAGCCAGGAGGATGCCTACAACCTCAACACGGAGCTGAGCAGACTGAGACAGGACAGAAAACTGAACCAGACCGCGCTAAACACCCTGAGGTCTGAGATCAGAGAAATACAGCAGCACCAGGCAAACCACGTGGTAGCACTGAGCGCCCTGACAGAGGAGGTGAAGGAGCTGAGACAGGAAAGACAGAGCCACAGGAGAGAACTGGCATCTCTGTCACAGAAACACCAGGAGACAGACAGAGTCACCCCAAACCTATCAGGACAGCAGGACTCACAGCAAGACCACAACCAGGACCCTGGGAGCCCCACCCAGAGACACCAGGACAGAGAGACTCCACCCACTCAGAGACAACAGGACAGAGAGGCTCCACCCACCCAGAGACACTTCGACAGAGAGGCTCCACCCACCCAGAGACACCTGGACAGAGAGACCCCACTCACCCAGAGACACCAGGACAGAGAGACTCCACCCACCCAAAAACACCAGGAAAGAGAGACTCCACCCACCCAGAGACACCAGGACAGAGAGACTCTATCCACCGAGCAGCTCCACCCCAGCCAACTGGTGGAATCCACCCGTCCACCCAGACCGGCACAGCAGCCAGACATAGCCATCCTAATTGACTCCAATGGAAAATTCTTAAATGAAAAAAAACTTTTCCCCAACCACCAAGTGGCCAAACTCTGGTGCCCAACCAGCCAACATGCCATGGAGATGCTGTCAGAGGAGTGTCTGGGTTCTCCCAGTCACATCATCATTCACACCGGCACCAACGAGCTGAGGACGCAGCAGGAGAGAGTGTCAGAGTCACTCAAAGGAGTAATAGAGAAAGCCTCCAACACGTTTCCCAACAGTAGAGTGGTGATATCAACCCTGCTGCCCAGGAAAGACTTCCACCCTGATACCATCCACAGGATCAACAGCAGCGTTTCCAGAGACTGCGCCCTGAGGCCGAATGTCCAGCTGGCCCACCACCCCACCCTGGACATCAGCTGCCTTCATGACCACGTCCATCTGTTAAAAAACACAGTTCCAATCTTCGCCCGTACACTGAAGGACGTCGCTCTCAACCGAGACCAGTCCACCCCCCTCACAAGAAACAGGTCGGTCCGCAGCACCCCAAGACTGCCAACCAGACCATCCAGACCATCCAGACCACCCACACAGAGACCATACCATCTTCATACCTCTACACAACGACCACACCAGGAGAGCTACGGACCCCCTCACACCAGACCAGGGCCCCTCCTGCCCCCAGGAGCCCCATCCCGGCACCGTCACCAGGAGCCACACCCTGCCCCACTGAGCTATGCTCAGGTGGTAAGGAGAGCAGCAGACCCCCCACTTACCCTCCCAACCTCCAACCTCACCCCCACACCTCCACACAGCCAGCTGAGAGACATCCATCACATGCTCAGCCTGCTCAGTAGACAACCCTAGAGTGTTTACCCACATATTTACTAAATTATAGATGTTAAAGGGTTATAATATTATTAGGTCTATTAACAATAAGGATTGGAAGTTTGTCTCATTTTACCACAGAAAGCTACATGTTGAGTTTAATACCTAATGATATCTAAGTCGTTTGTTATCTCACGTTGGAACATCCAGGGTCTGAGGTCTTCTGCTTTTGGCCTTAAGAGCAAGACCCCAGACTTTAAGAAAGAGTTGAAAAACGCAGATATCATTATTTTGCAGGAGACTTGGAATAGAGGAGACATGCCCACTGGTTGTCCTTTAGGATACAGAGAAATAATATTCCCATCAACCAAACTGAGAAGTGTAAGCCAAGGCAGAGATTCAGGAGGGATGTTGATCTGGTACAAGACGAACCTCACCCACTCAATTGAATTGCTCAAAAAAGGAGATTTCTCAATTTGGATCAAAATAAAAAAAGAGGTGGTCTCCACAGACAGAGACATATTCATGTGTACAGCCTATATCCCCCCACCAGAGTCCCCTTACCATAATGAAAACAGCTTCTCCATCCTTGAAGATGACACAGCTTCACAACATTAATTTTAACTTTTCATTTACTGATGTCTCCATGACATCTGAGCAACAGAGTCCCTGAGGGCGGCCCAGGTTGTGATGGAAAGCTTCAGAAACAACAACTTATTTGGAGCTTGTGCAGTGGTGGAAAGTAACTAAGTACATGAACTCAAGTACTGTACTAGGGTAAAATTTTGAAGTACTTGTACTTTACTTGAGTAATTCCATGTTATACTACTTTAAACTTCTACTGAACTATATTTCAGAGCGATTTATTCCACTTCATTTGGTAACTTTAGTTACTTTACTTGTTCCACCTCTGAGTTTGTGTAATTAAATGGTTTGAAACTTTTGTTCCCGAAGTTTAAGATTGAACATTAAAATTAAACGTATATTTTTCTTTTCAATCATTTGTAGAGTTTTCTGAGTAAATATATGTGGCTGGAGTTTAATTTTGAAGCACAGCTAATACGCTGTCCCGGAGGCTTTATTCTTTGCTGTGGCGAACGTCACACATTGAGCAAGATTTAAAGTTTTGAAAAAAACAAAACTTGTCCAGAACAAACTTGTGGCCACTGACTTCTGTGCTGTATTGTATATCAAATTGGAAAGTAAATGGCGCTCTACAAAATTGGAGGAATGTCGCTTAGTTTGGCAAGAAAGTCTAAAAACATATAGGAAGGCCCTCCGTAATGCCAGAGCAGCCTATTACTCATCTTTAATAGAGGAGAATAAGAACAATCCTAGATTTCTTTTCAGCACAGTAGCCAGGCTGACAGAGAGCCAGAGCTCTATTGAGCCATGTATTCCTATAACCATCAGTAGTAACGACTTCATGACCTTCTTTAATGACAAAATAATAACTATTAGAGACAAAATCAACCCGCTTGGCACCAATTCTTCAAACCCAGGAACCTTAGAAACAACTGTACGACCTGATATGTTCTTGGACTGCTTTTCTTCAGTTGACCTTAACAAATGTACCTCTACTATTTCAGCATCAAAGCCTTGTCTCCTAGACTCTATTCCAACTAGGATACTTAAAGAAGTGTTACCTTTAATTAGCACTCCTGTATTAGATATGATTAAAGTGTCTTTATCAGCAGGTTATGTACCACAGTCTTTTAAAATAGCTGTAATTATACCTCTTCTTAAAAAGCCCAGTCTTGATCCAGAGGTACTAGCCAACTATAGACCTATATCTAACCTTCCTTTTCTCTCTAAGATCCTCAAGAAATTAGTCGCCAATCAGTTGTGTGACTTTTTACATAATAATGAGTTATTTGAAGACTTCCAGTCAGGAATTAGAATGAATCATAGCACTGAGACAGCACTGGCAAAAATTACTAACGACCTTCTAATAGCTTCAGACAAAGGACTTGTCTCTGTACTTGTTTAACTAGATCTAAAAGCGCATTCACACTGTCCATCCGTACCGTGCCCAAACAGGCTTTACGGGTAAAGCCTAGTTCTTTTGACCATAGTGAGTGCAACCGCACCGCGCCTAGCGGCAGCCCGCTTGCCAACCACGGACCGTTTAGGAGAGGTGGGCTTTTGTAAAGCACATTTGCACGTGTACGAGCACGGGCGTGCGCACGTGTACGTGCACCAGCACGAGGCCTACAGCAGCTCTAATGTCATTTTATGTGCACCTGTTCGGACATAGAAAAAAAAAAAAGACGGACCATGCGCGGACATTTAAAACAATGGCGGCGAAAGGTTCATGTTGGTGTGATGTGGAGGAGGAGTGTTTACTGCAGAATTGGTCGGATGAAAATATTCAAAAACAGTCGGAAAAGACGCAAAAAAACTCTGAGGTCTATGGAAAGATTTGTAAACAAAGCGGCGCATCGCGATGACGTTGATCATTGCGTGTGCGTGTTACGACATGATGACGTATAGGCAGCAAGGAAGCATTCGCCGAGGTCCAGGTAGTGTGAGTACAAACGGGCCTGTCCCTGGGGGGGAGAGGGAGGGGGGGGACAAGTACCCAAAAGCCCGGGGCATGGTACGGACGGACAGTGTGAGTGCGCCCTTAGTGCTGCCTTCGACACTATTGACCATCGCATCCTGCTACAGAGACTGGTGCATCTAACTGGCATTAAAGGAGTAGCATTAAGCTGGTTTAAGTCATATTTATCAGATAGATCTCAGTTTGTACATGTTAATGACAAATCCTCCATGCACACCAAAGTCAGTCATGGAGTCCCACAGGGTTCTGTCCTTGGACCAATTCTATTCACCTTATATATGCTTCCCTTAGGCAATATTAAAAGGAAGCACTCATAATACTTACTAATGTCTTTCTATTTATTCTTTGTATTCATACTTTTGATATTAGTAGCCTTAAGCTCTTCTTTACTTATTGTGTAAATTCTATAATATAGCATATCCTTCTGCCATTTAAACTATTCATTTTGAAAAATACAAAAACATTTCCCCATAATTAGGCATTAAATGACTAAAATAGACCCACTGTTTTGTTCATATATCAAAAACACAACATTTTATTTATTATTCTATTTCTTTTACCCTCCTGTTGTCCTCATTTTCTGTATACACCCTGTGTCCTCCGGGTCAAAATGACCCGTCTTCACTAAACCCCTAATATAAGCAGCTTAATTGAATTTAAACACCAAATTTCATCCTGCTTGAAGAAACAACTTGTCATTCACCACAAAATGTGTGAATAACTGCATTTTCCCTCTTCACTTCATTTCTATAGCTTAAGAAAAGAAAAAAAATGTGCAAAAAGGAGTTTTGAATGCATTTTTATTTATTTTATTTATTGTATTTATTTTATTTATTACTGGTCTTCAAACGGTCATCGGTCATCAAATGGTAGCAGTCTTGAGTAGGTGTGAAAGACTTTGAGTGGCATTGTGGCTCGGAAAATTGGCCTTCCACTCTCTGCATACCATAGACTAGCTGCAGCCTCACGTTGGGACCTGCACACCGGCTAAGATTAGCAGCCCTCAGTAGGCCTGCAGGTCAGTCTCATCCATCTTTTTCCAGCTGTCTCCGTATTTGCGAAAACCCTCAAGATTTTTTATCTCCAGGATTATTTTTTCTATTGCTGGTGTGATAAACAGGTAGAATGTAGAGACAAATTCATGGGCATGAGAACAGCATACCTTGTGGGTCCTGGGGTCATCTTTATGACGTTTTGTTCTGTAGCCTGCCGTGTTGGTCATATGCTGCTGAGGACCATGTTATCTTGCCATTTTTTGAAAGGAAAGTCTCTCTTCCAGCTTCAGGGTTTTCTTCTTCTTCTGAAGATGATTCATCATGCTCTGGGTTGTATTCCTCCCCATCTTCTTCTTCTGATACATCCTCCACTTCTTCTTTTGAATCAGAGTTGTCTTGCTGGACATCTGAAAAAATCAGCTCTAGAGCCACTTCAGCGTTATATCGCACACTCATGGCTTCAGCCCAGACAGAGTTTGGGGCCCTGTCATCTGCAGCACCTTTATAATCTCTGGAAATCCACAGAAAAGGAGCTCTGCAGTCTGCGATAACGCCTTTGTGTTGTTTACGTCTGCTACTGTCTTGTTCACGTCTACTACTGATTGATCTGAGACTGATCAAAGGCACAGCAGTCCGCGAGAAGACCACATGATTTGTCTTGTTTACGTCCGCTACTGATTGACTAAAACAACTAAAACATTCTGTGGTTTGTAAATAACTCTGTGACCTTGATTTCAACTCTTTTGCCTCACAGGTCATTTTGACCCGAAGACCACCTTTGTACCTTTTTTTGTACAGTTTACATGGAAATGTGATTGAAAGCAACATTTCACTTTTTCTACTGTTGGTGCCAATCTAGGAAAAGTCATAAAATTTCAGGTTAAAAAAATATCGTTTAGGGGATTTTTTTTTTTTTTTTAACACAGTGGTGGGTCATTTTGACCCGAGGACAACAGGAGGGTTAAGTATTTTCTAATTCCTGCAAAAATATCTGCAATAAAAATCAAGAATTTTGTAGAATTTAGTTCTGGAAATGCTGCACATATTTCATATTTCATTTCATTAGAAAATGCCTTTAAATCTAACATTTAGAAAACGCCTGCTCATTATCGTCTCAGTGTTTTCTTTTTTTCTTTTTTATGCAGATAATATTCTTTAAACTTCACACCAAAGGAAAAAAAAAATCTCATCAGTCCATCTGACTAGAAACCAGTTCATGAACTCTACCACAAGTCAATGAAGTCAGTGGTTGGTTTAAATTCAACAGCATTAGCAGTAACTTGTATTTTTCTGTGGACGTAACTACAAAACTAGTCCTGCTTGAGTTTATCAGCTGCTTGAATCTGACCCCCAATCAGGATAATTTATGTTTGAGGTGATTTCACTGTGATATTAGTGTGATGTTCTTTAATCATAAGTTGCCTAAATTAAGAGTTCCTTACATTTTATACTTAATATTTAAATTTTAGTCTCTTTTTAACCTGGAAATCATTTCAGTTTGCTCACTAGTGTGTGCTTATGTCACATTTTATACTGACTGAGGGGGTTTCCAACAGAACCAATGACCAGCCTTCACCACACGTTTTGGCACCGACCAACATTTTTATTCTTTAGAACTTTCTTTAAAAAAAAACAAAAAAAAAAAAACAGGCCATCAATGTCAAATCTGTACTGTAAAGCCTTTTTTTTTTTTTTAATGACCTTTACTGAATGTATTTTTTAATTTCTAAATGATTTTTCTCAACATCTGGACAGAGATACTCAGCATCTAAAGTTTAGGTTTCAATCCTAGGATGACTTTTTCTTTCTATATAAATCTACAATGATTTGTATTGTGATGACATGGGGAAAATCCTTTTGAAATATAATTTCCCAGTTGTAAATAACACAAAAACATACATCACATAAGTTTATGTAGTCTCAACTAGAAAAACAAACTCGGTTGATATTCAACAATGTAAAGTAACTTAGACTTAGACTTCTCTTTATTGATCCTTTGGGATGAACTCCCACAAGGAAATTGAGTTTCCAGCAGTTTACAAAAACACATAAAATACAGTATAGGATAACCAATAAACTCTTACGGTAGTTTGTTTTATACTTTCTGTATTTATTTAGCTAACAGCCCAGAAGTGAAGTGTGTTGCCGTCCCCCACATCCAGACAATGTGTGACAATGTGCTCATTCAGTGTCAGTATGATTTAAGTGTCAAACGTAATGCACATTCTACAGGTTTAGATTTAGTTAGCCAGAACTCTTTCTGCTGTTACTTGCATAGTTTCCATTAAGAGTCCTTTGAACGTACCATGTTCACCTGTTTAGCATGCAGACCATAATCAGTAGAACTTGCATGTTTACATTCGTCATAAATTAAAATAGTCTGTACTCTGTCAGCCCACAGAGTTCTACCAGTTATACCTGAATGATGTTTTAAACCTTCCTACCTCTATGTTTAATGAAGGTCTGAACAGAGGCTGTATGGGGGAATCTGTCAGACAGTGAACGCACCATAGAAACTACTATTCACCCACATGCCCTTCTAATGCAGCACAATAGTCGACCTAAATGAAGGCGCTCTTCTTTAGAAATGCTCCACAAGTTGAACACAAATGAAAAAGCTCAACAGTCGAGTTTTAGAGTGATCACTTCTTACTGTCCTCTGAAGTGTTGATTCATTTCATTCAAAGACATTAAACATAGTTTACAACCATTTATGTCAGAACCAGACTGGCAAAGCCAGACTGGCAAAGCTATAAATATAACATTCATACATGAACAAACATCATTACAATAATAAAGCTGATTGTATTTAACATTGTCATAATAATGGAAGTAAAATCAAAGTACAGCAGAGCCTCTGTTTGATCAGTAACTAGATAGTTTTCCCATGATAACTAGATAGTTAATTTGAGATAATAAATGAAACGTGATAGTCCTGAGATTTCCATCACTCCGGACATGTGATGCCTCCTAAAGACTTCTCAAATCTTGAAGAACACTGAGGAAAACGCTGACACATGATTTCAGACCCAACAATTCCCCCGTAGAGTACTGTGGCAAAGAAAACCTTCCCCTCTAACAGGCAGGAATGTCAGACAGACCCATATCTGTGGAGGACGGACATCTGTCTGCACCGGTTGGGGAGGAAAAAAAGAAGAGAGAAAGAGAGAAAAGAGAGATGGACAGAGAGAGACAAGGACAGACACAAAGACAGAGACAGACACACTTCCAGTAACTATGATAATATCTATAGTACTGTGATTATGACTTATATGTTATGGGAGTTAATACAGCAGAATAGTAGAAACAAGCACAGATAAGGTGATAGAATATAATAATAATTATGGTGGCAAACATGATCAATGATGAGTAGCAGCAACAGCAGCTACGACACAGCGAGACATACCACTGATGGTGCCTCTATGGCTACAAATTCCATAGTTTATTAGACTAGTGATAGTATATATGACTAATAGTTATAAATGAAGCAGGATGTGTCATGCAAGACCACGGCGGCAGCCACCAGCGCAATCAGCAGAGACCGGCGAGACAACAAAGAACAAACAACACCGGGGAAGAAGTTGAATTAGTAACAGGCATTGATAAGACATGAATGAAACAGACAGAGGGGAGAGAAGCTCAGAGTATCAGGAAAAGTATTATCCCCCAGCAGACTAGGCCTATAGCAGCAGAATTAAGCAGAACAAAATCATTTAAAGAATAACAACATAGCTGAGGGCTCGTGAATTTTATCTAAAAGGAAAGTTTTAAGTTTACTCTTAAATAAGGGGACAGTGTCTGCCTCCCGAATAACACTTGGGAGTTGGTTCCACAGGAGAGGAGCTTGGTAGCTGAAGGCCCTGCCTCCCATTCTACTTTTGGAGACTCTAGGAACGACGAGTAGCCCTGCATTCTCAGAGCGCAGCGATCAAGTCGGATAATGCGGTATTCTGAGCTCTTTAAGATACGACGGAGCCTGACCAATAAGCGCTTTGTACGTAAGGAGAAGGATTTTAAATTCTCTTCTAGATTTTACAGGTAGCCAGTGCAGAGAAGCTAATACAGGAGAAATATGTTCTCTTCAATTTGTTCTGGTTAGTACACGAGCTGCAGCATTTTGGACCAACTGGAGACTCTTAACAGACTTATTGGAGCAGCCTGATAATAAGGGGTGCAGTAGTCCAGCCTAGAAGTAACAAATGCATGGACTAGTTTTTCTGCATCTTTCTGAGACACATTAAATATATCTATATCACCATATAGATTTGTGATGGTGATCCATATTCTCCTGCTCCTCTGACATTGTTACACTGAACAATGTTTCCTGCTGATGATTGATGAATGATTTAAAAGACTACACTGTTGTTGGTTTTTATCAAGATCTGAAATGTTATCACGAGATAATAGATAAAATAAAATGGATGTGATGTTTGACCCTTTAGGGCTACCGTAGTTTACTGAACATCTGAATCGTGTTATATTTTGGTTTGAATCTAATAAAATCTTTACTTCTCCTAATGGATGACAGAACATCTTCATTTCTACACGTTTGTGAAACGATATAACTGATAGAAAGAATAATAGTTGAAGGGGAATCTACTGTAAGATCCTACAAAGTAAAGTCACAAGTATTTAAGGAGAACGGAGCAAACACTGGACAAAATCTAAGGAACAAACATTAATGAGACCAATTCATCTTTCACTGTTTCAAGTAGTTATGTGTGATTAATTATATTTTTTCTTATGAGCCTAGTAATCAAAACCTTAACTTTCTGTGTCTAATGATCTACTCTCACTGCAAAACCCTAATTTTCCCTATTGACACCAATACTTATTCTTACTAAATGTTCCTATATGTACTGTATATGCAAGTGTATGTATGTGTTGAACATTATCATCATGTTCATTCTAAGTTCAATTAACGGTGTCATCTAGTGTGGATGTTTTTATCTTTAATTTCTAATTTGTGATTTTCAAATGCTCTGACCTTCCTCCGCTGTCTTTATGGCCTGTTCATGGGGGAACCATGAAAAAACCCCAAGCAGAAACACGCAACCAGGACTTCTCTGGATCTTGTCCCAGTCTCCTTCTTTCTCTCCTTCTGCTGTTGTCTTGATGAGGCCATCTTTGTCCAGGATTCTGTGCCCCATTCTGCTGGTATAGCGAACCAAATGGCCAGTCGAATGTTGCGTTCACACCTCTCCAGCTCCCACCTCCTTGCAATCTTTTAGTTCCTCTGGCTGCCATGTCCTGAACACAAGCTCTTCAGCGTTCAATTCAACTGAACATCTGGTGCCGTGGACATCTGTTTCCTTTTCTTCAGGCCAGTAGTCAAAAAAGAAGTTGCTGTTTGGAGAGAGAACTTTTCTGGAGAAGCAATGCTAACTTTTTCCTTGTTTCAGTCTGTTTTCCTTCTTTACTGGTTTTGTGACAACTGACACAACAGATGCGGGTTCAGTCTCCCCTCCCCCTCATTGTCAGAGTCCTTCTGGGAATATGCATATGGGCTTGATGGAGGGGCTGCATGGCTTGGACACATTAGGAGGAGGCCCTGTCTTTTATCCCTAATCTCTGCTCCTCATCATTCATTCACTTCTCTTTCTGTCACACATACTTATTTCTTTAATTTCTTGTCTTTCTATAACTGAGTTTGCTTTCCTCCTATCTTTCCCTACTCACTGTCCCTTTCTCTCTCATCACTTTACCCTCTTCACTATATATATACCTAAACATGTGCCTCATAAAAGAAGAAAAAACAAACAAACCAAAAAAAAAACTCTTAGTCTAGTAATGCCAAAATGGAAGCTCTCAACCACATTAACCCATTTATCTGCTATAAATTTAGCAGGATCTGTAAAAATGTTAACTTTCCCATTTGTTTCCCATTTTTTTATTGACTCACTGGGATGTGCTTTTACTTTCAATGGGCTTATTGTTCACTCAGACAGATTTCACACATGCTGATCTTTCCATCCGAACATGGTTAGATCTTATCACACATACAATTACTTTGGATAATCTTTCAGCCAGGTGGTTTGTACGACACATTCGTTCAGAGCAACGCACCCTTTAATATCCAAACTGGATATTTAGACACTGAAATGAGTTACCCCAAAGTTTATTTTTCTTACCACATTCATACGCCCATTTTATTGTAGTTGGGAATCCCTACACTCATGCAAATTATATTTGCATTTTAAAAATTTCTACTCCTTTAAAGAATTGATTGATCATTCATTTTCTCCCTAAATGCTTGCATGTATTTTCCAAAACACTTCTCTGTTCTCGTCAACAGGGGTCAATGCCGGTAATGCCGTTCTAGTAAAGGAAGCTTCTACACAGACTCAAGTCTGTGCGCCTTCACTCTCAGGGTTACCCCAGAACGTGCATCACTTTTCCCATTTCACTTAAAAACAGCTACAGAACTAAACCGCCCTATGTTGTCCCACAGAAATGTGTATTCCTCAGAATACAGTCTGATGTCAAAGTGGATATAAACATGAACCTTCCACACTTCTTTAAACACACATATGAGTCCCAGACCTGACTTATAGCAATATTGCGATGCCTCTACATATGACTCCCAGACTCGGCTTATAGAATTCGGGGTATCCTCAGTTCCCCGGGCCTCTAACCCAGTAACCTCCTAGGTTTTGTCCGTATCCTCGTCAGAATAACGGTGGGGTCAACCAGGACCATTCTCAGTTTACCATTCTCTCAATTTAAATAGTCACTGTGGCGCAGGCAAGACACAATGTTTTAGAATGCCCAATGGGCTGAGTTTCGATTAAACAGGTTCTGCTTACCTTTACTAATGTGCCGGATTGTGTCTCACGCTGTTCCCTGTGAAGAAACCTTTTTGGGTCGAATTTACCTTCTCCTCCTTCCGATCCCGGACGAGCCCCCAAATTGTTGAGATCAACCTGCAGTTACCTCCCCCGGTCCGTTGATCAGAGGATAGAAGAAGAGATTTTGAGACGATGGCTTGAGATCACACCAATATCTTTATTGGAGCACTTTGCAAAGCGGAGACAAGTTCTGATACAACTCAAACCAGGTCATACATCAGACGAGTCTGTTGTGGTCTAAGAGTAGCGGCTTTATATACCCTGGTGGGCTGATGGTAACGCCGTAAAGGTAAAAAAGGCGGCAATGGGCGTTAATCTGCCTGGCAACACATTATAACAGTAAAAGCTGAGTCAAGGAAATTAGTGCATGTCCCTATATGGCTATCTAGAGAGACAGATGTATCTGTGTTTGCAACACACAAAATTGTTAGTTAATGAGTATGTGTGTGTGTGCCTAAAATTAAGAAATGAGCATTCCTCTGTTTTTTAGAATCTTAACGAGGTGATGGGTGAGTGGGCACGAGATCTCTATCGTGCACACTCTACAGCTCTGAACTCTCTTTTCTGTGAGGCTCTGTGATGCAAGTTATTATCTACTCAACCAGCAAGGACTAGTCTCATTCCAGGGGTTTATGTACCATGACCCCACTGTGCACAAACTTCAGTTTAGCCATTTCAAAAGCCATATGACGGAGCAGCTCATTTCTCTATCTTCCACAATATCTAATAAAATATAGAAATAATAATAATAAAATATAGAAAGCACCTCAGCGTTAGAGACACATGAAAGTGTTTTCTGTATTTCCTTCTTCACTTTTCCAGCCAGAGAGCCGCAGGTCTCCACAGAAACTGAAGCTGATCACATCGATTTCACTCAGAATGTGACTTTATTTACATCTTTATCTCACACATCTTTCATTATGAACCTGTTGAATTGGGCTGGTAAATCTACACAGACACTCAATCTGGAACAGGAGTCTAACTGTCCAACTGGCCGAGGCACGGACCGTGTGTTTACCGAGACCGGAAAAGTCCTTTATTCAAACGAAATAAATCACAATACTGCCGTTTTTTCGGTTTTGTTACATCCAAACACGTCTCTGCTAACTGCGACAACACTGAAACATGTGATACAGATCACTTTTACACCCTTTCAGAGACCAAATGTGCAGTAAACTCGCCGCGAGTTGTCCAAAGTGAGCGTGTATCAGAGAGGTTTGAAGCCTCCTGAGATGAAATCAAAGAGTCCTTGTGATCAAACACGAGCTCAGTTTGAAGAGAAGAACCTTTTCTCGCTGCTACAGTAAAAACCGGGTTTTAAAAAGGTTATTTTATATGAATTTAATCCCCAAACTGTGGCGGAGAAAACACAAAAGTGTCGCCACATTTCGGCAGGGCGGCGGAGCGGCTGTGTGAGTTGACTCTCCACGGTTCTCACGTGCTTTATAACATCCGCCTCCTGCCCTCGGCTCAGTCACTCTCAGACGAACACAGCACACACGAAGATGGCAGAAGAAGCTCCAGCAGCAGCTCCGGCGAAAGCCCCCGCGAAAGCCCCCAAGAAGAAGGCTGCTCCCCGCCCCAAGAGTGACGGACCCTCCCTCCCGAAGCTCATCCTAAGCACCGTGGCTGAGTCCAAGGAGCGGAAAGGCATCTCTCTGTCCGCCATTAAGAAGTTTCTGGCCGCCAAACACATCGACGTTGTTAAGTCCAACAAACGCATCAACTCCGCGGTGACTTCACTGGTGACCAAAGGGACTCTGACGCAGACCAAAGGGACCGGGGCCTCCGGATCCTTCAAGCTCACCAAGGTTGAAAAGGCGGTCGCCAAACCAGCGGCGAAGAAAGTGGTGAAGAAAGCTCCCGTTAAAGCCAAGAAGCCCGCGGCGAAGAAGACCCCGGTGAAGAAACCGGCAGCCAAGAAAGCAGCAGCTAAGAAACCGGCAGCCAAGAAGTCTCCGGTGAAGAAGGCGGTGAAAAAGCCTGCAGCCAAGAAGAGTCCCAAGAAGGTGGTCTCCAAAAAGGTGGTGAAGAAGACCCCTGTGAAGAAAGCTCCGGCAAAGAAAGCTGCAGCAAAGAAATCCAAGAAGTGAAGCAGCTCCTGAATGCAGCACTCCGGTGCATCTAAAGGCTCTTTTAAGAGCCACCACAGATTCACTCAAGAGCTTTTTCCTTCCAAACAACTTCTCCACTTTCTCTTTTTCTTTATTTACATCACAAGATCTCAGAGTATCAGCATGTGTAGTTTCACATGTTGATGCTTAAACTGAATATTCCTTTACACAGTTAAAGACCCATTATGTGATACATGGTACATGACATCACTGCATGTTGGTGGGAAACACTTGAACACAACACATAAAACAAATGATGGCTCTATAATAACAATAATGATGATGATGATGATGGGTTCTGTGAATGAATCATTTCGACTCTGAAAGGTCCAAAGTCGTCCTTTCTAACTCCACACTGTTCTGACTGAATCTGTTTTTAGAGCCACCATAGAAACAACTGAGCAGTGTTTTCTTCCAAATCACTGACTCAAGGAGAACTCCAGACATTTGTGTCCATTTGGGAAAATGTGTCTTCTTCATCTGCCATCAGTTTGGCTCTGTTGGTGTGTGTCATAATACTACTGGAGCCCTAACAGCTCATGGATCACATACATTTTATTTCATCTGTTTTCCGTGATAACAAGAGAATTAATTTGAGAGTTGGAGAATCAGTGTAACAATGTCAGAGGAGCAGGAGAATATGGATCACCATCACAAATCTCTTCAATCAAGGCCGACACATGAAACAGCTTCATGGCACCTTATTACAGAGAATGTTCATATCAGTGTGCGTCATCTAAGAAGACGGTTGGTACGGCTTCAGCTTCATCAGAGGAGCAAGCGAAGAGAACCTGAGGTCCTCATTAACTACATAGTTTTTGCTGCACATAAATAAACAGATTCCAGTTCAATTTCTTAACAGAAAATCACCTGAAATCATGTGTCAGTGTTTTCCTCAGTGTTCTTCAAGATGTGAGAAATCTTTAGGAGGCATCACATGTCAGGTGTGATGGAAATCTCAGGCCTCTCACGTTTCATTCACTATTAAATGAATAATCCTGTTATCATGGGGAAACAGAGGAAATGAAATGTATGTTATTGATGATCATTCAGGGCTTCTGTGTAATATTATTTTTGGGTTCATATTCTAATTGATCAATAGAAGACTGAAACAAATGTACGACCTTCTTGACTCAATAAGGACGGAAGTGTCCACTTGGCAAAAACTGCTCTGAGATTTTCTGCATAAATCTCTAAAACAATTTCAGCCCTGCTCAGAAAACATTCAGACATTTTTAGGACTCAAACCCTTTAATTATCAGTTTGATTATTTGTTGTTATTCATGAAAAAAAAACACCAAACTGTTATTTTCCATGAAACAAATGTTTGGTTGCTGGGGGATTTTATAAACTCAGTCTTCCATATGTCAGTGATTAGCATTAGATGAGATCAGTTCTCTTGAATCTGTTTATGGGTGATATTTCTAAAAAGTTCTACTTGTATAACTGGATGTATGAGAGAATTTCGGATATTAATGATAATTATGACTTTATATATTAATATTTTGAAACACTAACTTATTGTTTAGAGAAATTTTCTCATTATGAACATACTTTTTGTCACATTAGCAGAAATAGGCTTCCATATGTAAAACCATAAAGATCTATATTTTCATCACCATCTGGTTTGTTTGTGTCGGCGCATGCTCAGTGTCGGTCACACAGCTAAGCCAATCCGAGACGCGCAACAGCACACTGATATTTGCATATAGGAGCGTATAAACAAAGCAGCAGCAGAGCAGAGAATCATCTGTTCTTAGAACAAACCAATCATGCCTGATCCAGCGAAGCCTGCGCCCAAGAAGGGCTCCAAGAAAGCCGTGACAAAGACCGCCGGGAAGGGCGGCAAGAAGAGGAGAAAGAGCAGGAAGGAGAGCTACGCCATCTACGTGTACAAGGTGCTGAAGCAGGTCCACCCCGACACCGGCATCTCCTCCAAGGCGATGGGCATCATGAACTCCTTCGTGAGCGACATTTTTGAGCGCATCGCCGGTGAGGCCTCCCGTCTGGCTCACTACAACAAGCGCTCCACCATCACTTCCAGGGAGATCCAGACCGCCGTCCGCCTGCTGCTGCCCGGGGAGCTGGCCAAGCACGCCGTGTCTGAGGGCACCAAGGCCGTGACCAAGTACACCAGCTCCAAGTAAAACTGCTGCTGGACCAACAACACAAAGGCTCTTTTAAGAGCCACACACTCAGTTCACTGAGAGCAAAGATTTCAATCAGTTACAAGTGCTCATAGTTTAAATATATAGTAGTTCAGTACTTGAAACTTACAGGTCCAACCACCAACAGCGCCATCTCCTGGATGATTGATGTCATATTATTCTCAAAGCATCAGATGAGCATCAGAAACTATTCTAAGTTTCTTGTTAATCTGACTTATAATTGCTGAGATATGATGAATTCTGTATACCAGCACCACCTAGTGGTTTGTTGTTGTGAAATCTAGTAGCCGGCCTCAGTAAGACATAGAAAACTAGATTACTAGATTAGTTTTGTGTCCATTTGACACAATTTTAGGAAGATTCTCAGCACTTCCTCTTTTGACTAATCTACAGGAAGTTGTTCCATTATAACTTCGGCATTCTTTTGATAGCTTATGGTCAGGACCATCCAAACATTACATGTACCAAGTCTCGTCTTGATCGTACGTTCGGCCTAGAGGAGTTTGAAAAAGTGGCTTTTGCATATATCACGATGCTGCAAGAAAGGCGGAAATGGGCGTGGCCTATATCCCGAGATTCAAAAGCCTGAATGTAAACATTTTGAATGTGCGAGGTACGGATGTCGGAGGTAGAGGCAAAAACGCGTTCAACTTGATTATAGCGACACCTGCTGGTGAATATGTGTCCTTCATCTTAGGAGGGCAAGGGCTTAAATTAAATGTTATTTTACTCTATATAATTGACCCAATTCGTCCCTAACAGAGTTGACCGAATTTATGGTTAGTATGATGTTTTTGAGAATGAATCTCTTCAATCATATAAGTTTGAGGTCAGAAGACAATTTGTGTTCTATCAGACTAAAGAAGTTGAATTACAAAAAATAAAAAACAAGTGTTTCCCGTGTTTTTTCAATACCTGAAATGTACCTGCAGTATATATATATATATATATATATATATATATTTAAGAAAAGTAATGACATTTTTTTCCTCTCACACTCTTCAGTCTCATAAGATTCTCTTATTTGTCTAAATTAGAGGTCCAATAGTGAACGCACTGAAATCAAAAGATAATTTGTTATTTTTAAAAAAATGTTCTGACATTTATTAAAAATGTAATTTCCAGCACATCTAAATATATGCATATTTCTTAACAATGGAAGGACATATGTCACCTCACCAATATATATATATATATATATATATATATAATTTCTTTCATACCTAGATTTGACAGTTAAAACCTTTTTACAACTACTATACATTTGTAGATTTAATTAAAATAACATCTAACCGCTAACCGTAACCTATTTACAACCTGAAATATAAAGTTGGCCTGGCTAGCTACTGTTTTTTAAATATTATGTCATATTTTGCTGGCCAGTGGAATCGACTGTTACCTATGCGGCTCATGGTTTTAACAAGATAAACATCCTGTATGATGCCTGGGTACACATCTCCGTCATAACTGAGGGCACACCATTGACCAATGCGCCCCTCATATGAGTCTTGAATGTGCTGCAGACTTCTATTGTGTGATGTGTCAGGATGTGATGTGCTGGTAGAGGGGCAAGCTTCTTCCCATGGCTGAACTAGGTGCAGCCATCAGGTGCTGAGCAAAGCAGTCGCTAAAGTCCTGACACCTTTTAGCTGTTGTCTTTGGTGGCATCTTTAAAACATACAGACATTTGTTTTAATTCAAAATCTAAAATAGAATTACAACGGTCATTGTTTTGTTCCATAATAATAGAGTTTAAATGTAATTTCCACCACTCTCTTGTCTTTTCCACTACAGAGGGGATTGGGGTTGAAATGACATTTCTACAGTATTTCATGAAAAACTTCAAAGTAGCTTTACATATTAGCTTTGATTTGATTGCTAGCATAATATGCACACAAAATCCATGTATTTCACTAAAAACGTATATCCTCTTACAAACTTTCACAGAGTTACAGCGTGTTTGTAAATGATAAACAATAAGTATATATCCTGGTTAAGCAACATTTACCTTGATTTCTCTTTAAACACTCAAGGTGAAAATGCACATGTTATATTTGAAGTGAACGCCACTGTCGCTTTTCACTTCCTGAAAAACAACCAATCATATCTGTGTCTAATACTTTTAGAAGGTAAAATACATTGGTGTGTTGGAAATGACTATGTGACAGCTAGATATGATCCAAAACGTAATGCTGGCAACTGCCAGACAATAAATACTAAAATACTTTTTTATTATATGAGTATTAGTCTATTTAAGTACATTTAAAGTTTTCAGATATGTCATGTTTTTAAACTTTATTCTCATTGTCTAAGTTAGTATATCTTGGTGAGGGACAAGGGCAAAATAGTGATATTAGTCTTTAAGGATGTTAAAAAGTAATTAATGATGAAATAATAATGGACCAATGGTGTAAATATTTAAGATGGTGTTATTCTTAATTTTACAATTTAGGACATGAAAGTGGGTGTAGAATTGCATATACAGTATATGTACTACTACAATTTATCTTAGTGCATTTGGAAAATATTAGAACTGATTGTGTTGTTGTACTGATTAAATGTTCTAGCAGCCAAACAATATCAAATAAAACACATGGCAGGTATTTTAATGAATGACCATGATTGAGCTCAATAGATGTCTTGTTTTTTTTCTCCCCCCTTTCACTCTGATGAGTCCTTTATTAGTGGTATGACAGTCAGTGGTCGAAGTTTTGTTCATCAAATAACATAAGTAAATATTTAACTGTAAAAGTAGGAGCTGTGTCTTTAGTGGTCGTGTGTGGCTCTTAAAAGAGCCGTTGTTGTTGTGTCCCTTGAAGGTTCCGGGTGTTTACTTCTTGGCGGCCTTCTCGGTCTTCTTGGGCAGCAGCACAGCCTGGATGTTGGGCAGCACGCCGCCCTGAGCGATGGTCACTCCGCCCAGCAGCTTGTTGAGCTCCTCGTCGTTGCGGACAGCCAGCTGCAGGTGACGGGGGATGATGCGGGTCTTCTTGTTGTCGCGGGCAGCGTTTCCAGCCAGCTCCAGGATCTCAGCGGTCAGGTACTCCAGCACAGCCGCCAGGTAGACGGGGGCGCCGGCACCCACACGCTGGGCGTAGTTTCCCTTCCTCAGGAGCCTGTGAACACGGCCGACTGGGAACTGGAGCCCGGCACGGGAGGAGCGGGTCTTTGCCTTCGCTCTGGCCTTTCCGCCGGTTTTGCCTCTTCCACTCATCGTTAGCTGCGTCTTCTAGAGTCGATACTAGAAAATGTGACAACGACAGCCCAAACACTCCTTTATATTTCCGCGGAGCGCGGGACACTTGGTGCCAGACCAACCAGAAAAGAGGCTTCGAGCAGAACAGCAGGGGGCGACGCGCGCTCGATTTTGGCGGACACTTTGAAAGGCTTGTCCGCCAATAAGAGCGGAGATTCGGGCGGGGGTCGCCCCTCTAGGCGGTGCTGAGCTCCAGGAGGAACCTCTCACCAATCAGGAGCCGCAGGTCTGAAGCTGCGTCACCACTTTCACAGCCGGTCCCACAGTTTAAGAGCCGCGTGTCTCCTCGTGTTTTCCAGGTTTCTCTTGTGAGTCCAGACCCCCAGAGAAAGAAAGAGTCATGGCCAGAACCAAGCAGACCGCCCGTAAATCCACCGGAGGAAAAGCTCCCAGGAAGCAGCTGGCCACCAAGGCTGCCCGTAAGAGCGCCCCGGCCACCGGCGGAGTGAAGAAGCCTCACCGTTACAGGCCCGGTACCGTGGCTCTGAGAGAGATCCGTCGCTACCAGAAATCCACGGAGCTGCTGATCCGCAAGCTGCCCTTCCAGCGCCTGGTGAGAGAAATCGCTCAGGACTTCAAGACCGACCTGCGCTTCCAGAGCTCCGCTGTCATGGCTCTGCAGGAGTCCAGCGAGGCTTACCTGGTCGGCCTGTTCGAGGACACCAACTTGTGCGCCATCCACGCCAAGAGGGTCACCATCATGCCCAAGGACATCCAGCTGGCCCGTCGCATCCGCGGAGAGAGGGCTTAAAGTGTCCGCTGCTCCACAAACTCCAACGGCTCTTTTAAGAGCCACCTCAGTCCTCACTGAAGGCTTCATTCCTCTGCTGCCAACACATGTCTCTGCATCACTGACAGCTGCACAGGAACGGACCAGCAGTCCAATGGGCCTCTACAGCCCGTTTAATATACGACAGGGTGTTTATTTATTTACAATATGTAACATTCCTTAAGTAAAGACAACACTGAATCTAACAAACTATAAAAAAGAGAAAAGATAAAAGTTAATTTCATTGGTCATTCACATGTGTGAAAGTGAGTAGGAATAACTATATTTAACCCTACCCCTAAACAATCTCTTACAATAATGCTCTCAGATTAAGTTTTGACATACTTCAAACATCAAATCCAAATGTACATATTTGCCGTTTACATATATGTACCATACACACACCTGATTCCACAATTTCACACCATAAACTGAGATTCAATATTTTTTTTCATCGTGTCTGTATAGTTGATTTTTTTAGATTTCATTTCCCCTGAAGTTATAGCACCCCTCTCCATCACAGAACATTTTTTAATATTATCTGGTAGAAGATTATATCTGATGATTTAAACAAAAACAAATACATATATACTGTGTGTATATATATATATAAACTGCTCTTGAACGCACCACTCAGTGAATGCAAAGGTTCTTTTAAGAGCCACCACAGATTCCACTGGAGTGTGTCTTCCTACCAAACTACACTGTTAACATGTTATTCATAAGATCCACTAATATGAAATATCCACATATCCACATCTTCTTAGTGCTGTATTAGAACTACACAACAACCAGTGAAGAAGTCAAGCTGGTAACAAGGTAAAATCAACAGACAAACACACTGACTCTCTAACTGATCAAGTGTCTGAAGCTCACATCATGACTTTTCAAAGCACAGTGGTCCTAAGGGCTGGGGAGAGGGCTTTAACATGGAAGTGGATGAGACAATATAATGCAGGCTCTGTGGGTCCAGAGGAGAGTGGATGACAGAGGAGATCATAGTTCCTGTATTCTGCCATATTTTATATTCAAATGTTATATTTGGATTTTATATGAAAATGTGACAGATGTGTTTTTATAAAGTAAATAAATATAAATACTGTAATAACACAATTAAATATGTCAGTTGATTTTAACATGCATTGTGTTTAATATTTACATGTTTTATACAACAGAAAAACTAAAGCGTTTAAACTCATCCATCAAATCAAAGAGCACTGTTTGTGTCTTTCCTTCGTTACTCTCCACCAGAGAGCAGCTCTCCACACAAACTGCAGCTGCTACATTACAATCATATGTGTGGGATGGACTAAAATAAAGCTTTATTCATGTTCACAGGAGAAATGCACTTGTTGCAGCAGCACAAAGACACAAACAGTTCACATGAATAAAGACAGTGAAGGAAAAACACAACAAGAGAAGCTCACAATAGAAGAAGTCCGAGAAAAAGATTCCAATGTAAAGTGACACTGGAGTGATTATTCAAAAAGCACAAACATTTCAACATAATGTAATAAGAGATAAAAATGTACTAATATAAGAAACGTTCAAAACAGGATTATAACACAGAATATCAAAAATACAGTATAGTATGGGCATAATGTAATAAAGTGTAGCCACAGTTTGTAATAATAATTACAGATACATGAATATGTTTGAAATAGTCATGTGTTTAGTATCATATATGAAACAATCAACAGTGACTATACAATAAAACATCAATAAAAATAAAACAATAATGTGAACACTCGGACATGTATTAATATCTGTGACATAGGAAGCGTCTGTTCTTCTCTTCAAGACCTAAAGTGATTTCTAAAGTCAAACTCAAAAGGTGTTTTTTTCGGTGTGTTGCTTAAAGTCTAAGTGTCATATCTGCACGTGTCCTCTGGATTATCATCACTCTCATGTCATGGAGCCTTTCTCCTCCTGGATCTACAGGAAGAGTCCTTTGTTAACCACATGTTCTCATCATTTCCATACACGGACTTCATCTTACAGCCTGTTGTGATAAATGCTGTTCAAAGGTCAGGAATGTGAGGCTCTGAAGCTTCACTGTGAACCTCACAAACATGAAAGGACACTAAAGAGGCAGGAAGACACGAGGACACCAAGAAAGAAAGAAGAAGCAAAAAGGAAAGAACAAAGGAAAAGAATCGGAGAAGGGCTGCAGACTTTGGCACCGCCCACCGAAGCTCGCGACACATGTCCTCTATCGCGTCCGCAGTTCAGATGTAAATACAGCCGGTCGGACACCATCGACTCATTCGGTTCAAACACACTGAGAAGCACGATGTCTGGCAGAGGAAAAGGCGGGAAAGGACTCGGCAAAGGAGGCGCTAAGCGTCACCGGAAAGTTCTCCGTGATAACATCCAGGGCATCACCAAACCCGCCATCCGCCGTCTGGCTCGCCGCGGCGGAGTGAAGCGTATCTCCGGTCTGATCTACGAGGAGACCCGCGGTGTGCTGAAGGTCTTCCTGGAGAACGTGATCCGTGATGCCGTCACCTACACCGAGCACGCCAAGAGGAAGACGGTGACCGCCATGGATGTGGTGTACGCTCTGAAGAGGCAGGGCCGCACCCTGTACGGCTTCGGAGGTTAAAGCGATGACGACCTGACGGAACAAAACCCAACGGCTCTTTTAAGAGCCACACACTTGATCTGAAGACACGCTTCCTCTCCTCAGTCCCATCCAACTCCGTCACCTCTGGTTCTTCACTGAACCTAAAGTCCCAACTGTTTTTATTATAATATTACATAACACATAACATAGTACAGGCTGAACAGTATGGCATCATGCTTGACAAAGATAGAAGTGTGTGTAAAGAGTCAGTTCTCCTTTCAGTAAACAATACACATTAAATTATAAGGACATTACATAAAAATACATAAATACCTAATAAGATACAAAGGCATAGAGAAAAAAGACAATAAATAAGGCAAAAACAAATCCATGTAAAGGACTTGCATTAATACGTGGACCATACTGTTATACATCTTTAACAAAGGTCATGTAACTTATCTGTGGTGTAATTACATTTGTTATTCATAATTTGGACTGACTCAAAATAGTTACGTAATTCAATTTTGAAGGGATTAAAGTTTGGTGGAGATTTGGAGGATTTAGCTTCATGGATATGATGCTTCCCTTGAAGAGTAGTAAGATTCAAATCACTGTATTGTTTAGTTTTGGTTTTCATAACAGGAAGAAAGTCCAAACTGAAGGATCCAAATGAAACGGGTCATGACGATCACGGGACTAAAAGCCTGAAGTGGAAACAACACAGATCCATTGTCTCACATTTCTGTTCCAAGTGTTGCTGCGTTAGGAACAAAACAGTTTGTTCTGTTTAGTGAAAGATCCATTTGTCTCATTAATGTTTGTTCTTATATTAACATTTGCATATTTAAATAGCATGCACACACACACACAAACACACACACACACACACACACACACACACACACACACACACACACACACACACACACACACACACACACACACACCTGTATTTAGTGAGCATCCATATCTGTATCCTGTCTTTTTAAATGGATAATGTGTGGACACTGCTTGAGTTTGACATGCACACTGTTCCACAATTTCACGCCATACATTGAATTAAATGAGACATTTTTTTTATAATTTCACATGTGTAATCTGTACACTTGACGTTTTTAAATGTAATGATACATTAGATTATATTTAGATTAAATTAACTGTTTGAAATTCCAACAGAACAAATACTTTTAGCATTTTTTACTTTAAAAAATAGAATGGTCAACATGTTTGTGATTATTTATTTAATACGAACATGTCAAATTCATCAACAACATAAAAACAATAGAAAACAAATAACCAACAGACAAAGCAGAATCTACTAAAGAAACTATGAAAAGAAAGAAAATAACAGTTACTTTCATTCTGTGCACAAAATATCAGAACAGATCAAATCCAAGCTCAGGTTCAGCTGAGAGTCTGAGGGTTGAATCTAATCAAATCTGTACTTCTCAACATGGATGAAAGGACGTCTTCATTTCTACACGTTTGTGAAACGATACAACTGATAGAAAGAATAATAGTTGAAGGGGAATCTACTGTAAGATCCTACAAAGTAAAGTCACAAGTATTTAAGGAGAACGGAGCAAACACTGGACAAAATCTAAAGAACAAATATTAATGAGACAAATTCATCTTTCACTGTTTCAAGTAGTTATGTGTAATAATGATATCTAATCAAATCTAGAAATAATAATAATGAAATATAGAAAGCACCTCAGCGTTGGAGACACATGAAAGTGTTTTCTGTATTTCCTTCTTCACTTTTCCAGCCAGAGAGCTGCAGGTCTCCACACAAACTGAAGCTGAGCACATTGATTTCACTCAGAATGTGACTTTATTTACATCTTTATCTCACACATCTTTCATTATGAACCTGTTGAATTGGGCTGGTAAATCTACACAGACACTCAATCTGGAACAGGAGTCTAACTGTCCAACTGGCCGAGGCACGGACCGTGTGTTTACCTCCACCGGAAAAGTCCTTTATTCAAACGAAATAAATCACAAAACTGCCGTTTTTTCGGGTTTGTTACATCCAGACACGTCTCTGCTAACTGGAACAACACTGAAACATGTGATACAGATCACTTTTACACCCTTTCAGAGACCAAATGTGCAGTAAACTCGCCGCGAGTTGTCCAAAGTGAGCGTGTATCAGAGAGGTTTGAAGCCTCCTGAGATGAAATCAAAGAGTCCTTGTGACCAAACACGAGCTCAGTGTGGAGGGAAGGACCTTTTCTCGCTGCTACAGTAAAAACCGCGTTTTAAAAAGGTTATTTTATGTGAATTTAATCCCCAAACTGTGGCGGAGAAAACACAAAAGTGTCGCCACATTTCGGCAGGGCGGCGGAGCGGCTGTGTGAGTTGACTCTCCACGGTTCTCACGTGCTTTATAAATCCGCCTCCTGCCCTCGGCTCAGTCACTCTCAGACGAACACAGCACACACGAAGATGGCAGAAGAAGCTCCAGCAGCAGCTCCGGCGAAAGCCCCCAAGAAGAAGGCTGCTCCCCGCCCCAAGAGTGACGGACCCTCCCTCCCGAAGCTCATCCTCAGCGCCGTGGCTGAGTCCAAGGAGCGGAAAGGCATCTCTCTGTCCGCCATTAAGAAGTTTCTGGCCGCCAAAAACATCGACGTTGTTAAGTCCAACAAACGCATCAACTCCGCGGTGACTTCTCTGGTGACCAAAGGGACTCTGACGCAGACCAAAGGGACCGGGGCCTCCGGATCCTTCAAGCTCACCAAGGTCGAAAAGGCGGTCGCCAAACCAGCGGCGAAGAAAGTGGTGAAGAAGAAATCTCCCGTTAAAGCCAAGAAGCCCGCGGCGAAGAAGACCCCGGTGAAGAAACCTGCAGCCAAGAAAGCAGCAGCTAAGAAACCGGCAGCAAAGAAGTCTCCGGTGAAGAAGGCGGTGAAAAAGCCTGCAGCCAAGAAGAGTCCCAAGAAGGTGGTCCCCAAAAAGGTGGTGAAGAAGACCCCTGTGAAGAAAGCTCCGGCAAAGAAAGCTGCAGCAAAGAAATCCAAGAAGTGAAGCAGCTCCTGAATGCAGCACTCCGGTGCATCTAAAGGCTCTTTTAAGAGCCACCACAGATTCACTCAAGAGCTTTTTCCTTCCAAACAACTTCTCCACTTTCTCTTTTTCTTTATTTACATCACAAGATCTCAGAGTATCAGCATGTGTAGTTTCACATGTTGATGCTTAAACTAAATCTTCCTTTACACAGTTAATGACCCATTATGTGATACATGGTACATGACATCACTACATGTTGGTGGGAAACACTTGAACACAACACATAAAACAAGTGATGGCTCCATAATAACAATAATGATGATGATGATGATGATGATGGGTTCTGTGAATGAATCATTTCGACTCTGAAAGGTCCAAAGTCGTCCTTTCTAACTCCACACTGTTCTGTCTGAATCTGTTTTTAGAGCCACCATAGAAACAACTGAACAGTGTTTTCTTCCAAATCACTGACTCAAGGAGAACCCCAGACATTTGTGTCCATTTGGGAAAATGTGTCTTCATCTGCCATCAGTTTGGCTCTGTTGGTGTGTGTCTTAATACTACTGGAGCCCTAACAGCTCATGGATCACATACATATTTCATCTGTTTTCCGTGATAACAAGAGAATTAATTTGAGAGTTGGAGAATCAGTGTAACAATGTCAGAGGAGCAGGAGAATATGGATCACCATCACAAATCTCTTCAATCAAGGCCGACACATGAAACAGCTTCATGGCACCTTATTACAGAGAATGTTCACATCAGTGTGCGTCATCTAAGAAGACGGTTGGTACGGCTTCAGCTTCATCAGAGGAGCAGGTGAAGAGAACCTGAGGTCCTCATTAACTACATAGTTTTTGCTGCACATAAATAAACAGATTCCAGTTTAATTTCTTAACAGAAAATCACCTGAAATCATGTGTCAGCGTTTTCCTCAGTGTTCTTCAAGATGTGAGAAGTCTTTAGGAGGCATCACATGTCAGGTGTGATGGAAATCTCAGGCCTATCACGTTTCATTCACTATCAAATGAATAATCCTGTTATCATGGGGAAACGGAGGAAATTAAATGTATGTTATTTATGATCATTCAGGGCTTCTGTGTAATATTATTTTTGGGTTCATATTCTAACTGATCAATAGAAGACTGAAACAAATGTACGACCTTCTGGACTCAATAAGGACGGAAGTGTCCACTTGGCAAAAACTGCTCTGAGATTTTCTGCATAAATCTCTAAAACAATTTCAGCCCTGCTCAGAAAACATTCGGTCATTTTTAGGACTCAAACCCTTTAATTATCAGTTTGATTATTTGTTGTTATTCATGAAAAACAAACAAAAAAAAACACACAGTTATTTTCCATGAAACAAATGTTTGGCTGCTGGGGGATTTTATAAACTCAATCTTCCATATGTCAATGATTAGCATTAGATGAGATCAGTTCTCTTGAATCTGTTTATGGGTGATATTTCTAAAAAGTTCTAATTGTATAACTGGATGTATGAGAGAATTTCGTGTCTTAATGATAATTATGACTTTATATATTAATATTTTGAAACACTAACTTATTATTTTGAGAAAGTTTCTCATTATGAACATACTTTTTTAACACATTAGCAGAAATAGGCTTCCATATGTAAAACCATAAAGATCTATATTTTCATCACCATCTGGTTTGTTGGTGTCGGCGCATGCTCAGTGTCGGTCACACAGCTAAGCCAATCCGGGACGCGCAACAGCACACTGATATTTGCATATAGCAGCGTATAAAGAAAGCAGCAGCATAGCAGCAGAAAATCATCTGTTTCCAGAAAAACCCAATCATGCCTGATCCAGCGAAGCCTGCGCCCAAGAAGGGCTCCAAGAAAGCCGTGACAAAGACCGCCGGGAAGGGCGGCAAGAAGAGGAGAAAGAGCAGGAAGGAGAGCTACGCCATCTACGTGTACAAGGTGCTGAAGCAGGTCCACCCCGACACCGGCATCTCCTCCAAGGCCATGGGCATCATGAACTCCTTCGTGAGCGACATATTTGAGCGCATCGCCGGTGAGGCCTCCCGTCTGGCTCACTACAACAAGCGCTCCACCATCACTTCCAGGGAGATCCAGACCGCCGTCCGCCTGCTGCTGCCCGGGGAGCTGGCCAAGCACGCCGTGTCTGAGGGCACCAAGGCCGTGACCAAGTACACCAGCTCCAAGTAAACCTGCTGCTGGACCAACAACACAAAGGCTCTTTTAAGAGCCACACACTCAGTTCACTGAGAGCAAGGATTTTAATCACTTAGAATTGTTAAAATAATATATTTCTTATTTAGTGTCACATTATATTACATATTGAGATGAACTTGTTATAGTGATAAATATCATTGCATTCCACACATTGTAGCTTACTTGGTGACTTAAAACCTGAAGTGCTTGATTTGTACATGAGGTCCCACATTGAAAATATGAAACCTTTTAAATTACATGCAAACACATGTGAAACATATCTACTTTACAACAACTGTCTAAGTTGGGTAAACTACTGAACACATCATGGAATAAGAATCCATTGCTATTGATGCAGTGAAGAGTTTGTGCTGTAATAAATCTGCTTTATTTACTAAAGTAGCAAAGAACCTCGTGTCTTGGAGCGGTGGAATGTATTTGTACTGAACAAATGTTACTGGCAGGTAAATAATCTACCCAGGAGTAAATCAAATATACACCAGGTAATAAAATGAAGATTGATTTTTTTTTTTAAACATGACTTTTTCGTTCTATCTGGCAAAGCTGAGAAGCTTAAACTTGACATTTCCTTTTTACAAGAAGACATGTTTGTATATGATGCAGCACTATACTGCTAATCTAGCCGTCTGTATACAAAGTATCTAAACTTGCTTTCATATTAATCACAATATTAGTCATATGTGTAAAATGTTAGTGATGAATAAGGAATAATATCATATTCTATAATATAACAGTAACCATGTTCAGTGGATTAAATTGTAAATGGTCATGTTTTTATATGAAAAAAAAAATCTTATGTCAGACTAATTAATCCTAATGGAGTACAAAGCACATTTTCCTCCAGATTACAGTAGATTAGAGGCCTAGCAATAACGTGGATCAACTCAATTAAAGAACCCGTTTCTGACTACGAATGAAAAGTTACTACATTTCTTTGTTTTCTTACTTTCTCCTTCAATTCAATTCAAATGCAACATTGTAGTTGAATATATACAAATATAATATTCTTATACTGTACATATTCAACCCCTTGTATATTATCCAATACTAATAAAGTGTATTTATAGCATTTCTTTGTATTTAACTTATATACAGACAACTTTTGTAAACCCTTCGTATTTATATAAGTTGTATTTATTAGTCACAGTAATATGGTTAAAGATTATAATAGTTTTTTTTCCCTTACATTTTCTCTCTCCGTCAATTAAATTGAATCTGAAAATAACTGACACATAGACCTATAAATAAAGTAGAAAAGTGTGAACAGTTCAAATATAAGTGAGAACTGTGCAAACAGGACTTTTCTCTCTCTCGTTTTCCCTGCCGCTGTGCGCGCGCTTTAGTTCAGTCCCTGTTGTCCAATAGCTGATCAGCTACAGCGCGCGAGTCACCCGAGCTGGACCAATCAGCGGATGCCGTATCTCCGGCGGTTCCTTAACAAAGCCGCTGTTCTCAGGCAGACTTCATTCTTTCTTCAGCTGAACGCAGAGAGGAGAAGCCGCCATGGCCAGAACCAAGCAGACCGCCCGTAAATCCACCGGAGGAAAAGCTCCCAGGAAGCAGCTGGCCACCAAGGCTGCCCGTAAGAGCGCCCCGGCCACCGGCGGAGTGAAGAAGCCTCACCGTTACAGGCCCGGTACCGTGGCTCTGAGAGAGATCCGTCGCTACCAGAAATCCACGGAGCTGCTGATCCGCAAGCTGCCCTTCCAGCGCCTGGTGAGAGAAATCGCTCAGGACTTCAAGACCGACCTGCGCTTCCAGAGCTCCGCTGTCATGGCTCTGCAGGAGTCCAGCGAGGCTTACCTGGTCGGTCTGTTCGAGGACACCAACCTGTGCGCCATCCACGCCAAGAGGGTCACCATCATGCCCAAGGACATCCAGCTGGCCCGTCGCATCCGCGGAGAGAGGGCTTAAAGTGTCCGCTGCTCCACAAACTCCAACGGCTCTTTTAAGAGCCACATACACTCAAACTGAGAGCAACAGACCTGAATTATCCCATAACATAGAATCACACTGTTGATCAGTGCAGAACTAAACTTATATTTAACTTACAGAACACATCTACAACTGTGAACATCCGCCGTTTGCTGAATCTGGTATAAAAACAATAGTTAGTCGAACTTACGCTGACTGTAAGTATGAGAGACTTGGGCTTCTTTTTATTGACTCCAGCAGCTTATAAAACACGAGGGAGGTATGAAAAGTATGACTGAAACTCTTGATGGATACAGAATCCAGGTCAAACACAATTCATGATAATCAAATCTGATAAGTTAAATGTAGAGAAAATGTAAAAAATAAAACATGTATGACAGAACTAAACTAACATTAAATTATTACTATTATTAAGATAAGCTAACAGGTGTGAGTGAAATCATGACGTCATATACACACAATAGCTTTTGTGCTGCCAAATGTATAGTACATTTAACTTGAACGTGCTCATCTTTGGTTAGACGCTACACGTGTACCACTGCGGACATCGACGGTTTAATGTTTTTTAATGTGTTTATTGTTTATCAATAAATGAACCTGTCATGATGTGTCATTTCCATGGTGATTTAGGATAAAATCTTGTGTTAGAGATAAGTCAAGTTTAAAGTAATTTGTGGGAAATATTCTGAATCATGGAGAGTACAGTAATGCACTCACCGGCCACTTTATTATATTGGTGCCTAATAACGTGTCAGTGTGGTCGACTGCTGCTGTAGACAACCCGCCCCAAGGTTCTACGTGTTGTCTGTTTACAGATGCTCTCCTGCATTCCTCTGTTGGAACCAGTGGATGTTTGAGTTACTGTTGCCTTTCTTTCAGCTCCAACCAGTCTGGCCATTCTCCTCTGACCAAATCCTATTAAATGAAGGTATGACGTGAAATAGTGGAGCTACAATTTAGAGAAGAATCTATATCGGATGAATCTCCTACTCGCTGATGAATCCCCTTTGTTCTTTATGTTTATGAATTTAGTTTATTTATCTACAATGTTCCCTCAACCATTACGTTTAATTGAAGCTAAAGGTGGGAGGATTGTCTTTAGTGGTAGTTTGTGGCTCTTAAAAGAGCCGTTGTGTGGGTTTCCCAGCAGTCAGCGAGTGTCCACTCTACTTCTTGGCGGCCTTCTCGGTCTTCTTGGGCAGCAGCACAGCCTGGATGTTGGGCAGCACGCCGCCCTGAGCGATGGTCACTCCGCCCAGCAGCTTGTTGAGCTCCTCGTCGTTGCGGACAGCCAGCTGCAGGTGACGGGGGATGATGCGGGTCTTCTTGTTGTCGCGGGCAGCGTTTCCAGCCAGCTCCAGGATCTCAGCGGTCAGGTACTCCAGCACAGCCGCCAGGTAGACGGGGGCGCCGGCACCCACACGCTGGGCGTAGTTTCCCTTCCTCAGGAGCCTGTGAACACGGCCGACTGGGAACTGGAGCCCGGCACGTGAAGAACGAGTCTTCGCCTTTGCTCTGGCCTTTCCTCCGGTTTTCCCGCGTCCAGACATCTTTACGATTTTTCGAGTGAGAGAAGAAATGTTACGGTGAAGCAGAAACCGCTGCTTTATTTACCCAGCTGCTCTCTGATTGGTCAGAGTGAGCGTATCCATGAGCGTCCAATCACAAAGAAGGACAGTGAATTCCTGTATTTACCACAAGACTTCCGGAAATACTGCACGGTGTTTCAAAATAAAGGCTGCAGTTTAAACCGAAAACAGCTGAATGATTTTCCTATTGTTGTTGTTGACCCTGTTCCCTTTCTTCTTGTGTAAGTTTCCCTTGTGTTTGGTAAAAACACGGTAGTAGACCTAAATGAAGGCGCTCTTCTTTAGAAATGGTTAAAAGTTGAACAGCAGTTAAGTTTAAAGTGTTTGATTCCTATGATCATCTGCAATGTTGATACATTTTATGAAAGTTATCTAATCTGTCAGTACAAGAGAATATATAAAATACTTTAAATGATTCCTGTTGATAATAAAGGTGATTATGAGTCATTCTGTCGTATTAATGGAGGCCAAATCAAAGTCCATCAGAGCCTCTGTATGATCCGTCAAGGAACAATATGTCTAATGGACACTTTTTGCACTTTAACAAAAAGTTATATTGGCCGTTTATAAATTGTCTGTAATTGTAAAAAATGTTTTATTTTATTTAAAATGTATTTTACACCACACACCAAGCCGAGTTGCATCTCCAATGTTGTTGCTCTGCCACACAGACAATAAAGACATCTGTTCTAAAGTGCTTTAAATTCAGATCACCTGGAATGGCATATTTACTATTAAGTAAAAAAACAAAGAAATGAGACTGGAAACCAACTTTTCTGACATTTGCATGAAAAATTACTTTCATTTGAGACTTAATTCCTTTTGTAGAGAGTTGTCCTGAAACATAATTGTGGTTGTTTAAAGCACAATTACATCTAATTGAATGTGACGATCAAGTGCATTATTAAGTAAACTGAATATAAAGTATGTTCTGGACACAAACATGTAGTTCACCACAGCTGTGAGGAGCTGCAAACGCACCTTGAAAAGCTTGAAAAGTGCTTAAATTTGAATGTGGAAAAGGTGTAGGAACCTTGATTTTACACCGGTGTGCCAAAATGTAACTTGTATTTTGTTTTTAAATGTTTGAAACTATGTATATAACTAGTGTCCTGTGTTTTTAGTGTAATAAAATCTCCATGGATAGATAAAAAAAAAGAAGTTTATGTTGCAGTCAGATGTTTGGATTTTGTGTTTTCTGAAAACACAACACTGATTATTATTATTATTATATATATACACACACACACACACCGGTAATGACAGGTTCAGGGCCCTGGAATGAGACAGCAGCTCTGTCGGTGTCCGGACACAGACGGACACTAAAGTACTTTAGTGAGTACGAAAGCTTTGACTTCCTCTTTCCTTTAAGCAACAAGTTCTAGGAGCCACGCTGAACATCACAACCATATATTGAATTATATTAAATTCAACATTTTTTCACACTTTTCTGTACACTTGATGTTTTTAAATGTAATAATTAGATTATATCTAGTTTACCTGAATTGTTAGAAATCCCAACAGCACGAAGAGTCTTAGCATTTTTGATTGAAAAAAATATATATTTTAAAATGGTCGATTTGAGAATTCAACATTTTTGTATTTATTCCCAGCATGTAAAATGCATGAACAAAATAAAGACAACAGAAAACAAAAAACACAGAATCTACAAAACCAACTAAAGAGATAGAAGATAACATTTAATTTCATTATGTGCACAAATTATCAGAACAGATCAAATTCAAGCTCAGAGTTCAAATGTATTTAAGGAGAACGGAGCTAAATTAAATGAAAAGATATTAATGAGACAAATGGATCTTTCACTAAACAGAACAAACTGTTTTGTTCCTAACGCAGCAACACTTGGAACAGAAATGTGAGACAATGGATCTGTGTTGTTTCCACTTCAGGCTTTTAGTCCCGTGATCGTCATGACCCGTTTCATTTGGATCCTTCAGTTTGGACTTTCTTCCTGTTATGAAAACCAAAACTAAACAATACAGTGGATTTGAATCTTACTACTCTTCAAGGGAAGCATCATATCCATGAAGCTAAATCCTCCAAATCTCCACCAAACTTTAATCCCTTCAAAGTTGAATTACGTAACTATTTTGAGTCAGTCCAAATTATGAATAACAAATGTAATTACACCACAGATAAGTTACATGACCTTTGTTAAAGATGTATAACAGTATGGTCCACGTATTAATGTAAGTTCTTTACATGGATTTGATTTTGCCTTATTTATTGTCTTTTTTCTCTATGCCTTTGTATCTTATTAGGTATTTATGTATTTTTATGTAATGTCCTTATAATTTAATGTGTATTGTTTACTGAAAGGAGAACTGACCACACACACGCGCGCGTCAAGTATGATGCCATACTGTTCAGCCTGTACTTTGTTATGTAATATTATAATAAAAACAGTTGGGACTTTGGGTCAGTGAAGAACCAGAGGTGACGGAGTTGGATGGGACTGAGGAGAGGAAGCGTGTCTTCAGATCAAGTGTGTGGCTCTTAAAAGAGCCGTTGGGTTTTGTTCCGTCAGGTCGTCATCGCTTTAACCTCCGAAGCCGTACAGGGTGCGGCCCTGCCTCTTCAGAGCGTACACCACATCCATGGCGGTCACCGTCTTCCTCTTGGCGTGCTCGGTGTAGGTGACGGCATCACGGATCACGTTCTCCAGGAAGACCTTCAGCACACCGCGGGTCTCCTCGTAGATCAGACCGGAGATACGCTTCACTCCGCCGCGGCGAGCCAGACGGCGGATGGCGGGTTTGGTGATGCCCTGGATGTTATCACGGAGAACTTTCCGGTGACGCTTAGCGCCTCCTTTGCCGAGTCCTTTCCCGCCTTTTCCTCTGCCAGACATCGTGCTTCTCAGAGTGTTTGAACCGAATGAGGTGATGGGACCGACCGGCTGTATTTACATCTGAACTGCGGACGCGATAGAGGACATGTGTCGCGAGCTTCGGTGGGCGGTGCCAAAGTCTGCAGCCCTTCTCCCATTCTTTTCCTTTGTTCTTTCCTTTTTGCTTCTTCTTTCTTTCTTGGTGTCCTCGTGTCTTCCTGCCTCTTTAGTGTCCTTTCATGTTTGTGAGGTTCACAGTGAAGCTTCAGAGCCTCACATTCCTGACCTTTGAACAGCATTTATCACAACAGGCTGTAAGATGAAGTCCGTGTATGGAAATGATGAGAACATGTGGTTAACAAAGGACTCTTCCTGTAGATCCAGGAGGAGAAAGGCTCCATGACATGAGAGTGATGATAATCCAGAGGACACGTGCAGATATGACACATGGGACTTTAAGCAACACACCGAAAAAAACACCTTTTGAGTTTGACTTTAGAAATCACTTTAGGTCTTGAAGAGAAGAACAAATATTAAACACAATGCATGTTAAAATCAACTGACATATTTAATTGTGTTATTACAGTATTTATATTTATTTACTTTATAAAAACACATCTGTCACATTTTCATATAAAATCCAAATATAACATTTGAATATAAAATATGTCAGAATACAGGAACTATGATCTCCTCTGTCATCCACTCTCCTCTGGACCCACAAAGCCTGCATTATATTGTCTCATCCACTTCCATGTTAAAGCCCTCTCCCCAGCCCTTAGGACCACTGTGCTTTGAAAAGTCATGATGTGAGCTTCAGACACTTGATCAGTTAGAGAGTCAGTGTGTTTGTCTGTTGATTTTACCTTGTTACCAGCTTGACTTCTTCACTGGTTGTTGTGTAGTTCTAATACAGCACTAAGAAGATGTGGATATGTGGATATTTCATATTAGTGGATCTTATGAATAACATGTTAACAGTGTAGTTTGGTAGGAAGACACACTCCAGTGGAATCTGTGGTGGCTCTTAAAAGAACCTTTGCATTCACTGAGTGGTGCGTTCAAGAGCAGTTTATATATATATATATACAGAAAGTATATATGTATTTGTTTTTGTTTAAATCATCAGATATAATCTTCTACCAGATAATATTAAAAAATGTTCTATGATGGAGAGGGGTGCTATAACTTCAGGGGAAATGAAATCTAAAAAAATCAACTATACAGACACGATGAAAAAAAATGTTGAATCTCAGTTTATGGTGTGAAATTGTGGAACAGTTTGCATGTTCAACTTCAGCAGTGTACACACATTATCCATTTAAAGACAGGATAAAGATATGGATGCTCACTAAATACAGGGATGAAGAAGGGCTTTGATCAGGTGTGTGTATGGTACATATATGTAAAACGGCAAATATGTACATTTGGATTTGATGTTTGAAGTATGTCAAAACTTAATCTGAGAGCATTATTGTAAGAGATTATTGTTTAGGGGTAGGGTTAAATATAGTTATTCCTACTCACTTTCACACATGTGAATGACCAATGAAATTAACTTTTATCTTTTCTCTTTTTTATAGTTTGTTAGATTCAGTGTTGTCTTTACTTAAGGAATATTACGTGTTGTAAATAAATAAACACCCTGTCGTATATTAAACGGGCTGTAGAGGCCCATTGGACTGCTGGTCCGTTCCTGAGCAGCTGTCAGTGATGCAGAGACATGTGTTGGCAGCAGAGGAATGAAGCCTTCAGTGAGGACTGAGGTGGCTCTTAAAAGAGCCGTTGGAGTTTGTGGAGCAGCGGACACTTTAAGCCCTCTCTCCGCGGATGCGACGGGCCAGCTGGATGTCCTTGGGCATGATGGTGACCCTCTTGGCGTGGATGGCGCACAGGTTGGTGTCCTCGAACAGGCCGACCAGGTAAGCCTCGCTGGACTCCTGCAGAGCCATGACAGCGGAGCTCTGGAAGCGCAGGTCGGTCTTGAAGTCCTGAGCGATTTCTCTCACCAGGCGCTGGAAGGGCAGCTTGCGGATCAGCAGCTCCGTGGATTTCTGGTAGCGACGGATCTCTCTCAGAGCCACGGTACCGGGCCTGTAACGGTGAGGCTTCTTCACTCCGCCGGTGGCCGGGGCGCTCTTACGGGCAGCCTTGGTGGCCAGCTGCTTCCTAGGAGCTTTTCCTCCGGTGGATTTACGGGCGGTCTGCTTGGTTCTGGCCATGACTCTTTCTTTCTCTGGGGGTCTGGACTCACAAGAGAAACTTGGAAAACACGAGGAGACACGCGGCTCTTAAACTGTGGGACCGGCTGTGAAAGTGGTGACGCAGCTTCAGACCTGCGGCTCCTGATTGGTGAGGGGTTCCTCCTGGAGCTCAGCACCGCCTAGAGGGGCGACCCCCGCCAGAATCTCCGCTCTTATTGGCGGACAAGCCTTTCAAAGTGTCCGCCAAAATCGAGCGCGCGTCGCCCCCTGCTGCTCTGCGGGAAGCCTCTTTTCTGGTTGGTCTGGCACCAAGTGTCCCGCGCTCCGCGGAAATATAAAGGAGTGTTTGGGCTGTCGTTGTCACATTTTCTAGTATCGACTCTAGAAGACGCAGCTAACGATGAGTGGAAGAGGCAAAACCGGCGGAAAGGCCAGAGCGAAGGCAAAGACCCGCTCCTCCCGTGCCGGGCTCCAGTTCCCAGTCGGCCGTGTTCACAGGCTCCTGAGGAAGGGAAACTACGCCCAGCGTGTGGGTGCCGGCGCCCCCGTCTACCTGGCGGCTGTGCTGGAGTACCTGACCGCTGAGATCCTGGAGCTGGCTGGAAACGCTGCCCGCGACAACAAGAAGACCCGCATCATCCCCCGTCACCTGCAGCTGGCTGTCCGCAACGACGAGGAGCTCAACAAGCTGCTGGGCGGAGTGACCATCGCTCAGGGCGGCGTGCTGCCCAACATCCAGGCTGTGCTGCTGCCCAAGAAGACCGAGAAGGCCGCCAAGAAGTAAACACCCGGAACCTTCAAGGGACACAACAACAACAACAACGGCTCTTTTAAGAGCCACACACGACCACTAAAGACACAGCTCCTACTTTAACTGTTAAATGTTTACTTATGTTATTTGATGAACAAAACTTCGACCACTGACTGTCATACCACTAATAAAAGACTCATCAGAGTGAAAGGGGGGAGAAAAAAACAAGACATCTATTGAGCTCAATCATGGTCATTCATTAAAATACCTGCCATGTGTTTTATTTGATATTGTTTGGCTGCTAGAACATTTAATCAGTACAACAACACAATCAGTTCTAATATTTTCCAAATGCACTAAGATAAATTGTAGTAGTCCATATACTGTATATGCAATTCTACACCCACTTTCATGTCCTAAATTGTAAAATTAAGAATAACACCATCTTGAATATTTACACCATTGGTCCATTATTATTTCATTATTAATTACTTTTTAACATCCTTAAAGTCTAATATCACTATTTTGCCCTTGTCCCTCACCAAGATATACTAACTTAGACAATGAGAATAAAGTTTAAAAACATGACATATCTGAAAACTTTAAATGTACTTAAATAGACTAATACTCATATAATAAAAAAGTATTTTAGTATTTATTGTCTGGCAGTTGCCAGCATTACGTTTTGGATCATATCTAGCTGTCACATAGTCATTTCCAACACACCAATGTATTTTAACTTCTAAAAGCATTAGACACAGATATGATTGGTTGTTTTTCAGGAAGTGAAAAGCGACAGTGGCGTTCACTTCAAATATAACATGTGCATTTTCACCTTGAGTGTTTAAAGAGAAATCAAGGTAAATGTTGCTTAACCAGGATATATACTTATTGTTTATCATTTACAAACACGCTGTAACTCTGTGAAAGTTTGGAAGAGGATATACGTTTTTAGTGAAATACATGGATTTTGTGTGCATATTATGCTAGCAATCAAATCAAAGCTAATATGTAAAGCTACTTTGAAGTTTTTCATGAAATACTGTAGAAATGTCATTTCAACCCCAATCCCCTCTGTAGTGGAAAAGACAAGAGAGTGGTGGAAATTACATTTAAACTCTATTATTATGGAACAAAACAATGACCGTTGTAATTCTATTTTAGATTTTGAATTAAAACAAATGTCTGCATGTTTTAAAGATGCCACCAAAGACAACAGCTAAAAGGTGTCAGGACTATAGCGACTGCTTTGCTCAGCACCTGATGGCTGCACCTAGTTCAGCCATGGGAAGAAGCTTGCCCCTCTACCAGCACATCACATCCTGACACATCACACAATAGAAGTCTGCAGCACATTCAAGACTCATATGAGGGACGCATTGGTCAATGGTGTGCCATCAGTTATGACGGAGATGTGTACCCAGGCATCATACAGGATGTTTATCTTGTTAAAACCATGAGCCGCATAGGTAACAGTCGATTCCACTGGCCAGCAAAATATGACCCAATATTTTAAAAACAGTATCTAGCAAGGCCAACATTGTATTTCAGGTTGTAAATAGGTTACGGTTAGCTATTTAGTCCTTTAGATGCTATTTTAATTAAATCTACAAATGTATAGTAGCTGTATAAAGGTTTTAACTGTCAAATCTAGGTATGAAAATAGTTCTATATATATATTTGTGAGGTGACATATGTCCTTCAATTTTTAAGAAATATGCATGTATTTAGATGTGGTGGAAATTACATTTTGAATTAATGTCAGAAAAAATGTAAAAAAATAACAAATTATCTTTTGATTGCAGTGCGTTCACTATTGGACCTCTAATTTAGACAAATAAGAGAATCTTATGAGACTGAAGAGTGTGAGAGGAAAAAAATGTCATTACTTCTCTTAAATATATATACAGTATATATATATATATATATATATATATATATATATATATATATATATATATATACTGCGGGTACATTTCAGGTATTGAAAAAACACGGGAAACACTTGTTTTTTATTTTTTGTAATTCAACTTCTTTAGTCTGATAGAACACAAATTGTCTTCTGACCTCAAACTTATATGATTGAAGAGATTTATTCTCAAAAACATCATACTAACCATAAATTCGGTCAACTCTGTTAGGGACGAATTGGGTCAATTATATAGAGTAAAATAACAACATTTAATTTAAGCCCTTGCCCTCCTAAGATGAAGGACACATATTCACCAGCAGGTGTCGCTATAATCAAGTTGAACGCGTTTTTGCCTCTACCTCCGACATCCGTACCTCGCACATTCAAAATGTTTACATTCAGGCTTTTGAATCTCGGGATATAGGCCACGCCCATTTCCGCCTTTCTTGCAGCATCGTGATATATGCAAAAGCCACTTTTTCAAACTCCTCTAGGCCGAACGTACGATCAAGACGAGACTTGGTACATGTAATGTTTGGATGGGCCTGACCATAAGCTATCAAAAGAATGCCAAAGTTATAATGGAACAACTTCCTGTAGATTACAGTCAAAAGAGGAAGTGCTGAGAATCTTCCTAAAATTGTGTCAGATGGACACAAAACTAATCTAGTAATCTAGTTTTCTATGTTTTACTGAGGCCGGCTACTAGATTTCACAACAACAAACAACTAGGTGGCGCTGGTATACAGAATTCATCATATCTCAGCAATTATAAGTCAGATTAACAAGAAACTTAGAATAGTTTCTGATGCTCATCTGATGCTTTGAGAATAATAGGACATCAATCATCCAGGAGATGGCGCTGTTGGTGGTTGGACCTGTAAGTTTCAAGTACTGAACTACTATATATTTAAACTATGAGCACTTGTAACTGATTGAAATCCTTGCTCTCAGTGAACTGAGTGTGTGGCTCTTAAAAGAGCCTTTGTGTTGTTGGTCCAGCAGCAGTTTTACTTGGAGCTGGTGTACTTGGTCACGGCCTTGGTGCCCTCAGACACGGCGTGCTTGGCCAGCTCCCCGGGCAGCAGCAGGCGGACGGCGGTCTGGATCTCCCTGGAAGTGATGGTGGAGCGCTTGTTGTAGTGAGCCAGACGGGAGGCCTCACCGGCGATGCGCTCAAAGATGTCGCTCACGAAGGAGTTCATGATGCCCATGGCCTTGGAGGAGATGCCGGTGTCGGGGTGGACCTGCTTCAGCACCTTGTACACGTAGATGGCGTAGCTCTCCTTCCTGCTCTTTCTCCTCTTCTTGCCGCCCTTCCCGGCGGTCTTTGTCACGGCTTTCTTGGAGCCCTTCTTGGGCGCAGGCTTCGCTGGATCAGGCATGATTGGGTTTTTCTGGAAACAGATGATTTTCTGCTGCTATGCTGCTGCTTTCTTTATACGCTGCTATATGCAAATATCAGTGTGCTGTTGCGCGTCCCGGATTGGCTTAGCTGTGTGACCGACACTGAGCATGCGCCGACACAAACAAACCAGATGGTGATGAAAATATAGATCTTTATGGTTTTACATATGGAAGCCTATTTCTGCTAATGTGACAAAAAGTATGTTCATAATGAGAAACTTTCTCTAAACAATCAGTTAGTGTTTCAAAATATTAATATATAAAGTCATAATTTTCATTAAGACACGAAATTCTCTCATACATCCAGTTATACAATTAGAACTTTTTAGAAATATCACCCATAAACAGATTCAAGAGAACTGATCTCATCTAATGCTAATCACTGACATATGGAAGACTGAGTTTATAAAATCCCCCAGCAGCCAAACATTTGTTTCATGGAAAATAACTATGTGTTTTTTTTTGTTTGTTTTTCATGAATAACAACAAATAATCAAACTGATAATTAAAGGGTTTGAGTCCTAAAAATGACTTATTATTCATTTAATAGTGAATGAAACGTGAGAGGCCTGAGATTTCCATCACACCTGACATGTGATGCCTCCTAAAGACTTCTCACATCTTGAAGAACACTGAGGAAAACACTGACACATGATTTCAGTTGATTTGCTGTTAAGAAATTAAACTGGAATCTGTTTATTTATGTGCAGCAAAAACTATGTAGTTAATGAGGACCTCAGGTTCTCTTCACTTGCTCCTCTGATGAAGCTGAAGCCGTACCAACCGTCTTCTTAGATGACGCACACTGATGTGAACATTCTCTGTAATAAGGTGCCATGAAGCTGTTTCATGTGTCGGCCTTGATTGAAGAGATTTGTGATGGTGATCCATATTCTCCTGCTCCTCTGACATTGTTACACAGATTCTCCAACTCTCAAATTAATTCTCTTGTTATCACAGAAAACAGATGAAATAAAATGTATGTGATCCATGAGCTGTTAGGGCTCCAGTAGTATTAAGACACACACCAACAGAGCCAAACTGATGGCAGATGAAGAAGACACATTTTCCCAAATGGACACAAATGTCTGGAGTTCTCCTTGAGTCAGTGATTTGGAAGAAAACACTGTTCAGTTGTTTCTATGGTGGCTCTAAAAACAGATTCAGACAGAACAGTGTGGAGTTAGAAAGGACGACTTTGGACCTTTCAGAGTCAAAATGATTCATTCACAGAACCCATCATCATCATGATCATCATCATCATTGTTATTATGGAGCGATCATTTGTTTTATGTGTTGTGTTCAAGTGTTTCCCTATAACATGCAGTGATGTCATGTACCATGTATCACATAATGGGTCATTAACTGTGTAAAGGAATATTCAGTTTAAGCATCAACGTGTGAAACTACACATGCTGATACTCTGAGATCTTGTGATGTAAATAAAGAAAAAGAGAAAGTGGAGAAGTTGTTTGGAAGGAAAAAGCTCTTGAGTGAATCTGTGGTGGCTCTTAAAAGAGCCTTTAGATGCACCGGAGTGCTGCATTCAGGAGCTGCTTCACTTCTTGGATTTCTTTGCTGCAGCTTTCTTTGCCGGAGCTTTCTTCACAGGGGTCTTCTTCACCACCTTTTTGGGGACCACCTTCTTGGGACTCTTCTTGGCTGCAGGCTTTTTCACCGCCTTCTTCACCGGAGACCTCTTGGCTGCCGGTTTCTTAGCTGCTGCTTTCTTGGCTGCAGGTTTCTTCACCGGGGTCTTCTTCGCCGCGGGCTTCTTGGCTTTAACGGGAGATTTCTTCTTCACCACTTTCTTCGCCGCTGGTTTGGCGACCGTCTTTTCGACCTTGGTGAGCTTGAAGGATCCGGAGGCTCCGGTCCCTTTGGTCTGCGTCAGAGTCCCTTTGGTCACCAGAGAAGTCACCGCGGAGTTGATGCGTTTGTTGGACTTAACAACGTCGATGTTTTTGGCGGCCAGAAACTTCTTAATGGCGGACAGAGAGATGCCTTTCCGCTCCTTGGACTCAGGCACGGCGCTGAGGATGAGCTTCGGGAGGGAGGGTCCGTCACTCTTGGGGCGGGGAGCAGCCTTCTTCTTGGCGGCTTTCGCGGGGGCTTTCGCCGGAGCTGCTGCTGGAGCTTCTTCTGCCATCTTCGTGTGTGCTGTGTTCGTCTGAGAGTGACTGAGCCGAGGGCAGGAGGCGGATTTATAAAGCACGTGAGAACCGTGGAGAGTCAACTCACACAGCCGCTCCGCCGCCCTGCCGAAATGTGGCGACACTTTTGTGTTTTCTCCGCCACAGTTTGGGGATTAAATTCACATAAAATAACCTTTTTTAAACACGTTTTTTACTGTAGCAGCGAGAAAAGGTCCTTCCCTCCACACTGAGCTCGTGTTTGGTCACAAGGACTCTTTGAATTCATCTCAGGAGGCTTCAAACCTCTCTGATACACGCTCACTCTGGACAACTCGCGGCGAGTTTACTGCACATTTGGTCTCTGAAAGGGTGTAAAAGTGATCTGTATCACATGTTTCAGAGTTGTTCCAGTTAGCAGAGACGTGTCCGGATGTAACAAACCCGAAAAAACGGCAGTTTTGTGATTTATTTCGTTTGAATAAAGGACTTTTCCGGTGGAGGTAAACACACGGTCCGTGCCTCGGCCAGTTGGACAGTTAGACTCCTGTTCCAGATTGAGTGTGTGTGTAGATTTACCAGCCCAATTCAACAGGTTCATAATGAAAGATGTGTGAGATAAAGATGTAAATAAAGTCACATTCTGAGTGAAATCAATGTGCTCAGCTTCAGTTTGTGTGGAGACCTGCAGCTCTCTGGCTGGAAAAGTGAAGAAGGAAATACAGAAAACACTTTCATGTGTCTCTAACGCTGAGGTGCTTTCTATATTTCATTATTATTATTTCTAGATTTGATTAGATATCATCATTATTACACATAACTACTTGAAACAGTGAAAGATGAATTTGTCCTTAGATTTTGTCCAGTGTTTGCTCCGTTCTCCTTAAATACTTGTGACTTTACTTTGTAGGATCTTACAGTAGATTCCCCTTCAACTATTATTCTTTCTATCACTTGTATCGTTTCACAAACGTGTAGAAATGAAGACGTCCTTTCATCCATGTTGAAGAGTAAAGATTTTATTAGATTCAACCCTCAGACTCTCAGCTGAACGTAGAGAGTTGTCCTGAAACATAATTGTGGTTGTTTAAAGCACAATTACATCTAATTGAATGTGATGATCAAGTGCATTATTAAGTAAACTGAATATAAAGTATGTTCTGGACACAAACATGTAGTTCACCACAGCTGTGAGGAGCTGCAAACGCACCTTGAAAAGCTTGAAAAGTCCTTAAATTTGAATGTGGAAAAGGTGTAGGAACCTTGATTTCACACCGGTGTGCCAAAATGTAACTTGTATTTTGTTTTTAAATGTTTGAAACTATGTATATAACTAGTGTCCTGTGTTTTTAGTGTAATAAAATCTCCATGGATAAATAAAAAAAAAGAAGTTTATGTTGCAGTCAGATGTTTGGATTTTGTGTTTTCTGAAAACACAACACTGTGATTATTATTATTATATACACACACACACACACCGGTAATGACAGGTTAGGGGCCCTGGAATGAGACAGCAGCTCTGTCGGTTTCCGGACACAGACGGACACTAAAGTACTTTAGTGAGTACGAAAGCTTTGACTTCCTCTTTCCTTTAAGCAACAAGTTCTAGGAGCCACGCTGAACATCACAACCATATATTGAATTATATTAAATTCAACATTTTTTCACACTTTTCTGTACACTTGATGTTTTTAAATATAATAAGTAGATTATATCTAGATTACCTGAACTGTTAGAAATCCCAACAGCACGAAGACTCTTAGCATTTTTGATTGAAAAAAAAAAAATATTTTAAAATGGTCGATTTGAGAATTCAACATTTTTGTATTTATTCCCAGCATGTAAAATGCATGAACAAAATAAAGACAACAGAAAACAAAAAACACAGAATCTACAAAACCAACTAAAGAGATAGAAGATAACATTTAATTTCATTATGTGCACAAATTATCAGAACAGATCAAATTCAAGCTCAGAGTTCAAATGTATTTAAGGAGAACGGAGCTAAATTAAATGAAAAGATATTAATGAGACAAATGGATCTTTCACTAAACAGAACAAACTGTTTTGTTCCTAACGCAGCAACACTTGGAACAGAAATGTGAGACAATGGATCTGTGTTGTTTCCACTTCAGGCTTTTAGTCCCGTGATCGTCATGACCCGTTTCATTTGGATCCTTCAGTTTGGACTTTCTTCCTGTTATGAAAACCAAAACTAAACAATACAGTGATTTGAATCTTACTACTCTTCAAGGGAAGCATCATATCCATGAAGCTAAATCCTCCAAATCTCCACCAAACTTTAATCCCTTCAAAGTTGGATTACGTAACTATTTTGAGTCAGTCCAAATTATTAATAACAAATGTAATTACACCACAGATAAGTTACATGACCTTTGTTAAAGATGTATAACAGTATGGTCCACGTATTAATGTAAGTTCTTTACATGGATTTGATTTTGCCTTATTTATTGTCTTTTTTCTCTATGCCTTTGTATCTTATTAGGTTTTTATGCATTTTTATTTAATGTCCTTATAATTTAATGTGTATTGTTTACTGAAAGGAGAACTGACTCTTTACACACACTTCTATCTTTGTCAAGCATGATGCCATACTGTTCAGCCTGTACTTTGTTATGTGTTATGTAATATTATAATAAAAACAGTTGGGACTTTGGGTTCAGTGAAGAACCAGAGGTGACGGAGTTGGGTGGGACTGAGGAGAGGAAGCGTGTCTTCAGATCAAGTGTGTGGCTCTTAAAAGAGCCGTTGGGTTTTGTTCCGTCAGGTCGTCATCGGTTTAACCTCCGAAGCCGTACAGGGTGCGGCCCTGCCTCTTCAGAGCGTACACCACATCCATGGCGGTCACCGTCTTCCTCTTGGCGTGCTCGGTGTAGGTGACGGCATCACGGATCACGTTCTCCAGGAAGACCTTCAGCACACCGCGGGTCTCCTCGTAGATCAGACCGGAGATACGCTTCACTCCGCCGCGGCGAGCCAGACGGCGGATGGCGGGTTTGGTGATGCCCTGGATGTTATCACGGAGAACTTTCCGGTGACGCTTAGCGCCTCCTTTGCCGAGTCCTTTCCCGCCTTTTCCTCTGCCAGACATCGTGCTTCTCAGTGTGTTTGAACCGAATGAGTCGATGGTGTCCGACCGGCTGTATTTACATCTGAACTGCGGACGCGATAGAGGACATGTGTCGCGAGCTTCGGTGGGCGGTGCCAAAGTCTGCAGCCCTTCTCCCATTCTATCATGTTACACACACACACACACAGGTCCGAAATGCACACATGCACAGACAGGACCTATACATGCAATTAAGGAGAGATGTTAGAGCGAGGGGGCTGCCAGTGACCAGCGCCCCGAGCAGTTGGGGGTTCGGTGCCTTGCTCAACAGCAGTTCGGCAGTGCCCAGGAGATGAACTGGCACCTCTCCAGCTACCAGTCCACGCTCCATACATGGTCAACACAGGGACTTGAACCAGCGACCCTACAGTTCACAGCCAAGACACCTAAGGACTGAGCTACTGCCGCCTTTACACGTTATAAACACTCAAAAAAGAACATAGAAAAATAATTACATGTGCAAAGTTTGTTAAAGTGGGTATCAAGTCTATGGGGTTTTATAAAGTGCTGTGTTATAAGTTCAGAGAGCTCCATGGAAGGAGCTGTGTTTTGTCCAGAGTTCGTCTCCTCCGGAGCTCGGTGAGCACCTGTTTGCACACGGAGTCACTGTCAATGACTGTCTGGTGAATGCTCATGAAGCATCGTGTTTTCCAGAGTCTCATGCACACGATGCAGATGATCAGCTGAGTCAGTCCCTTGTGTTTCTCCGTGTGGCACTTTTCTAAGATACAGTACATGACAGATTTATAGGACACCTTAAAGTTTACCCCGTACTGTAGGAGCCAAATGCTTCCTAAGAGAATACATTTTTTGGTGCTTATTCATTTTATCATTTATTTTGGTATTGTTATTGCATATTGCATGCTTAACATGGGCCTGTCACATTAAGAACTGTCTTTTTCGATGTGCCGAAAGTGCCGGTGTGCGAGTGCAGCGTAGAAGGAGAGATAGTGGTAAACTCTTTGGAAAGGTGGAGGCACGCGGTTTTCTGACCGTGTTAACACGTACTTTGGATGCTAGTTTGTGGACCTTTGGATCGTTGTTCTGCCTCAAGAAGCGGATGTATCGGTGTAGCGGTGTTGATCCATTTCATTCAAAGACATTAAAAACAGTTTACAACCATTTATGTCAGAACCAGACTGGCAAAGCTATAAATATGACTTAACATTCATACATGAACAAACACCATTACAACAATAAAGGTGATTGTATTTAATTGTGTCATAATAATGGAAGTAAAATCAAAGTACATCAGAGCCTCTGTTTGATCAGTGAAGGAACAACATGCTGCAGTCAAACGCATGGAAGCCCTAAATAGTCATACATACATTTTAAATCCTCGGTTTTTATAATATCACAATATTTTTCTACGTTTTCCCTTAATAACAAGATTATTAATTGGATAATGAATGAAACGTGAGAGGCCTGAGATTTCCATCACACCTGACATGTGATGCCTCCTAAAGACTTCTCACATCTTGAAGAACACTGAGGAAAACACTGACACATGATTTCAGTTGATTTGCTGTTAAGAAATTAAAGTGAAATCTGTATATTTATGTGCACATTATTAAACTCCTCCCTGTGGTATTTATCTTGTAATATAATAATGTTGACAATAAAAGTTGTTTAAAAAATACACACACGCACACTTATGTGAACATTCTCTGTAATAAGGTGCCATGAAGCTGTTTCATGTGTCGGCCTTGATTGAAGAACACAACACATAAAACAAATGATGGCTCTATAATAACAATAATGATGATGATGATGATGATGATGATGATGGGTTCTGTGAATGAATCATTTTGACTCTGAAAGGTCCAAAGTCGTCCTTTCTAACTCCACACTGTTCTGTCTGAATCTGTTTTTAGAGCCACCATAGAAACAACTGAACAGTGTTTTCTTCCAAATCACTGACTCAAGGAGAACTCCAGACATTTGTGTCCATTTGGGAATATGTGTCTTCTTCATCTGCCATCAGTTTGGCTCTGTTGGTTTATACGGTATAATATTATGTAACAAAGTCTCATGATACATTTTTGGTTCATATTCTAATTGATCAATAGAAGACTGAAACAAATGTACGACCTTCTTGACTCAATAAGGACGGAAGTGTCCACTTGGCAAAAACTGCTCTGAGCTTTTTTCTGCATGAATCTCTAAAACAATTTCAGCCCTGCTCAGAAAACATTCAGACATTTTTAGGACTCAAACCCTTTAAATATCAGTTTGATGATTTGTTGTTATTCATGAAAAAAAAAAACCACACTGAGTTATTTTCCATGAAACAAATGTTTGGTGGCTGGGGGATTTTATAAACTCAGTCTTCCATATGTCAGTGATTAGCATTAGATGAGATCAGTTCTCTTGAATCTGTTTATGGGTGATATTTCTAAAAAGTTCTAATTGTATAACTGGATGTATGAGAGAATTTCGTATCTTAATAATTATGACTTTATATCTTTATTTTGAAATACTAACTTATTATTTTGAGAAACTAGGACTTTATTTTGAGAAAGTTTCTCATTATGAACATACTTATTATTATCACATTAGCAGAAATAGGCTTCCATATTGTTTGAAAGGCTTTTACTTCCCTGAGTAAGTGTCATTTAGGAGCCTCTACCCATACTTCCTCACCAGAGAGAATGGCGTCCCTGAGTTAAGTTTCGTTTTGTCATTGGCTGCTGAGAGTAAGCGCTGGAAAGCAGTGCGCATCATCTTGTGCCTATTATTCCTGTGCCTTCCCCCCCGTGTTTCTCCTGTGAGTGATGCTCCGAGTATTGAGTTCTTGACAGAAAGTAAGTGTTTGCTGCTTTGTTATTACTTTCATGTGAGTTTAATAACGCTCCTGTGCCAGTTCGATGGTAAGATTTGCTAGCGCAGCATGAAGCTAACCTAACGTAGCTCTTTCTCAGCTGCTGTGGAGTTGACTGATGGCTCTTCACGTGAGAGAGGAATGTCCGTCACGTGTTTATGTTGACATTAGGAAGTGATTCAAGATTCAAGAAGCTTTATTTATCCCGAGGGAAGTATTTGTGCAACAGTTTCAATACAAAGATGGGAAAGGGTCAGAGTAACAATAAGCTAACATAATCAAATTAAAATAAAGCTAACGTAAAATAAATCAAACAATTAACTAAGTGTGACAGAGTGCAATAGACATTGGGGTTAAGTGTAGGTATATACAATATACAACAATACGCAGCGTGCAGTTTAGCAGCAGATTGAAATGAAATAAGTACAAACTAAATAAGTATGAAGGAGCGATAAGTAATAATAATAGTAATAACAGTGTTAAAAATGTAGCAGCATTTCCTACAGAACTAAGTGACAGTAAAGCACAGTGAAGTGTAGCAGCCTTTCTTACTGAAGTAAGTTACAGTAAAGCACAGGGAAGTGTAGCAGCCTTTCTTACTGAAGTAAGTTACAGTAAGTTACAGTAAAGTACAGTGTAGCAGCATTTTTTTACTGTGATACGTTGCAGTAAAGCACAGTAAAGTGTAGCAGCAGTAAGTTACAGTACCACTAAATAAAGTGATGTAGTGGTGATATAAAGCGACAGTGTAAAGTGTATCAGCATTTCTTACTGAAGTAAGTGACAGTACAACTGAATAAAGTGGTGCGGTGGTGATATAAAGTGAAAAAGTGACATTTTAACAGGATACAGTGTCTCCACTGTTCCTTACCTGACCTGTAGATGAATTAAAGAGTTTGATGGCCACCGGAAGAAAAGACTTCCTCCGGCGTTCAGTATTACACTGGGGGAGAATGAGTCTATGACTGAAGGTGCTTCTGCTAGACGTCAGAAGATGGTGGAGAGGGTGAGAGTTGTTGTCCAGGATGCTGTGCAGTTTAGACAGCATCCGCCTCTCAGACACAGCCACCAAAGAGTCCAGTTTGACCCCCAGAAGCTTTATTTATCTCTTCGGGATAAATAAAGCTTCTTGAATCTTGAATCTTGAGGACGGAGCCATTCTTCCTGATGATCTTACTGATTCTCTTGGTGACCGCTGCCCTCAGTCTGCTGCCCCAGCACACAACAGCAAAGAAGATGGCACTGGCTACAACCGACTGGTAAAACATCCTCAGCAAGGTGTTACATACATTGAATGACCGGAACCTCCTTAGGAAAAAGAGACGACTCTGGCCCTTCTTGTAAACAGCCTCAGTGTTCTTGGAGCAGTCCAGTTTGTTATCCAGGTAAACTCCAAGGTATTTGTAATCCTGGACAACATCCACAGTCACGCCGTTGATGGAGATGGGTGTGGGGGCAGATTTGGTCCTGCGGAAATCCACCACTAGCTCCTTAGTCTTGGTGCCGTTAAGAATCAGGTGATTAGCTGCACACCAGTCGACGAAGGAGTCCACAACACCCCTGTATTCCTCCTCCTTCCTCTCACTGACACAGCCAACAATTGCAGAATCGTCCGCAAACTTCTGCAGGTGGCAGGACTCAGAGAGGAGCTGAAAGTCTAAGGTGTACAGGGTGAACAGAAAGGGGGAAAGAACAGTTCCCTGTGGAGCTCCAGTGCTGTTGACCACAGTGTCAGACACTCCGTCCTGCAGTCTGACATACTGTAGTTGACCCGTGGAGTAATCCGTAATCCAGGAAACCAGGGGAGGCTCCACCTGCATCGCTGTCAGCTTACGTCCCAGCAGAGCAGGCCGGATGGTATTGAGCGCACTGGAGAAGTCCATGAACAAGATTCTCACTGTGGGTTCACAGGTGGCGCAGGCACGGTTGAGGCAGGGAAGATGATAGTGTCATCCACACCTAGTCGCGGCTGGTAGGCAAACTGTAGAGGGTCCAGTGATGAGCTGACCAGGGGCTAAGAAGTGAAAGGACCAGCCTCTCCAGGGACTTCATCAGGTCCAACGTCAGCGTCACCGGTCTGTAGTCTTCGGAGGTGCTGGGACGCACCTTCTTTGGTATTGGTTCCCAGGCAGGATGTCTTCCACAGCACAGGGACCTCTCAAGACAGGAGAACTGGGGACAGGTAGGGCAAAATCAGGAAGGAATTGAGGGGGAGGGGGAGTGTCAGCAGGGCTGGAGGTTTGGAGGTGGATGGTTGTGGAGGAGCAGTGGGGGGGGGGGGGGGGGGGGGGTCCAGAGCCCTTTCATCAAATCTTTGAAGAACAGATTCAGCTCATTGGCACGTTCAGTACCACCTCCTACTGTGGAGAAACCAGATGGTTTGTAGCCAGTGATGCTCCTCATGCCGCTCACACGTCCTTTAAATTGTTCTTGCTGGAGTTTGTGCTCCTGCTTCCTCCTGTAGGTGTCTTTGCCCTTGTTGAATCCTCTCCTTCAGCTCCCTCTGGACTTGCCTCATCTGCTCTCTGTCCCCATCTCTGAAGGCCCTCTTCTTCTCATTCACCAGGACCTTGATGTCTCTGGTGACCCACGGCTTGTTATTTGGGAAACAGAGTACAGTCACTGTAGGAACAACGCTGTCCACACAGAAATGTATGTACCCTGTTATGCAGTCCGTGAGATCGTCAAGGTCCTCTCCATGTGAATCACAGAGCAAAATCCCAGTCTGTAAGTTCAAAGCAGCCCTGTAAAGCTTCATCAGTCTCCTGTGACCATCTCCTCACAGTCCTGGTGGTCACAGGAAGCCGCTGGACTTGGGGATTATACAGGGGCTGCAGGTGGATGAGGTTGTGGTCTGATCTTCCAAGAAGTGCATTTTATGACCTGCGAGTGGAGCCGTCGCACTCGTTTCTGCCTAATATGAACTGTGTAGCATACAGCCATGTTGTTTTGAGTAAAGACTGTATGTAATTTAGGTTACCATTTTCCATTAGATAGATAATTGGAAGTATTTGTTCATGCTGACGAGCATTGTTTGAGTTGATTGTGTATTATACTGTATAGTGAATTGTTTGTAATTTGTACACAGCCTTTAATTTCTTGTTATATGTATTTATGACCTAAGGTGATTATTTTTTTCTAGACTGATGACAATACCGAGTACTGGAGAATTGGAAATAAATACGGCTAGAACAGTCTAAGAAGAATTACATCTTCTCTTCATTCCTGTGTCCTGATTGACACACCATTCTTGTTTACTGTTAATCGCATACAAGTTAGCGCTACTCTGTTACCTTGAAAACACACATATAAAACGCCTGTGAATGTTCTCATTCGTCCAGGTCATCGTTATCCTCAAAGCAATTTCAGTCAAAAACAACTGGACTGGTTGTTTGTCTAGGAAGACGTTTCACCTCTCATCCAAGAGGCTTCATCAGTTCATGTACGCATCTGACCAGGCTGGGACTGGTCCAACAAACTGGTGTGGAGATCCAGGTATTTAACCTCTCACAAGGCCGATGATGTCACTGACACCCTTTGTGCTCCAAGTGCCCACGCCCGTCGCCCATATGTGGCTGGGGTATCGGAGAAACTCAGGAGGATTTTCAACAAACACTGCATCCCGGTGTATTTCAAACCCGGTAACACACTCCGACAGAGACTAGTACATCCGAAGGACATAACACCACACCACCACAAAAGCAACCTGGTTTATGCTTTCCAATGCAACGAGGAATGCAAAGATCTTTACATTGGAGAAACAAAACAACCACTGCATAAACGCATGGCCCAACACAGGAGAGCTAACTCCTCAGGCCTGGACTCCGCTGTCCACTTACACCTCAAGGAGAAAGCCCACTCCTTTGATGACAGCAATGTCCAAATCTTGGACAGAAAGGACAGATGGTTTGAAAGGAGTAAAAGAAGCCATCTATGTAAAAGTGGAGAAACCATCGCTAAACAGAGGAGGGGGTTTGAGACACCACTTATCTCCAATTTACAATGCTGCCCTTTCATCCCTTCCCAGGAGATTCAACAATCTAACCTCAAAGGACAACTGTTCACACATGGCCCGGGTGGACCCAACGACTGTCGTTCAGACTCAATAGAGCACTAACGAAGTCGAAACCAACTGCCCACCAACGACTGTCACTCTAACGACGGGCGTGGGCACTTGGAGCACAAAGGGTGTCAGTGACATCATCGGCCTTGTGAGAGGTTAAATACCTGGACCTCCACACCAGTTAGTTGGACCAGTCCCAGCCTGGTCAGATGCGTACATGAACTGATGAAGCCTCTTGGATGAGAGGTGAAACGTCTTCCTAGACAAACAACCAGTCCAGTTGTTTTTGACTGAAATTGCTTTGAGGATACATATATAAAACCATTACGATCTATATTTTCATCACCATCTGGTTTGTTTGTGTCGGCGCATGCTCAGTGTCAGTCACAAAGCTAAGCCGATCCAAGACGTGATATTTGCATATAGGAGCGTATAAAGAAAGCATCTGGAGCAGCAGAGAGTCATCTGCACCTGAACCAAGCAATCATGCCTGATCCAGCAAAGCCTGCGCCCAAGAAGGGCTCATTCTGATTAGTTGACTTCGGAGCCTTACCTCATTGCGCCCGGCTGGGCAGCAGCCAACATGGCTCCCCCACAATATTCCTCTAAGTTCGGCCAGTTCTTGGGGGCGGTAGTAGCTCAGTCCATATGTGACTGGTGACTGTGTGTGTGTTTGTGTGTGTGTTTCCCGCAAATTTCCCCATTCGCGGGACTGATAAAGGAATTCTTCTTCTGTGTCCATCGCAGGTACAGGGGAGAAGACGAACCTCCTGGCAGAGACTACGTCAGAGAAGTCCTTCTCTTTGATTCATCCTCGATAAACCCTGTTGATGTTTATTCATTCATAGCACTTCCTAACAAAAAGGATTACGAGATCTGCTTCTTTAAGGAAGCTCCTCTGCGTCGGTTCCTCGAGGTTCAGGCATTAAACGCCTCGGACTCGGGCTGGGCCGTTGAATCCTCAATACAAACAGACTTAATTAACTTGGTAGTTAAATTCTGGACAGGCCGCATACCTGACCAAGACATTGAACTGTATCTGCACAGATATGGCAAAATCATACAACCAGTAATTAAGCCTCTGGACAAATTTGGGTTCTGGTACGGTGTACGCAGAATCAAAGTCCGTCTGAAGAGAGATTCAGACAGCCACATACTCCAGATCCTGACTCCATCTCCCTCAGTCAGTACAACGGTCGCATTATATATCCCAGTCAGACTACGTCCTGCTTCATCTGTGGCTCCACGGATCACCAGGTGAGGCAGTGCCCGACCATGAAATGCTGGAGGTGTAGCAGCCTCGGCATATGTAAATAAAACCAAGAGCTCCGCTCAGTGGGGGAACCCTGCCGTCCCTCACTCCGCCCCGCAGGGTGATCCCCGTCTGAGGCACAGCAGCAACCACAGCAGCAGCAGCAACCGCAGCAGAAACAACAGCAGCAGCAGCAACAACACCCACCAGAAGTCTTACAACAGCAGCAGAAAACGCATTCCGGAGACCTGCAGCAGCCTCGAGGCCAGTCCTCGGCAAAAGTGCCTCCACCAGATCCCGGCTCCCGACCTGAGTCCCAGCAGCGGGCCCACTGCTCCTCCACCCGGCAGCCTGCAGACGCCTCTCTGGAGGACTCCAGCCCGTCAGGTGAGGGCAGCTTACAAATTGCAAGCCAGTGTGAAAGCAGCTTCAGCGAGAGCTGCAGCTCTGACATCAGCTCCATCGGGCTGACTGATGGTCAGCGAGCCCGCGGCTCCCCGCTGCACCTGCAGGTTGAAGCAGAGAGCTCCTCTTTCTGCAGCAACTCTGACTCCTTCTCTCCCACTCCTGATTTCCCTCCTCCTGAGCGAAACGATAATAATGATTATGATGATGAAACTCCATTTGTAGAAGTAAAGAAGAAAAGAAGAGCTCGTAGCTCATGTGGTCAAACAGATAATAAGTGTCTCGATGACAAACCCACACCATAGTTTCTCTTCCCCCTCTAAACATCCATGACCCTCCTTAAAGTTTCACCCTGGAATGCCCGTGGCATCCAGTCCAGTTCTTTTAGACAGAGAAACATGAAATATTTATTAAAAACGGACTTTGATATTTTATGTTGTCAGGAACTGAGACTGAGCACCAATACAGACGTAGCCCAGGTATCCAGCATGTGGAACAGATGTGTCAGTGTTATCTCGATTGGGGAAAGTAAAGCTCATGGTGTGGGGATCTTTTTTAAAACTAATGACGTCATTATTATCCGTAAAAGAGAACTAATTCCTGGTAGACTTCTCATGGTAGATTGTTTTTACAAAGGAAAAAAGCATCAAATCATAAATGTGTACACTGCTCCTGAAAAACCAAAAAAAAGTCAAATTTTCAAAAGACTGAGAACTGCTGCTGGTCGGTTACAAAGTCATCTTATGTGGCGACTTCAACACAGTGACTGACGTAAACGACAGAGTGAGTTCTACAGCCTTTAAACTGAGCCATGAAGGTAAACTTTTAAGAGAAATGTGTCAATAATCCAAATTAATAGATGTTTGCAGATATCTTAATCCTGTTGGGATCGAATACACCCGGTTCGATTCTCTGACAAAAACCCGGATCGACCGTATTTATGTGTCTCAGCACTTTAACGTTATACAGTATAAAACAATATTAAATGATCTCTCTGACCACATGTTGATCCAAACGTCCTTGTCTTCTGGAGCCTCAGAAACCAGAGGCTTCTGGAAACTAAACTCCCAATGTCTCAAAGATCCAGACCTATTAATAGAATTAAAACAATAAATCCATAAAACAATACAATTCAAAATATTAACTAAATCAGACATCTTAAACAAAGAAAAGATCAAACTCCGATAATGAGCTTCTGTCAGATATAAAAACACAAATAGATAATTTTAATCAAGAATTATTATTTAACATCTATAAACAGACAAATCTAGATAACAGAGGGAACTTGATACACACCCTGAAGACAGGACAACAACAAATCCAAAATAAATTCATTAAATCCATAAAAAAACTTAGACTGATTTCATATACAAATTTCAACATCTTAAAATAGATTAGACTGGCCTCCCAAGTAAAATGATCTTCAACAAAATCAACGATTACATATACAGAGGGTACATCAGTTACAAAAATATATCAAGGCGGCTCAGAATTTTTTTAATTAAAAAAAAATAGAAACCTGTCAGAGAGCATCCGAGACATGCGCTGGCTTTTATCTGTGAACAGACTGGCAGTCCGCGCTGTTGTGTCTTTGAGTTGTAATGTTAAAACAAAAAAATGCCCGATGGACAAATGCAACCAGAATGAGACATAACAGCACCTTTTAATGGACTGTTACAGAGCGAAGGAGGTGTGGGACAAAATGAAAGTATATGGGGTAAACTTCGATCTGAACTATAGATCTGTAATGTACTGCATTCTGGAAAACTGCCCCACAGCGAAAAACAGAGAACTGACTCAGCTGATCATATGCATCGTGTGCATGAGACTATGGAAGACACAATGCATAATGAGCATCCACCAGACAGTCATTGGCAGCAACACCGTCTGCAGACAGGTGCTTACTGAGCTCCGGAGGAGACGACCCATGGACAAAACACAGCTCCTTCCATGGAGCTCTCTGAACTTGTGAAAACAGCACTTTATAAAACCCCATAGACTCGATACGCACTTTAGCTAGCCTTGCACTATGTTACGGCCTCCAAACAATTAAATAAATTGACTAGTGGCTCAAACTGGAGACCGAAACATAAAAGGACACCAAAGAAGATATAACTTTTAACGTTTTTTATTAAACAACTTCTCCCAACAGGAAACAAACATTCCTGAAGGACAACTAGCAAAATACAAATAAAGATCTTACCAAAAAAGAAATCAGCAAACCCAAAATGGGACCTGGAGATGCCGGCCAAACTCAGCAAAAATGGAGGGGGGACCAGGCCACCCCTTATAGGGACGTCGGAGCTGGCCCCCCTCCCTACCTAACAAAACCAAATTATAAACTAAAAACCAAACGAAGAAAGAAGGCTGCCAGCCATCTCCAGGCCAAAAATAAAGCAACTACTAAAACAAAGATTTTAACAAATCATAATGTGGGCCCAAAGGTGCTGGTGGGTCTGGGTCTCTCAGGGGAATGGTCTTGCTGGCTTCATATAGCAGGTTGGCAATCAGGGAGTTGATCGGCTGCAGGTGTGTCAGCCTGATTGCCAGCCTGCTGAGAAAAGGGAAAACAGGTTAAGGCACATGGAGGAGATCTTTCATGGCCACACGCAACACACTACTTTGCTCATGTCACTTTATCTTCTCCTATAATTTGTACTATTTTGTCTTTGAGTGTATATAATTTGTAAAACTGTAAAACTTCAATAAAGCCCTTTTAAAAACCAAAGCCTGTCAAGATTGTGTGTTGCCTTTGTTAAAAATGTTTCTGCAGCCATCTCCAGGAATGCTCTCTGAGTCGGTGATCTCCCCCTGTGGAGAAAAAGGGGGAGCTCGACATGGCCCAGAGTGCAAACTTATTTATGGAGATTTCACATATGAATATCAACACCTTTAAATAGATTTGACCGGCCTACCGAGTAAAATGATCTTCAACAAAATCCACAATTACAGATAAAGAGGGTACATCAATTAAAAACATATAACACAAAAAGAAGGCACAGCATTTTTTAAACTGTTAAAAAATAGGAACCTGTCAGAGAGCATCAGAAATATGTGCTGGCTTTTATCTGTAAACAGACTGGCAGTCAGAGCCATTGTGTCTTGGAGTTGTCACTTTAAAACAAAACAATGTCCGGTGGACAAATGCAACGATGATGAGACACAACAGCATCTTCTGATGGACTGTTACAGAGCGAAGGAGGTGTGGGACAAAATGAAAGTGTACGGAGTTAACTTTGACCTGACTTATGAATCTGTCATGTACTGTATCTTAGAAAACTGCCCCACAGCAAAACACAAGGAACTGTTACAGCTGATCATCTGCATCATGTGCATGGGACTCATGGGACCATATGCTTATATGGCACGTTTTTGGAATAAAATATTTATTACAAAAATACTAAATATTACACTGCGGTACAGAACGAAATATAATACAAACCAATTGTCTGCTGTCATATTGCGTCAGTAAGAAAATCTTAACATGATTTTTTGGGAGTTCATATTGTAAGATTAAGCCGGTGTGGGAAATAGATAATAATCTGAAGTAGTCAAAGGCTGTCCACAGGAGGTTGTGAGGGACAGAGCCAAAGGCATTCCCAAGATCCAGGAACCCCACGTGTCAACACAGTCTCACTCCCAACGCGTCAAATACTGAAGATTGGTCAGGGCCTTTGGCGTTAGTTACGGACTAAAAAGGTCTCCTTAAACGTACAAACCCGACGCAGAGGGCTTTCAACTCATTCCAATGTAAGCCCGTCCGAGGCGATATTTGAAGCTTAGGGCTATCCTTTAACGTCCATATCTGAAGTTTTGGGCTCTCCTTAAACGTCCATATCTGAAGTTTTAGGAAGTCTTTAAATGAGTTGAAAGCCCCCTGCGTCGGGTTTGAACGTAGGCAGGACGTATGCCTCTTTTCGCATGTGTCCATGGTGCATTGTGGGTCTATTTGATTACATCCTTTTTCATCGCTTGACACACGGACTATTAAAGGTAAGTAGCTAGTAATAAATAGTGCTAAAAACTATTTGAGAACGATCAAATGTGTAAATCATTGCATTCTTTGTCCTTTCGCCGCCTATTAACGTAATAGAAACTAGATTATTATCGGCTGTATAATGTTTTAAGAGCTCAGTTAACATTCATTTAACTAAGCAAGCTAGTCAGCTAGCGCGGACAACCGCTAACGTGATATTTAACTTTGATGATGCTTTGTATAAATATCCGTTTTCACAATAGCTAATATTAATTGAAAGAGATCGCTCATCGTTATTGTTTTAGGTGTTTAACGTTATATGCGTTTACACGCTCCCAATTAGTCTTACGTTACATGAAATGGTAAGCTAAAATGATATGTATTTTATATTTAATCTTTTCTTTTAATCAGGCTGTCTAGTTGAGATTCAAATATATTTTTAGACACCCTAGATTACGTAAAGACACGTACAGGTGCAAAGTCAGGAATACATTAGACAAGGTAGAGGACAGACAAAACAGGTATACCGTCAAATATGTGTGCCATTTACTATGTTTGTGACTATTTGTGCATGTTTTAAGGAAGAATGCATTTGTTAATATACCACCTAACGTATTTTGTTTTCAATAGACCTTTTCAACGGAATTCCATTGCTAGGCAACAGCCTTGTTCCTTGTATTCCTGACAGCTGGTGTCATTCACATACACTGCAACAGGAAATAAACTAGGACTGTTTTGGAATGTTTAAGTTTACATCTTTGAAAAGGTCTATAGGTATTTCTTCATTCATAACAAGCATTTATTGTTACCTTCTAGAGCCCTCAAGAAACTATCACATATACAGTTTTTATAAATTGACTTGGAAAAATACTAATTTGGGGACACAGGTCCTGAGTAGTATTATGCTGTAGCAGTTTTCTTTGAAGGCCAACATGTAAGAGCACTGTATTTATTGTGTTAATTTATTATTCACTGGTAACACAGCATGCAGTGTTCTCATTTCTTATTTCTGTTTCTGTCTCCAGATGCCTACTCAAAAACAATGCATCACATGCAAGGAAACGATTGGTGTGGCCAGCAAGATGTGTAAGCAGTGCGGGGCCAAGCAGCCTTACAAAAAAAATTTGAAAATCAAAAGAAGAAATTTTGGCCACGATTGGAAACACACAAAAAAAACTGCAGCATCAACAAAATGTATGATGCAACAAATTTACTGGTAGGTTTTTTTTTTTCTTTCAGACAGTTGTCATAAATTGCTGATCTTTACATTTACATTGCTATATTTCTCTTACCTTATTTGCTTTTGCAGTAATTTAACACTCATCTTTGTTTTATTGTGCAAGACAATCCTGAATTCTCGATTTACTGTACCACTCCCAATTGTCTTGTCTTGTTGTCTTGTTTTCACTCTACCTAAGGGCGCACTCACACTGTCCTTCCGCACCGGGCCAAAACTGGTTTTTCAGCTATAGCCTAGTGCGTTTGACCAGTGTGAGTGCAACCGCTCCGGGTATAACTGCGGCCAGTGAGCCGTCCACAGCCCGCCTGAGAGAGGTGGGCTTTTGTAGAGCCCGTTTGAACATGTACGAGCCAAGCACGATGCCTAAGGCGGTTCTGACGTCATTTATATGCGCCTGTTCGGACATAGTAAATAGAAGGACGGACCATGCGCGGACATTTAACAACAACAACAATGCCGGTGAAAGGTTCACGTTGGTGTGATGCGGAGGTGGAGTGTTTACTGCAGATTTGGTCGATGAAAAGATTCAAAAACAGTCGACAAGACGGACAAAAACTCCAAGGTCTATGGAAAGATTTGTAAACAAAGAGACGCATGGCGATGACGTCAATCAATGCATGTGACATGTGAAGCATTTGCGCGAGGCCCAGGCAGTGTGAGGGGGGACAAGTATCCTAAAGCCTGAGGTGCGGTGCGGAAGGACAGTGTGAGTGCGCCCTAAGTCATTGGTGAACAGGGTTATGTACTACTAGATCAGGGGCCTGTTTCACAAAGCAGGTTTAGTGAAAACTCTGAGTATGTTAACCCTGAAATGAGGGAAACTCTGAGTTTTCCGTTTCACAAAGGGAGGTAACTCAAACCAGAGACAGAGGGGTAACTCTAGCCTGTTTCACAAAGGGAGGTAACTTAAACTCTCGGTCAGTTACCATGGTAACATGCTCTCTGAAACTAACCTGGTCGGGACCAGGTTTTTCTCAGAAAACCTCGAGTTTCTCTCTGTCTCCGCCCTCTTTCAGCCACACACAGTGTTTGATTTCCTCATTCATTCAGTCAGCGGGCGAGTTTTGGCGAAGTATAGTTCTGCTATAGTTCCGTCTGTTTTTTCAGAAAATCACTGAAAACATCAGTCATTAGAAGTTATATTAGGTGGCGACTATTTCACTACCATGGCGTGTCCTTCTGATAACAATCCCGTGGATGAAGCTGCAGAATTACTGCACAGAGAATTAAATATTCGTCGGGAGATGATTATCAGACTATTGATTATAGATGTTCTTGCATTTCCAGGCAATTCTCTGTTTGAGCGGTACCGTTTCATATCACAGCAGATATTCTGTGTTGCGCTGCGTTTTTTTGCAAACGGGAGTTTTTGTATACAACGTATAAAAGTCATTCAGTAGGCCTACATTAGAAGTTATATTAGGTGGTGAATATTTACACTACCATGGCGTGTCATTTTGATAACGATCCCGTGGATGAAGGTGACGCATTTCGCAAAGAGAATTAAATATTCGTCGGGAGATGATTATCAGACCGCGCATAGACGTCCTTAATATACTGCAGCCATAATTACAAAATGAATGAAATGGATCTTTTGAGCAAGTTGAATGTATTTGACTCAGCGTTTCTAAATATAATTCCAGCTTTTCTTGCAATTCATAGGTTCAAAAGTGTGTGCTTTTAGTTGGGTTACCGGTATATAAACTACTCGTGTACTGTATAGCCTTCTCATCCAGAATATCACCTATAATGCGAGGGGGCTGAATACGGCACAACACCGTTTCATGTCACAGTCCATCTCACCCCTCCTTACATTTCCAACATTAACAACCAGTCATGCTTTCATATCACAGCAGATATTGTGTGTTGCGCTGCGTTTTTTTGCAAATGGGAGTTTTTTATACAACATTGAAATGTTGTATAAAAAACAGCCACTTACGGTAATATTTACTTTACGATGTAAAACCTGCTCAAAATGAGGCGTCACCATGAGACTGTGCTGAGGTTTTACCTGTTTGAAAAATGTTTTTATGTTTCATCTTAAGCTGCGCTTCTCCCCCGCGGGGTTGCACTTAAATTAAATAAATTAATAGGCTCCCACTCATGCAGTTCCCCCTGTGATATTACTGTGATTGCAACTGGACTACATTTAAACTTATGCACTGACCCGAGCCGCAATGTCCTCCCGCACCGTCTCCCTCTCTTTTGCTGCTGCAGCGGTGTAAACCTGCTCAAACTCTCCGTATGAGCGCATTCATATTTCCAATTCCAGTTGTAGCGTAGCCCTTCGCTTCCCCGTTGCCATGGTGACTCGTCGAATCAGGGCTCCATTGATGCTGTCTTTTTTTACTTGTGGTGCACGCGCTTAACTCCAGGTCAAACTACTCTGAGTTGATCAACCTAACGCAAATCTGCTGTTCTGGAACCGAAAACTCAGAGTTTCCTATCTCAGAGTAGATCAACTCAGAGTTCCGGGTTAGACTCAGAGTTTTTTGAACCTGCTTTGTGAAACAGGCCCCAGAGCCTGCTGTTATTGCGTATATATAAACACTTTGCTATCTATCAATTTTGGATAAAATATCCTGAAAATGAACATTTACATTGCAGGATTAGAATTCGGAAGTTGTTCCTTAACGCATATCTGACGGTCTTTGATATCTTATAGTGTGGTTTTGACCTGCTCTTTATGAAAAGTGTCCTGAGACTACTTCTGTTATGATTAGATACCATGAATAAAATTTAATTGGATAGTTTGTAGCGTTAGCTGTGTTTTTAGATATTGAAGCATGTGATGCTTCCCTTGTCTCACACTGAATTGGAATAGCTGTGTTTGTTACCAAGGTCTTTTGTTTTTTACATTGCTACTAAAACAGTTTATAGTGACCTCACTCTGAGTCTCAATGTATAGCTTATATGTATAGGTATTAAAGCATATAATAAAATATATATTTTTATGCATTATGACCTTCCATTTATGTATCCAATTTTCTGTCTTGTGATTTTGTGCCAATTTTGTTTCAGCTCCACAATGGACATCCCATCCTCCTTACCAGCAGAGCTCCAGATGGCTTTACAGCCGAGTGTGTCTATCCATGGGAAATGGACACTGAAGATGCCAGGAATGCCCTTATTACAATTAAGAGGATTTATGAAAGTCTTCTTAGCGGTAATGTACACAGTGCAGGCTATATTTTCAAGACTCCTTTGAAATACTGCCTTTGCAACATATTTCTGCATATAGCAAAGCAAAGTCTTTTTTTCTTTGTTAACATGTGAAAAACATGGCTTAGGATAAAAATGCAGACCTGGTTACCCATCAGTCTTTAACTGTGTCCTTCCACAATTTGATGCGGAATAATGAATCTTGATTGATTCCATAGTGGTATTATGTCTCTTTCATTTGGTACTGACATGTTCAGTTTGTACAGCAAACTGTTTTGTGCTCTAATCAATGGTCACACACTTATTGTTCCTTATATCTTTCTTTCTTTTTTAAGGACCGTGCCGAGGTGTTGGTGCAGTGGCTGCCTTGCTCTGGATGGTGTGTATGTTCTTAAGTTTATTTTACTGTAGATGAGGAAAAATCCACTAATAAAAATAGTAAAATGTCTTCAACTTTAACTGCAGTTTAATAAGGGTCAGCAAAGTCTGAGGGTCAAGCAAGTCACATAGCAGTCAAATGTTTTGGGCAGTATTGTGCATTGGACTTGAAATAAATTCACAGTATATAACATAATCAAGAAACCCCCTGTGCAATATCACTATAATGTGAAATGATTCAAAATTGTATCACCTTATAAAAGTGAACGCCACAATTTTCTCAGTTTTGCCTGGTGTCTAATGCAATCTAAGAAAAAAACATTCCTCATAAAACGGCACAAAACTGCAAGATTTAACTTGGCCAAAAACATGAAGAAAAAAAGATTTATACTGGCAATACATTCTTTAGTCAAATTAAACCTAACTTTACAAATTTTTTTCCCCCATACAAATTTCCCATTTATACAGACGTCAACTCTGTGCTGTTGCGTCTCTGTGACTAGCTCCAATGCCAGCTCAGAGGTGTAACAGTTCTGTTGCCCCCATTCCTTCTCCATACCTTTCACACAGACGTTGGGGAGTTTTCTTATACACTGTCTAAATATGATATTGAAAAGCTCATTTTCAAAAAAGAATGCATGCATATCTGTATAATCCATGTCTCATTGTAAATAGTACAGTGTCAGTTATATTCTCAAAAATTATGAACAATTTGACAGTAATACTTCTTGCTGTGTTTCTGTCTTACAGTGGGGACAAATGGAAAAACTCCTGGGAGCCGAAAGAAAATGTTTTGCAAAAATAAATGTTTTTAAATCACATATACCAGTTACTGGCTGTGTTCCTTCATATACACTTTATTTCTATGATCGTTCAGAACCTTTCAAGAGCGAATTGTAGTAGTTGCAGTTTCCCAAAAAAAAAAAACATTTTGTGTTATTTTTACTGTTGGCAAATTTAGTGTTCAGTCACCATCTTAAAAACATGAGAAATAGAATGATTTACTGAAAAAGGGTGGATGTAAAACAATTATTTTTTGGCTTATTCCCTCACCTTTTCTTAAAGCAGAAATATTTTTCCATCCCCTGGGTTTCTTTCTATGTATTATGTATTATGTATTTGTACGCTGAAGACAATACCCAGACAAAAGGAGGAGTACATCCTGTTCACACAGCTAAAAATAAACTTTTGAATGTATTCACAATCGCCATGATCTACAGGCACCTTATCGATTCATCTGACATGCTCATTCTTGGCTGGTGTAATAACACCCATAAGGATAAGGTAAGAAGATGCCAGAGAGGGATAACGTTTTAATCGTAGAATCACTTAGCTTAGACTCATAATTGTTGTCCTTTACTAAGTAAATAATTGGGCTTTTGTTTTTGAATACATTTATGACTTGACATGGGTTTTAAATCATCCTGCAGTCCCATTGGAGAACCGAGGACCCGCCTCCCGGAAGCATTTTTTTCAACAATCTCCTGATAAAGAGTCCTTAATAACTTCACAATACGATGGGTTAATGCAATGGCCATCGATTATAATTATTTCTTTGGGATCTGAGAAATATAGTTTTATTTTGTCAGTTTTGGATAACGGAAGGCTACGTTTTTACCCCCAGCCACCGTTGCGCTTGTTTGGCTTGTGTTAAAGGCGGAAGTGGTGTGTTCGAATACTATTATGAGCTGTCCGCCGTGGATGGGCTGCATTCCAACTCAAATATCCGCCGCTCAGCGTGGTGTGTTCCAATACTATTATGAGCTGTCCGCCGTGGATGGGCTGCATTCCAACTCAAATTGCCATCCAGCGTCACTAGCTCTGTTGATGAGAAATTTTATAGCCAGTGATTGTAAAATATGAAGTGGCTCATTAATATAGTTTAATATTATATTTTTAAGAATATATGGCTGATTATATTTAAAATAAAATCGTATTTCTAATGTGTCTTCCTCAATTAATATTGAACCACATCCGAATCAGAATGGGTTTTTATTATCATATTGTCATATTAAAAGGAAAAAGACCAAAAAATAAATAAAAGGTAAATACTAAATAATAGATAACAGGCTATAGACATTTGAATGTAATTCCTGTGCTAGGCAACAGCCTTGGTCCTTGTTAACTTCCCCAAATTTCAGTCCTAGAGAGCCACTGTCCTGCATGTTTAAGTCTCTCCCTGGTCCAACACACCTGATTCTAATGATGTGCTCGTTATCAAGCAGCTGAAGCTTGTCACAGGTTTGAAAATCATATAATCTATATATGTAATAATATGTTGCAGTGGATATTTGATCTACATCATCAAATAAAGCACTGTGTGTGTGTGTGTGTGTGTGTGTGTGTGTGTGTGTGTGTGTGTGTGTGTGTGTGTGTGTGTGTGTGTGTGTGTGTGTGTGTGTGTGTGTGTGAGTGAGTGAGTGAGTGAGTGAGTGAGTGAGTGATTGTGTGAGTCTGTGTGTGTGTGCGCGCGTGCGCGCGTGCGTGCGGCATTTGTGCGTCATACATAAAACATCATTATTAATGCTTGCATTGGCTAATAATAACATATACACAGTGAATATTGTGATATATGAAGGTGACTCAAGTCAGTCAACAAAGAAACAAACAAAGAATGAAGGAAACAAACAAACAAACAAACTTTTATGTGTAGAGCCTTCAAAGTGCTGTCTGGATGTAGGGTTTGGATGACCTGAGTCCATGACATGAAAAAATTCAAACTTTGCTGCAGAGCTAAACCAAATACATCATTGGAAAGGTCTCGACCTGGGGAGTAATAATATGTTAGTATTAATATTCTACATGGCTCCGGTTTTGAAATAATGAACTTTGAACCTTGACCTCAGGGCCTGTTTGAGGGCTTATAATTCTGCAATAAAAAGAAATACAGAAATGGGACCAACTGTTATAGAGAGCTCTTGACCCCAGCTATAACATGAGTACAATCAACAATTTCGGGTTTTGTCAATTATGGGTCAAATTAATTTTCACCTATGAAATAATTTGATTTTAAAAATCTGATTACATTAATGTGTTAACTATGCCCTTAAACTCCTCAATGTATTCTCATTTCAACATTTACAACTTCCAATTCTATGAAAAATACAACCCTAATTAAAGAACTACAACTCCAATGAGCCGCGCAATAACGCTAAGTACTGCTATCTGCCATAGTTGTAGTTCTTCCGGTTTGTAAATAAATGGGTTCACAAAAAAAAATATATATATATATATATATATGTATGTATATATATATATATATATATATATATATATATATAGAGAGAGAGAGAGAGAGATAGATAGATATATATATATATATATTACATATATAATATATCTAGAACAGCTGGATTAGTATTTAGATTACATAAAGATGATCTATGTCAACAAAAAGTAAATATGTATTCTTGAAATAGGTATGCAGTTTTCTGGTTTGCAAAAAGGGTAGTAAATAATGTGCCGTATACTTTAAATATTGAATATAGCCTAACTCCCGTTTTCTCTTCATATATATGGTCTTTATGTTAAGAAACAGTTCAGATGCTAGGTGTTTGAACAATATTTATTAGTTTTAAGTAAATTAGGGTTTGCATGCAGCGGACTGGCTCCGTCTCTATAGCCACTTCCGGCTTCCGCAGCGTGCGTGGCAACCACCATAGCAACAATAGAAAACGATGCATCTGTGCATTCCAACTATTTGTTCGCTTTGTAATAACTCATAAATAATATATCATAAACATTCACTAGACAAAGCTGTAGATTAGACATTCATTTGTGAGGCTTAATTCTTCATGTCTACAATGTTATTACATACAAAATACAATATTTTTAAAGATTATCTCCAGACATGTTAGATGTATGAAAATACCTTGTTTGTAATAACAGTAATGTTTGAATGAGCCACCGGTATACTGGATGAACCAGAACACCATGGCACAACAATTTGTGACACGAATGATGTTACATTTCAAAACGCTATGTTTTTATATTCTATGTACTCACATTAGAATATGCCACTCTCATGCAAAATAAAACACATCCCACTGTGATATACTGTAAAACTTACAGAACCTTTAAAATATTTAAACAAATAATTGGTCACACTGTCCAGCACTAGGCACTATATAAATGCAGCCATTTACTGAACTTCCACGAGTAACAAGAACAGCACTCTGACCAAAACTGAGCACATCTTTCGTCACCTGTTATGTAAACTTTATACAACAGTTAGTTTCCAGCTTACACAAAGTATCAAGCTATTGCACAGACAAATGGTTATGTGTTGCTTAGCCACAGTCCAGTTCCAGTCTGGTGCTTTGTAGAAAGGATGTATAAAAGCAATATCACTCGAGAGGTAGTGATGTTGTGCTGAACATCATCACAGCTGTGAATATGTAAAAGGCACGCGGCCTGCGGCCTTATGTCCACAACTGAATCCCAGCCTCAAAGGCTTTACATTTCTTCCTCTGAAATATCTGGAGTGCTGTTGTCCTCCTGGTCACTGTCCTCTTCAACGTCCTCATTGTCTTCCTCCAACATGAAAAAGAAGGGTTCAGTGGCAAAATTGGTGTAAGTGCTGGTGACTGCGCTCAGTTTCTGCTGCAGAATGTGCAGCTTTTGCAGCAGACAACAGAGCAGCCCCCTGTATCCCTTTTCTCTCAGCTCTCTGGGAGGTGCTAAAATAAAATGTAAAATAAATAAATAATAATAATCAGATAGAAAATAAGGCAACTCTTTATGAACATTAAAATGCAGATTGTCCGCCCAGCTCTGAGACTGTACTACTACATACCATACTAAGTTTCGTGATATTCTCTTGAGTGTGACGAAGGAGGCTGTATACTTTGTCCAAGGCCTTTCTCAGGTACTGGCAATGCTGGGTCATCTCCTTCACAATTATAACTTTTTCCTCTTCCATAGGCCTGACCAGCATAACCTGGTCAAAAAGTCGCCTCTTCAGGCGAAGACTCACCACTGTTATGGAAAAGAGAACAGATGGGACAAAAGTAAAACACTTAAGCCCCTTTCACATATACACTGCAAACATAAAATGATCTAGACTATCAGTATGTGAAAACACAAATATTTGATCCAGTCAGAGTGGACATCAAGTGGAATTTACCTGGCCAGCTCCCAAGTACTACTACTATGAGCTACATGTCTCTTTTGAAAAACAGAAACAAGCAAAATTGACCATAAAAAAATAGTCTTGTAAAACATATAGCGAAATGTACCATAACACATACCAGTGGCTGGCCACTGCTGGACGTCACACACCCATTCCTCCGTGTCCTCCAGAGAGATGTTGAGCTCCTGCTTGAGACTCTCAAGATTAGCTCCTTCGATTTCTGCTCTCTGTTTAGTCCATTTAGAATGTTTTAAAAAAACAACAAACATAGATAAGTCATGGTGTGATCTGTAAAAAGGTATGTTAACATAGGGCATTAGAGATAAGAGAATAAAGATGTTTTCACATTTGAACCCAGAATAATGTCAGAGAATCAGGTCCGGAGATAGTCCCGAGTTTCTCTTTCACACATGCAGCACACACTTAGATGTGTTTACACTTAATGTAACTACTTAGTTTGGTTTAGGCAAGGGGGGCGTGCAGCCGTATTCACACATGTGCACACTCTGGTATTACCCAGTCTTTGCACTATTAAGCTGGGAGGGTAAACTCCATTTGATGCCCGGTCCGACTGAATCCGATATTTGTGTACACACACAGCTGTACCAGGAAATGTTCAGATAGTTTCAGGTTTGCAGCGCATTTGTGACAAGGGCTTAAGATGTAGGACAACTATCTAGTGGAATGTAATACACCAAAAGTATTTCATAGTATCAGGAAAAATGTTATTTTAAAAAAAGGGGACAATATCAGTGAGTGTATCTCTAATCATGATTGAAAAACCTAAATGACAACATGCAAAACATTCAAGCACAAATTTATGAGGATATTCTTAAAGGTATGTCCTCAAAAGAGACTATGTGCCTCATGAAACAATTATTTCCTTGTTATAACAAAGGCTATTTTATGGTGAAAGAATGCAATACGTATATAAGAATGCTAATTGGATAGAAAGGACATTGAGTTGTTTGCTGCAGTCATTTGATGTCAAAAAAACTTAATGGTGATTTTTGTGAGTTGTCATGATGACAACACACGCCAGTGGGGCCGTCAAGTGTGCCACAGCTAGTTGGGAGGATGTTCTTCAGAGGAAGGTGTGAGGAGAAGGGACTGTTAAACTCAGTAGCAGTGAGTCAGTGGACCATAAGCCCATTGTTCTGCTCATTTTTTGTAGCCAATGCAGCACAAAAACACAGCGATCCAGCAAGCCAGCAGCCTACCAGCATATGGCTCTGCCATGCCTCCACACCACACCAGTCACAGGACATGAGCTGGACAAAGTTGTCACTCCTTTAACCTGTGATGCCAGTATTCAAGCCCACAGAAAGTAACCATGAAATGACAAATGTTAACTTGCAGTAAAGACTTCTTACTTTGAAAAATCTTTTTGCCAGGGTCTTGTGCAGACTCTCTGTCTTCCTGTTGTTCCAACCCACGGCAAGCACAGTTATCATCTCTGCTCTGCCTGTAAAAAAAATATCCACACACACAAAACCCCCCAGAAAATATAAAAATTCAAACAAATTTTACAATCTGGTACCAAGGTAACTCTGGAAACTTTAGTCCCTTTGTTTTCTTTTCTTTTCCAGATGCCATTTTAGATGAGAGAGAGAGAGAGAGAGAGAGAGAGAGAGAGAGAGAGAGAGAGAGAGAGAAGAAACTAACAAACAGAAGACCAAACAAAGGCTGCAGTCAAAGTAAAGACAAAGAGACAAAATGACAAAGCAAAAGCTCAGAAAATTAAATTAGTGTAACAGGGAGAAGGATTAAGAAAATGGCTCTTAAAAGAACCGTTGGATTTATGAAGAGAGTTTTTTTTATTATAAAAAAAATGAAGCAGGATCAGTTGCACTTCCATAAATGTTAAGAATAAAAAGAGAAATAAAACGTGTGCCTACAAAAGTTAAGAGTACACTAACACTAATTAAAACTATCAGGGCTCTGTATTTGAGTATCAAAATGCGCTCTCTAAGTTCTTACAGTGCATTTTCACCTGTTTATTACCAAAATAAATAGTTAACAGATGTCCTAATACTGACGGAAATACACAAAATCACATAAGGTAGCATTTTTTTGTCAAGATAGCATAAATAAAAAGCGTGTTAGCATGTGCGCTAACCTTAGCGCCTTATTGATAGTTAACATACGACCTCCGTGGCATTCCCAACTGAGTTGTAACTTAAACGTCAAACTGAACTAACTTACTTACACATGATTTGGAGACAATCGCCGTGATAGCTCACGCACAGAACACAACATGACCACATAAATTGAGTACACAAACGGACTTACCAATGCTACGACGTCCAGTGAAACGTGAATGCCACGCCTCCTTCTGGCGCATCACATTTTGATTGGTGCCAAAGGTTAAAGGGTAGGCAATGACGACATACTCAACACACCGTTTATTGTAGTTATGTACACGACCGCTAAACTCGAAACGTGCCTATGGGTCGTAATAAGCTTCTTGATCAAACAACCTATGTGGTCGTTTTTGGGTGGAGGACAGGCTGCTTACATTGGAATGTGTTGAAAGCCCCCTGCCTCGGGTTTGTAGGTTTAAGGAGCGCTCCGATGAGCGCCCCGAAGAGCGCCCCGAAGAGCGCCCCGAAGAGCGCTCCTCGAGCTTTAAATATCGGCGCGGACGGGCTTACATTGGAATGAGTTAAAAGCCCCCTGCGTCGGGTTTATACGTTTAAAGACTGCCCTGAGCTTCAAATATGGACGTTTAAGGATAGCCCAAAATTCAGATATGGACGTTAAAGGATAGCCCTAAGCTTCAAATATCGCCTCGGACGGGCTTACATTGGAATGAGTTGAAAGCCCTCTGCGTCGGGTTTGTACGTTTAAGGAGACCTTTTTAGTCCGTAACTAACGCCAAGGCCCTGACCAATCTTCAGTATTTGACGTGTTGGGAGTGAGACTGTGTTGCAAATCCAGCTCACCAACATCGTGGCAAAGTGGCCTGGTTCAACGCATGACTCATTCATTGTAACCAATAGCATGGTTGGTAACAGGTTGGAGGCTGGCACGGTGCGCGATGGGTGGCTTCTCGGTGAGTAAATAATGTATCCTTTTAATTGCGCCCCGAATTTAAACCAGCACAATGCCCGTTTGGGCATGTGCATTCAAATATGTGTATTTGTTTTTTCCCTGGTGAAAATAGAGTGGCAGATCTATCTAGTAAGCCTTTTTTGTCTCCTTGTGTTCAGTATTTGTCTCAATAAACGCGTGCGTAACGTTGGAAATGTCACACTGCAGTAGCCACGGTGCACCTCTGCAGTCATTAATATAAGTGTGATCAGTCTTGTCAATCCTTGTAATGAAGTTGTTTTGTCCTGTTTGTTTTCCCACGAACAGTAGTGTGATTTTCTATATAAATATATATATATCTTTAGAAAAGTGATTTCATCAAGTGGTGCATGAACAAAGGAAATTAAATCTATTTCACATGTTGTATTCTCCTTTTATTTGACTCCAGGGGACAGTGGTTACCCCCTGAGAACGTGGCTGTTGACCCCTCTCACTAACCCCGGCATCGACCAAGAGGGGAGGTACAGCGACCGCCATGCCCGAACTCGGGCAGTGGTGGAGAGGGCAATTGGCCTATTGAAGGGGCGCTGGCGCTGTTTAGACAGGTCGGGCGGGGTTCTGCTGTACACACCTGAAAAGGTGTGCCGCATCGTGCTGGCCTGTGGTGTCCTGCACAACTTGGCACACCGCCATGGCATACCACTGCCAGAGTACATCCCCCCGCCAGAGGAACCGGATGCCGGACCTGTCAACCTCAACCCACCCCGCGAAGCTATACGGGCCCGGCAGCATCTGATTTCAACGATGTATGGAGGCAAGGACACAATTTACTTTGTAAGTGCATTTATTGCTTGACAAATATCCCCCAGTGCATTTACAATTTGATCTAGACGATCACTGATGGCACGGATTGCTCTCACTATTTCCTCCTGTGATTCCAGCACAGCTTGCAAAAGGACACGGCCAGTCGGGCGGACGTCAGCAGCTGGCGTGGAGTCGCCGGGGCGCGTGGTGCTGGAGGAGCCAGTGGAGACGCCAGGGTGTGAGGTGCCGGTGGAGACGCCAGGACGCACGATGCAGAGGGTGGAGCCCTCTTCTGGTTCATCGTCTATTGAGAAATAATAATTTAAAAATGAAGTAATTAAACATGAGTCAATGTGTTTATATACTGGCAACTTAACGCACGAGCATGTGTAATGTGAGCAGCCTATTGTACGACCAGTATAATTACATTTCTGAGTTTAACACGTTTACCTTGAGGATGATCTGAGTCGCCTTCATGGCCCCGCACAACTCCGCTTAGAGCTGAGTCCCCCACAATAGCCGCCACTCTCTGGTCAAAGAGGGTCAGTTCCTTCCCTCCTGTCCCCCCCGCCCGTTGCGGTGATACTTCGGCGTTGGGCCGAAATCCTCCACTTCACCTCCACCTTCACGTCGGACCATTTTTTTTTATTTCAGAGGTTGTGTGCTGCTCCGACCCCACGGCGTTCACTGCCTCACACACACACTCCCACTCAAATTTCTTTTTTTTCGTGTTTATCCCCGAAGAGAGCTACCAAATAATACAGCTCTTCGGGTCTCCGTTTCATTTCATAAAACTTCAAGCTCAGACTCGTTGAAGTTGCGCTTCTTACCTCTGCTCATCGTTTAAATCTGATGGTGCAGAGATCCAGGTGCAGATCCCCGGTGCAGGCCCTATTTACATTGATTGGCATATTTAAATGGGGGCGTGGACAGGGAGGAGTTTAGCACTTCTACATTACTACTCAATTCCACGTTGATTGGGATGTACAAAGGAAAAGTGCTTGGATCCATGCGTACGAACACTTTGATACATCTGATTTTTTTTTGTGCGTACGACAGTTTCTGGATTCTAGTGTACGCCATGTTTCAGTAAGAAAGTCTTAGTACATGAGGCCCCAGGTATTGCAGTGTTGCCGGGAATGGTGCGCTGTCTTTCTACTTTGTGGAACATCAAGTAGCTACGTAAAAAGAGTGCATTAACAGCCTTTAGTTGTGGCATAACATTCTCTGAGCTAATTCCCTGACATATGGAATCATTGTGTAGCTCCCCCCCTGTCGACGCCTCCTCCCCCTCTCCCTCCCCCCATGCCACACTTTTCGGACCTGGGTCCGACACTTACTGTTAGAAAGCAAGAAGAGGAGGATGAGGTGTTCGAATGGCTAAGCCAATGGACTACTAATCCATTGTGCTTTGCATGCGTGGGTCTGAATCCCATCCTCATCATAATGCTGTTTACTTTTTTTTTTTTTTTAAAAAAGCTTTATTGAAATTTACAGTTTTTACAAGTTATATACTATCAAAGACGAAACATACAGTGCATATTACAGAAAAAATACAATTACAGGCGCAAAATAGTGCAAAGTCAGTAAAAGTGCTTATTAAGTCCATGACGTTTTATAAAGTGCTGTGTGTTATAAGTTCAAGGGTTCCATAGAAGGAGCTGGTTCTTGTCCAGGGTTTTTCTCCTCCGGAGCTCAGTAAGCACCTGTTTGCATACTGAGTCACTGTCTATAACAATCTGGTGGAAGATCATTTTGCATCTGGTCTCAGGTGTATCAGTTCCTTGTGTTTTGCTGTGGGGCTGTTTTCCAAGACACAGTACATGAAAGCTTTATATGACAGATCAAAGTTAACACTGTACACTTTGAGTTTGTCCCAGACCTCTTTTGCTCTGTAACAGTCCATTAATAGATGCTGTTGTGTCTCATCATCGTTGCAGTTGTCCATTGGACATTTTTTTGTTTTAACGTAGCAACTCCAAGACACAAAAGCTCTGACTGCAAGTCTATTCAAAGATATAAGCCAGCGAATATCTCGGATGCTCTCTGAGAGGTTTTTATTTTTTAACAGTTTCAAAAACTCTGTGCCTTCATTTTGAGTTATATGTTTGTAAATAATGTACCCACCATATCTGTAATTGATGATTTTGTTATGGATCATTTTACTCGGGAGGCCGGTCCAATCTATTTAAAGGTGCTGATGTTCAGAGAGGAAATGACCAAAAATAAGTTTGTACTCTGGAGCTATTCAAGCTCTCCCTCTCATTTTTCTCCACAGGGGGAGATCACCGACCAAGAGAGCGTTTCTGGAGATGGCAGCAGAGACATTTTTGACAAAGGCAACACATAGTCTTGATCCCATTTCCACTGCTCCCAACTCCCCATATTCTTTACTTTTCAGCAGGAGCTCTCTTTTGGTCACTTCTCTAGTTGTTCCCCAGACTAAGTTTACACACTGTTTGTTTAGTTTCACTATCATTGTTTTCGATGGAGGAAAGATGTTGGCTAGGAACAGGAGTTTGGAAAGGATGAAGGTTTTAACAATGTTAACTCTTGATTTGTAATTAGTGTTCTTGTTTTCCTATTTTCACCTCATATTTAACTTCAGACAGTTTGCCCTTCCAGTTTCTTTCACTGCAGTTTTTTTTTTACAGATGGTCCAACCCAATATTTTAATCTCATCGTTTACTTTAATGTTGATATTTCTCCTGTTACTTTTTGATCCAATCCAAACTCCTTCTGTTTTATTATGGTTTAGTTTGGCTCCTAAAGCAAGTTCATACAGGATTAAATGATTAGTTAACACATCCATCTCCGGTTGTTTTTTTTATAACTACACTAACATTGTCGGCATAGGCCATTGCAGTGACTTTAGGAGCGCACCTGACACGTGTACCAGATATAAGGCTGTCAGAGTTTATAGTTTAAAGAAGAGGACTGATGGCTAAAACATATAAAGCAGCGCTCAGAGGGCAGCACTGCTTCACACCGCGCTCTACTTTAAAAGGCTCAGTTAAAACACCATTTACATTAACACATACATTAGATTTAACATACAGACACTTGACTATATGACTCCATCACAGCCCTAGTCTCTGGAAATAATAATCAAAGGCTTTCTTTTGGTCCAGCCCGATATAAAGAAGTCTTTCTGATCACTTTTATTTATCATTTCTCTTAATGTGCACAGATTGACCCACATTAAACGGCCTTTGATGCCACAAGTTTGTTCTTTTCCCATAATTTAATCTAATATATAATTTAATCTATTCATAATTACTTTGGCTAGAATCTTATAGTCAGTGTTTTTTACCCACGCTCAGTTGTTGAATGGCCTGCATGACTTCATCTTTTCTTATGTTTCCTATGAGTTCTGTGAAATTCAGACAGCCATAAGAGGGATTTTTTTCCAATAAAATATTTACACAATATTTTTTTTTATATATGCTTCTGCACATAGTTCTCTGATCACATGCCTTTTTTGTTTCTCATCATACATTACATCACCTTCTAAGTTTTTTATGGATTTAATACATTTATTTTTAATTTGTTGTTGTCCAACCTTCAGGGTATGTATCAAGTTCCCTCTGTTATCTAGATCTATCATGAGCAGTCTACCAGGAATTAGTTCCCTTTTACGGATAATAATGACGTCATTAGTTTAAAAAAAGATCCCCACACCATCAGCTTTACTTTCCCCAATCGAGAGAACACTTAAACCTATGTTCCACATGCTGGATACCTCCGTTACATCTGTATTGGTGGTCAGTCTCAGTTCCTGACAACATAAAATATCAAAGTCGGTTTTTAATAAATATTTCATTTTTTTGTGTCTAAAAGAACTGGACTGGATGCCACGGGCATTCCAGGATGATACTTTAAAGAAGGTCATGGATGTTTAGAGGGGGAAAATAAACTATGGTGTGGGTTTGTCATCGAGACACTTATTATCTGTTTGATCACATGAGCTACGAGCTCTTCTTTTCTTTTTTTCTTTACTTCTACAAATGGAGTTTCATCATCATAATAATCAATATTATCATTTAGCTCAGGAGGAGGGAAATCAGGAGTAGGGGAGAAAGAGTCAGAGTTGCTGCAGAAAGAGGAGCTCTCTGCTTCAACCTGCAGGTGCAGCGGGGAGATGCAGGCTCGCTGACCATCAGTCAGCCTGGTGGAGCTGACGTCAGAGCTGCGGCTCTCGCTGAAACTGCTTTCACAATCGCTTGCAATTTTTAAGCTGCCCTCACCTGACGGGCTGGAGTCCTTCAGAGAAGCATCTGCAGGCTGCGGGGTGGGGGAGCAGTGGGCCAACTGCTGGGACTCTGAGCCGGGATCAGGTGGAGGCACTTTAGCTGAGGATTGGCCTCGAGGCTGCTGCAGATGAGATTTCTGCTGCTGTCATGGGACGTCTGGTGCGTGTTGCTGCTGCTGCTGATGCTGCTGCGTTTGTTGCTGCTGCTGTGGTTGTCGTTGCTGCCTTTGTCGTTGGCGCTGCTGTGGTTTTAGCGGATGCTGCTGTTGTTGCTGAGGTTGTCGCTGCTGCTGCTGCTGCAGCTGCTGTTGCTGCTGCTGCTGCTGCTGCTGTTGTCGTTGCTGCTGCTGCTGGGCTTCAGACTGGGGATCGCCCTGTGGGGCAGAGTGAGGAGCGGCAGGGTTCCCCGCCGAGCGTAGCTCTTCGCTTTATTAACGAAGGATTGTGGACAGGTGAAGAAAGTGTGGCCTTTTTCGCCACACAAACTGCAGGTACTTGAACTCCTTCACTTGGGGTAAGGACTCATTCCGTTGCTCCTTAGCGTAGAAAGGAGCCAGTTGAGGTGGTTCGGGCATCTAGTAAGGATGCCCCCCGGGCGCCTCCCTAGGGAGGTATTCCAGGCACGTCCAGCTGGGAGGAGGCCTCGGGGAAGACCCAGGACTAGGTGGAGAGATTATATCTCCATACTGGCCTGGGAACGCCTCGGGATCCCCCAGTCAGAGCTGGTTAATGTGGCCCGGGAAAGGGAAGTTTGGGGTCCCCTGCTAAAGCTGCTGCCCCTGCGACCCGACCCCGGATAAGCTGATGAAGATGAGATGAGAAGATAAGATGAAACTGCAGGATGCTTCGGAGGAGCAGTCCTTGGATCTATGGCCGAGGCTGCTACACCTCCAGCATTTCATGCTCGGGCACTGCCTCACCTGGCGATCTGTGGAGCCGCGGGTGAAGCAGGAGGTAGACTCACCGGGATAAATAATACCTCCACTGTACTGACCGAGAGAGATGGAGTTTGGGATCTGGAGTAAGTGGCCGTCTGAATCTCTCTTCAGACGAACGTTGATTCTACGTGCACCTTACCAGATCCCGAATTTGTCCACAGGCTTAATTACGGGTTGTATAATTCCGCCATATCTGTGCAAATACAGTTCGATGTCCTGGTCAGGTATGCGGCCTATCCATAATTAAACCACCACATTTATCATGTCAGTTTGGACCAAGGATTCAACTGCCCAGCCTCTTCACTTGGAGTCCGAGGCGTTCAAGGCCTGAACCTCAAGGAACTGGCGCAGAGGAGCTTCGTTGAAAAAGCAGATTTCATAGTCCTTTTTGTTTGGAAGGGCTATGAAAGAATAAACATCAACTGGGTTTATCCAGGATGAATCAAAGAGCAATACTTCTCCTACATAGTCCCTAACAGGAGGTTCGCCTTCTCCGGTGTACCTGAGACGCACCTAGAACTGGCCGAACTTTGAGGAGTATTGTGGAGCCATGTTGGCTGCTGCCCAGCCTGGCGGAAAGAGGTAAAGTTCCCAAGAGCGAGTCTGTTTTTTTGTGTGTCACTATAGAACTCAGTTAAACAAAAATGCCTCCTTTTCCTCTGCCAGACATAATTGATGTTAAATTAGAAACAAATTCTATTTACTTTACCCTGCAATATAACTGGCTCCATTGGAAGATATGTTTCTCCCACAGAACTGCTCTTGTTCTAACTGATACACTGGGCTGAACAGCAGATGAGTAATGATATTGTTGCCACACTGCTGCATCCTCAGAGGCCACAATGTTGCTTTGTGTTTGAGGAAATCTTTGATATACTTTGTAATCTTCACAACAATCCAAAAAAGGTAGGGAAGGAAAGATGACAACTCTCAAAACATGCTGTCTGCTCAATCACAGGTTGATATTGCAGAGAATCAACTTACCATCTTAAAGAGTTAAGTTTTTGAGCCTTTAAACAAGAGATCAATGTGCAGCCCCTTTTACACATGTACTACAAACCTGCAATGAACTGTCTAAATGGAGAAAGGATGAGAACTTCTGTCGCTAAGGACCCACCCTGAAATCGTCAGTTAAATTCAAGTAACGGCAAGAGGCATAGTTGCTTGTGACCAAGGTACTAACCAGCAATGTAACCATGGTGTAATCCATGCCATGTCCTGCCTCCTGCATGCTCAAACCCACGCCACCCCTCGCTGAAATCAAACAGTATTTTTAGTCAGTGAGAATGCATGTCACACACTATCTCCTGTTGTGTTCTACCATGTGTGAAAGGGAAACTCTGGCCTATGTCTGGACTTGAAGGAAAGATGAGCACTCTCACAAGATGCTCCCTGCTCAATCATAGGTTTATATGGCATAAAATCAACTTGCCCTCTTTAAGATTTACATTCTTGAGCCTTTCAACCAGAGATTAATGTGCAGCCTCTTTCACACATGTACTACAAACCTGCAATGAACCTTCCAAATGGAGAAAGGACGGGATTTGGGAACTTCTGTCTCTAAGGACCCACCCTCTAATGGTCAGTTCAATTCAAGGAACAGCAAGAGGCTTAGTTGCTTGTGGCCTTGTCCTGCCTCCTGCATGCTCAAACCAACGCCACCACTTGCTGAAACCAAACAGTATTTTCAGTCAGTGAGATGGCATGTCACACAGACTATCTCCTGTTGTGTGCAACCATGTGTGAAAGGAAAAACTCTGGCCTATGTCCAGACATTAAGGAAAGATGAACACTCTCACAAGATGCTCCCTGCATCTTTACATCTTGCAGGTGTAACCGCATGGTTTATATTCTGTATGCATTTCAGTTACCTGGTATCCCTCATTCTATTTATTTACAGCACGTATGGCGATCGTGGCAGGTGTGCAACACGCCCTGTACCGGCACCTGTAGTGCTACAGGTTGACGTGCCGTCCGGGATGGTGTGTATGTGCCATCTGCGTCCTCTAGCACTGCCGCCGTAGCCACTAGCAGCTACAAGCACTGATGTGTGCAGGATCCAGCTTGTTTGGTGTTAGGCTGCTGTTTGCCCTGCCTTGCCTCCAACTTGCCTCTAATTTGTCTCTAACTTGTCTCTAACTTGCCTCCAACTTCTCTACTTTCTCTGTTTGCCTTGCCTTGCTAATTAGGAAACAGTTGTTCCGTCTTTGTATAGACACTCCCTAAATCTCTGAAGTGTAGGTGAGTTCACGTGTGCCACGCCCCAATCCGATTGCGAGACGTCAGTGGGGGTGGGAGGGGTTACTGCAGCAGCTATAGTGGAGGACCTGCCACATTTATACTTTTTTTTTGTATGGTTTTTCCCCCTTCCGTTTTGAGTTGCAGTGATATGTGTATTAATATTGTTTTGTTTTCTCTGTAGGATAGTAAGCCTACACGTATTATGGCTAGAATATATTAGTCGCTGAATTAATTATGAATTAACTAGACTCGTTAAAATTTAGGATTTAATTAACCTCGAAGTAGGGCACCACACCAAAATAAGACAGGATGTTTACTAAACTTTTGGGAAGGTTTAATACGTGTTAGTAATTTAAAGTAATTGATTGTTTAAATTTTATCAGTCTCGTCTCGAACGCATTAGTTCATACCACAGCCTTATCAGGGACCATCAAATTGTGCACAGAAGGGAAGGCTCTCACAACGACGTAAACTTATAAACATTTATTTGGTGAACTAACAAGGATAATACAGAATAGTGCAACACTAAAATAGATGAGTGAAAAGGGGTTAAATGTGGATATAAAAAGTTTAAGACCAGAGTGATTCAGACCTACGGGGCTGGTTTATAATATTACTGGCGGACTTAAACTGGCTCTAATTAGCCTGTCAACAGAACTCGGATCAGAACTTAATTATCACCAACGTTTTCAACCAGGAATTGTATTAAAAGGCTAACCTTACTTTGCCGTTGATATTACAGTCGCCGTGGCGTCTTACAGTACCGATGCAGGTTCCGTAGGTCCGAGTCCCGGTGTTTGGCGGACCTGAGTTCTGGTCTGTAGACTGGGTCAGCTGAGCAGTTGGATCGGTGGGGCTTGTCTTCTCCTGTCCCGGCTTGGATTTAGCTCTTCAGGTGACTGCAGCTCTGCACGTCGCTTGCCTCTGGCTGTTGTTTGTTGGTTGACAAAAAGATTCTGACTGGTTCTGTGGACTGGTGTCACGAGTTCGATGCAATTTGCCGGCCGGACAAAAAGGAAAAGACAGCTCGAGGGGTTTTACTATGATTATAAAAGATAAAAACGTGTCGTAGAAAACTTATAAAGTCGCACGATAAAAATAGATTAATAAACGAAAATACTAGTATAAAGTAACGTCTCTTGCGAACTTTTGGACAACAAAGTTGAACAAAAGAAACAAAAGTAAAAAAAAAATGCAGCAAGCAGAAGAGGGGGAGAAGAGGGGCAGAGAAGAGAGAGTGAGTTGAAGAGAAGATGAAGTGAAGATAAAGTAAAGCAGAGACACCTCTGTGTGTTCCTTTATCCCCCCGGAGGAGCGAGAAGGGGGGTCTTGGCCTAACCCAACCCTCTGGTTCTAAGCAAATTAGCTGCTTTATATTCCAGCATTCTAGCATCCCTTCAGTTAAAATTGCGATCAGATTTGACGTTGATTTAGGATAATGGGTCCTCCATCCTGGAGGAAGTGTCCTGGAGTCCTGGGAATGAATTACCCTAGGAGGGGTTGAGGTTGTCAAACACCTTATCTCACATTGAAATAAGTATAAGAACAACTTATCTATCACTCCCTTCGTGTGACGCTTAGCAGAGAAAGGGAGTCCAGAGTGTGTTCACAAAAGAGCACTTACTATCGAGGTTCCTACATCTCCTTTTTGAATTATTTGAGTGCAAGGGCCTCTACCAGGGCTAGCCGTGGTGTACTGCCTTTCAGTTCCCGACTTAACCACTGTATTGGTGAAGGTGGAACATCACTTGATAGAGTTTAAGAAAATAATGATATAATTGTTTTAGACGTAACTTGATAAATGAAATTGTTTTATTGTGACTAATTAGGTTGTTAAATTATTTCAGAGAAATTAAAGTTAAAGGAGTATACTCTTTAGGTGCAAGTCCTAAGGTGGCGTTGTCGGTGTTATATTGATTCTCTAGATCTGCCACTCGCAGTTCAACTGGTATTGCCACACAGGGAACCAACTTGCCCTCTTTAAGTGTTACATTATTGAGCCTTTCAACCAGAGAGCAATGTGCAGCCGATTCATACATGTACTACAAACCTACAATGAACGTCTGAACGAATGTCTAAATTGAGGAAGGACGGGATTTGGGAACTTCTGTCGCTAAGGACCCACCCTCTAATGGTCAGTTAAATTCAAGGAACAGCAAGAGGCTTAGTTGCTTGCATCTATCCAACATCGTATCACACTGTTTTTCACTCAACTGATACTAAAGTATTGTGGAGAATGCGGGTGTTGATCTCGCTATCTCTCACTTTGCACTTACTGTATTCCACCAGGTCCGCCAAAGTAAGCCCACACGCCAATCACATTTCGCCGTGGGGCTTACTTTGGGCTTACTTTTGACCAATCACGTTTCTCCAGTTGGGCTTACTTTTGACCTATCGAGTTGTTAGGTCGTTGTCTTTCAGTTGCTGCCAGAAACCTTGAAGAAGACGACAAAAGTTGAAGACGAAGAAGAGGACGAAGACAAAGACGGTCTGTGCTGTTGTTTCTTTGCAAACTATACTTTTAACGGATATCATCCATTTATCAGTAAAGCAAAGATACACATTTTCTGCTACATCCCTTGGTGGACATAGCTTGCTAAAGCACATGCTAACGCACATGTTAATGCTCGTTAGCATTAGCAGCATCCATTGTTTGAATTATTTAAATAATGATGCTTTTAACGGATATCATCCATTTATCAATTAAGGTAAGATACACATTTTCTGCTACATGCCTTGGTGGACATAGCTTGCAAACTCATGTGTTAACACACATGTTATTGTTCGTTAGCATTAGCAGCAGCCATTGTTTGAATGAATGAATGATGCTTTTGAGGGCAGGCAACCTCTGTTAAAGTTAAATTTACACACTTGAATATACAGGTATTTTTAGATGATTAGAGGTAACAGTTTTTTTTCTTATTTTTATTCAGAAAATGCATGCGTATCCAGGGTTTCGCAGCCAGTCAGCTGAGTCAACCCGACTTTTGATGGTGCCCTCAGAGGAGGTGTTGGAATAATTGTACATAAAGTAATCTAATATTTACTCCAATTGCCTTTACATATAAACTAACCTCACTTGGTGTGTGTGAACAGCTAATTTGTGCAGAGTTGTTTTGCAGGTAGAATAAATGAGATAAGCATGACTGCTGATGAGTTAGAAGAACTATCTGTGCAAAAACAGAAACTGCTCATCTGTTTAAAGACAGAACATGTTTCAAGGACGAGCAACATGTGCCCCCTCTCCCTTACAGTATGTAACTCATGAGGTTATGAATTGAGCAACATGTGAGGAGTTGCAGTTGTGTGTCCAATCTCCCTTGCAGCTATAACTCATATTGTAACTAGGGACCAAAGGAAATAAAAAGAAATGGCTCGGCAGAATGTGTTTCAGAGCGGTAGGGGATTGCAACTGAACGCAACTCTGTCCGTTCTCCTTGCAAGTAAAACATATAACTCTTGTCTTTCTCTCTTTTGTTATGTTTTGGATGTTTTAGGTTGCTTGAACCTGACTGAAGGTAAATGGCTTCAAAGGTGTTGCTACAAGGGCAAAACCTCAAGAGGAGGTGATGGCAGAGGCTAGTGTTTTTGTCAGTGGCCACGGTGGAGACCCCACTGACAAATTGTTGGTACTGGCTCACTGCCAGCTTCAGTTTAGACATTTCCAGGGCCAGAGATTTAAATGGCTGCTGGAAAACAATCTTGGATATGCACTGTACTTAATGCATAGCATTTCAATCGAGAGTGCAACAGCCAGCCATCTGTCCAAGAACAAACAACTGTTGCTGCAGTACATGTCTCAGATCAGGGAGATGCCAGAGGAACAGCAGAAGTTTAAGAGGAAGCAGGAGATAAGGAGGCTAAGGGGAGGGAAACTGGAGATAACGGCTGGTTGATAGTGGAGTTTGGAGAATTTCAGGGGCGTTAATGAAGGAGGTCTATGACCACCAAGGCCCAGAACCTCATAGGGTATCAAGTAAAAGCAGATGCCCAGCCCAACACCAACATGGCGGCTTTCAAAACGTATGTCTTGAAGAGACGTGCAGCTTCCTCCAGCACCTCTGCACGTCCACCTGCAGTTGCCAGCACCTCTCTGCCTCCACCACCTGCAGTTGCCAGCACCTCTCTGCCTCCAGCACCTGCAGTTGCCAGGACCTCTCTGCCTCCACCACCTGCAGTTGCCAGCACCTCTGCACGTCCACCTGCAGTTGCCAGCACCTCTCTGCTTCCTTCTGTAGCCTCCCCTTCGCCTGGACCTCCACCTGAAGGAATCCAAGCTGGTGCATGGAAGTCTGCCACTGTGAAAGCGCTGCTGGCGCTAGGCAAACATTTGTCTCCCTCACAGCTGGCAAGAAAGCTGATGTCACCAGCTAAATCCTGTGAGTAGGAGTATGAATTTTGGATTTCCCCTACAGCAGTTCTACATGTCAAGCTTTTCCAGTTTACTTAACAGACCTGTCCACTTTTTTTCCCAGCTTCAGCTCCAGCTCCGCCTGCCAGACAGAGGACTGAACACTTGGCCAAACGGCAGCTTTTCCTTGCTGGTAATTATACACCATCTTGCATACATTTGTCTCTCTGTGAATTAACCATAAGCCTTATGGTTTGAACATCTGTTCTCCAGGGACTGCTGAGCCAGATGATGAGAAACTGGTATCTGCTGCATCACAATATGATGCAGCAGATTCCAGTGTATCTAAATACAGGTGTGACATATGACGTAAATGTTTTGAGAATATATTTTGTGGAAAAATGTTTAGATTTCAGATATATTTTTCTGTACAATAATTTTATCTGTTGTCTTTCTGCTCTTTGCCTGTTTGTGAGCTGCATTCATGGCATATTACAATCATATGCAACAGTGAACCTAATATTGTTTTGCTGCCTGTTTGCTTAATTTCTCTTTTATTAGCTCTTGCATCCACTGTGCATCAAGATGCCTGTGCTGATAACCCTCCAGCAGAAATACCAGGTCGTGTAGTTCATCAGCCTCCAGCTGAACTTCCCAGTCACTCGAAGGATCAACTTCCTTCTTTCCAGCAGGAGTGGATTTGGCAAACACTAATTAAGGCTAACCCAGGAACTGGCAAGCCAGAACAAGTGGCCCAGCTGAAACTTTGGTGGTATCCTACTCAGCCCCTCCTCATTCACACCCAGCCTCCTGCCTCACCTGACCTCTTCTTCCGCAGGCCTCTCTTCTTATGGATGCCCCGTAAGATCTGGTATAGCAGGTATGTACCGGCCCGTACGCAGGGTGTTGGACATTGACGGGTGGTATAACCTTGCCACTGACTACCTGGAGTGCAAACACTGCTCTAAAAAATATCCTGCTTGGTCCGAGGACATCTTGGGATAGCTGGATATGGGCCACCGCAGCCAGTTTCCAGCTTTGCTGACATACAGGTAATTTATAATCAATGTCATTCATTAGCTGCTTTTCTTTGTATTCTTCGTGTTATTTTTTAGACCGCTCTTACACTCTTCTTTCCTTATATACTCATGAGGATGATGAGGGAGAGGACTATGGGCAACAGCGTGATTCAGCTGTACAAGAAGCTGCAGGAACAACACAGTGAGGCGTGGATGCAGCGTGTCCGGCAGTACCTGACAGCTTGTGAACCATTCACAAGGCTTTCTGTTGTGCGCCCCCCCTGCATTCGCTGAGCCTCCCGTCTTCCCTGACCTTCCCAAGCCAAAGCGGATGTTAGCTGTGTATGCCAGGGATGTTCTTGGGCGAATACATGCAAAAATAACCTCCATCTTTGGCTCTGTCCTAAAGATGGACTCCACCAAAAAGGTCACCAAGAAGATTGCTGGTGCTGCTGCAGGTACAGCTGCCTTGTGCACTTATGTGGGGAATGAGCACGGTCAAGTTCTGGTCTCGGCCAAGCAGAGTGGTGGTAGCGAGGAAGGTTGGCCTCATCTCTGAGGAGGCGGTGACCACTCGCATTACCCGGAGGGAGTTGGCACTGCACTGCAGGAGGAGGACCAGAGTGGTGGAGACCATCAGACTGATTGGGTCATTGATCAGTCTGTTTGACAGTGCAAGTGGGAAGGACACTCTGGGCGTTCCTCTGCTGGACCACGAACGGATCCAGCAGATATGGCAGGAGCAGCAGAGACACGTGGGCTGCATTCAAGACCTGGAGAACTTCCCGCTCTACACAAACACAGGCACCCTGAAGAAAGGTGGTCTGGAGCTGTGCTGCTACAGGTGTGCCCATGGCTCTACCTCCCTGGAGTCCTTCCACCTCCACTTGAACAGATTAATTCCAGGTATTGCATACATAGGTGTGACAAGTTTCTGTTTACAGCAATATTACAGTTTTTTCTCAGTGTGTCTGGTTGTAACATCAATTCTATTACATTCTTAATACCATCTTCATTCGGGTGTCGCCACCTCATTCAGATGATGAAGTGTTGGTGCACCAGAAACTTTTTTTAAAGGGTTTCCTGTCTGGGCACAGGATAGGTGCAAAAATGTATGATTTAGTTTCAAGAGAAAGGTTACTCAAAGCACAAAATGAAACAACTCCAAATAAATTAAACTGAGGCAAATAAACAACTACAGGCCTGTAAGATTTATACAAATCATTTAATCATTTTCAAATGATCTTAAACATTGTACTGAACTAAGGATTAAGCAGATACCTAAACAATGATGGGAATAGGACCAGGTGAAAAGGAGGAAAGGCAGCCTTATCATATTCATCATGTGAATACCTTATTCAACTGTTACAAACCCTTCTTTGTTTATCTAATTTTCAGTAACCAGTGCCAGTGATTCACATTTCCAGGCGTACCTCCTTCAAGGGCTGATGCGCTGGAATGATGACCGGATGCAGGATGCCATAAAAGGAGCACCTTCGACCCGCTCTTATGGCAGTGCTCTGAGAGAGGCAGTGGACCAGCTCAGCCAAAAGGTGCTAGGGAGATGCTGGGATGAGCGCTATCGCACCCCTGAAGTGTAAACAGGCAAAAAATGATCCCTCATTCAACATCAGAAAGAATTACTTAATTAATTTGGTTTTTAATAAGACTATTCATTAATGTATTAGATAAAATAATGTAGGTGCAACCGGCGCCCAAAGATGATTGTTCATTTTCTGGATTAACTCGAACTGTCAGTTTGATTACAGTAGGCCCACAGCCTGCTGGAACAAAGACCTCAAAAGTTTGGCTGCCATGCCCTCTCCCCCACAACAGGTCACACCCAGGTGTGAATTCTCCAAGGCACCCAAACTGTTCATTGGCTGAATTGACCACTGACAATGACATCATCCGTGCCTATATAAAGTGGAGCCCCCCATCTCTCGCTCTCTTTCTACTGAATCTTTCTACTGAATCTTTCTACCGGATCTTCCTGCTGCTCTTCACCAACTCTACGCGATCCCGATCCAGGAGACCAGCTTCCCGCTGTCCCCTCGGCCCTGGACCTGGCCTATGGCGTGGGATCACCACGAAGGTTAACCAACCGGTTATCCTCAACTGAGCACCGCACAGAGCGATCCGAGTCCTCTTTTGCCTAAGAACAACTAAGACAAACTACCACGGAGCTTTCTTTCTTCAACCCAGCTGCTGGTATCAAGCAATGCGCAACATCTCCCATCTCATGGACTGGTAACTAATCACCAACTGGGCATTACTACATGTTATAGGACTGTATGAACGGCTAGAAACAATTGTAACTTTGTCATAAGAACTGAGAGATCAGGCTTCCGGCCTTTGTATAACAAAGAGAATGTTCACACCTTCTCCGAGCCCCCACCTCTTCTCTTTGTCTCTCTCTCTCACACACACACACACGCACACACACACACATACACACAAACATACGTTTGCTGTTAGCTTTAGAATCAGAATCAGAATCAGAATACTTTATTGATCCCCGGGGGGAAATTCTTTTGTTCGAATGCTCCGTGCACAGTAGAAACAAGCCATAAAGATGAATAAAGTAGAAATAAAATAAAGTAAAGACTCAAATAAAATACAATTAAAATAAATCTAAGTAGCTAATAAATAGCCAATAAAATACAGTACAAATAAATAATAAACAATCAAGTAAACAATCTGAAGTGGGTGTGAAAATACAATCTGAGATATATACACTGTACAATTTGGTTGTTATGGCAAATGAAATGAAATGAGAACAGATATTTATATTTTGTTTTGTTTTGTTTTTAAGTAGTCAAGAGTCCGGTAATTAAAGAGATGAGTTGTACAGTTTAATGGCCACAGGTAAGAATGACCTCCTGTGGCGCTCAGTGGTGCATTTAGGAGCAATCAGTCTCTGGCTGAAGGTGCTCCTCAGTTCAGCCAGAGTGTTGTGGAGAGGGTGAGAGCCATGCTGCAGTATCGCCCGCACCTTCGACAGCATCCTCCTGTCTGACACTGCAGCCAAGGTGTCCAGCTCCACCCCCACAATGTCACTGGCCTTTCTGATCAGTTTATTGAGTCTGTTGGCATCTGCAACCTTCAGTCTGCTGCCCCAGCACACTACAGCAAACATAAAAGCACTAGCCACCACAGACTCATAGAACATCCTCAGCATGGTCCGACAGATGTTGAAGGAGCGGAGCCTCCTCAGAAAATAGAGGCGGCTCTGTCCCTTCTTGTAAAGGACTTCAGTGTTCTTAGTCCAGTCCAGTTTATTGTCAATGGTTCATGTCAATGTCAAAATAGTTAGTTTATTGTGTCTTGTTTGTTGCATTTATTAACCTGTTAATAAATGTTTGTGTTTACCATATGTCTGATTATTTAATATTACACAAAGATGAATGAGCCAGCTTCTACTAAGAAAAGAACTTTTAAATCCTTCAACTAATTAAACTATTACATTTATCGGTGTTTAACCCTTAATTAGTAGTTTAATATATTTTATGAGACTTTAATATTAGTTATCACTCCATCTATGACGGTGGTGCCCCGAGGAATTCTGGTTTAACTAGAGTCATTTTTATTATTATCTTTAATAATTATTGGTGATAACTAATATTTCCTTGATTAACGATAAGTTTATTGAGAATACTCAATCTCATAATCTGAAAGTGAGTCAAGGCACTATATTTGATTGGTTCTCCGTGTGACGTTTTTAATAAATTGAAGTTATAAATTTTTAGTAGTTTTTCTTTATTAATTTTCCTTATCAAATATTTCATTTGATAGTCACTATTGATCCAATTAAACCCAAAGTACCTACAATAATAATAATAATACTTTTTTTTTTGTTTCCCAGTTGAATTGCTGGGAATGGAGTACCTGTACAACCAAACCGGCAAAACACTGACTCCAGTGCTCCAGAACCCAGAGGAGGAGGAAAGGCTGGTGGAAGAGGTCAATGATGCCGGGGTGGAAGATGAGAGCTTTGAGGAAGAGAGCACGGAGGACATCACAGTTCCTGTGCTCCATGAGGATGACCCCTCCCGTCAACTGGATAGCAGGCCCTCATCGATTACGACGAGTCCTCAGGCCTCTCCACCTCAGGCCCCTGCATCACTGCCGGATCTGCCGTTCACGTCACCTGATGGAGGAAAACATCCTACCGCTACCCCTTCAGTGCTGCATTGCCCCTCTCACACTGGCTTCTCTCACGCTGGCTTCTCTCACGCTGGCCCCTCTCAAGCTGGCCTCTCTCACACTGGCTTCTCTCACACTGGCTTCTCTCATGCTGGTCCCTCTCACGCTCGTCCCTCTCACGCTCGTCCCTCTCACGCTCAGGTAAGACACTTAGACGGCTATTTCAATCCAATCTCAATGACAATTTTTATTTCACATTTATTAATATTAAGCAATCCATTTTTTTAGGGAGCAGTCATTGGACCTGATGGGATCACTGGGTGGGACAAGGTCCAGGATCTCGCTGCTTGGTGGGTCTCCGTGAGGCGCCTTATCTCACTGAGCTTCAGGTGACCCAGGTCATCCAGCTGTGGAGAGTGCTCCCTGAAGGTGACATGGAGTGCGTTGACTACCAGCCTCGGCATCAGCAGCGGCTTACGAGTGGCCGTTTTAAGGCTCCCAAGCGGTCTGGAGTTACCCCAGGTGTAGAAAGTGTCAAGCGTTGCTTGATAGGACATCCTGGGGGACCAGCTCAGTGGCCCAGCACTAGCCGCTTGGTTGAAGCCATGTGCATAAGGCTGTGCACTTTGCACAAGACGGCCACCAAGAAGGCTGGAGTTTCCGCCCCCAGATGGACTAAGATTCTGCATGACTACCACCACATCCGGAACTTGGTCCTCAGCAGTCCAAGGGTTATGGCGGGGACAAGGATCCAGCTCTTTGAGCTTAATCAGCGGACACTCATGCAGTGGTAGGTCATACATTATTTACCTTAAATTACCTGAATAGTTCTCTAATGAATACATACCTAACACATGAACACATGGTTTTCTCTCCAACTGACCCTATAGCTGTTGCACCTCACCAGCTTCCACCATCGAAGCAACCACTGCAGCTCCTTCCTCAACCAACAGGCCCACGGCACGAGTTTGTCCTCCCTCAAAATCTGGAAGGGCAGGCTCCTATGCTGCGGCCAGGACGACGGCATGCTGCTGCCCCCACTGCACAGCTCGTGTCAGCTCTTTTCATCCTCAACCCGGAAAGGACTTTAACATGCGTGCTGGCAGCTCCCAGTGTCAAAACATTCAGCATGTCAACATCCGGCACAGCTCGACTTGTTCCTACATCTGCTGCTCCTGTGTCACGGTTCACACAGAGAAACAGGCGCCGACGAGTCCTCAAGGAGGAGAATGGTGTCCTTGAGTAAATACGTGAGAGAGGTCACCTACAACACCTGTGGCCACCACCTTCTGTCTACGTGCCTCAAATGGCAAATCCTTTGCTGAGTGGTTGGCAGAACAGAGAGCAGCAAAATAGGTTTAAGGACCACGTACAGAACAGGTTCTGCAGGGAGTTGTATATATTATTTATATTGTTATTATATATTATATTGTATAGAGTTTTATATATTGTGTGCTTGTGTTCCCTGTATGCAGATAGGTTTTATGAAGGGTTTGCATGTGTTCTTTTACAATAATTGTTTGTTTTACATTGTTTTCACATGCATTAAATCTGATCATCCCAACATTTAAGACTCAGCTTGTGCATCATTAATAAAAGCTATATATTGTCTCAGTCTTTGAAGGCCAAGCTTTATTGTTGTTATTTTTTATATTAACAGAAATAAACAAGTCAATGGGGGGCACATGATCTGAAAGCCAAAGCAAAGTTCTTCATAACATCCAATCCAATTTTTATTGATAAAGCACAATTCTGGTTCCGGCGCTGTATCGAGCGGCAGCCAGCAACAGTTGCTCTCTCGCCTTTCCGCACTTTTTAGCTAATTTATCTTATTTACTGTCTTTTTATTATTGCTGTTTATCCTGTAAGTCGTCGTACCAACCCTAGCCAACTATGGTAGTGAACTTTCTTACATGTTTTTTGACCGTTTGTCTCATTCTTGGGACTATTTTTGCCGACCACGTCTCCATCTGGACGCAACAATGCGGCGGCTCCATTGTTTAGACCCATGAACAGCTGTTGTCGCTAATACCAAGGGCGCTGATGTGGGAGAGGCCTGAAATCCCCACAGAACTGAGGAGAAAGTACAGGGGATGTAAGGCTGGACGTAAACACTGTGAAAGGAAGAGGAGATATAAACCATCTCTCCCTTCCATCACCATGGGGAACGTGAGGTCGCTGGCTAATAAGATGGACCAGCTGGCAGGCCTGGTGAAGACTCAGTGGCTGAATCGTGTGAGCAGTTTGCTGTGTTTTACGCAGACGTGGCTCCACAAGGACATCCCAGACTCTAACGTAACTGTGGATGGCTTTCAGACTGTTTGGGCGGACAGGAGTCACTGTGAGAGTGGCAAGAGGAAAGGTGGGGGGGCTATTCTTATTAACAACAAGTGGTGTCACCCTGGACATGTTACTGTAAAGGAGCGTGTGTGCAGCCATTGAGCTGCTCGTCGTGAGTCAGCGGCCATACTATCTGCCGAGGGAGTTTTCAAACGTGATCGTTCTGGTTGTTTACATTCCTCCGACTGCAAACGCGGTGTGCGCGAGTGACGTCATCCACACCGTTGTCGCGGGCCTTCAGACACGGCACCCAGACGCATTCATTGCAATATATTGGACTTCAACCACATCACTCTGGCTGCAACACTGCCCACATTCAAGCAGTTTGTGGACTGACATAATAAATAAATAGAATGTCCAACCATGATAAAATATCTGCACATAAAATCAACAATCTACCTGGTGTGAAACCAAAGGAAGGTTTTAAGAAGAGTTTTTTATAGACAGAGAGGAGGCCTGTCTGAAGTGCAGCAGCTGTTCATTCCACAATTTGCCTCTAAAAAACAAAATAATAAGCATTAATAAATACAATGACATGGAATTGCTATGGCACACTTTACTGTTATTTACTGTTATACTGTATTATTACTATTATTATTAGATCAATAAATATAAACATAAGAAGTCATGGGGGGTGTCTATATAAGCTAAAGCAATGTTCTTAATAATACACACAAAAATGATGAGTATTAATCATTATGATTATGTGAAATAACGATAGGGGTGGCTATAACACAGGGATTTGAAGATAGAACCATGTCCGCCAGATGGCCGGTTCGGATCCGGCTCACTCGAAATTTTCCATTATGCACATGGTATACTTCCCTGTGTTTTACTTGCGTCAGTAGGCTTAAAGATTGGACCCCTGCCTTTACGCAGGGGCCATGCTAAACATATAGGTATCAATACTATTTCAGTATATGTGCTAACGAACTAACTCGAATGCAGCCTGGATCTGAGGGGTATTCATAGGACTCTGATTCAGTGGATTCTCACTCTTGGTTGCAGATCATTGGCAGCTATGGAGGGAAAATCCGTGGAAACAAGCTTCATCTAGACACAAGTACATCACTATTTAGATTTGGTTAGAGTTTCACCAAAATCACGACATAGTATTTTAAAATAGACTTAGTTTCTCTAGATGAGGACTAAGTTTCTTAGAATCATGAGTTAGTTTCTCTAAAGAAAGACTAAGTTTCTCAAAATCATGATTTTAATAAGTAGGGTTAGGTTTTTAACAAACTAAAGAGTTACTACTTCAAATGGACTTAGTTTCTCTAGGGTTGTTAAATTTAGTCAGGGTTAGTGTTTTTATTGTTAAAGATAGTTAGGGTTGTCTAACCTAGGGTTAGGGGATTACACAAAAGTAACAACCTTTTCCACAAGTTTTCCCTCCATAGCTGCTGGTGATCTGCAACCATGACTGAGGTTCAACAGAATCAGAGCCCACACGAAAATTTGTGAAGAGTACCTTATTTTGCTTTAACTAACAACTCCAAACCCTAATTAATTAAATCAATATTTTGAGAAACGTACTCATTGTTCTGAGAAACTAAGTCCGATGAACGTTGTGTTGCAAAATAAGTAGATACCAACATCCTTGCGGAGAGCTGGAGGGATCCTTATTCCCAAGGAAATGGACTCATCAGAAATCGTCCAGTTCCATCAGCTGAGCCTTTTAAATGTCGAGGGAAAACTCTTCTTCAACATGGTTGCTCATAGGCTTGCAGGATACCTGCAAAGAAACACGATTGACACGTCAATTCAGAAAGCAGGCATTTCAGGCTTCTCAGGATGTGTGGAACACGCTAGTGTCATCTGGCATCAGATTCAGGTTGCCAAGATGGAGGGGAAAGATCTACACGCGGGGTTCCTGGATCTTGAGAATGCCTTTGGCTCTTTCCCCTCACAACCTCCTGTGGACAGCCTTTGACTACTTCAGATTCCCACCAGCTCTTACAACCCTAGTCAAGGCCTACTTCCAGGACACCCAGCTATAAGTGATGCTCATGAGTAAGTTTCTCAAAATATTGCCTTCATTAATTAGGGTTTGGAGTTGTTAAAGCAAAATAAGGAACGCTTCACGAATTTGCGTGTCATCCTTGCGCAGGGGCCATGCTAATCTTCTCTGTATCGTTCCAATTTTAGTATATGTGCTAGCGAACTAACACGAGAGCAACCTGGATCTGAGAGATATTCATAGGGCTCTGATTCTGTGGACGCTCACTCATGGTTGCAGATCACTGGCAGCTATGGAGGGAAAACTTAGGACTTCAAATCGACACTTTTGAACAGTACATAGGGCGTGGGCTTTGGATTGGTCTCCACCCTTTTCCAGTCTTGGGACACGCCCCTTTTTGGGTTCAAAGAGTCTGTGTCACGGGAACGGAAGGTCGTAGGGACGGGGTTGGTGTCTACGTGTCGGGCGTGGTCGAATTAGGGTAGACACAGAGTGGTTTTAGGTCTCTACGATGAACATTTGGTGAGCTATCACAAGAAAGGTTATTTTTCCATAGTAATCCATGTGTTCTGTGTTGATGTAAAATTTTACTCCCCAGAAAGTTGACTAGAGCACGTTTCAGGTAAATTCTGATTGGATTAGTAGTACCTTTCAGTAAAGCAATTTGAATATGTGTTGTGTCCACAGGTGGCGCTATTGAGTGTCAATCATGCAAAATTGGATCCAGCAGGAGCTCCTGAGTGGTTAGGGTCACTTAAGGGGGCGTGTCCAGGTGTAGCGTCAGGGTTAGATCTAGCGTGAAACAGGGTTGTTGAGTTATCACGAGAACAGTGGTTTTTCCTTAGGAATGGATGTATTCTTGAGAAAAATTGCCAGTGTTGATGTAAAGTTGTACTCCCCAAAAAGTTGACTACAATAAGTTTCAGTGAAGTAATTTAAATATGTGTTGTGTCCACAGGTGGCGCTATTGAGTGTGAGCATGCAGATTCGTATACAGGGTTAAGGTTTTAACAATTTAATGACTTAGTATTTTAAAATAGACTTAGTTTCTCTAAATGATGACTTAGTTACTTAGAATCATGAGTAAGTTTCTCAAAATATTGACTTTATTAATTAGAGTTTGGAGTTGTTAAAGCAAAATAAGAGCGCTTCACGAATTTGCGTGTCATCCTTGCGCAGGGGCCATGCTAATCTTCTCTGTATCGTTACAATTTCAGTATATGTGCTAGTGAACTAACACAGTAGCAACCTGGATCTGAGGGGTATTCATAGGGCTCTGATTCTGTGGATACTCACTCATGGTCACAGATCACTGGCAGCTATGACGGGAAAACTCGTGGAAAAAAGCTTCATCTGGACACAAGTACATCACTATTTAGATTTGGTTAGGGCTTCACCAAATTAATGACATAGTATTTTAAAATAGACTTAGTTTCTCTAAATGAGGACTTGGTTTCTCAGAATAATGAGTTAGTTTTTAAAAATAATAAGTTAGTTTTTAAAAATAATGAGTTAGTTCTTCAAAATAGAATTAGTTTATCTTAATAATGACTTAATAGCTAAACAAATGAGCAACTTTCTCAAAATAATGATTTTAATAATTAGGGTAAGGTTTTTTTTACAAAATAATGACTTAGTTTCTCTAAATGGGGACTTAAATAATTGCGGTTAAAGTTTTGTAAAAATAATGACTTTGTTCTTAAAAACAGAATTAGTTTCTGTAAAAAAAGACATAGTATCTTAAAATAAGGGCTTAAATAATTGGGATTAGGGTTTTCTAAAAATAATGATTTAGTTTCTCAAAATAATGATTTTAATCAGCCTGTGAATGTTCTCATGTGTCCATGTCGTTGTTCTCCCAAAGCAGTTTCAGTCAGTGCTCTATTGAGTCTGAACCACAGTCGTTGGAGTCACAGGAGGACATTTGTGAACAGTTGTTTTTTGAGGTTATATTGTTGAATCTCCCGAAGTGATGAAAGGGCAGCATTGTAAACTGGAGATAAGTAGTGTCTCAGACTGCCTCCTCTGTTTAGCGATAGTTTCTCTAGTTTTGCAAAGATGCTTCTTTTCCTCCTCTTTCAAACCATGATGATTGTTTGATTTTAATAGTTAGGGTTAGGGTTTTCTAAAAATAATGACCAAATATTTGAAAATAAAATGAGTTACTCTAAAGAAAGACTTAGTTTCTAAGAACAATGAGTAAGTTTCTTAAAATAATTATGTTAATAATTACAGTTAGTTTTTTTCAAAACAATGACTTAGTTTCTCAAATGAATGACTTAGTTTCTCAAAATGGACTTGGTTTGTCAGAATCATGAGTTAGTTTTTCAAAATATTGATTAAATGAATTAAGGTTTGGAGTTGTTAGTTAAAGCAAATTAAGGAACGCTTCACGAATTTTCGTGTCATCCTTGCGCAGGGGCCATGCTAATCTTCCCTGTATCGTTCCAATTTTTTTTTCAGAAACTTACTCATTGTTCTGAGAAACTAAGTCCGATGAACGTTGTGTGGCAAAAGAAGTAGATACCAACATCCTTGCGGGGAGCTGGAGGGATCCTTATTCCCCAGGAAATGGACTCATCAGAAATCGGCCAGTTCCGTCAGCTCAGCCTTTTAAATGTCTAGGGAAAAATCTTCTTCAGCATGGTTGCTCATAGGCTTGCAGGATACTTGCAAAGAAACATGATTGACACGTCAATTCAGAAAGCAGGCATTTCAGGCTTCTCAGGATGTGTGGAACACGCTAGTGTCATCTGGCATCGGATTCAGGTTGCCAAGATGGAGGGGAAAGATCTACACGCAGGGTTCCTGGATCTTGAGAATGCCTTTGGCTCTGTCCCTCACAACCTCCTGTGGACAGCCTTTGACTAATTCAGATTTTTACAACAGTCATTATAGTCTCATACATTTCCCACACCGGCTGAATCTTACAATATGAACTCCCAAAAAATCATGTGGTTAAGATTTTCTTACTGACGCAATATGACAGCAGACAATTGGCTTGTATAATATTTCGTTCTGTACTGCAGTGTAATATTTAGTATTTTTCTTAATAAATATTTTATTCCAAAAACGTGCCATATAAGCATATGTTTCCCAGAGTCCCATGCACACGATGCAGATGATCAGCTGTAACAGTTCCTTGTGTTTTGCTGTGGGGCAGTTTTCTAAGATACAGTACATGACAGATTTATAAGTCAGGTCAAAGTTAACTCTGTACACTTTAATTTTGTCCCACACCTCCTTTGCTCTGTAACAGTCCATTAAAAGATGCTGTTGTCTTTCATCATCGTTGCATTTGTCTATCGGACATTGTTTTGTTTTAAAGTGACAACTCCAAGACACAATGGCTCTGACTGCCAGTCTGTTTACAGATAAAAGCCAGCGCATGTTTCTGATGCTCTCTGACAGGATCCTATTTTTTAACAGTTTAAAAAATGCTGTTCCTTCTTTTTGTGTTATATGTTTTTAATTGATGTACCCTCTTTATCTGTAATTGTTGATTTTGTTGAAGATCATTTTACTTGGTAGGCCAGTCCAATCTATTTAACGGTGTTGATATTCATATGTGAAATCTCCATGAATAAGTTTGCACTCTGGGCCATGTCGAGCTCCCCCTTTTTCTCCACAGGGGGAGATCACCGACTCAGAGAGCATTCCTGGAGATGGCTGCAGAAACATTTTTAACAAAGGCAACACACAATCTTGAGAAGATAAAGTGACATGAGCAAAGTAGTGTGTTGCGTGTGGCCATGAAAGATCTCCTCCATGTGCCTTAACCTGTTTTCCCTTTTCTCAGCAGGCTGGCAATCAGGCTGACACACCTGCAGCCGATCAACTCCCTGATCGCCAACCTGCTGAAGCCAGCAAGACCATTCCCCTGAGAGACACAGACCCACCAGCACCTTTGGGCCCACATTATGATTTGTTAAAATCTTTGTTTTAGTAGTTGCTTTATTTTTGGCCTGGAGATGGCTGGCAGCCTTCTTTCGTGGTTTGGTTTTTAGTTTATAATTTGGTTTTGTTAGGTAGGGAGGGGGGTCAGCTCCGACGTCCCTATAAGGGGTGGCCTGGTCCCCCCTCCATTTTTGCTGAGTTTTGCCGGCATCTCCAGGTCCCATTTTGGGTTTGCTGATTTCTTTTTTGGTAAGATCTTTATTTGTATTTTGCTAGTTGTCCTTCAGGAATGTTTGTTTCCTGTTGGGAGAAGTTGTTTAATAAAAACCGTTAAAAGTTCTATCTTCTTTGGTGTCCTTTTATGTTTCGGTCTCCAGTTTGAGCCACTAGTCAATTTATTTAATTGTTTGGAGGCCGTAACATAGTGCAAGGCTAGCTAAAGTGCGTATCGAGTCTATGGGGTTTTATAAAGTGCTGGTTTTACAAGTTCAGAGAGCTCCGTGGAAGGAGCTGTGTTTTGTCCAATGTTCGTCTCCTCCGGAGCTCAGTAAGCACCTGTCTGCAGACGGTGTTGCTGCCAATGACTGTCTTGTGGATGCTCATTATGCATCGTGTCTTCCATAGTCTCATGCACATGATGCATATGATCAGCTGAGTCAGTTCTCTGTTTTTCGCTGTGGGGCAGTTTTCCAGAATGCAGTACATTACAGATCTATAGTTCAGATCGAAGTTTACCCCATATACTTTCATTTTGTCCCACACCTCCTTTGCTCTGTAACAGTCCATTAAAAGGTGCTGTTATGTCTCATTCTGGTTGCATTTGTCCATCGGGCATTTTTTTGTTTTAACATTACAACTCCAAGACACAACAGCGCGGACTGCCAGTCTGTTCACAGATAAAAGCCAGCGCATGTCTCGGATGCTCTCTGACCGGTTTCTATTTTTTTCAAATTTCAAAAATTCGGAGCTGCCTTGTTATATTTTTGTAACTGATGTACCCTCTGTATATGTAATCGTTGATTTTGTTGAAGATCATTTTACTTGGGAGGCCAGTCCAGTCTATTTTAAGATGTTGAAATTTGTTTATGAAATCAGTCTAAGTTTTTTATGGATTTAATGAATTTATTTTGGATTTGTTGTTGTCCTGTCTTCAGGGTGTGTATCAAGTTCCCTCTGTTATCTAGATTTGTCTGTTTATAGATGTTAAATAATAATTCTTGATTAAAATTATCTATTTGTGTTTTTATATCTGACAGAAGCTCATTATCGGAGTTCGATCTTTTCTTTGTTTAAGACTTAAGAAAAAATAAGAGAGAGAATAAATAAGAGAAAATATATCACTCTAATGGAACAATATATATTCTTTATCTTATTTACTTCTCAACATTTAAATTTGAAAAAATCTTTTAAGCGATGTTTTAAAACTTCCCATAATTCAATGTCTGATTTAGTTAATATTTTTGATTGAATTGTTTTATGGATTTCTTGTTTTAATTCTATTAATAAGTCTGGATCTTTGAGACATTGGGAGTTTAGTTTCCAGAAGCCTCTGGTTTCTGAGGCTCCAGAAGACAAGGACGTTTGGATCAACATGTGGTCGGAGAAATCATTTAATATTGTTTTATACTGTATTACTTTAAAGTGTTGAGAAACATAAATACGGTCGATCCGGGTTTTTGTCAGAGAATCGAACCGGGTGTATTCGATCCCAACAGGATTAAGGCATCTGCAAACATCTATTAGTTTGGATTTTTGACACATTTCTATTAAAAGTTTACCTTCATGGCTCAGTTTAAAGGCTGTAGAACTCACTCTGTCGTTTACGTCAGTCACTGTGTTGAAGTCGCCACATAAGATGACTTTGTAACCGACCAGCAGCAGTTCTCTTAGTCTTTTAAAAAGTTTAATTTTTTGGGGTTTTTCAGGAGCAGTGTACACATTTATGATTCGATGTTTTTCTCCTTTGTAAAAACAATCTACCATGAGCAGTCTACCAGGAATTAGTTCTCTTCTACGGATAATAATGACGTCATTAGTTTTAAAAAAGATCCCCACACCATCAGCTTTACTTTCCCCAATTGCATTCCAGGATGAGACTTTAAGGAAGGTCATGGATGTTTAGAGGGGGAAGAGAAACTATGGTGTGGGTTTGTCATCGAGACGCTTATTATCCGTTTGATCACATGAGCTCGGGCTTTTCTTTTTTTTCTTTACTTCTACGAATGGAGTTTCATCCTCATCATAATCATTATTGTCTTTTCGCTCAGGAGGAGTGAAATCAGGGGTAGGAGAGAAGGAATCTGAGTTGCTGCAGAAAGAGGAGCTCTCTGCTTCAACCTGCAGGTGCAGCGGGGAGCCGCGGGCTCACTGAGCATCAGTCAGCCCGATGGAGCTGATGTCAGAGCTGCAGCTCTCGCTGAAGCTGCTCTCACACTGACTTGCAATCTGTAAGCTGCCCTCACCTGACGGGCTGGAGTCCTCCAGAGAGGCGTCTGCAGGCTGCCGGGTGGAGGAGCAGTGGGCCCGCTGCTGGGACTCCGGTCGGGAGCCGGGATCAGGTGGAGGCACTTTAGCCGAGGACTGGCCTCGAGGCTGCTGCAGATCTCCAAGGTACGTTTTCTGCTGCTGCTGCTGCTGCTGTTGTTGTCGTTGCTGCTGCGATTCAGACGGGGGATCACCCTGCGGGGCGGAGTGAGGGGCGGCAGGGTTCCCGCGCTTAACGGAGCTCTTGGTTTTATTGGTAAATGGTAAATGGACTTGTACTTATATAGCGCCTTTCTAGTCATCTGACTACTCAAGGCGCTTCACAGTGTCTGTCACATTCACACAGACATTCACACTGATGGCAGTGGACATCTACATACCATCTAATCTGATCTAACCATTCACACCACATTTACACACCCATGCGCAGCACAGGGAGCAATTCGGTGTTCAGTGTCTTGCCCAAGGACACTTCGACATGTGGACCGGGGGGAGATGGGGATCGAACCACCAATCTCTCGAACAGAGGACGACCCACTCTTCCACCAAGCCACAGCCGCCCACGGCATTCACATAGGAATGTGGACAGGTGAAAAAAGTGTGGCCTTTTTTCGCCACACAAGCTGCAGGATGCTTCGGAGGTGCAGTCCTTGGCTCTTCGGCCGAGGCTGCTACACCTCCAGCATTTTATGGTTGGGCACTGTCTCACCTGATGATCAGTGGAGCCACAGATGAAGCAGGACATAGTCTGACCTGGGTATATAATGCGTCCGTTGTACGGACCGAGGGAGATGGAGTTTGGGATCTGGAGTAGGTGGCCGTCGGAGTCTCTCTTTAGACGGACTTTGATTCGGCGTACACCGTACCAGACCCCAAATTTGTCCAGAGGCTTAATTACTGGTTGTACGATCTCACCGTACCTGTGCAGATATAGCTCAATGTCCTGGTCAGGTATGCGGCCTGTCCAGAATTTAACCACCAAGTTAATTAAGTCTGTTTGTATAGAGGATTCCACTGCCCAGCCTTTCCACTTGGAGTCCGAGGCATTTAAGGCCTGAACCTCGAGGAACCTACAAAGTGGAGCTTCCTTAAAGAAGCAGATCTCGTAATCCTTCTTATTTGGCAGTGCTGTGAAAGAATAAACATCAACCGGGTTTATCCACGATGAGTCGAAGAGAAGGACTTCCCCGACGTAGTCTCTGCTAGGAGGTTCGTCTTCTCCGGTGAACCTAAGACGGACCCAGAACTGGCCGAATTTAGAGGAATATTGTAGGGGAGCCATGGCGGCTGCTGCCCAGCCGGGCGCAACGAGGAAAGGCTCCGAAGAGCGAGTCAATAGTTGTTTTTTTTTGTTGTTTTTTTCTTTCCGTTTTTTCGTTTGGACCTGTGGAATTCAACTAATCAGAACGCAGGCTTAGCTGGATCAGGCATGATTGGGTTGTTCTGGGAACAGATGAGCGTCCAATCAGAAAGGACAGTGAATTCCTGTATTTACCACAAGACCTCCGGAAATACTGCACGGTGTTTCAAAATAAAGGCTGCAGTTTAAACCGAAAACAGCTGAATGATTTTCCTATTGTTGTTGTTGACCCTGTTCCCTTTCTTCTTCTGTAAGTTTCCTTTGTGTTTGGTAAAAACACGGTAGTAGACCTAAATGAAGGCGCTCTTCTTTAGAAATGGTTAAAGTTGAACACTGACGGACAGATCAAAAAGCACAACAGTTAAGTTTTAACTGTGTTTGATTCCTACGATCATCTGCAATGTTGATACATTTTATGACAATTATCTAATCTGTCAGTACAAGAGAATATATAAAAAATACTTTAAATGATTCCTGTTGATAATAAAGGTGATTATAAGTCATTCTGTCGTATTAATGGAGGCCAAATCAAAGTCCATCAGAGCCTCTGTATGATCCGTAAAGGAACAATATGTCTAATGGACACTTTTTGCACTTTAACAATAAGTTATATTGTCCGTTTATAAATTGTCTGTAATTGTAAATTTTTTTTATTTTATTTAAAATTTATTTTACACCACAAACCAAGCCGGGTTGCATCTCCTATGTTGTTTCTCTGCCACAAAGACAACAAAGACACATGTTCTAAAGTGCTTGAAATTTAGGTCACATGGGAGGGCATATTTACTATTAAGTAAAAAAAAAAGTGTGGAAACCACATTTTCTGACATTTGCATGAAAAATTACTTTCATTTGAGACTTAATTCCTTTTGTAGAGAGTTGTCCTGAAACATAATTGTGGTTGTTTAAAGCACAATTACATCTAATTTAATGTGATGATCAAGTGCATTATTAAGTAAACTGAATATAAAGTATGTTCTGGACACAAACATGTAGTTCACCACAGCTGTGAGGAGCTGGAAACTTAGCTTGAAAAGTCCTTAAATTTGAATGTGGAAAAGGTGTAGGAACCTTGATTTTACACCGGTGTGCCAAAATGTAACTTGTATTTTGTTTTTAAATGTTTGAAACTATGTATATAACTAGTGTCCTGTGTTTTTAGTGTAATAAAATCTCCATGGATGATAAAAAAAAGATCTATATGTTGCAGTCAGATGTTTGGATTTTGTGTTTTCTGAAAACACAACAGTGATTACATAGAAGTACATTTTCCATTCATTCCAGTGCATCATGGGAACTTTTGACTGCAGCTGTACAGTATATAGATATTCTGATTGTAACACTTCTCATGTGTTTTCCTCATGTTGCTCATCAGCTTCATGTTCAAACATAGAAAGTGAGAATAGCAGCCTGTGATTTGATCCATTTGGAAATGATTCCCTCTCAGCTCACCATGATGTCATCTCCTGCTGCCATCTTGTGTTCAGCAGCCTGGTACATTCAGCAGTTCTGAACCTCTGTGTGAACTGGATCATACCAACAAAGAACCACTTTACCAACTGATTGTGTTCCACTGCTAATGTAAAGTCAAGTGTTTCTCCTGGAACAAGACTGAAGCAGGCAGGTCGCTGCTAAACTCAACACAAATAAAGCTGAAACATATCAAATGATTACTAACAGGACTTTAAAGAGTTATTTAGAGAAAAATGACCCAACAGGAAGAACAGGAACCGCAGTTGTTCACCATATGTTATTCATCATTTACTTTTCTTTACATAAATGAATAATAAACACTTGGAAAGAAAAAAAAGGTTACATTTTGGAAAATAATGTGAGGCTATGCTGGGTTTGACTCCGCCCACTGAAGCTACACATGTCACACAAGACTGCATTACAGTTTTTTTCTGAATGCTTAAGCACTAATCGTGATTCTTGTAGCACAATTTCTAAAACTATTACAGTTTTTCTCGATTGCTAAGACACATTCCTTGAAAGCTTCTCTCCTTTTCTTTTAACTGTGAACACAAACCCCAATTTTCAAGCTACATTCACAAAACCTCAGACTCTTCTTGCAAAACCAAACTTTCACCTCAAAACAGCTCAATCTGTGCCCAAAACTGAACTTTGTTGTCAAATCGTGCCCCAAGTCAATCAAAATTAAAAACACTACTGAGCAGCCACTAAACACTACATAGAAAAATAGAAAGCACAATGCTCAGGACATGAAGGTGAATGCATGCTGCAAAACAAAAAACCTTTGCATTTAGCACTTTACACAAAGAAAAAAACAGAAATCTTGTGCATTTACACGCAGCACTTGTACAAAACAAACAGAAATCGTATGCATTTGCCACTTGTGTACATGTGCCACCTGTCCTCCCACCCCAATGTGGCAGTCTTTCAATTCTACTAAAAGAGAACATGCAGTTACAAAACATATACAGTACATGGAATACTAGGCCTACAGACAGTTAGACTAACCCTCAATTACAATACTACAGTACATTGGCACAATGATGTACTGAAACATATATTTACTTACAGTATACTGTGGTACAGTATATACTGTAATATGTCATACAGTAATTTGCTCTCAACATTTGCATACTGTACTATAATGTCAAAAAGATAATTACCTGTTCTCTTCTCTAAATCTTCGGATTATGGTGGACACAGTGAATCTACCGATGTTTGGTTGTACCCTTTGTCCGGCCTCCCTCATGCTCATACCATGGGCAAGAACATGGTCAATCACAGTAGCTTTGATTTCATCAGATATTACTGTTCTTTGTCTTCGCTGACCACATTGATCACCTCGACCTCCTCTCACACAAACTCTTCCTCTCACATTTCTATCCATTGTAGTGCCTCACAAATCAGTGCTCTCTGAAGTGGCTTTATAGATTCCCTCACATCATTAGCCACAAGTGTGATCTATTTTGAGTTATTGTGTTCAAGTAGGGACAACCGTGCTTTAATTGTGTTTGACTTTTGCCACCTGTGCTTACCATTATGCAGCATAGGTGCATCACAATGACAATGTGTTGGGAAGTTGTGTCTAAACAGGTGAAAAGTGCTCATGGTTTTGCCAAAAGAGTGATTGATTCAATCAGTGGGTTCAGGCAACAGAGAAATTGGTTCAGACAACAGGATTTAGTGTTTTAGCAATTCAGAAAAACTCTAAGCCACAGGTAAGCTGTCTGTGTGGAGTACAATGGAAGGAGCAGTAAGAGGGAGAAGAGTGAGAATCAGAGGAGGCCGAGGAAGAGGACGAGGACGTGGAGGTGAAGAAGCGAGAGGGAGAGGACGTGGAGGTGAAGAAGCAAGAGGGTTAGAGGAAGTTAGACAGAGAGGACAAGGAGGAGCAAGAAGAGGACGAGGAGGGGGAAGAGGAAGGGCAAGAGGAGTAAGAAATAGAATAACTGATGACATCAGAGCTACAATAGTGGACCATGTCATCAACCATGGGATGATCCTGAGGGAAGCTGGCCAAAGGGTTCAGCCTAATTTGAGCCGCTACACTGTAGCAAGCATCATTAGGACATTTTCGAAATGAGAATCGGTAAGTACAGTCACTTTGTAGCACTGCCATACTATAATAAGAAACACAGTACCATACATGTACCATATATGCAAAAATACTGAGTTTTGCAAAAATAACCAATAGTTGCAAAGATTTTGCTTAAGCAATCAGAAAAAACTATAACAGCCATTAGTTGAGGCACATAAAACACAGTGAGGTCAACTTTGAGGGGTCCGACTTGGAAGATTAAGATGTTCTGCTGTTCCCGCTAAGAGGGCCATACTCTATTTTCTCCCTCTTCATAATGCACAAGTCTTATGCCTTTTGCAGGGGACCACATATTAAATGGATTTTTAGCATCTGGAGTTGAAAAAGGAGCTTGCTCCATTCACTCCACGCATCGACCTGGTATTGCAGTTTTGCTGGGAATGGTGCGCTCTCTTTCTACCTTGTGGAAAATCAAGTTGCTAAGTAAAATGAGTGCATTAACTGTCTTTAGTTGTGTCATAACATTTTCTGTTGATTTCTCACTAGTAAAAGCTTGTTTCCCTCCCGAACTATAAGCCATGACAAGTAGGGCAAAAGTGCACGCCGAATCAACAGCAAGATGAAGCCTCCCAAAAAATGGAGCAAGACTTCCACCTTTGATCAGTTAAAAAAAAAAAGAGGCAATATTGCCCCTGTGATAATGTGGGCAGGGGAATGGGTGCGACCTCCAAAATTGAACGTTGCACACAAAGTGAGGCCCACTGTGAGGGTTTTGGATGGGGCGACTAACATCTTTGGCTGAAAGAGGCCTGTACTTACTCTGGTTTGTCTTCATAGCGAACAAATCTTTCACCTTTTACTAAAGATTTCCGTGGAGAGGAACACCAATGAGTTAACCTATTTCTGGCAGGCTTTGCCATTTGGCTGAGCCTCATGCATTTGTGTAAAGCAAAAAACTCTTGATAAGCAAACTTTATTGCCCGACCAATGGAGTTGTGACGTAACATTCTTCGCAGAAGCCATTGTTATGCCCAATTCAAAGTACTGAACCGTCACAAGTAAGAACTGTGCCAGGAAGTCGTTGCTGGCCCCAAACCATTGGTGTCAACGCTCTTCAGCCTTTTGGCTAAGATCAAGTGTAGTATCTGTTCTTATCAGTTTAATATCTGATATGTCCTCTATCAGGGGACCACATATTAAATGGATTTTTAGCATCCGGAGTTAAAAAAGGAGCTTGCTCCTTTCACTCCACGCAGCGATCTGGTATTGCAGTGTTGCCGGGAAGGGTGCGCTCTCTTTCTACCTTGTGGAAAATCAAGTGGGTACGTAAAAAGAGTGCATTAAGAGCCTTTAGTTGTGGCATAACGTTCTTTGTTGATTTCTCACTAGTAAAAGCTTGTTGCCCTCCCGATCTCAAATCCCTGGGCATACTATAAGCCATGACAAGTAGGTCAAAAGTGCATGCCGAATCAACAGCAAGATTAAGCCTCCCCAAAAAAGGAGCAAGACATGCACCTTAAATCAGTTTTTAAAAAAAGAGGCAATATTGCCCCTGTTATAATGTGGGCAGGAAATGGGTGCGACCTCCAATTTTGAACATTGCACACAAAGTGAGGCCCACCGTGAGGGTTTTGAATGGGGCGACTTACATCTTTGGCTGCGCTTGCAAAGAGGCCTGTACTTACTCTGGTTTCTCTTCATAGCGAACAAATCTTTCGCCTTTTACTAAAGATTTCCGTGGAGAGGAACACCAATGAGTTGAACCTATTTTTGGCAGGCTTTGCCATCTGGCTGAGCCTCATGCATTTGTATAAAGCAAAAAACTCTTGATTGAGAAACTTTATTGCCCTACCATGGAGTGCTTGGCTGGGGATGCTCAACAGCAGCAATTGTTATGCCCAATTCAAGTTGGGGACAATTGGAGCGCTGAGTAAACAGCAAGATGAAGACTCCAAAAAAATGCAATGAGATTTTCATTTTCGATCAGCAGAAAAAAAAATGCATAGAGAGGGAATACTTTTTGATCATGTGGACAGGGCTAGGGGAATGGGCGTCGCCTCGGAATTGGAACACATAAAACACAGTGAGGTCAACTTTGAGGGTTCTGACTGGGAAGATTAAGTTTTTCTGCTGTTCCAGCCAAGAGGGCCGTACTTAATCTGCTCTCTCTTCATAATGCACAAGTCTTATGCCTTTTGCTAAAGATTTCTGTGGAGAGGAACACCAATTGAGTTGTGGCATAACATTCTACGCAGCAGCCATTGTTATGCCCAATTCAAAGTACTGGACCGTGACAAGTAAGAACTGTGCCAGGAAGTCGCCGCTGGCCCCAAACCATTGGTGTCATCGCTTCCCGGCCTTTTGGCTAAGATCAAGTGGTGACCAAGATGACTTTGGGAAGCAATCCCTTGCCGGCCCTCCCGGTGCGGCTGAGAAATACTGTTTGCGTGGAACTGACAGATGGAGCAACAAAGGAGCAACGGCAAAGGTTCAGCAGGAGCTTTCTAATTGGATCAGTACTGAAGAGTTTGTTCCGGATGTCCCCTGACTGCCTCTTCTGCCTTCAAATCTACCCCGGAGCTGGTCTGGCGGATGTGTCTTTCAACGACCAGCGCGAGTGCCTGCTTATGTTGGCTAAGTGGCAGGAACTTTCTGGACACTGGCTTCTGGGCGGCACGGGGATTAACGCCCTGTTTATGCAGGAACGGGTTCCCCTGGTCATACAAATGTACAATGCGTACGTGACAAGACATTCTGACCTTCCTAAGGAGGCACTGTAAGGAGGTTTGGGGTGGCACAAAACTGAGAGACAGTTTCGGGGTCTGGACTGGGCAGAGAAGGTTTTTGGTACAACTTCGTCCCAGACCGGGGGTACCAGGCGAATACATCCACCCACCCGGGTCCTTTACCATCGGCCCGGACAGGGGCTACCTCTCTTACCCAGGCCAGCCCCAGTATTGTCGTCGGTGTGGGGGCCTGGGCCGTGAAAAGGCCGCCTGCGACGGCCTACGATGTAGGTTCTGCGGGGAGCAGGGCCACCTGGCCAGCTCCTGCCCTGCCCCCAAGACCTGCTCCCTGTGTGGGTCTGGGGAGCACCTCTACAAAGGTTGCCCACATCGGGCTAAAACATACGCCGCGAGGGTAGCCCCGGCGAATGGGTCGGAGGTAGACGACGGGGCCCCTGTGGCGGAGGGACAGCGGAAAGTACCGGAGACGACGGGTTATCTCGGGGCGCTGGGTATGGGCCAGCAGTTGGAGGAAGCCTTGGACGCGGCTGGTCCAGTGACCGGGACGCATCATCGGTGTTGCCACAGGTGGACGTTGTCGGGGTCGGCGAGGACCGGGTCGGGGTGGAGGCCGGCCTTGGTCGTGCGATGAGGCGGATGCTGGCAGACCTCCCACAGCCCACACAGCAGGACCCCTCATCAATTGTGCCGGAAACACCGCTGGTGAGTGGGACAACGGAACTAGCCGCCTGGACGAAATCTCCCTTTTCACCTGGTCCTCGATTCCCTCGAGCAGAGCCTGGGGTTGCTGGGGCCAGTTCTGGGAGTGGACCCAGCAGAGACCTCTGGCACCTCTACCACCGCGGTCTCTTCAGACATTGAGATGGGAATTGGTCCAAGGGGGTGCAAGAGAGGAGCACGGGACACACGAGCATCAACCAAACTCCGTGTTAGCCCGGCGCCCCCCCCGGAAAGCTCCCCTCAGCCGATGGTCAGAGAAGCTGGTGTGGTGGACTCCGGTCCGGAGTTGGAGGAGGCTCCGCCCCCTCCTCAGCACTCTGGTGCGGCCTGGTCGGGGTGTACCGTCTCCACTGCCAACCGGTGGGCCCCGCTGGAAGGACAGCCAGAAGAGACATGAAAGTGATGGTCCTAAGCAGGAGCGTGAGGACGATGTTTTATTTTTTTCTGTTGTGTTCGGAAATATGTGTAAAATTAATTCTTGTCTTAGGGGTTCAGGGGCTGTTGGGTGGTTCTCTCCTCGCGTACAGATGGGGGACCGCAGCTGCTGTTTGCACTATTTGGTTTTGTATTCCTTTCTGGCGGTGGGTAGGATCGGTGTGGGGGAGTTTGGCGTGGGGGATGACTGGGGAGAGGGCGGGGAGGGGGGGTTTTGGGACATTGGGAATTTTCCACTGTTTTACCAACACATGACAAGGTTGAATGTGGGCACCCTAAACGTAAGGGGCATAAAGATGACAGTCAGAAGGCACGCCTTTTTCCTGTCCATACGGGACAGGGATTTTGATGTGCGGACGGGGTGGGAATACTCTTTAGGGGCTGGGACCTTGTGATTGAGTCCGAGTGCGAGGTGGTGCCTGGGAGAATCCTTTGCGTAGATGTGAACTGGCGGGGTTCCCAGCTCCGGCTCATTAACGTCTACGCCCCCAGCACCCCTGGCGAGCGCAGGGGTTTCTTTCAGCATGTGGAGCCACTCCTCTTCACCAACAATATAGTTGTGCTGGGGGGTGACTTCAACATAGATTTGGACAAGACCCCTCTCAGCGACCTTGCGAGGCTGACGGAAGCCTTCGCGCTCCAAGACGCCTTCAGACCGGCTGGTGGCCCCCCACCTGGGCCTACATGGTCAAATTCAAGGGGTGCAGCCTCTCGCCTGGACTACCTGTTCGTGTCATGGACAGTCCTGGTCAGTGCACAGGCGGTCCAGCCGATGTGGCTGTCAGACCACTGCCTGGTGGGTGCCGGGGTCGAAGTGGCGTCAACACGGATGAGGCGGAGCCCATGGAGGCTAAACGTTACATTTCTCGTGGATCCGGCCTTCCAGGCATCTGTCAGAGAACTATATAGGGGCTGGAAGGGTCTCAGGCCCTTTTTTACCACCTGGAGTGAGTGGTGGGAGGGGGTTAAGACACGGCTCGCCACTTATTGCAAGGGATGGGGGAAAGACCGGGCCAGGGACAGGCGGGAGGCCGCTGTCGGGTGGGGGAGGGAACTCCAGGATTTGTGGCTGAGAGGCCCTGCTCTCTCGGAGGAGGAGAAAGGGAGGATGGCCACCCTTCGGGGCCTCCTCAAAGATATCTATATGCAGAGGGCAAAGACGTTTCTACTGTCTGCGGGGGTGCAGGGAAGTTTGGAAGGGGAGGTCCCCTCCAAGACTTTTTTTCTGCTGCCCGGAGGCGCCAAAAACAGTGCTCCCTGGAGGTGGTGATGGGGCCAGGGGGGCCAGTGTCAGAGCTCTCAGAGGTCACGGACCTGGCCAGGGATTTCTATGCCGACCTTTTTGGGGCTCGAGCAACGAACGAACAGGAGGCCGGGGTGTTCCTCAGCTCCCTGGAGCTGCGCCTGGCAGACGGTGAGCGCAGGGGGCTGGAGAGGCCTCTATCGTTAGACGAACTGGAAGAGGCAATGCTGTCGCTGAAGACAGGGAAGGCACCTGGGTGCGATGGCCTTCCGGTGGAGGTCTATAGGACTTTCTGGCCCCTAATTGGGCCTGACCTCCTGGAGGTTTTTAGGGAGAGTCTGGGCTGTGGCCGGCTTCCCTTGTCCATGAGGGGATGTCCTTAGATCAGGAAAAGGCCTTTGATCGCGTCTCCCATGCCTTCCTCTTTCGGGTCTTGGAAAGAATGAACTTCGGGCCTCGGTTCTGCTCCTGGGTAAAGCTGCTGTACTCCGAGGCTCTGAGTAAGATTCGGGTCAGGGGTCACCTCTCGAGCCGGTACAGCAGGCTGGCGGGGTGAGACAGGGGTGCCCGCTCTCCCCCCTGCTGTACGTCTTGTCAGTGGAACCACTGCTTGCGCGCCTCAGAGCAAACCCTGGGAACTTGGGCCTCCATCTTCCAGGGGGCCAAGGCGCAATGGCAAAGGTCGCTGCTTATGCAGATGACCTTACACTGTTTTTGACGTCCAAGGGGAGCTTCCCGGCAGTAATAGAGGTGCTGCAGCTTCACAGCCAGGCCACTGGAGCAAGGGTCAATTTAAGCAAATCCGCAGTCATGGGATTTGGGGGTTGGGGTTCCCTTGAAACTGTCCCGGGAGGATTTAGGGTGGAAAGGGAAAGGCTTCGAGTTTTGGGGGCGGACTTTTATCACCATGGGTCAGCGGCAAAAAATTGGGGGGACCTGCTGGGGAAGATAGGCCGCAGGCTGGGTGTGTGGCGAGCATGGCCTCTCTCACTGTCCGGGCGGATAATCGCTGTAAAGTTGGACATTATGCCTAGGGTGAACTATGTCGCTTACGTTTTCCCCATCCCCTTCTTCCTTGGGAGGAGGCTAGAACGTCTAGTATTTCAGTTCTTGTGGGGGGGTGGTGCGGAACTAGTGAGTAGGGCACGGATGTTCAGGCCGTTGGATCAGGGCGGGAGAGGGGTCCCACGCCTCCCACTGAAGGCGCTGTGCCTTCACGTGGCATTCCAAGCCCGGATCCTGACGAGGGCCTTGGTGCACAAGGCTTTTTTTTTGGTGAGGCTCTGGCTGGGGTTTACCTTTCGGGGCATGAGACCTTTGGGGCTGCTGGCCCCATGGTGCTGGGACCCCCCATGGCACCAAGCCAGGGTGATCGGCTTTATCAGAAGCCACCAATGGTGCCTGGAAAATGTCTGTGCTTTGAGGCACAAGGAGCTGTATGGTGGCTGCCTCTCCCGGGAATGGGCCGAGGGTGTGGGAGCACCCGAGGCACCCCGTCAGATAGACTGGGCACTGATACAGCCGGCAGGGCTGAGCGTAGGGGGGCGTGACCTGAATTGGTTCGTCGCCGGGAATAGACTGCCAGTGAGGGAGTGAGTCCACCGGCTGTGGGGAAGGGGCTCACCCCTTTGCCCGCTGGGTTGCGGAGGAGTGGAGACAGTGGACCATGCCTTCTGGTCCTGCAGGGAAGTGGCCCCAGTCTGGGCTATGGTCCGGAAATGGCTGGGTCTAGCCCAGGACCCTGGAGTCTTGTCAGGGGATCTAGTCGTCTTGGGCGACGGACTTGACAAGATGCGAAAGGACAAGCGGGAGGTGGTCTGGGTTGTGGTCACAGAGACAAAGAGGGCGCTGTGGGAAAGAAGGTGTGGGTCAATCGGGCGGGAGGTTTCCCGGGTGGGTGCTGAGGAGGTTTTTGTTAAGATGAAATGGTGTACCTGGGGATACATCAGGGAGTGCGGGAGGACAAAGGGGAGGGAATATGCCATGAGGTTTCGGGCCCTCTGGCGGAACCGGGGATATTGAGCAGGGACTGGATGTACTAAATGGGAAATTTGTTTTGTTACACAGCCCTAGGCGATGCCTGCTTTTGTTTTGTTATTTTCCTTGGTTGTTTGCCTTGCGTTTTTCTACCTTCTGCACATTTGTCGTTTTGTGTCTTCTATTGTGGTTGGCTTACTGCCTGTTGGCCATTTCGCTCTATTAGGTTTTGTATCATGGAAATGTCTGTATTTCGTTTTTTTCTTTTTTGAATGCACGGTTTGAGAGGCCTTAGTTTTCTCATGGTCCCTATTCGTGTTCCTGCTGTTGAACGGAGTTAGGAGCGATGCCACAATTTATGTGCAAGATGGCTGACATGTGAAATTTTCCTTTGTGTTTTGACATTATTGAGGGTTGTTTTGTTTTTGGTTGAAAATAAAAAAAAAAATAAAAAAAATTAAAATCTGTTCTTATCAGTTTAATATCTGATATGGCCTTTATCAGGGAACTACATATTAAATGGATTTTTAGCATATGGAGTTGACAAAGGAGCTTTCCCCGTTCACTCCACGTAACGACCTGGTATTGCAGTGTTGCCGGGAATGGTACGCTCTCTTTCTACCTTGTGGAAAATCAAGTAGTGTAACGGGTTTGGTTGGGACCCAATAGCAGCACAAATACAGGCAGGTATCGTTGGTAACACACTTTATTGGTTTGATGCAGGGAATAATCAGAGTCACGCCGCTGCAGGTAGCGACAGAGGAGACTTGAGTTAAACTCACTCTGAAGAGCTGAACCAGGTAACCGCCAGTTAGCCACAGGAGCCGACAGGCGAGGATCGTGGTCAGGGACGGAAGGCTGAGGTGGTTTCCAGGGCCCAGTATTTCAAACGTGATCTGACAGGATTATCCTGGTCGGATTGGATTAAATCTAGATCTGATCTGAAAACTGGGTATTTCAACACAGATCAGGAGAATCCTGATCCTGAAGATCAGGGTTTCAGCTCTGGTAATCCAATCCTCCCCTGAATCCAGATAAAAGGCTGATTTGGGTATTTCAAAAGTTAAGTCAGATATCTGGATCAACTTGATACCAAAATTTCAGGATCATTTGAATCCCACCTCAGAGGTGGATTTGACTTGGATTGACAAACTCTCAGCGCATACTTCTCCTAGATATTGTTACTCAAGATGTTTGTTACACTTAAGTGTTAGTGTTGTACTTCTAACAAGTAATTTAAGTAATATCAAAAAATGTAAAGCATAGTAAAATTTTTGACCACACTGTAAAACTGCTGTAAATAAAATTACAATTATTTCTCAAATTCTAGTTCACCAAACATTGTAACTTGCATGTACCAAAACAGAGAAAGACAAAGGAATGCAGGGTCCAAACAAAGTTTTATTCCAACAAAAAATGTGACCAGATAGTCAATGGCAGGCTGGGTCGAAACCGGGAGATCAGGCAGAGTAACGCTGGAGAGTCTGGTGCAAGCATCAAGAACAATCTGGCAATGAGTGAGTGTGGAGTTGGGGCTTAAATGCAGCCAGAGCAGAGAGCACAGGTGAGTGGAGTTTGCTTGATGAGGGGGGGGGGGGGGGGGGGGTGTCTGATTGACAGATTGAAGCAGGTGCAGAGTGTGAGGCAGAGATGAGCTGTGACAAGTAGCTCGAAAAGTGAGTACATTAACAGCCTTTAGTTGTGGCATAACATTCTCTGTTGATTTCTCACTAGTAAAAGCTTGTTGCCCTCTTGATCTCAAATCGCTGGGCATACTATAAGCCATGACAAGCAGGGCAAAAGTGCACGCCGAATCAACAGCAAGATGAAGCCTCCCAAAAAATGGAGCAAGACTCGCACCTTTGATCAGTTAAAAATAAAAAGAGGCAATATTGCCCTCGTGATATTGTGGGCAGGGGAATGGGTGCGACCTCCAACTTTGGACGTTGCACACAAAGTGAGGCCCACCGTGAGGGTTTTGAATGGGGCGACTACCATCTTTGGCTGCGCTCGCAAAGAGGCCTGTATTTACTCTGGTTTCTCTTCATAGTGAACAAATCTTTCACCTTTTACTAAAGATTTCCGTGGAGAGGAACACCAATGAGTTGAAGTTATTTTTGGCAGGCTTTGTCATTTGGCTGAGCCTCATGCATTTGTATAAAGCAAAAAACTTTTGATAAAGAAACTTTATTGCCCTACCATGGAGTGCTTGGGTGCGGATGCTCAACAGCAGCAATTGTTATGCCCAATTCAACTTGGGGACAATTGAAGTGCTGAATAAACAGTAGGATGAAGACTCCAAAAAATGCAATGAGATTTGCATTTTGGATCAGCAGAAAAAAAAATGTATAGAGAGGGAATACTCTTTGATCATGTGGACATTGCTAGGGGAATGGGCGTGGACTCGGAATTGGAATGCATAAAACACAGTGAGGTCAACTTTGAGGGTTCTGACTTGGAAGATTAAGTTGTTCTGCTGTTCCCGCTAAGAGGGCCATACTCAATCTGCTCTCTCTTCATAATGCACAAGTCTTATGCCTTTTGCTTAAGATTTCTGTGGAGAGGAACACCAATGGAAAGGTGGCGTAACATTCTACGCAGCAGCCATTGTTATGCCCAATTCAAAGTACTGGACCGTGACAAGTAAGAACTGTGCCAGGAAGTCGCCGCTGGCCCCAAACCATTGGTGTCATCGCTTCTCGGCCTTTTGGCTAAGATCAAGTGTAGTATCTGTTCTTATCAGTTTAATATTCGATATGTCCTCTATCAGGGGACCACATTTTAAATGGATTTTTAGCACCTGAAGTTGAAAAAGGAGCTTGTCCTGTTCGCTCCACGCATCGACCTGGTGTTGCTGGGAATGGTGCGCTCTCTTTCTACCTTGTGGAAAATCAAGTAGCTATGTAAAATGAGTGCATTAACAGTCTTTAGTTGTGGCATAACATTCTCTGTGGATTTCTCACTAGTAAGAGCTTGTTGCCCTTCCCATCTCAAATCACTGGGCATACTATAAGCCATGACAAGTAGGGCAAAAGTGCACGCCGAATCAACAGCAAGATGAAGCCTCCCAAAAAATGGAGCAAGACTTGCACCTTTAATCAGTAAAAAAAAAATGGCAATATTGCCCCTGTGATAATGTGGGAAGGGGAATGGGTGCGACCTCCGATTATGAACGTTGCACACAAAGTGAGGCCCACCGTGAGGGTTTTGAATGGGGTGACTAACATCTTTGGCTGCGCTCGCAAAGAGGCCTGTACTTACTCTGGTTTCTCTTCATAGCAAACAAATCTTTCGCTTTTTACTAAAGGTTTCTGTTGTGAGAAACACCAATTAGTTTAACCTATTTTTGGCAGGCTTTGCCATTTGGCTGAGCCTCATGCATTTGTATAAAGCAAAAAACTCTTCTTTAAGAAACTTTATTGCCTTACCATGGACTGCTTGGGTGGGGATGCTCAACAGCAGCAATTGTTATGCCCAATTCAGCTTAGGGACAATTGGAGCGCTGAGTAAACAGCAAGATGAAGACTCCAAAAAATGCAATAAGATTTGCATTTTGGATCAGCAGAAAAAAAATGTATAGAGAGGGAATACTTTTTGATCATGTGGACAGGGAAACATCAAAATGAGTCTACAATATCAGGTGAATCTTCTCCCCTGAACCCTGCTGTGATTCCTTGTACCAACTGGCCCAATTCCTCCCCTACCTCAAACCCCTTTTTAGAGCAAGCTGTGGTAGTTGCCTTCTCTCCGACTACACAGATCAAAGACATGTCGAATAATGTGGGGAAAGCTGAAAAACCAAGGAAAAAGAAGCCCTTTAGGAAAAAGTAGATGTCTCATATTTTGTGACTGATCTAATCATCTTGAGCCCCTGAACTGCATCCCATGACAGTGCAACTATACATAACATTTTAACCTAACAACAAGAATAAAGTGAAAAAATAAGAATAAGTGTCAGGATGTTAGTGTGTTAGTACAGGTTAGAATAAATGTCAGGATGTTAGTGTGTTAGTACAGGTTAGATACGGAGATCATCGTCGGCGTAAGATGTAGAAAGACATGCGTGTATCAGATGTAAGTAGACATGTGAACGGGTGTATATGATGTAAACAATGTAAACATACAGTAGACTGTTGAAACAGGTATGAACAGAACTGTAGTGCAGAAAAGATATAAGTGGACAGTGATCGGATTCAGATGAGGTCAGACATGATACATGTGTGTAATGAGCAGATGTAAACAGAACTATAGTGCAGTAATAGAGTATAAATATAATATATAACTATAAGCTATGTGCAGATAATAAATAATAAAGTGATAGTGGTGCATGGCAGGAAAACAGCAGTCTAAGTATATGCTAGCTCTGTGTAACCAGATGAATACTGAAAAATAAAGTGACCATAGTGCTATGATGGATACAATATAAGACCTGATAGACAGAATAAAGTGGAGTAGTGCATTAATACCATAAATTAACATAACTAACAGAATCAAGTAGACCAGCAAGAACATAGTAACAGATATCCTCAATACTAGAGGACTCAATGACCCAGTTAAGTGTTTGTCAGCATTCACTTGTCTACATTCAGAAGGGAATGATATATTTTTACTTCAAGAATGTAATTTACCCTTCAGGGATAATTACAAGGTCTTTGAGGACAGATGAAGGCATGGCCCGTCAGTATGGTCAGGCGACAATAAAAACAGATCCTCAGGGGTTGCGGTATTATTTAGAGGGCAAGATTTTATCATTCAGAGGGTACACAGTGTAATTGATGGGAGAATTCTTTGTATTGATGTTTCATGGTTTGGCAACAAGCTTAGAGTAATCAATGTGTACTGTCCAGTTGAGCTCCAAGAGCGGCTAGCAGTACTCAGAGAATTACAGCCCCTTTTGTTGTGCAGCAAAGAGGTAGTTCTGGGAGGTGATTTCAACTGCTTGGTGAACAAAAGGGATAAACAAACCACCTCCACAGGAAGGCTTGATTCCAGTTCTAAAATCCTACAAAACATCATTAAAGATTTTCGATTGAGGGATGCTTACCGCTCAAAAAATCTGATTTTACCTGGGTACACCTGATCCAATGGCAGAACCCATTCCAGAATAGACTTTCTGCTGACATCAAAGGGGCTGCAGGTTGTCGACGCAAGAACTACTCCAGTCTTCTTCTCTGACCACCATAAAATTGAATGCTCGGTCATGCTTAAAGACATCATACAAAAAGGTAGATGATGAAAAGGTGGTTGGTGGATTTTGGGTCAAACTCAACCTTCGGCTCTCCCTGAAGCCCTTCTTCAACTTAGTGGGAGAATGGTGGGAAGAAATGAAGATTAGAGCAAAACGCTTCTTTATAGATTGGGGTAAAAGGACAGCAAAAAAGAGACGTCTGAAGCTACAGAAACACAAGGCAAAACTACAGAGATTTTTTATGATGTCTTATTCTGGCAGAGGATATAGCTAAATTAAAGAAAGAGATCTCTCGCCTCTCCACGGAGGCCAGTCGGGGATTGCTGGTATGCAGCCGAGTCCACCACATTGAGAACAATGAAAAATGTTCTAGATATTTTTTTAGGAAACTAACTAACCAAAAACATTTTATAGGGGGACTAAAGGATAAAGACTGACAAGAAAAAACAGAATTACATGATATACTCAGCTGTGTCCACGCCTTCTACTCTGATCTCTACAAAAGTGAAGATTTAGATAAGGCAGCTTTAGAAAACCGTCTATCTAAAGTAAATAAACATGTGGATGAATCTAAAAGTAAACTTGATGATAAAATATCTCTCAAAAAAGCAGTAGAAAGTATGCAAAATAACAAGGCCCCTAGGGCTGATGGTTTGCCAAAATAATTTTATACTACCTTCTGGGCAGAGTTAAAGGAGCGTCTCTTAGAGATGTACAATGAGAGCCTCCAATTGGGGTCACTGCCACCATCCTTAAAGGAAGGCACCATCTTCCTACTCTTTAAAGAAGGTGAGAAAAAAAGATCTTAAAAACTGGCGCCCCCTTACCGTCCTTGGGGTTGACCGTAAGATTATTGCCAAAGCTATATTTCTTCGAATACAAGAGGTGATAGAGAGGTTGGTTGGGGTGGAGCAGACCTGTGTGGTCCCTGGTCGCTCCATGTGTGACAATCTTGCTTTAATAAGAGACTCGTACTTATATGCCATAGATCGCAATGTACCCCTCTGTATTGCTGGCCTGGATTTAGAAAAGGCCTTTTATAGGATAAGCCATGAATATCTAAAGCAAGCACTGGGGAGGTTTGGATTTGGCCCACAGTTGGGGGCATGGATTCATTTACTGTATTTTGATTGCTCTAGCAGAGTCAACATTAACGGCCATTTCACTGAACCTATTAAGATTCAATCAGGGGTCAGACAAGGATGCCCGCTATCTGTCAGCCTGTTTGTCCTAGCCATGGAGCCTCTAGCCTCTGGGATAAAACAGGATACTGATATTAAGGACCTTCCTGTCCCTGGTAGAAATGGGAAGGAGGCTAAATTGTGGTTGTATATGGATGATTTGACAATCATTTGTACCAGTAATAAGTCTATGGTTAAAACTCTCCAGTGGTGTGAGCAATTTTCTCAAGCGTCAGGGGCCAAAATGAACCAGGCCAAGAGCGAGATCCTCTACCTTAATTGGCAAGAAACCAAACCTGATACAGGGTTAATAGAAAAAAAAGAGAGGGTAAAAATTGTGGGAGTGGAAATTGGAAAGGGTATGGAAAGTCTAAATTGGGAAACAAGACTACCAGCTATCAGGGGGAAATTGCTGCAGTGGAAGGAGAGGGATCTAATGTTCACTGGCAAAATTCTAGTTATTAAGGCTGAGGTTTTGGCATCCTTGACGTTTCTGGCGGCCACACTACCAGTGCCCAAGACCCTTCTCACCGCTTTGAGACGTTTAATGTTCCAATTCATCTGGAGCTCTCAGCAAGAGCATGTTAAAAGAGACGTCATGTACTAACCTCTGTTAAAAGGAGGGAAAGCTGTACCAGAGTTAGGAGCCAATATAGACTCCCTTTTCTTGACACCAATTCTGAATGCTGTTCTAACTAAGAGTAATACCAGTCTCTGGTCACATTTTGCCAAGTTTTGGGTGGGTCACATGATGTATAGAGGCATGGGTAAAAGGGTTTCTCTTTGTTCACCCTATGCTGAAAGTAGACCAGCAATATACGAGAAGGCTAAAACTCTTCAAGGATGCCAGGCTAGAGTGGTCAACGGGTGGTAAAATAGATAAGGTTGATGTGGAAAAAAAGTTTTTCACCTCTTAACTCTAGGCTTGTGCCGGTGGGTATCCTACCAGAAAAACAATGCATCAAAGTATGGAAAAATGTAAATTCAGAGTTTCTGTTAAATGTACATAAAGACCTGGCATGGAAGAAGTTGTGTCCCTACAAGAGCCTCTTTGCTAAGATGGCGCTGCACACGTAGTGCAAAATGTCCAATAAGTGATTGCAATAATGACGAGGACGTGGACCACCGGTTTTGGTCATGCTATGTTTCAAAGGCGGTGTGGGAGATTGTAAAACCATGGTTAACAGATCTTTTCAGAGCCCCAAATGAAACGGATGTTCTATATGGAAACATTGACACAAATGAAAAGAGCACAAATATAAGGTGGTGGGCAGTCATCAACTGTATTAAAGAAGGTATTTGGAAATGCAGAAACCTAACTGCTTTTAAAAAGTTCCCTATTCCAGCAGATTCTGTGGCTAAGGTTGGCATTTCAAGTGTCAGTGATTACATCATAAGAGACAGACTGAAATATGATGTTGCTTTGATGGACAATTTTTAAAATGAGGGGAAAAAAATAAATTTAAAAAAGCTCCATGGAATGTCTACTTAATCTATGGCTTCTAAAAAGTGGAAAAAGTGTTCTTATTAGTTTAATAAGTTAGTTTTTTGAGTAAGGAGCGGCTGCTGGTGAGTGTGTATATCAAAGCAGTGGAAACACAGGATTACTTTATCATTATCTTTTTTATTAATGTACTTTTAAATTAATTTAGTCATTGTACTAAATCTGCTTCTTATTTATTTTTAATTTAATTTAATCAATGTACTAAATCTGCTTTATATTTATTTATTTTTAAATTAATTTAGTCAAAGTACTAAATCTACTTTTTATTTTAAATTAATTTGGTCAATGTACTCAATCTGCTTTTTGTGTGTTTATTGTTAAATTAATTTAGTCAATGTACTAAATCTGCTTTTTGTGTGTTTATTTTTAAATTAGTTAGGTCAATGTACTAAATCTGCTTCTTATTTGTTTATTTTTAAATTAGTTAGGTCAATGTACTAAATCTGCTTCTTATTTGTTTATTTTTAAATTAGTTTGGTCAATGTATTAAATCTATTTTTTATTTGTTTATTTTTAAATTAATTTGGTCAGTTTACTAAATCTACTTTAGTACATTCGTAAAAATAAAAAAAACAATAATGAGGTTGCCGTAGTGACGGATAAACAGGAAGAGACTTAGTAACATTAGCTGTCCTCCTGGATGCCTCTATGTTTAGTTTTTCATGACGGTGTCAAACATAACGTTACCTATCTGATCAGTCTTTGTAGTTTTGTTTTAGTAAATGTGTCTGTCGCGTTCTGTTTGTTGCTTGTTGTTACGGTAACAGGAAGAGAGAGAGTAACCGCTTAACATTTAAACATCAACTAGTTCTACTCAAGCACTCACAGCTCTCCTTCTTTCAGCCGCTTTCTTGCTAATTAAACGTTACATTCTGTTAGCCACTTTAACATAGGAGTTAGCTTCTCGGCTGGTGATGGCTTCCCCCGCTCTCTCTCCTGCTCTCTCTTGCTCGGAGTGTCTTATGTTTAGCTACTCCTCTGCCTCCTTTAGTGATAATGGTAGATGTAATAAGTGTTGTGTATTTGTAGTGCTGGAGGCGAGGCTCAGCACCATGGAAGCTCAGTCTTGTGCTACGGTAGCCATCTATATCTTTAGCCGGTGCAAAGCCACATAGTGTAGCGTTGGCTTCTGCTAACCCTCCCCGGGCAATCCCTGAGCAGCCAGGGTCCTCCTGGGGGACTGTGAGAGGAAAGCATAGTTCTAAATCAAAGCCCATGGTTAACCACCCACCCGTTCACGTTTCAAACATGTTTTCTCCACTCAGTGACACACATGCTGAGGAAACAACACTGGTAATTGGAAGCTCCATTCTGAGAAACGTGAACTTAGTGACACCAGGGACCATAGTAAAATGCGTCCCAGGGGCCAGAGCGGGCGACATTGAGTCCTATTTGAAACTGCTGGCTAAGGATAAACGTAAATATGATAAGATTGTTATTCACGTCGGCGGTAATGACACCAGATTACGTCAATTGGAGGTCACTAAAATTAGTGTGGAGTTGGGTGTGCATATGCAAAAACTATGTCGGACTCCGTAATTTTCTCTGGTTCCCTGCCCAACTTGACTTGCGATGACATGAATAGCCGCATGTCATCATTCCGTCACTGGCTGTCTGGATGGTGCCCGGTAAATAATATGGGCTGGTAGATAATTGGCAGTCTTTCTGGGGAAAACCTGGTCTTATTAGGAGAGATGGTATTCATCCTACTTTGGAGTGTGCTGCTCTCATATCTAAGAACCTGGACGCAGTTGTTAGCAGTCTAAAACCATGCCAACCCAGTGTTGAGATCAGGAAGCAGAGTCACAGTTTAATACACCTCTCTGCGCTGCCCTTATCGCAGGTGCCCAGGAAGCAGAGTGGCAGTCTTACACACCTCTCTGCGCTCCCTGTGGAGCATTTTCCAGCTCAGTATAGTATACAAACGCTGTGTTCCCCAAGATCACATAAATTAACCAGATCAAAAATGAACAGAAGAGGCGCTATACAGAAAAACTTGATACAAATCAACACCAAATCTGCGATAATGCAAAAAATCAGAAAATAAAATGTGGCCTTTTAAACATCAGATCTCTGTCATCTAAAGCTATATTAGTAAATGATCTGATATCAGATAACCATATTGATTTACTCTGTCTGACTGAAACCTGGCTGTGTCATGAAGAATATGTTAGCTTAAATGAATCCACTCCTCCCAGTCATATTAATACTCATACTCCTCGAGGCAGTGGCCGAGGAGGAGGCGTTGCAGCTATTTATGACTCAGGCCTATTAATAAGCCCTAAACCTAAAATAAATTGTAATTCATTTGAAAGTCTTGTTCTTAGTCTTTCACATTCAACCTGGAAAACTGTGCAGCCAATTATACTTGTTATAGTGTACCATGCTCCTGGTCCGTACTCTGAATTTCTGTCTGAATTCTCAGAGTTTCTGTCAAATTTAGTCCTTAAATCTGATAAAGTAATCATTTTAGGAGATTTTAATATTCATGTGGACGTTGTCAATAATAGCCTTAGTACTGCGTTTATCTCTCTATTAGATTCGATTGGTTTTAGTCAGAGTGTACATAAACCTACTCACTGTTTTAATCACACCCTCGACCTTGTTTTGGCTTATGGTGTGGAAATTAACGACTTAATAGTCTTTCCACAGAATACTATTTTATCAGACCATTATTTAATAACTTTTGAATTCATATTACAGGACTACTCACCTCTAGGCAAAAGTGTCTACACTAGATGTTTATCTGATAGTGCTATAACTAAATTTAAGGAATCGATTCCACCTGCATTTAATTTAACCCTTGTGTGGTGTTCGGGTCTGTGGGACCCGTTTTCGTTTTTTATTTAAAAAAAATGATAGGATTAATTAATTTTTCAAACTGAGACACACTGGCTTTGGCTCATTTTCTGTAAAGAACATATATCAGATTACATTTTTAATGACCACACACCATACACCCCCCCTACACATTTCTATTACATATAAGGTGTCCGGAAATTGATGTTTTGTGTACCACACACACACACACACACACACACACACACACACACACAGACACACACACACACACACACACACACACACACACACACACACAGAGCAGGCCTAGACAGGAGGGGTACAGTGTTGGACAAGTGGGTGCACCGCCTCCCCCTGCTGTACAACCCTGGGCCAAATGTCAGCATTGATGAACAGCTGATGCCATTTAGGGGCCCCTGCCCCTTTCAGCAGTATATACCATCTAAACCTTCAAAGTATGGTATAAAGATCTGGGATGCCTGTGATGCCACTTCCTCATTTGCTTGGAACTTAAAAGTCTACACAGGGAAACCTGATGGAGGACCCCCGAGAAAGAACAAGGAATGAGAGTTGTCCTCGACATGTCTCAGGGACTAATTTTTTTACCTCGCACAAACTGGGACAGGAGCTCCTGAAGAGGAAGCTGACCATGGTGGGAACAATAAGGAAAAACAGGTCAGAGCTCCCACCTCAACTGCTGACTTCAAAGAACAGGCCTGTCAAGTCTTCCAAGTTTGTATACGCGGCTGACACATCCCTGGTATCCCATGTGCCAAAGAAAGGCAAGAATGTGGTACTCATGAGTACACTGCACGGGGATGGAAGAATCTGTGACCAGGAACATCACAAACTAGAGATCATCATGGATTATAATGCCACAAAAGGAGGGGTGGACAACATGGACAAGCTGGTGATGGCCTACAGCTGCAAACGGAGGACTCTATGCTGGCCACTGGTGATATTCTTTGACATGTTGGACATCTCAGTGTACAATGCCATTGTCATTTGGATGGCACTGAACCCAGAGTGGAAACGAGTGAAGCTCCAGAAAAGACGGCTCTTTCTTGAGGATCCAGGGAAAGGCATTGGTGAGACCACAAATCAAGAGAAGAAAACATATCCCCAGAACCCCAGCCTCCGCAGACATGGTGAGGTGGATTCAGGGGGAGAATGCTGGTGCCCTGTCCACTCAACCTACAGAACCACAATCTGCAGAGCCTAGAGTAAGTGTGTGATGCTGTTGCAGTACATGTCTGGCACTCATGTCTTGTGAGGGAGAGAGAAAGAGAGGTGTTAGTAAAATTCTTGATCTTTTCATTATTCTAGGTTGTGAACACGAGCAACAAGAAGTGTTGGGAAGTGTGCGGACCCAGGATGGACAGGAAACACAATATAAATGCATCAAGTGCAAAAAGTATATCTGCAACACACACACAGTAAAGCTCTGCCCCTCATGTGTTGTATAGGCTAGTGGCTAAAGGCCATGTGTTCAATGGGGCTGATGTGTTGTCTTGACTATGTTTACTCTGTATTCTTGTGTTCAGCTTGTGTTGTGCACCTGAATGGGTTAAATTACAAGTTCAAAGAAATAAAAGTCAGTAGTTTTGAAACACCTTGCTTCACTTGTAAAAAAATTTCCACTCATATCTTGATTTTAATAGATTTTCTTTATTACGTTTTAAATAATAAGTTATAAATGTGACCTAGCAAAGGTAAAGGGCAAATATTAACCATTGATATTGTTTAAACTGCTTGTAATTGGGATAAGGTAAACATCTGTTCAGAATTTTGACATAAAAATGTTCAATTGTGAGCATTAAAAGCCACAAAATGCAACGGGTCCATCAGACCCACAAACACTGGCTGAGTAACAACAATATGAACATCACACAAGGGTTAATGCCTTATTCTAATATTCAAGATTGCTGCATTAACGTTAATTTCTCTGAAATTGATCACCTTGTTGAAAGTGTTGCAGGCTCTCTACGCACAACACTCGACTCTGTTGCTCCTTTAAAAAAGAAGATAATGAAACAGAGGACATTAGCTCCGTGGTATAACTCACAAACCCATGAATTAAAACAAGTATCGCGAAAATTAGAAAGTAAGTGGCGCTCTACTAAATTGGAGGAATCTCGCTTAGCTTGGCATGAAAGTCTAAAAACATATAGGAAGGCCCTCCATAATGCCAGAGCAGCCTATTACTCATCTTTAATAGAGGAGAATAAGAACAATCCTAGATTTCTTTTCAGCACAGTAGCCAGGCTGACAGAGAGCCACAGCTCTATTGAGCCATGTATTCCTATAACCCTGAGTAGTAACGACTTCATGACCTTCTTTAATGACAAGATTATAACTATTAGAGACAAAATCAACTCGCTTGGCACAGATTTTTCTTCAAACCCAGGAACTCCGGAACCAACTCTACGACCTGATATGTTCTTGGACTGCTTCTCTACAGTCAACCTTAACAAATTAACCTCTACTATTTCAGCATCAAAGCCCTCTACTTGTCTCCTAGACTCTATTCCAACTAGGTTACTTAAAGAAGTGTTACCTATAGTAAGCACTCCTGTATTAGATATGATTAACATGTCTTTATCAGCAGGTTATGTACCACAGTCTTTTAAAGTAGCTGTAATTAAACCTCTTCTTAAAAAGCCCAGTCTTGATCCTGAGGTACTAGCCAACTATAGACCTATATCTAACCATTCTTTTCTCTCTAAGATCCTCGAGAAATTAGTCGCCAATCAGCTGTGCGACTTTTTACATAATAATGGGATATTTGAGGATTTCCAGTCAGGATTTAGAGCGAATCATAGCACTGAGAAAGCACTGGTGAAAATTACTAACGACCTTCTTATAGCTTCAGACAAAGGACTTGTCTCTGTACTTGTCATACTAGATCTTAGTGCTGTCTTCGACACTATTGACCATTGCATCCTGCTACAGAGACTTGAGCATCTAATTGGCATTAAAGGAACCGCACTGAGCTGGTTTAAGTCTTATTTATCAGATAGATCTCAGTTTGTACATGTTAATGACAAATCCTTCATTCACACTAAAGTTAGTTAAGGAGTCCCACAGGGTTCTGTCCTTGGACGGATTCTATTCACCTTATATATGGTTCCCTTAGGAAATATTATAAGGAAGCACTCCATAAACTTTCATTGTCATGCTGATGATACAAAAATTATATTTGTCGATCAAACCAGAAGAAACCCATCAGTTAGATAAACTTCAAATGTGCATTAAGGAAATAAAAAGCTGGATGACCTGCAATTTTCTGATGTTAAACTCAGATAAATCTGAAGTCATTGTCCTTGGCCCCAAAGGCCTCCGAAGCTCAATAGCTAAAGACATTGTTAATCTGGATGATGTTGTGTTGTCCTCCAGCACCACAGTAAGGAATCTGGGTGTTATTTTCACCTGCGTAATATTGCGAAAATTAGGAACATTGTGTCTCAGAAAGATGCAGAAAAACTAGTCAATGCATTTGTTACTTCTAGGCTGGACTACTGCAACTCCGTATTATCAGGCTGCTCCAATAAGTCTGTTAAGAGTCTCCAGTTGGTCCAAAATGCTGCAGGTCGTGTACTAACTAAAACAAATCGAAGAGAACATATTTCTCCTATATTAGCTTCTTTGCACTGGCTACCTGTAAAATCTAGAATAGAATTGAAAATCCTTCTCCTTACCTACAAAGCTCTTATTGGTCAGGCTCCATCGTATCTTAAAGAGCTCATAGTACCGTATTACCCGACTAGATCACTGCGCTCTGAGAATGCAGGGCTACTTGTCGTTCCTAGAGTCTCCAAAAGTAGAACGGGAGGCAGAGCCTTCAGCTACCAAGCTCCTCTCCTGTGGTGTTATTCGGAATACAGACACTATCCCCTTATTTAAGAGTAAACTTAAAACTTTCCTTTTTGATAAATCTTACAGCTAGGGCTTACGAGCTCTTAGCAATGTTGTTATTTTGCACACGTTTGGGCATGTGCATTCAAATATGTGCATTAGTTTTTCCCTGGTGAAAATAGAGTGGCAGATCTATCTAGTAAGCCTTTTTTGTCTCCTTGTGTTCAGTATTTGTCTCAATAAACGCGTGCGTAAAGTTGGAAATGTCACACTGCAGTAGCCACGGTGCACCTCTGCAGTCATTAATATAAGTGTGATCAGTCTTGTCAAACCTTGTAATGAAGTTGTTTTGTCCTGTTTGTTTTCTCAGTAACAGTAGTGTGATTTTCTATATAAATATTTATATATATATATATATATATATCTTTAGAAAAGTGATTTCATCAAGTGGTGCATGAACGAAGGAAATTAAATCTATTTTACATGTTGTATTCTTCCTTTATTTGACTCCAGGGGACAGTGGTTACCCTCTGAGAACGTGGCTGTAGACCCCTCTCACTAACCCCGGCATCGACCAAGAGGGGAGGTACAACGACCGCCATGCCCGAACTCGGGCAGTGGTGGAGAGGGCAATTGCCCTATTCAAGGGGCGCTGGCGCTGTTTAGATAGGTCGGGCAGGGTTCTGCTGTACACACCTGAAAAGGTGTGCCGCATCGTGCTGGCCTGTGGTGTCCTGCACAACTTGGCATACCGCCATGGCATACCACTGCCAGAGCACATCCCCCCACCAGAGGACCCGGATGCCGGACCCGTCAACCTCGACCCACCCCGCGAAGCTCTACGGGCCCGGCAACATCTGATTTCAACGATGTAAAGAGGCAAGGACACAATTTACTTTGTAAGTGCATTTATTGCTTGACAAATATCCCCCAGTGCATTTACAATTTGATCTAGACGATCACTGATGGCACGGATTCCTCGCACTATTTCCTCCTGTGATTCCAGCACAGCTTGCGAAAGGACACGGCCAGTCGGGCGAACGTCAGCAGCTGGCCTGGAGTCGCCGGGGCGCGTGGTGCTGGAGGAGCCAGTGGAGACGCCAGGGTGTCAGGTGCCGGTGGAGACGCCAGGGCGCACGGTGCAGAGGGAGGAGCCCTCTCCTGGTTCATCGTCTATTGAGAAATAATAATTTAAAAATGAAGTAATTAAACATGAGTCAATGTGTTTTTATCCTAGCAACTTAACGCACGAGCAGGTGTAATGTGAGCAGCCTATTGTACGACCAGTATAATAACATTTCTGAGTTTAACACATTTACCTTGAGGATGATCTGAGTCGCCTTCATGGGCCCCCAAAACTCCGCTTAGAGCTTTGTCCCCCACAATAGCCGCCACTCTCTGGTCAAAGGGGGTCAGTTCCTCCCCTCCTGTCCCCCCGCTCGTTGCTGTGATACTTCGGCGTTGAGCCGAAATCCTTCGCTTCACCTCCACCTTCACGTCGGACCAGTTTTTTTTTATTCAGAGGTTGTGCGCTGCTCCGACCCCACGGCGTTCACTGCCTCACACAAACAGCCCCACTCAAATTTCTTTTTTTTCGTGTTTATCCCCGAAGAGAGCTACCAAATAATACAGCTCTTCGGTTCTCCACTTCATTTAATAAAACTTCGAGCTCAGACTCGTTGAAGTTGCGCTTCTTACCTTTACTCATTGTTTAAATCTGATGGGGCAGAGAGGGAATCCCCGGTGCAGGCCCTTTTTAAATTGATTTGCATATTTAAATGGGGGCGTGGACAGGGAGGAGTTTAGCACTTCTACATGTGCGCTCAATTCCACATTGATTGGGATGTACAAAGGAAAAGTGTTTGGATCCATGCGTACGAACACTACATCTGATTTTTTTTGTGCGTACGACAGTTTCTGGATTCTAGTGTACGCCATGTTTTAGTAAGAAATCCACGCAAGTCTTAGTACATGAGGCCCCAGGTATTGCAGTGTTGACGGGAATAGTGCGCTGTCTTTCTACCTTGTGGAACATCAAGTAGCTACGTAAAAAGAGTGCATTAACAGCATCTAGTTGTGGCATAACATTCTCTGAGCTAATTCCCTGATATATGGAATCCCTCCCCCCATGCCACACTTTTACCTGGGTCCAACACTTATTGTTAGAAAGCAAGAAGAGGAGGATGAGGTGTTCGAATGGTTAAGTCAATGGACTACTAATTCATTGTGCTTTGCATGCCTGGGTCTGAATCCCAGCCTCATCATAATGCTGTTTACTTTTTTTTTTTTTTTTTTAAAAAGCTTTATTTAAATTTACAGTTTTACAAGTTATATACTATCAAAGACGAAACATACAGTGCATATTACAGAAAAAATACAATTACAGGCGCAAAATAGTGCAAAGTCAGTAAAAGTGCTAATTAAGTCCATGACGTTTTATAAAGTGCTGTGTGTTATAAGTTCAAGGGTTCCATGGAAGGAGTTGGTTCTTGTCCAGGGTTTTTCTCCTCCGGAGCTCAGTTAGCACCGGTTTGCATACTGAGTCACTGTCTATAACAATCTGGTGGAAGATCATTTTGCATCTGGTCTTCCGGTGCATATGATCAGGTGTATCAGTTCCTTGTGTTTTGCTGTGGGGCTGTTTTCCAAGACACAGTACATGAAAGCTTTATATGACAGATCAAAGTTAACACCGTACACTTTGAGTTTGTCCCAGACCTCTTTTGCTCTGTAACAGTCCATGAAAAGATGCTGTTTTGTCTCATCATCGTTGCAGTTGTCCATTGGACATTTTTTTTGTTTTAACGTAGCAACTCCAAGACACAAAAGCTCTGACTGCAAGTCTATTCAAAGATATAAGCCAGCGCATATGTCGGATGCTCTCTGAGAGGTTTTTATTTTTTAACAGTTTCAAAAACTCTGTGCCTTCATTTTGAGTTATATGTTTGTAAATAATGTACCCACCATATCTGTGATTGATGATTTTGTTATGGATCATTTTACCCGGGAGGCCAGTCCAGTCTATTTAAAGGTGCTGATGTGCAGAGAGGAAATCACCATAAATAAGTTTGTACTCTGGAGCTATTCAAGCTCTCCCTCTCATTTTTCTCCACAGGGGGAGATCACCGACCCAGAGTGCATTCCTGGAGATGGCAGTAGAGACATTTTTGACAAAGGCAACACATAGTCTTGATCCCATCTCCACTGCTCCTAACCCCCCATATTCTTTACTTTTCAACAGGAGCTCTCTTTTGGTCACTTCTCGAGTTGTTCCCCAAAATAAGTTCTCACTCTGTTTGTTTAGTTTCATTATCATTGTTTTCGATGGAGGAAAGATGTTGGCTAGGAACAGGAGTTTGGAAAGGTTGAAGGTTTTAACAATGTAAACTCTTGATTTGTAATTAGTGTTCTTGTTTTCCTATTTTCACCTCTTATTTAACTTCAAACAGTTTGCCCTTCCAGTTTCTTTCACTGCAATTTTTTTTTTACAGATGGTCAAACCCAAGATTTTAATCTCATCGTTTACTTTAATGTTAATATTTCTCCTGTTACTTTTTGATCCAATCCAAACTCCTTCTGTTTCATTATGGTTTAGTTTGGCTCCTAAAGCAAGTTCATACAGGATTAAATGATTAGTTAACACATCCATCTCTGGTTGTTTTTTTTATAACTACACTAACATTGTCGGCATAGGCCATTGCAGTTACTTTAGGACCGCACCTGACACGTGTACCAGATATAAGGCTGTCAGAGTTTATAGTTTAAAGAAGAGGACTGATGGCTAAAACATATAAAGCAGCGCTCAGAGGGCAGCACTGCTTCACACCGCGCTCTACTTTAAAAGGCTCAGTTAAAACAGTAACACATACATTAGATTTAACATACAGACACTTGACTGTATGACTCCATCACAGGCCAGAGATAGTCACTGGAAATAATAATCAAAGGCTTTCTTTTGGTCCAGCCCGATTATAAAGAAGTCTTTCTGATCACTTTTATTTATCATTTCTCTTAGTGTGCACAGATTGACCCACATTAAACGGCCTTTGATGCCACAAGTTTATTCTTTTCCCATAATTTAATCTAATATATCATTTAATCTATTCATAATTACTTTGGCTAGAATCTTATAGTCAGTGTTTTTTACCCACGCTCAGTTGTTGAATGGCCTGCGTGACTTCATCTTTTCTTATGTTTCCTATGAGTTCTGTGAAATTCAGAGAGCAATAAGAGGGATTTTTTTCCAATAAAATATTTACACAACCAGGGTTTTTTTTTAATGTGATATGCTTCTGCACATAATTCTCTGATCACATGTCTTTTTTGTTTCTTATCATACATTACATCACCTAAGTTTTTTATGGATTTAATACATTTATTTTTGATTTGTTGTTGTCCAACCTTCAGGGTATGTATCAAGTTCCCTCTGTTATCTAGAACTATCATGAGCAGTCTACCAGGAATTAGTTCTCTTTTACGGATAATAATGACGTCATTAGTTTAAAAAAAGATCCCCACACCATCAGCTTTACTTTCCCCAATCGAGAGAACACTTAAACCTATGTTCCACATGCTGTATACCTCTGCTACATCTGTATTGGTGGTCAGTCTCAGTTCCTGACAACATAAAATGTCAAAGTCGGTTTTTAATAAATATTTCCTTTTTTTGTGTCTAAAAGAACTGGACTGGATGCCACGGGCATTCCAGGATGAATCTATAAAGAAGGTCATGGATGTTTAGAGGGAGAAAATAAACTATGGTGTGGGTTTGTCATCAAGACGCTTATTATCTGTTTGATCACATGAGCTACGAGCTCTTCTTTTCTTTTTTTCTTTACTTCTACAAATGGAGTTTCATCATCATAATAATCATTATTATCATTTAGCTCAGGAGGAGGGAAATCAGGAGTAGGGGAGAAAGAGTCAGAGTTGCTGCAGAAAGCTCTCTGCTTCAACCTGCAGGTGCAGCGGGGAGATGCAGGCTCGCTGACCATCAGTCAGCCCGGTGGAGCTGACGTCAGAGCTGCGGCTCTCGCTGAAACTGCTTTCACAATCGCTTGCAATTTTTAAGCTGCCCTCACCTGACGGGCTGGAGTCCTCCAGAGAAGCATCTGCAGGCTGCGGGGTGGGGGAGCAGTGGGCCCACTGCTGGGACTCTGGTCGTGAGCCGGGATCAGGTGGAGGCACTTTAGCTGAGGACTGGCCTCGAGGCTGCTGCAGATGAGATTTCTGCTGCTGTCATGGGACGTCTGGTGCATGTTGCTGCTGCTGCTGCTGATGCTGCTACGTTTGTTGCTGCTGCTGTGGTTGTCGTAGCTGCTGCGGTTGTCGTTGCTGCGTTTGTCGTTTGCGCTGCTGTGGTTTTCGCGGATGCTGCTTTTGTTGCTGAGGTTGTCGCTGCTGCTGCTGCTGCAGCTGCTGTTGCTGCTGCTGCTGCTGTTGTCGTTGCTGCTGCTGCTGGGCTTCAGACTGGGGATCACCCTGTGGGGCAGATTGAGGAGCGGCAGGGTTCCCCGCCGAGCGGAGCTCTTCACTTTATTAACGAAGGATTGTGGACAGGTGAAGAAAGTGTGGCCTTTTTCACCACACAAACTGCAGGTACTTGAACTCCTTCACTTGGGGTAAGGACTCATTCCGTTGCTCCTTAGCGTTGAAAGGAGCCAGTTGAGGTGGTTCGGGCATCTAGTAAGGATGCCCCCTGGGCGCCTCCCTAGGGAGGTGTTCCAGGCACGTCCAGCTGGGAGGAGGCCTCGGGGAAGACCCAGGAATAGGTGGAGAGATTATATCTCCACACTGGCCTGGGAACGCCTCGGGATCCCCCAGTCAGAGCTGGTTAATGTGGCCCGGGAAAGGGAAGTTTGGGGTCCCCTGCTAAAGCTGCTGCCCCCGTGACCCGAACCCGGATAAGCGGATGAAGATGAGGTGAGAAGATGAGATGAAACTGCAGGATGCTTCGGAGGAGCAGTCCTTGGATCTATGGCCGAGGCTGCTACACCTCCAGCATTTCATGCTCGGGCACTGCCTCACCTGGCGATCTGTGGAGCCGCGGGGTAAGCAGGACGTAGACTCACCGGGATAAATTATACCTCCGCTGTACTGACCGAGGGAGATGGAGTTTGGGATCTGGAGTAAGTGGCCGTCTGAATCTCTCTTCAGACGAACGTTGATTCTACGTACACCTTACCAGATCCCGGATTTGTCCACAGGCTTAATTACCGGTTGTATCATTCCGCCATATCTGTGCAAATACAGTTCGATGTCCTGGTCAGGTATGCGGCCTATCCATAATTTAACAACCACATTTATCATGTCAGTTTGGACCAAGGATTCAACTGCCCAGCCTCTCCACTTGGAGTCCGAGGCATTCAAGGCCTGAACCTCGAGGAACTGGCGCAGAGGAGCTTCGATGAAAAAGCAGATTTCATAGTCCTTTTTGTTTGGAAGGGCTATGAAAGAATAAACATCAACTGGGTTTATCCAGGATGAATCAAAGAGCAATACTTCTCCTACATAGTCCCTGCCAGGAGGTTCGCCTTCTCCGGTGTACCTGAGACGCACCTAGAACTGGCCGAACTTTGAGGAGTATTGTAGAGCCATGTTGGCTGCTGCCCAGCCTGGCGGACAGAGGTAATGTTCCCAAGAGCGAGTCTGTTTTTTTGTGTGGCACTATAGAACTCAGTTAAACAAAAATGCCTCCTTTTCCTCTGCCAGACATAATTGATGTTAAATTAGAAACAAATTCTATTTACTTTACCCTGCAATATAACTGGCTCCATTGGAAGATATGTTTCCCCCACCGAACTGCTCTTGTTCTAACTGATACACTGGGCTGAACAGCAGATGAGTAATGATATTGTTGCCACACTGCTGCATCCTCAGTGGCCACAATGTTGCTTTGTGTTTGAGGAAATCTTTTATATACTTTGTAATCTTCACAACAATCCAAAAAAGGTAGGGAAGGAAAGATGACAACTCTCAAAAGATGCTGTCTGCTCAATCACAGGTTGATATTGCAGAGAATCAACTTACCATCTTAAAGAGTTAAGTTTTTGAGCCTTTAAACAAGAGATCAATGTGCAGCCCCTTTTACACATGTACTACAAACCTGCAATGAACTGTCTAAAATGGAGAAAGGACGAGAACTTCTGTCGCTAAGGACCCACCCTGAAATCGTCAGTTAAATTCAAGTAACGGCAAGAGGCTTGGTTGCTTGTGACCAAGGTACTAACCAGCAATGTAACCATGGTGTAATCCATGCCATGTCCTGCCTCCTGCATGCTCAAACCCACGCCACCCCTCGCTGAAATCAAACAGTATTTTTAGTCAGTGAAAATGCATGTCACACACTATCTCCTGTTGTGTTCTACCATGTGTGAAAGGGAAACTCTGGCCTATGTCTGGACTTAAAGGAAAGATGAGCACTCTCACAAGATGCTCCCTGCTCAATCATAGGTTTATATGGCATAAAATCAACTTGCCCTCTTTAAGATTTACATTCTTGAGCCTTTCAACCAGAGATTAATGTGCAGCCTCTTTCACACATGTACTACAAACCTGCAATGAACCTTCCAAATGGAGAAAGGACGGGATTTGGGAACTTCTGTCTCTAAGGACCCACCCTCTAATGGTCAGTTCAATTTCGAGGAACGGCAAGAGGCTTAGTTGCTTGTGGCCTTGTCCTGCCTCCTGCATGCTCAAACCAACGCCACCACTTGCTGAAACCAAACAGTATTTTCAGTCAGTGAGAATGCATGTCACACAGACTATCTCCTGTTGTGTGCAACCATGTGTGAAAGAAAAAACTCTGGACTATGTCCAGACATGAAGGAAAGATGAACACTCTCACAAGATGCTCCCTGCATCTTTACATCTTGCAGGTGTAACCGAATGGTTTATATTCTGTATGCATTTCAGTTACCTGGTGTCCCTCATTCTATTTATTTACAGCACGTATGGCGATCGTGGCAGGTGTGCAACACGCCCCGTACCGGCACCTGTAGTGCTACAGGTTTACGTGTCGGGCCGGGGTGGTGTGTATGTGCCATCTGCGTCCTCTAGCACTGCCGCCGTAGCCACTAGCAGCTACAACACTGATGTGTGCAGGATCCAGCTTGTTTGGTGTTAGGCTGCTGTTTGCCCTGCCTTTGTGTGTTTTTCCCCCTTCCGTTTTGAGTTGCAGTGATATGTGCATTAATATTGTTTTGTTTTCTCTGTAGGAGAGTAAGCCTACACGTATTATGGCTAGAATATATTAGTCGCTGAATTAATTATTAATTAACTCGACTCGTTAAAATTTAGGAATTAATTTACCTTGAAGTAGGGCACCACACCAAAATAAGACAGGATGTTTACTAAACTTTTGTGAAGGTTTAATACGTGTTAGTAATTTAAAGTAATTGATTGTTTAAATTTTATCAGTCTCGTCTCGAATGCATTAGTTCATACCACAGCCTTATCAGGGACCATCAATTTCTGCACAGAAGGGAAGACTCTCACAACGACGTAAAGTTATAAACATTTATTTGGTGAACTAACAAGGATAATACAGAATAGTGCAACACTAAAATAGATGAGTGAAAAGGGGTTAAATGTGGATATAAAAATTTTAAGACCAGACTGATTCAGACCTACGGGGCTGGTTTATAATATTACTGGCGGACTTAAACTGGCTCTAATTAGCCTGTCAACAGAACTCGGATCAGAACTTAATTATCACCAACGTTTTCGACCAGGAATTGTATTAAAAGGCTAACCTTACTTTGCCGTTGACATTACAGTCGCCATGGCTTCTTACAGTACCGATGCAGGTTCCGTAGGTCCGAGTCCCGGTGTTTGGTGGACCTGAGTTCTGGTCTGTGGACTGGGTCAGCTAAGCAGTTGGATCGGTGGGGCTTGTCTGCTCCTGTCCCGGCTTGGATTAAGCTCTTCAGGTGACTGTAGCTCTGCACGTCCCTTGCCTCTGGCTGTTGTTTGTTGGCTGACAAAAAGATTCTGACCGGTTCTGTGGACTGGTGTCACGAGTTCGATGCAATTTGCCGGCCGGACAAAAAGGCAAAGACAGCTTGAGGGGTTTATACTTATAAAAGATAAAAACGTGTCGTAGAAAACTTATAAAGTCGCACGATAAAAATAGATTAATAAACAAAAATACTAGCATAAAGTAACGTCTCTTGCGGACTTTTGGACAACAAAGTTGAACAAAAGAAACAAAAGTAAAACAAAAATGCAGCAAGCAGAAGAGGGGGAGAAGAGGGGCAGAGAAGAGAGAGTGAGTTGAAGAGAAGATGAAGTGAAGATAAAGTAAAGCAGAGACACTTCTGTATGTTCCTTTATCCCCCCGGAGGAGCGAGAAGGGGGGTCTTGGCCTAACCCAACCCTCTGGTTCTAAGCAAATTAGCTGCTTTATATTCCAGCATTCTAAAAGGGAAGATTAAACTATCTCTGGGTGATTTTCCGTTATTAATCTTTCTGATATCCGACTTAACCAAAATCTTTAGACAGGCAGTTTTAACAGATAACCTTACTGAGGGAAGGGAAGTATTATTAAAACACAGAATATTTCAGGAATTAGACAGAGACTTAAACCACATAAGCATAATCACAAGCAATATACAAATAATGCATACACAGTTACACATTTGAAAGAATGTCTTTGGACAGCCAGTTGCAATGAAACAGCGAACTTTAACTGTTTTTTAAACTTTCCAAGCTCTGTTTCTTGTCCTTATCACTGATTGTCACTCTGTTTCCTGGGTGAGAGAGAGACCGACCCTTCAGTTAAAATTGCGAACAGATTTGACGTTGATTTAGGATAATGGGTCCTCCATCCTGGAGGAAGTGTCCTGGAGTCCTGGGAATTAATTACCCTAGGAGGGTTTGAGGTTGTAAAACACCTTATCTCACATTGAAACAAGTATAAGAATGTCTTATCTCACACTCCCTTCTTGTGACGCTTAGCAGAGAAAGGGAGTCCAGAGTGTGTTCACAAAAGAGCACTTCCTATCGAGGTTCCTACATCTCCTTTTTGAATTATTTGAGTGCAAGGGCCTCTACCAGGGCTAGCCGTGGTGTACTGCCTTTCAGTTCCTGACTTAACCACTGTATTGGTGAAGGTGGAACATCACTTGATGGAGATTAAAGAAAATAATGATATAAATGTTTTAGACGTAACATGATAAATGAAATTGTTTTATTCTGACTAATTACGTTGTTAAATTATTTTAAATTGTGCCTGTATTAATTTGTGTAGGAACCTGTATTTGGGTGGTTTTTGGGAAACGCTCAGAGAAATTAAAGTTAAAGGAGTATACTCTTTAGGTGCAAGTCCTAAGGTGGCGTTGTCGGTGTTATATTGATTCTCTAGATCTGCCACTGGCAGTTCAACTGGTATTGCCACACAGGGAACCAACTTGCCCTCTTTAAGTGTTACATTCTTGAGCCTTTCAACCAGAGAGCAATGTGCAGCCGATTCATACATGTACTACAAACCTACAATGAACTGTCTAAATTGAGGAAGGACGGGATTTGGGAACTTCTGTCGCTAAGGACCCACCCTCTAATGGTCAGTTAAATTCAAGGAACAGCAAGAGGCTTAGTTGTTTGCGGCCATGTCCTGCCTCCTGCATGCTCAAACCAACGCCACCCCTCGCTAAAACCAAACAGTATTTTCAGTCAGTGAGAACGCATCTGACACAGACTATCTCCTGTTGTGTGCTACCATGTGTGAAAGTGAAACTCCACCCTATGTCCGGACTTGATTCTTGTCAGAGGTTCATACTACAAGGAATCAGCTCTGCAAACCAATGGCTTGATCCACAGGAAGTCACTGTCCATCTAACATCGTATCACACTGTTTTTCACTCAACTGATACTACAGTATTGTGGAGAATGCGGGCGTTGATCTCGCTACCTCTCACTTTGCACTTACTGTATTCCACCAGGTCCGCCAAAGTAAGCCCACACGCCAATCACGTTTCGCCGTGGGGCTTACTTTGGGCTTACTTTTGACCAATCACGTTTCTCCAGTTGGGCTTACTTTTGACCTATCGAGTTGTTAGGTCGTTGACTTTCAGTTGCTGCCAGAAACCTTGAAGAAGAAGACGACAGAACTCGAAGACGAAGAAGAGGACGAAGACAAAGACGTCTGTGCTGTTGTTTCTTTGCAAACTATACTTTTAAGGGATATCATCCATTTATCAGTAAAGCAAAGATACACATTTTCTGCTACATCCCTTGGTGGACATAGCTTGCTAAAGCACATGCTAACGCACATGTTATTGCTCGTTAGAATTAGCAGCATCCATTGTTTGAATGAATGAAATAATGATGCTTTTAACGGATATCATCCATTTATCAATTAAGGTAAGATACACATTTTCTGCCACATGCCTTGGTGGACATAGCTTACAACCGCACATGCTAACGCACATGTTATTGCTCCTTAGCATTAGCAGCAGCCATTGTTTGAATGAATGAATGAATGAAAGAATGATTCTTTTAACAGATATCATCCATTTATCAATAAAGGTAAGATACACATTTTCTGCTACATGCCTTGGTGGACATAGCTTGCAAACGCATGTGTTAACACACATGTTATTGTTCGTTAGCATTAGCAGCAGCCATTGTTTGAATGAATGAATGATGCTTTTGAGGGCAGGCAACCTCTGTTAAAGTTAAATTTACACACTTGAATATATAGGTATTTTTAGATGATTAGAGGTAACAGTCTTTTTTCTTATTTTTATTCAGAAAATGCATGCGTATCCAGGGTTTCGCAGCCAGTCAGCCGAGTCAACCCGACTTTTGATGGTGCCCTCAGAGGAGGTGTTGGAATAATTGTACATAAAGTAATCTAATATTTACTCCAATTGCCTTTACATATAAACTAACCTTACTTGGTGTGTGTGAAAAGCTAATTTGTGCAGAGTTGTTTTGCAGGTAGAATAATTGAGATAAGCAGGACTGCTGATGAGTTACAAAAGAACTATCTGTGCAAAAACAGAAACTGCTCATCTGTTTAAAGACAGAACATGTTTCAAGGACGAGCAACATGTGCCCCCTCTCCCTTACAGTATGTAACTCATGAGGTTATGAATTGAGCAGCATGTGAAGAGTTGCAGTTGTGTGTCCAATCTCCCTTGCAGCTATAACTCATATTGTAACTAGGGACCAAAGGAAATAAAAAGAAAGGGCTCGGCAGAATGTGTTTCAGAGCGGTAGGAGATTGTAACTGAACGCATCTCTGTCCGTTCTCCTTGCAAGTAAAACATATAACTCTTGTCTTTCTCGCTTTTGTTATGTTTTGGATGTTTTAGGTTGCTTGAACCCGACTGAAGGTAAATGGCTTCAAAGGTGTTGCTACCAGGGCAAAACCTCAAGAGGAGGTGATGGCAGAGGCTAGTGTTTTTGTCAGTGGCCACGGTGGAGACCCCACTGACAAATTGTTGGTACTGGCTCACTGCCAGGACCTCTCTGCCTCCACCACCTGCAGTTGCCAGCACCTCTCTGCCTCCACCACCTGCAGTTGCCAGCACCTCTGCACGTCCACCTGCAGTTGCAAGCACCTCTCTGCTTCCTTCTGTAGCCTCCCCTTTGCCTGGACCTCCACCTGAAGGAATCCAAGCTGGTTCATGGAAGTCTGCCACTGTGAAAGCGCTGCTGGCGCTAGGCAAACATTTGTCTCCCTCACAGCTGGCAAGAAAGCTGATGTCACCAGCTAAATCCTGTGAGTAGGAGTATGAATTTTGGATTTCCCCTACAGCAGTTCTACATGTCAAGCTTTTCCAGTTTACTTAACAGACCTGTCCCCTTTTTTTCCAGCTTCAGCTCCAGCTCCGCCTGCCAGACAGAGGACTGAACACTCGGCCAAACGGCAGCTTTTCCTTGCTGGTAATCATACACCATCTTGCATACATTTGTCTCTCTGTGAATTAACCGTAAGCCTTATGGTTTGAACATCTGTTCTCCAGGGACTGCTGAGCCAGATGATAAGAAACTGGTATCTGCTGCTTCACAATTTGATGCACATCTAAATACAGGTGTGACATATGACGCAAATGCAAATATTTTGAGAATATATTTTGTGGAAAAATTAGATTATATAGAAGAATTAGATTTCAGATATATTTTTCTGTACAATAATTTTATCTGTTGTCTTTCTGCTCTTTGCCTGTTTGTGAGCTGCATTCATTGCATATTACAATCATATGCAACAGTGAACCTAATATTGTTTTGCTGCCTGTTTGCTTAATTTCTCTTTTATTAGCTCTTGCATCCGCTGTGCATCAAGATGCCTGTGCTGATAACCCTCCAGCAGAAATACCAGGTCGTGTAATTCATCAGCCACCAGCTGAACTTCCCAGTCACTAGAAGGATCAACTTCCTTCTTTCCAGCAAGAGTGGATTTGGCGAACACTAATTAAGGCTAACCCAGGAACTGGCAAGCCAGAGCAAGTGGCCCAGCTGAAACTTTGGTGGTATCCTCCTCAGCCCCTCCTCATTCACACCCGGCCTCCTGCCTCACCTGACCTCTTCTTCCGCAGGCCTCTCTTCTTATGGATGCCCCGTAAGATGTGGCTGTTTCCCCTCGTCTGTGTTCATCCAGCCTGTGGCAAGCACAACCTTACAGCAGCGGGTCTGTACCGGCCCGTACGCAGGGTGTTGGACATTGACGGGTGGTATAACCTTGCCACTGACTACCTGGAGTGCAAACACTGCTCTAAAAAATATCCTGCTTGGTCCGAGGACATCTTGGGACAGCTGGATATGGACCACCGCAGCCAGTTTCCAGCTTTGCTGACATACAGGTAATTTATAATCAATGTCATTCATTAGCTGCTTTTCTTTGTATTCTTCGTGTTATTTTTTAGACCGCTCTTACACTCTTCTTTCCTTATATACTCATGAGGATGATGAGGGAGAGGACTATGGGCAACAGCGTGATTCAGCTGTACAAGAAGCTGCAGGAACAACACAGCGAGGCGTGTCTGCAGCGTGTCCTGCAGTACCTGACAGCTTGTGAACCATTCACAAGGCTTTCTGTTGTGCGCCCCCCTGCATTCGCTGAGCCTCCCGTCTTCCATGACCTTCCCAAGCCAAAGCGGATGTTAGCTGTGTATGCCAGGGATGTTCTTGGGCGAATGCATGCCAAAATAACGTCCATCTTTGGCTCTGTCCTAAAGATGGACTCCACCAAAAAGGTCACCAAGAAGATTGCTGGTGCTGCTGCAGGTACAGCTGCCTTGTGCACTAATGTGGGGAATGAGCATGGTCAATTTCTTGTTGCGGTCCCGACAGCTGGTGAGGGACAAGCACTGGACGCTTTGGCAGCTGGCCTAATGAAGCGGTAAAGGGAGGCAGGAGAGGCACAACCAAAAGTAATGTACGTGGACAAAGACTGCTGCAGTCAGCATGGCCTTTGTCGGGTGAAGGCCATGTTTGCAGAGTGGGATGGACTTCAAGTGCGCCTTGATATATGGCATTTCATGTGCAGGTTTTCTGCAGGCGTCACAACGGAGGCTCACCCCCTGTATGGCACTTTCATGGCACGACTGTCCACGTGCATTTTTGAGTGGGATCCGGAGGATGTTGCCGCTCTTCGCCATGCCAAGCAGAGTGGTGGTAGCGAGGAAGGTTGGCCACATCTCGGAGGAGGCGGTGACTACTCGCATTACCCGGAGGGAGTTGGCACTGCACTGCAGGAGGAGGACCAGAGTGGTGGAGACCATCAGACTGATTGGGTCATTGATCAGTCTGTTTGACAGTGCAAGCGGGAAGGGTACTCTGGGCGTTCCTCTGCTGGACCACGAACGGATCCAGCAGATATGGCAGGAGCAGCAGAGACACGTGAGCTGCATCCAAGACCCGGAGAACTTCCCGCTCTACACAAACACAGGCACCCTGAAGAAAGGTGGTCTGAAGCTGTGCTGCTACAGGTGTGCCCATGGCTCTACCTCCCTGGAGTCCTTCCACCTCCACTTGAACACATTCATTCCAGGTATTGCATACATAGGTGTGACTAGTTTCTGTTTACAGCAATATTACAGTTTTTTCTCAGTGTGTCTGGTTGTAACATCAATTGTATTACATTCTTAATACCATCTTCATTCGGGTGTCGCCACCTCATTCAGATGATGAAGTGTTGGTGCACCAGAAACTTTTTTTAAAGGGTTTCCTGTCTGGGCACAGCATAGGTGCAAAAATGTATGATAGTGTTTCAAGAGAAAGGTTACTCAAAGCACAAAATGAAACAACTCCAAATAAATTAAACTGAGGCAAATAAACAACTACAGGCCTGTAAGATTTATCCAATTGCGGTGGGTGAAGGCCGCATAAAAGGGGGTGGAGAGTACCTGTCTTCCTCTTGCTTGCTGGAGGCCAGGCCACGTCATTTCCTGGTGTCCGTCACTTCCGCCCCTCTGTTAGCAGAGGCTCGCTTGTTGCTGCTGGCTGCATGCTGCTCACCGCTCCGTACGCTGCTCGCTGCTGGTTGTTTTCGTGTAGCGCCGAACTCTCCCCACGCTGCGTTGGCCGCGACCGCCTGACCGGCTAAAGATGTCTATGTAGCGGCTTAGCGCCGGCTAATCTGACCACTAAACCATTGCTGTTTTGCCTGGCCGGAGCTGTTTTGCCTGGCTGGAGCTGCTTTGCCTGGCTGGAGCTGCTTTGCCTTGCTGGAGCTGCTTTGCCTTGCTGGAGCTACCGTGTCTCGCCAGACCTCCTTGGCGTTTAGACACCGCTTATTGCTGCAGATCGATTGCTTGCCGTACCACTTTTTGCTGCTGTGCTTGAGCTCCCATTAAAATCACAATTATTTGATGTTCTAACACCTTACTGTAAACTAAAATCATCTCCCTGCGCCGCCACAATCTGGCGTTGTCGGCAGGATTACAATTTGAGAGCAGAGATGTGTGTTCTGTTTTGGTTTGTTTTCTCTTTTCTGAAAAATATACATGTCGTGGCTGTGTTATTTCTGTTGTGTCTGACCTGTGTTTCTTTTCTTTCTTCCGAGGCAAAGCAGCAGCTGGTTTTGTGGACCTGTAACAAACCCACTTCCCCTTTTCCTGGTTTCATCCTCACGGTAGGCACAGTCATAGCTGTTGAGGCTTAGCGATGGAGGCAGAAATGCAAGAACTCAGGGATTTAGTTGCTCATCTAAGAGCAGATAACGATATGCTGAGACAGGAACAGGTTGCGGCCGTGCCTGGCCCTAGTACAGCCCCCTCAGTATCACTTCCTCCCGCTGCGTCCTCCACTGTCAGTACTCCTTCAACGGAGAGGCTGATTTTTGTGCCCCGAGACAGAAAATGTCCCACATTTAGGGGGAAGTCAGGTATAGGGTTAGCTGAGTGGCTGGAGGAGGTGCAAGCTTGTATAAGAGCACGCCACCTGTCTGCATCCGATCAGGCATTCTTTTTATTTGACCACCTAGAGGGGGAGGCACGTGAGGAAATTAAGTACTGCCCCAGTGAGGAACGTTTAGACCCAGAAAAGATCATTGAGGTACTACAGGAGCTATATGGGTGTGCAGAGTCATATGTAGCTTTACAAGAGGCCTTTTTCTCCCGGCGGCAGCATGAGGGAGAGACTCTGCTAGAACTTTCACTGGTGTTGATGGGCCTCATGACATCTGTGAAGCAGCGTGCACCCAGTGGCATACCCAATGCAGAGGTTTTTCTACGCGACCAGTTTGTGGAGCACGTGCTGGATGGGTCACTTTGTCGTGAGCTGAAGCAGTTTGTGCGCAGGCAGCCCACTGCTACCTTACTGGAGGCTAGGAGTGAAGCGATCAGGTGGGAACGAGAGGGCTTACCTGGAGGTAGTAGGGGTCATAGTCATTCTGTCCCATCTGTCTTCGGTGCTCAGTGTGTGGTCCAGGGCAGTCGTCAGGTAAATGTTGGTCCCCTGCAATCCTCTGAGCTGCGGGAGATGAGGGAAATGTTGAGGTTGCAGCAGAAGCAGAGCATTTCTCGTCTGCAGGGCCCTCAGCAACCTAGCCGAACAGCTTTTCGTGGTCCCATTATCTGTATGAGATGTCAGCAACCAGGTCACATCGCCAAGGAGTGTGATGGAGTCTGCGTCCCTGCCCGCACTTAGCCTTCTTTGCCAGCCTCGCAGTCAAGTAGGCCGGCCCACTCCACCCAGTTGCCGGGAAACTAGCACCAGCCGGACTACAGAGCCACAGTTCGGAGGGGGCAGTTCCTGGCTCGGGTTCAGGTGCAGGTGACGTGGAAGTGTCCAAGCTCATGTCATCTTGTCCTCATTTAAGTGTGACCATGGGAGGGGTCGTGGTCTCTTGCCTGGTAGATACCGGGTCTATGGTGTTGACCATCACAGAGTCTCTTTTCCGCCAGCAGTTTGAGCCCTGGGGCCAAGAGCGGCTCAAATCTTGTCACTGGTTGCAGCTCAGAGCAGCTAATGGTCTTGCCATTCCTTATATTGGCTACTTGGAGTTGGAAGTGGAGCTCTGTGGAAAGTTGTTGCCATCCTGTGGGGTTTTGGTGGTCAAGGACCCCCTGGTGGTGTATCGTCGCAGGTCCCTGGTGTTCTGGGGATGAATATTATCCGCAGGTGCTATGGGGAACTCTTCGGGCAGCATGGCTTGGCCTTGTTTGACCTGCCAGTGGTATCTGAGGCCCCCAAGCTTGTCACGCAGGCCCTCCAGAAGTGCCATGAAGCCAGTGTTTCAGTTAATCAGGGAGCTGGGAAAGTCAAATTACGTGGTAAAAAGGCTTGTCATATCCCAGGTGGTGTGATGAAGATCATTGCAGCCACATGCTCAGAGCAGTACGCTGGCACAACTGCACTGTTTGAGCCGCCAGAGTCTGGACTGCCTGCCGGGCTGCTTGCCTCGCCTGCCTTGGTGTCAGTGGTACGGGGCACCGCCTATATTCCCATCGTAAATGTAGGTTCTTCAAATGTGTTGCTTTATCCCCATGCCATTGTTGGGACTTTGGACGAGGTACGTGTTGTTAGTTTGCCTGCCTAGAGCTCTTTTGGGTCAGTTCAGGTCCATCTTTTCAGCCCATGAGGGGGATTTAGGTAGTACTGACCTGATCTCCCACGAGATCCCGCTCTTGGATGACGTCCAAGCGCTACCGCCGCTACCGCCGAATTCCTTCATCTGAGTATGAGGTCGTTAAAGACCACATTCATCAGTTTCTTGGTGCTCAGGTCATTAGAGAGAGCAGCAGTCCATATGCCTCTCCAATTGTCCTGGTCAAAAAGAAGGACGGCAGTATTCGTATGTGTGTTGACTATCGGCTCCTGAATAGTAAAACCAGGAAGGATGCTTTTCCATTGCCTCGCATTGACGAGTCGTTAGATGCCCTAACCGGGGCTCGTTGGTTTTCGACCATGGACCTGGCTAGCGGGTACAACCAGGTCCCTGTGACAGAGTGATCGTTCCAAGAAAGCCTTTTGTACCCTCTTTGGTCTGTTTGAGTGGAACCGCATGCCTTTCGGGCTTTGCAACGCTCCCAGCACCTTCCAGCGGTTGATGCAGCGGATTTTTGGTGACCAGCAGTGCCAATCCCTGCTGCTCTACCTGGACGACATTGTGGTTTTCTCTTCTACCATCGAGCAACATCTGGAGAGGTTGGGGGTGGTGCTGGGGCGTTTGCAGCACGAAGGGCTAAAGGTGAAACTAAGTAAGTGTGCTTTTTTCCAACAGGAAGTGCGCTACTTGGGGCATGTCATTTCCGATCAAGGTGTCTCCACCGACCCCAGCAAGGTCGAGGCAGTTTCCAGCTGGCCTTCTCCTGCCACTCTCGCAGAGCTGCGCTCCTTCCTCGGTTTCGCCAGCTACTACCGCCGCTTTGTGGAGGGGTTTGCGAAGCTGGCTGCACCCCTGCACAGGCTGGTGGCAGAGCTGGCAGGTCCGAAGTCTAAGCGGGTAGATCAGTCAGTCAGTGGTCGCTGGACCGATGAGTGTCGCTGTAGCTTCGAATCATTGAAAGCTAGTCTTGTCTCTGCATCTGTGCTGGCGTACGCTGACTTCACTCTTCCATTCATTCTGGAGGTGGACGCTAGCTTTGGAGGTCTTGGAGCGGTGCTGTCGCAGGAACAGGAGGGAAAGGTTCGTCCCATAGCATACGCGAGCCGTGGTTTGAGGCCCACTGAGCGCAACATGCGTAATTACAGCTCCATGAAGTTGGAGTTTTTGGCGCTCAAGTGGGCAATGACCGAAAAGTTTAGGGAGTACCTGTTGGGTCACAAATGTGTTGATTACACCGACAACAACCCATCCGCTTGTTAAGTCGTGACGTAGCAACGTCCGTTAATACTGTTTCCGGGTCCACGCTGGTGGCTGAGGCGCGGCTTTTCAACATGCCACAGTGCTGTGTCCCCTGTTGCTTGAACAGATCAGAGTAAAAAAAAACTGCTGGTATTCAGCTGTCATTCTTCCGCTTCCCTTGCGATGAAAGAGAGAAGAGGAAATGGCTGCAGTTGATAAGGTAAGTTACTATTCTTATGACGTTAAGAATAAAGAAAAACAAAAGCCATGTTCGCTACCTAGCTAACGTTAGCACTAACTCGCAAAAGCCAAACCGGCTCTTTGCAGATACCCCTGATATAACCTAGGTTATGGGTTAAGTTAGGGTGTTTGTTGTTATGAATTCAAATCTTTGTGTTTCGATCTTCAGCCCTTTTTCTAGCTAGACGCGAGATAGCTAGCTAAGGCGGCTAGCTAGGTGGCCACCCTCACGTTTCAACCGAAACATGAAGATGTGGGTAACTTAGCGTTAACGTTAAATACCAAATGATAGCCGGGGCGTCTATTTGTTTGTTTCAACCACTTAACAGACCAGGTGTTTGAATTGAGACTCGGATAATTGACACCTGGCTGTTATTTAGCACAACGTTATATCAGAGGTATCCGTTTTGATGGCATCTGTGCTGCCCAGCTCAATTTAGCTAATCATGGGTACCAGCAAAGGGCCGGAGTAGCAACAGGTTTTTGTTCTAACCATGGAAGAGCACAGCTGATACTGATGTCATCATGTTACCTGTTTAAATCCTGTCCTAACCAGTTCTCATTAACGTTATGCATATACATTAGTGCACAACCTGTCTACACATGCTACCACAGCATTATAATCTATTTTACTACTATTTTTTAACTTCTGCACTATTTAATCTCTTAGATTCTTAATTTTGTTTTCATTTTTAGTTGCGTGTTTCTTTTTTCTATATATTTTGTTTGAGCATTGTTGTAGAGAGCCCCAGATTTGCGATTTTCATTGTCAATGGCTGCTTCACTGTAATTGTTGTGCACATGAATAATAAAGAACAAATGTAATGATGATCAATTTCTTTCTTCTTTTTCTTTTAACAGGCATGAAAACTTCACCCCAAACTGCAACTCCAGGGTGTGCAGTTGGCACTTCCCCGATGGCAAAGCTGCTGGGCCATCGCGGTTTGCATGGAACGAGGGGAAGATCCTACAACACCCCGACCACTTAAGCCATACCCATAAACGGAAGAAGCAAGCACAAGAAACACCTACCAATGGTGAGGAGGAAGGAATCCATCAACTACACAATGCTGAAATTGCAACTACACAGACACCTAGTACATCTAGTCATGTGGTGCTTGAGATAGAGAATGAGATGCTGAGAGAAGAGAATGAGAAATTGAAAAAACAATTAGAGAAACAGAAGCAAACTTTTTCCTTCAGTCAAATTTCCAACAATCCTGACAGAGTCCAATATTTCACCGGATTGCCTGATGCTGCCACCGTCCTGTTTTTGGAGGCGCTTCTATCCAAATTTGAGTTACAATATCATTCTGATTGGACTGTCCAAATGATGCCCCTTGTAGATCAATTGCTTCTGACCTTAATGAAGCTTAGACTTAATTGCGGCCACGTAGACCTTGCAACAAGGTTTAGTTGTAGCACAGCCACAGTAACAAACATCTTTATCACCATCATTAGTGCGCTGTATGACATTTTGTATGTTGGTCTGCTCGAAAACAACATCCCCTCGACAGCCAAGAACCAAACATCGCTGCCAGACTGCTTCCGGCCCTTTCGTAACTGTAGGATCGTGCTTGACTGCACCGAGGTTGCAGTCTCTAACACGGAGAGGCTCGACACACAGAGCCATTTGTACAGCCAGTACAAAGGACGGACCACACTGAAGGCTCTAATTGGTGTGGCTCCCAATGGAGTGATTACCTTCGCAAGTGATTTGTACGGAGGGAGTGCCTCAGACAAGGCAATAACAGCTGACTGTGGACTTCTCCAACATCTACAACCAGGTGATATGGTTATGGCTGACAAGGGCTTTACAATTCGGGACATTTTGCCAGAGGGGGTTTTGCTGAACATCCCGTCTTTTCTTGTAAATGGACAATTCACACAGGAGGAAGTGAACAATAACAGACTAATCTCCAGTGCCAGGATACATGTGGAGCGATCCATTCAGAGGCTGAAATTGTATGGCATTTTGCACCACATCCCATACCAGTTCAGAAAAAACATCAACAAGATATTGAAAGTGTGTGTGTGTCTCACAAATTTACAAACACCCTTTCTCCGTGAAATTGAATGAATGACTGAATGAACGAATGAACTAGAGCTGCAACAATTAGTTTGACCTACATGAATAATACTTTTTTATTTTTACTACATGAAGTTAATAATACTTGCAAACTTGTACTACTGATTCTTTAACTACATGAAGCTAATAATAATTGCATTCTTTTACTTGATTAAGCTAATAATACTTATGTACTAGGGCTGCAACTATTGTCCTGTTCTTAATTGTTTGTTTTGAAAACCTTTTTATTAAAAAAGTAATACCAAACAACAACAAAAATGTGTTCTCTTTGTTTATATTCAGTAAACTGCACTGTAAAGTGCCAAAACGTCATTATAACACATCACAATTAATTAAAAGGACATTGGTAAAAATCATGAATTTAGGATAATAATTAATTTGTAATGCACTTTACATTTAAACAAATGTCAAAGTGCCAGAGGCAAAACCACAAGAAAAGAGAAAACATTAGTAAAAACACCTAAAAGTCAAAAGCAAGCTGTTCCACAGACGAGGGGCAGCCGAACAGAATGCATATATACAGATATTTATACAGAATCTATACAGATATTTATACAGAATCTATACAGATTTATACAGATATATACAGAATCTATACAGATATATACAAAATCTATACAGATATGTACAGAATTTATACAGATATATACAGAATCTATACAGATATATGCAGAACCGATGGTTCCATCATACAGTATCAAGCTGCTGAGGAGTGGGAGATGAAGTGTGCGTAGGCTGCTGAACTTTTTCATTAAATCATATGATCTTTTTGTGATGGTGTCAATTTTGAATGTCGGTATCGAATGTGTAAATAGATGTCTGTGTTTTTGGGATGTTTTAATGTTAAAGGGAGACCTTGCTGGTTTAATAATTTACAAATGTGACAAAATGTGTGGTAGGAAACAGTCCTTATAGAAGGTTTCCAGTGTGCCAATGTTAGCAGCCCATGTTGGGTCTTTGAGCACTTGCAGGATGAAAAGGTCTAGAGGAGTCCAAACAAGTAGGTGACAACTGTTTGCTCTGGTCAGGTGTAGGTTGCCCTGGATCTGATGCCAGTAATTGTGATTTTGTTTGAGTGACAGGGAACCAGTTACCTCATCTAACACCAGAAAAAAATCAGTACTCTCTGCTGCCTGCAGGACAGTTTTGGTTCTCGCTGACCACGGACACTTCACCTCAATAATGCAGTCATCAGACACTGTCCCATCTGGAGATCCACCAAGTAGGCCACTGTCAGACAGGAACACTCCCCTCTCCTTGATACTGGAACCAGTGCGCTCTGTGTACTCCTGCTTTGCCCTTGACTCATGGACGATTCCCCAATCACATGCCTTGAAAAAAAAAAAATAGCACTTAGCGCCTGGAGAGAGTGGGGAGATGCCAAAAACATGCAGGGCAGTAACTCCCCAGGAGCAGGTTGGTGACTACTTGCTTATTAAGTGTATTCTTAGGAGCACAGATGCCTTCAATACAAATAATCATTTATTACCCACAACATACTTTAGATCCTTCTTTGAGGTTGTAATGGCCAAGCAGGGTTTTGAACAAGGAAGGCGGGTAAGAGTTTCGCTTGACCGCTGCCAAGACCAAACCGAAGTTGCTGGCAGTGATTCGCTTCTTGCGATATGCTGACCTGTTATGAAGAAATCCAAAATAAGAGAGATGGTGATGGTTGCTGCTTAACACACCCTCTGCAGCTACAATTTCTCAAAGTTTCTGAAATGTTTAGCAGTTTCAGTTACTAGTTTTGTATTGTTTCTATTAATGCGTTTCTTACCATAATGCGTTCTTCGCTTGCCCAACTGTGGCTCCCTCAATGTGCTCCTTCTCCTGCTCAGTGACAGCAAGCAATGGCAGCACATAAAGAGTCTTATTCTCAGCTTGGGCAAAACCTGGGCTGGTCACCAAACCATCGAAAGTCTTGGCAGGGAGAGTCTGGATTTAATGTTAAGCACACAGTGTCAGATATTTGGAAATATCCGCATACTTTTGGCCACATAGTGTATCCAAAATACCTTTAAATTAAAGGGGAGAGTCTGATGTCTGTAACTTGCAAGGAGTTTACAGACATATCTGTGTAGTTTACATTACGTGTCAAACCAAATTTGTCAGGGGCCTAAACTATGTAATATTTGTTTTAACTACACATTACACTAGTTTGACACCCCTGGTTCAAGTTATGAGAAATTATGAAAATATTGCTTCAAAAGTTGCTCAAACTTGACATTATACAAAATTATTGAGTGTGGGATGACTATACTCTAGCTGAATTGTCACTGGTTTAATGTAGTGTAATTGTGATGTTTCTGGTAAAATACAAATGACATAAATCGTACCTGAGGTGTATCTGGACTCAAAATCCACCCCATTCCAGTGAAACGCCCAAGTTGTGACAAGGACGCAAGAGCCCAATCCTTGTCCTCCTGGGTGACGGGTCTTTTGATTCCAGCTGAAATAATAGTTATTGAGATTATTTCAAGTGTTGATGGGTCATTCTATAATTAGGGGTACATGTCATGTCCATAGAATTTATTTATTAATTAATTAATTTAGTCACAAAGCAATAATTCATTTTACATCAAGGCACATTTCTCTTTTATTTAATAGAAGAAGTCAACAGATCCCATCATTTATTTAGCAAACAATGTATATACTAAATTTGAACCCTTTTTGCTGTCTGATTTGCTAAATGTCAGGTTTTGCTCTTCAGATTAAACCTAAATTGCATGTTTTTGTATAATATTTTCATAAATATTTGTTCAAAACAAGGTTAAGCAAATAAATTAAACCAACAACCACATCAGTATCACTTGTAAATTAATTACTAACCTCGTGTTGTGGATGGTCTATTTATGGTCTATTTTTATGCACTATTTTTATGCACTATTTAGGCCATGGAGTTAAGTTTGTTTACTCATCTCAGACACTCTCTTGGCTGCAATCTGATCTGATTTTGGTGTCTTTGCCCTCCTCCACGCGCATTCCACGTCGGTGCGTGACACGTTTTTCTCCACCCAAATCAGCAAGGCTGCCATATGGTGGCACTTGTCTCTGCCGATTGGGCACTCACAGGCACTGTACCTCACTGCCTGACCCTCAACATGCACCTATATTGAAAACAGTTTTACCGCTCACCCTAACACATCTAAAAGACATTGCCTGCGCTGTGTTTATATTTTCAACAATGCTTGTGTAGCTAGACAGGGGGTGGCAGATCATTAAATGTCAACTAGCCTAACTTCACTAACCCTCCAAAACCTGGCTCATACATATTTAGTTTTTCAACTTTGTTTACGTCCAGAGTTATAGCAGTACTGGGGTGGATTCCAGAAAGCGGGTTTAGTGAAAACCTGAGATGAGGTAACTTAAACTCTGGGTCAGTTACTATGATAACAAACCCAGACGTTCTCTCTGTCTCCTCCCTCTCACAGAGCCAGACACAGTTTATTACCTCATCGATTCAGTCTGTATCAAACCGCATATCAAATCACAGACCAAATTATTACTGGATCAGATTGTGAGTTTACAGTCATTTCTCTATATCTTTAATCTCTATATATTTGAACTTCAACTATATCTCTAATCTTCAATTGCTGGCCCCTGTGTTTTATCCCTGTCAGATTAAAGATGTTAGCTACAGCCAACACAGTACACAATAAGCCATACACAGTCAGATTCACAACTTTATCATCTATTAAGAAATGTAAGTCTGTAAATGTAAGTCTAAATGATGTATTAATGGACACCACTGAATAAAACTTCATTGTGTTAACTTATTGACACCTTTCCCTGCTCTGACTGAGGTTTCTTTTAAAGATAAATGCACACAGTTCGCATATTTAAATGGCGGCGCTGCCTTTTATTTACCCGTTGCGGTGAAACGTAGTATCGGCGCTCCAGCTTATTTGGACCCGAAAACTCAGATTTTCTATCGCAGGGTTCAAGTAAGAGTTCAGGGCTAGGCTGAGTTTGTTAAACCAGCTTTCTGGAATAGACCCCTGGACGTTTGTTTTCTGTGTGTGTGTTTTAAATAATACATATCATCTTTAGATGTCAACTAGCTAGCTAGTTCACGGCTAACTTCTAACTCACCTCAACCTGGTAAACTTTTTTTTTCATGGATGCCTGGACGCTACCCTTGATTATTCCACCTGGCAAAACAGCTACACTGACGACTCTATTGGAGTTAAAAGAATTTAGACCCTTTTGTACTCTCAATGGTGCCTCGCTAAAAAAGGAAGTTATTGTAAAGAGATTGACTGGTTCCGCCATAGTCGCTTGTTTTTTCCGATCTGAAAGAGCGCTGGACCCGGAAATGGATGTTACGTCACGCGTGACGTCAGACTTAACAAGCGGATTGAGTCACCTGTCATCGGCCAAGCTTGGGGCCACCGAACAGCGTTGGGCTGCCCAGCTTGCGTCCTTTGATTTTGACTTCAAGTATCGTTCAGGTCGAAGCAATGGAAACGCTGATGCCCTTTCTCGTCAACACCCTCCTGAGGCACCAGACATGAAGGCCATGGTTCGCGGTACATTGCTTCCTAAACCCTTGCAGCAGGTCCTGCAGGTCGACCAGGTAGAGGCGACACAAGCCACTGTTGCAGCACACCGACCCAGTCATCCAGGAAATCGTGGTCTTCTGGACACATAACCAGCGTCCCAACCAAGAGGAGCGGAAACGGATGTCAAAGTCGGCCTTGGTGTTGCTCCAGCAGTTGGACCGGTTGGTTGAAAGGAATGGTGTGTTGTATCGCCAGGTTTTCCGGCCAGATGGATCTGAGCTTGTGTTTCAGTTGTTGTTGCCTGCTGCATTGAAAACGGATGTGTTGACTGAAGTTCACCAGGGGCATGGTCATCAGGGGGTCGAGAGGACCTTGGAGCTCCTACGCCAGCGGTGTTATTGGCCAGGTATGTCTGCTGAGGTGGCACAGTGGTCCCACTGCCCGCAGCTTCATGGGACATCTGTTGGCTTCTCGGCATAACAAGATCCTCGCTATTGATTTTACTGTTCTGGAGCCCAGCCGTAATGGGGTTGAAGACGTCCTTGTAATGACTGATGTCTTCAGTAAATATACGTGGGCAGTCCCTACCCGTGATCAGCAAGCTACCACTGTAGCTCAGGTTTTGGTGGCTGAGTGGTTTTCGAGATTTGGTGTCCCAGCCCGGATTCACTCAGACCAGGGGCGGAGCTTTGAGGGCTCTCTCATTCAGCAGTTGTGCATTTTGTATGGGATAGAGAAGTCTCGCACTACACCATACCATCCGTCAGGGAACGGGCAATGTGAGCGTTTCAATAGAACACTTCACGATCTGTTACGTACATTGCCTGTGTCCCGAAAGCGTGACTGGAGTTCTTGTCTCCCCCAGGTCCTGTATGCCTATAACACCACCCCACATCAGGCAACCGGCGAGTCTCCTTTTCTTTTGATGTTTGGCCAGGAGCCAAGACTTCCAGTTGATTTCCTCCTGGGCCAAGTTCAGGATCCTGTTGGTGGCAGTGTCCATGAGTGGGTCCTGGAACACCAAACCCGCTTACAGATGGCTTTCGAGGGAGCTCGTGACCGGTTGAAGGCTGCTGCAGAGCGGCGTAAGCGAAATCATGACCAACATGTCCGTGATGTTCCTCTAAAGGAGGGCCAGTTGGTATGGTTGCGAGACCTTGGTCTTCGGGGACGCCACAAGATCCAGGATCAGTGGGCCTCTGTGATGTATTATGTCTTGAGGGCACCAAGGGAAGGGGGATCGGTCTACACCATTGCCCGTAGGGATGATCCGACCAGAGCCAGACAGGTGCATCGCTCGCTGCTGAAGGCTGTGGTAGGGGTCAATCCTCCAGGTCCCGCTGCTGCTTCTTCCCCACCACCTCCTCCTGAGCAGTCTCAGCCAGAGGATGAGCTGTCAGAGGATGGTGATTGGCTGATCTTGAGGTCTGGAGACCCGTTGCCTACTTCTGTCCGGGCCGAAGCTGTGATCCAGACCCCTCCTCAATTTCTGGTTCCATCTCTTGATTCAGTCCCCTCTGTGCCATCTTCATTGGTGGTTCCTGCTCCGGTTGTCACAGGTGCTTCTTCTCTCCCTGTTGTTGAACGAGATGCTGTCCGGCAGACAGCTAGACCAACTGCAGGTCACCACTCCAATGTCCACCGCCTCCCACGGTCGGCAGGGGGCGCTGAACAAGGAGGTGGAAATCCTTCTGTCCGTGTGTCTAATGCTGTTGCAGCACTATTTAGGCCATGGAGTTAAGTTTGTTTACTTTTGGTTATTCCATCGTCGGGACGACGATTCAATTGAAGGGGGTGGATTGTAGCAGGACGCAGTCTTTTGGCCTGTGACTTAACGCAGGAGGCGGCCCCAGCCAATTGCGGTGGGTGAAGGCCGCATAAAAGGGGGTGGAGAGTACCTGTCTTCCTCTTGCTTGCCGGTGGCCAGGCCCCGTCATTTTCTGGTGTCCGGCACTTCCGCCCCTCTGTTAGCAGAGGCTCGCTTGGGTGTTGCTGCTGGCTGCATGCTGCTCACCGCTTCGTACTGCTCCATACGCTGCTCGCTGCTGGTAGGTGAGCTTTCTGCCTCCCGTGTCTTCCCCTGTGGCATTGCACGTGTGGCAACCTGTGTGTTTGTTTACAGGTTGTTTTCATGTAGCGCCAAACTCTCCCCACACTGCGTTGGCCGCGACCGCCTGACCGGTATGTAGTAGAGTGACAGTAGCTTCCTCCTTCAGCCACTTGTAAGTTTCTCATGTTTGTTTAATATTGTAGGCTAAAGATGTCTATGTAGCGGCTTAGCGCCGGCTAATCTGACCACTAAACCACTGCTGTTGTGCCTGGCCAGAGCTGTTTTGCCTGGCCGGAGCTGCTTTGCCTTGCTGGAGCTGCTTTGCCATGCTGGAGCTGCTTTGTCTTGCTGGAGCTACCGTGTCTCGCCGGACCTCCTTGGCGTTTAGACACCGCTTATTGCTGCAGATCGATCGCTTGCCGTACCACTTTTTGCTGCTGTGCTTGAGCTCCCATTGCCACCTTGGCCGCCTCGGCCCCCGCCTGCTCTGTTAGGCTTTGACTGTTTGGCTGGCTGGGTGTCTTCGGTGCTGCCCGTCGCTGCCTGGGCGTACCTGTGGTTCAGCAACGCCGTCGCTTCATTTACTCTGTCACGTCTTAATGTGTGTGTGTGTGTGTGTGTGTGTGTGTGTGTGTGTGTGTATGAGAGAACAGTGTGGGAATGTTTATGGTGGTTTCTGTTATCTTGTGTGTTTGTTTCGTAGTTGTTTGCTGTATGTTCATTATTATAATTTTCTTTTCTTTTGCAACCCATAGATTTGGTTAGTCATTAATTCTTTTTGAGGTTTTGAGGGTTGTGATTTCGTATATTTTGGGTAAGCAATTTGATTTGCTATTGTGCCTAATTGTTGTGTGTATATATTGTAAATTCAAGTTTATTCATTTCTTTTCTTATTAGTTATTATATTGTTTTCTTTGTCCCTAAACTGTTTCTCTGGTGTCCCCCCTCTCAGGTGCTGAGCCTACGGTGGTGGATTGGTGTCTGGTGATGGTGCCCTTCCCTTTTTTTGTGTTGTGTCTACACTGGCTGAGTTTTCACTTTATCCTTATTTTGCTGCATGTGTGGTGTTCCTGGTATCCCCGTTTTGTTGACCCATCTGTCACTAGTAGGTGAAGAATTAAAAATCAATGATTGAAGAATTAATAATCATATGTTAACGTGTGTATTAGTAATGATTAATAAGTATGTGATAAGTGTGATTATTAGGTATGATCATTTAAAGTGTGATAGTGATTATTAGTCCAAGCTCAAACTTTTCTGTTTCCAAAAGCACACAAACTTTTGACTCAAGCTTTTCTGCTTTCTCCAAAAGCACAGGAACAGTAAGTCGGTCAAGGTCACAAAGACAATGAACTAGCCATGTTGCAAATATGCACCTGGCAAAGTTAGTTGAGATTAGGGAAATTGCTGTACGTGTTGTGCTTTCTTCACAGATAAAGAAGAAGACTTCTGCTATACAGAGCCTACTCCTACGCACAGGGAGGAAGATGGAGGCTGGAGCAACTGCTACTTCTGAAATACACATATGCACGCACAAGCAGACACATAACCACGCCTTTGTAACAAGTTTATATGCTGGAGTAGTTAGAATAGATATCAGAACTTCTTGCCTCTGATCACGGGTACTGTGTGCTCACAATTACTCTAGATAGAGAATAGAACATTTCTCCAGACGTCTGTATCATCCGATGTCCTCCTGCTGATAAATGCCTGCTGGCGCACTAAACTACCAACGACTCTGCTGACTCCAGAAAGCCTCCTGTAGAATTTGAATTACGCAATATATAACTCTGTTAGGTCCTTTTGATTTGTGTGAAATTCTGAAAAGTATTGTGTAAAATTTCTACAGAGAAACTTGGTGACCCCGGACGTGATTCTGACAAGGAGGCTCAGGTAAAAGGAGCTGCAGAGGTTGGACCGGTGACCACGCGGAGTCACTGGGAACCTCCTGGGGCCGACTGAACTTCTCCACAAGGGCCCATCACTGACAAAAGGTAAGCAGTCACCTATTCTTCTTAAGAAGTGAAGACTGTGATTCGGCCTTAAAATCTAAATTGGTGGAGAATGTCAGTATGTTTCCTAGAGGTTAATTTGATCCAAATTTAGCCGGGGGACTGACGATTGAAAAAAGGCCTGTTAAACTGATTTGGAATCAGTATAAGTAAAAGGTAAAGGAGTGTTGGGATCATAAATCCTGACAGGTCCTAGGCGCATAAACGGTGCTCAGTAAGACGTTCAGGGAACGCAGAAAGGCCGGAGGCTGTAGAGACCCTCGAATATACATTAGGCATTAAGGACTAACAGCGCCACAGGGGGATAGCCCCTAGGTGAGCCTAGAAAGCCACCATAGGTCTGGGACCTAAAGGTTCTGGGAACCAAAGAAAAAAAATGTAGGTCTGGGACCTAAAGGTTCTGGGAACCAAAGTATAAGAAATACTTAAAAGTTGTGTTTATTTGTGGGATTGTTGTGTGGGAAGTTTCGAGGATAATAGAGAACACAAACAGATAAAAGTGTGAGTAGGTTTCTGTGGTGGTGGATACACCCTGTCTGTAGCCGCTGATGGTGAAACACTGTCAGTAGAAGCTTGTTGCAGACATCACAGAAAAGCCTGACGATTAAACTCACCACTGGTCTTCTCTTATCTGGGGGTACATAAATAACGGGGCTGTGACACTCGGCTTTTGGTCATTAAAAGTAGTGATTTATATCGTCTCACTCCGCTCTATCACGGTAGAGTAGAAGCTTGAGTGAGGGGAGGATCACTGGGGACTAGATCCACTGACCGGATAGAATAGAATAGAATAGACTTTATTGATCCCACAGCGGGGAAATTCACGTGAGCAGTAGCTTACACACACACAGACAGCACAGACCCTTAGTTTACATAAGGTAAACAAAGATAATTAAAAATAAAATAGAAGATAAAAATAAAAAATAAGAATAGAAAATATACTATATACAATATACAACAATTTACACTATGTGTCATAAATATGAAGTGGAAAAACTACAGTGGATGGAAATACTAAGAACAGATGTTACAAATATGCATTACAAAAGTGACTTGTGATGATGTGGAAGTGTAATTGCACATGGGTGAATTGACAAAATAAACAATCATTACAACTTATTATTGTGCAGTCTGACTGCGGTCGGGATGAACGACCTGCGGAAGCGTTCTTTTTTGCATCTCGGATGCAGCAGTCTGTGGCTGAAGGAGCTGCTTAAGGCTCCCACAGTGTCATGGAGGGGGTGAGAGGTGTTGTCCATGATCGATGTTAGTTTGGATAACATCCTCCTCTCACCCACCTCCTCAATGGAATCCAGGGAACAGTCTAGGACTGAGCCAGCTCTTCTGATCAGTCTGTTTAGTCTCTTCCTGTCCCTCTCTGAGCTTCCACAGCCCCAGCAGACCACCGCATAAAAGATAGCAGACGCTACCACAGAGTCATAGAAGGTCCTCAGAAGTGCCCTGCACACTCCAAAAGACCTCAGTCGCCTCAGTAGATGGAGGCGACTCTGGCCCTTCTTGTACAGGGTGTCGGTATTGTGGGACCAGTCCAGTTTATTATTGAGGTGAACACCCAGGTATTTGTACTGCTCCACCTTCTCAATGTCCAAACCCTGGATGTTCACCGGTGCTGTTGTGGGAGCCTTCCTGCTGAAGTCTATCACCACCTCCTTCGTCTTGCTGGCGTTGATGAGCAGATGGTTTGCCTCACACCAGGCGACGAAGTTGGCGATGACGTCTCGATACTCCAGGTCGTCCCCCTCGGACACCCGTCCAACGATGGCTGTGTCGTCGGAGAACTTCTGGAGGTGGCAGCTGTTGGTGTTGTGGCTGAAGTCTGAGGTGTACAGTGTGAAAAGGAAGGGAGCGAGCACCGTACCCTGCGGGGCCCCCGTGCTGCAGACTACCACATCAGACACACAGTCTCGAAGCCTCACGTACTGCGGTCTGTTGGTGAGGTAGTCGACGGTCCATGCGGCCAGGTGACGGTCGACTCCCGCCCCTTCCAGCTTCCCCCTGAGCAGCGCTGGCTGAATTGTGTTGAAAGCACTGGAGAAGTCGAAGAACATGACTCTCACAGAGCTTCCGGCACTCTCCAGATGTGTCAGGGACCTGTGCAGCAGGTAGATGACAGCGTCATCCACACCGATGCCAGGCCGGTACGCGAACTGCAGGGGGTCCATCTCACTGTCCACAAGGTGACGCAGGTGGGAGAGTACGATCCTCTCCATGGTCTTCATCAGGTGGGAGGTGAGGGCTACTGGCCTGAAGTGGTTCGGTTCCCTGGGGTGAACAGTCTTTGGAACCGGAACCACGCACAATGTTTTCCACAGGAGTGGAACTCTCTCCAGACTGAGGCTCAGGTTGAAGATGTGCAGGAGCACACCGCTGAGCTGATCTGCACAGTCCTTAAGCAGTCTGGAGTTGATGCCGTCAGGGCCAGTAGCCTTCCTCGCCTTGGTTTTCCTCAGCTCCCTCCTTACCTGGTCTGTTGTTATGACGAGGCTAGGGGAGGGGCTGAGGGATGGGTAAGGGGGGAGGAGGTGGGAGACTTGGAGTGAGGATGGTGTAGTTGTTGCTGTTGGAGAGGCAGTGGGATGGAATGGGGGAGCCGACCAGGACAGCTGCTGTGGAGAAGGGGGCGAGGGGGAGCATGAGGGGGAGGGAAACGTGTCGCCATCGAATCTGGTGAAGAACTGGTTCAGCTCATTCGCCCAGACCTGATCACCTGATACAGGGCCCCTCCCACTGTCCTTGGAGTGGCCAGAGATGGTTTTCAGGCCTCTCCAGACCTCCCTGGCGTTGCTCTCCTTTAGCCGCTCCTCCAGCTTCCTCTTATAGCTGTCTTTTCCTCTCCTGATCCCCTTTTTCAGCTCCTTCTGCACTCTCCTCAGCTCGTCCTTGTCCCCAGATTTGAAGACCATCTTCTTCTTGTTGAGTAGGTCCTTCAGATCTGGGGTCACCCAGGGTTTGTTGTTGGGAAAACACCGTACCCTCCTAGTAGGCACGGTGTTCTCCACGCAAAAATTTAGATAGTCAGTGATGCAGGTTGTGAGACTGTCAATGTCCTCCCCGTGAGGTTCACACAACACATCCCAGTCCGTGGTGTCAAAACAGTCCCTCAGTGCCATACTAGACTCCTCAGACCAGTTCTTCACACGCCTAATGGTGGGTCGTTGTTTGTTCACCATAGGAATGTATGCAGGGGACAATTGGACCAGGTTGTGGTCGGAACGACCCAGCGGGGGGAGAGGTGATGAGCTGTATGCATCCTTTGTGTTGGCATACAATAGGTCCAATGTTCTATTGTCTCTGGTGTGACATTTCACATACTGTGTGAGGGTGGGAAGAGTGGAGGACAGGGAAGCATGGTTGAAGTCACCAGAGATTAGCAAGAGGGACTGAGGGTGCGATGTCTGGTACCGCGATACTACAGTATGCAAGAGCTCACAGGCTGTTGCAGCATCGGCAGACGGGGGAATGTACACAGTTATCGCGATAACATGTGAGAATTCCCTCGGCAGGTAATATGGCCGGATGCTAACAGCTAGCAGCTCAATGTCCCTACTGCAGTACCGCTCCTTCACCCTGATGTGACCCGGGTTACACCACCTATCGTTTACAAACATCGCAATGCCCCCTCCCTTCCTCTTACCAGTCTCCTTCGCTTTCCTGTGAACACAACGTGAACAATAAGAGTAAGAGCTATGGAATGAAACAAAAATAATATGTAATAAATAAATAAATAATACCATCTATATAATATCATGTTCAACAATATCAAAATAGTGTGTTTTTAACCTTTTACAGAAAATGAATTGTCATTTACAGTCATCAAATATACTTTAAACCTATTTTATCTTAATTACAAACTCAGAATAGAGTGCAATAAACAAACATATCTAACTAAAAAAAATGATATTATAACAGTTATTATATCAGTTTGCAGCTTTAACTTCCAAAGATTGTTAATGCACATAAAAATAATGCTGTATTTATTAAAAACTAGCAAGCAGTGTAATGAAATAATTGTCTCCTTCAGAAAGACAGATGCTCTGAATCGTTCCAAAACAGCGTTACTTAAATTAAAAGCTTAAAATAGACGATGCAAAGCAACACAAGGACATCCCGTTTTGATAACGCATTAAGCACCACATGAAACAAAATGATGACAAACCTTGTGCCTTTATCAGCCAGGTGCTAAACAAACTTGTCGGTTTACATTTCCTTAAGTTTTGCACTTTTGATCAAGTACTAACGGCTGCGGCCTGCTGCCCCCGCCCATGACATACACAGCCCCGCCCATGACACACACGTCACATGCCAAGCTCTGCCTACTCGGTAGAAACAGCGCCTGGATGGAGGATTTTCTCCTACTACTACGCTAGTCATAGACACAACAAAATGTAAACACAACAAAAGACCTAAACACTAGAAGCAGACACAACAATGTAAAACACAACAAAATAAATGACTAACAACAACTTATAGACTAACAACAAGATATGACACTAAAGTATGTGCAATAGAAGGTGTGTGCAATGAGATATAAATATACAAAATAACAAAACTACGAAAACGCAGCTTAGTGCGTGTAGTGTGTAGATGGTGTGAGTGTGTGTGTGTGTGTGGCTGCATGTGGGGGCTTAGTTTGGGTGGGGGGTTGGTCAGCTGGGGTGTGTGAGAAGGTGTGAGAAGGGGCGAGAGGGTGCTTGTGGGTGTTGGGTGGAGAGAAGCGATGTGAATCGTAAGAAGACTTATTCTTAGACTTAGACAAACTTTATTGTCATTCAAGCACATTTGCATATACATGAACGAAATTACGTTGCAAGGCTCCAGAACCACCAAAAAAAATATACAATATAAATATAAATGGATAAAAAGTAAAAGGTAAAATATAAAGTATAAAAGGAGGCAAGATTTAGACATATCTACAACAAAATAAAATAAAATATAGCATCTAAGAGACAGAAAGTTACACAGCTGTTTGAAGTGAATGTTAGCAGCAAAAATATATATATGTATATATGTATATATATATATGACGGTACAAATAAATAAACAGTAAACGGTGTAATAAACAGTGAATATAAACGGTGAGTAACAGAATGGAATGAGGTAGTGCATAGTGCATGAGCTGTGAAGGTGGGTCAATGCACTGACAGCTTAAATGGCGTTCAGCTGTGATGTCTTTTTTGCCACGGTGTTTCCTATTAATATGCACCCTTAAATTGCGTCTGTTGAGTTTAAGACCACAGTGTACACACTTGATCTTGACCTGATGTTGTCCACGCACTTGCATTTGCTGCTGAGCAGTGGGAGCTGGGGCTGCGTCAGGGCTCTCGGTGACAGTGGCTGCTTCGGGGCTCTCGGTGACAGTGGCTGCTTCAGCAGTGATGTATTTTTTCCCACAGTGTTTTCGTTTAATATGCACTCTTAAATTGCGTCTGTTGAGTTGAAGACCACAGTGTACACACTTGATCTTAACCTGCACATTCATTTGTGGTTGAGCAGCGGTGACAGTGGCTGCTTCGGGGCTCTCGGTGACAGTGGCTGTTTCGGGGCTCTCGGTGACAGTGGCTGCTTCGGGGCTCTCGGTGACAGTGGCTGCTTCGGGGCTCTCGGTGACAGTGGCTGTTTCGGGGCTCTCGGTGACAGTGGCCGCTTCGGGGCTCTCGGTGACAGTGGCCGCTTCGGGGCTCTCGGTGACAGTGGCTGCTTCGGGGCTCTCGGTGACAGTGGCTGCTTCGGGGCTCTCGGTGACACTGGCTGCTTCGGGGCTCTCGGTGACACTGGCTGCTATGGGGCTCACGGTGGCTGTTTTTTGGCTCTTGGGAACAGATCTTACAGCACAGACTTTTAAGTGAGAAATGAAATGGTTCATTCTTATAATAGTTGTGTCACAGGTGAGGCAGTGAAAATGGTGAGCGTCTCTGCATTTAAAGCTGCATTTGCAGATTCGGTATTCTGCTGCATCCAAATGTTTTTTCATATGGTGCACTATACTGTCATGCTGGCTTGTCTTAAAAGGACAACAAAGACAGTTATAAGATTCCCCTGAGGGAAAAACTGGCTCCTCACTTGCTGCGAAATGGGTTGGATGCTGAACAAAAATAGAAGAACAATTGACCATTAGATTCAAGATACACAAGGCATATTAGCATTAACATTATTATAAGTCTCAAGTCTTTAAAAAAGAAAAGTCATATGTCTCTTCTAGTTGTAATGAGCCTTCTCTCATATGCACTTTTTTCCTAAGAATACTACACAGCTATATCTAAGCAATTCATGGCATTTACTGTGTTATTGTCACTCCTTTATCTATTAGCATACAGTATCAGTACTGATTAGTTGTTTGTTGCATATATAATCACTTTAAACAGGCTATTGCAATGCAATATGAAGAAAACACACCATGAATGTTTCCTTTAAAGGAAACTTGCCCCCTGTTGTGCAGGCGCAGTGGGACCAGAAAGAAAACAAATACAGAAAATGGTGCACCTCCCCCAGTCCAATACATTGTAATTAACCCTATAAAGCCTGACCCATGAAAAAATAGTCAGAAAATTCTAATTTTTTGGGACTGAAATGTTTATTATGCCCTAAAACAAAATCCCAATTTTTTTTTTTGCCACATCATTTTGTTTATGATATATTTTTTGTATCAAATTTGATACATGGGGTTGTTTTGGCAACTTTTTGTTCCCAACTTATGTTAATTTTAGATACAAAAACAGATCTTTCCCACACCATTTTGACAATATAGAACATGTCAGGTAGTTTTTCTCATTGTTTTGTTTACATTAAACTTTTTATAGCCTTTATATTTCATGTTGTGGTAGGCACAAATACATTTACGGTCCTTGTTCTGGCAAAGATGCACCTTACACTTCTCACAGTAGACATGTGAGAAATGATTGCTGGTGCAGTGCTTGCATCTCTGACGGGTTTCTCATGTTGGAAAATGATCAATGCCATCCCTTCTCACATCAAGAGGCACACTGCAGCCTGGCCTTTTACGGGGTGGTGTTGGAGTCTCTTCTGGAGAAGATAGTGGTCTGAGTTTGGCCTTTCCTGCACTTGTGAGACCAAGTGCCAACCAAAGCCTGAAACTTTGACAGTGCCATTGGTTTCATCTGGGGCTTTACCACTTTCTGGTCACTTCTGTAGAGTTTCCATGCATTGATGACAGCCACTGTAACAGTGTGCCACCAGATGTACATGTACCATCTTCGTCATCTGTAGCTGAACGTGTAAAGTGCAGACAGCATATCAAGGAGATCAGCATCTCCTATGAACTTGTTGTATGTTTCAACAGTGGCTGGTCTGGGAACCATTATGTAGGTTTTGGAATTGCAATCCCAGCGTTTCACATTTCCCACAGGTTCAATGCCACCAAAAGAGGAATTGAGGTGCACTGCTTTCGTCAATTTTTTTCATCCTTCATGGTGCAGCCTTTCATCCTGTTCATTCAGATTGTGCCAACATGGTGGATTCCTCTCTCTTTTAGGTGTTGCACCAGGGGAACTGATTTTAAGTAGTTGTCTGCAAAGACCTTGTGATTCTTTTCCTGCTGGAAGTGTTGATGTCATATTGTCGCACAACTTCTCCTGTAACACCTTCTTCAGAGTTTTCTCTGGCTGGATTTTCTGCACCTTGACAAACATCAAAGTCATAAAGAAAGTTTGTCCAGCATGTCCCCACATCTTAATACCCCATTTGTGAGGTTTTGCAGGCATGTAGACACATAGATGAGATTTCCCTTGATTGGTACCATAATTTCATCAACTGCATGGAATTCTTCTGGTGGTATGCAGAGAAACTGTTCTTGCATGGCCTGAGCTTCCACAAATTATCTTTCTTTGCATCATCAGACACACTGAGGTGGTCCAGAAAGTCAATCGGTGTAAGCAATTTCAAAAACCGATCTCGAGACATGACATTACAAACTGTAGGGAGCTTTGTCTCCATCCCATATGCATGTACATGCCTAGAACCTGCTCTATCTCTTTGAAAGTTGTTTTTACTGACCTGCCCTCTCCTTGTAGTCTGTACAGGTTTGTTTATTCTGTAGTTTCATCAGTGACAAACTGTTTGAAACACATGTACGGTCTCCCGTCACACCTCTCATCTTTGCCTTACTCAACACATGCAATGAAATCGACTGATTGATATTTATTTTTCTCTAAATCAAATGTAATTTAAGGTGGCATTTCAGCCATTAATTAGAATAATAAAATCATCAAGATAGTCTGTGTATTGTAATACATGTGTTGATGTAGATTATATTACAAAATTGTGACATGAGTGTTCAGGGATAAATCACCTTATATACCTACAGTATCAAATTTGATACACTCATTTTTAACACGATTTAACTCTAATAAAAATAATGAACTATTAAATAATTATGCATTATTTCAATACAGAAGATATTTATCATGAAAAATGAGTAACAAAAATGTTTTTATTCTTACTGTAAGTTCTTGAAAATGAGTAAATGTTTTCCTGAAAAAGGTGTGTGGCTGATCTGATGACGGCAGCCATTTTGAAAAGGTCAAAAAAAGCCCCTCCAATGACTGCATTGGAATGATAATCCAGTAGGGGGCAGAGTGCAGGTATCAAGTCGTATACAACAGGTTTTTAAGGAAAGTTTTGATAATGGTGATAAAATAGAGCTCTCAGAAACTGGCGTAGCAAATATGATACAAATGGTTTTATAGGGTTAACATAATTCCAACTAGTGCAAAACATCCAACGAAAGACATTTCACTGCATGTCAGAAGTTTCAAATTAAAAATTAGAGGTTGTTCACGAGTCCAGAGATGTGAATAAAGTTTTTCATTTAATGCATTTATTGTAGCAACGTAATTTCACTCACCGACATAATTTCTCCTTGATGAAATCTTCTAATCGACTACCTGCAGAGAGAGAGAGTGTGTAATGGCTGCAGCGGCTGCGGGTGCGCGGCTCTGCTGTCGGGCGGGAGGCGGGGCTTCACCTTCTAGCGGGAGGCGGGGCTGCTGGCGGGAGGCGGGACCTGCTTGAGGCGGGACCTGCTTGATCGTCTGCAGCGGTCCAGCCCCGCTGCAGACGATTGTATTGCAGCAGGCCGCAGCCGTTACCCGCTTTTGATAGACCCGTTTGCAATACACTGTAAAGTTGTTCTTTTTTCCGTTTCCGGTTACACTCTATCAAAATAAAAGCACAAGCCTAAAAACAGGAAGTAACGGCAAAATGCAACTACACATTTTAAGAGATTTCTCATGAAAATGCAACTACACATTTTGGGAATATGATGTGCTATATTAAAGGTAATTTACAGGCCCAGGATTAGGTTGGGATGAATACTGGCAGCGAGTAGCAGGACGGGTGAAGCGAGCCAGAGAATATGGTAAAATATGTATGTATATGTATGTAATATATGGTTCAGTTAGAGGAGGAGTTAGAGGAGGACAGAGCACGTGAAGAAGTAGTGGGAAACAGAAATAATGGTCTGAGTAGGTTGTGGCATAAGAGAAAGAAGGAGGAGAAGGAATAGGAGAAGAGGGAGGAGCGAAGAGCAGATTTGCATATGGCCGGACTGGCAGCTGAGAGTGTAGAGACAGCTGAGAAATAGGGCAGAAGAGAAGGAGGCAGAAACAGTACCCCCACCCTATCCACACCCACCCCCGTCACCATCAGCCCCTTCAGCAAGTAGAATATACCCAGATTTGTCTTTACAGTTACCTACGATTGAGGCAGAAGGAAGTATGAAGCTAAGAATGAGAAGAAACGCATATTATGAGGATACAAAAAAGAGGGAAGCAAGACTATAGTATAATAACAGGTGATTCTGAGAGGGTGAGACTTCAGACAGAAGAGGAGAGACAGTGGGAGGAGGAAAAACAGTAGGAGAAGGAGAGACAGCGTCAAAAAGGAGCATGATATGAGGAAGAGAGATTGCATGAGAGGGCACAACAGAAAGGAGGGGCTTTCGGAGAGACAGTATGAGAAAAAAAGTATGAAAGGGAACATGGGAAGTCAGGAATACTAGGAGAAGAGTTAGAGGGAGAAATAGAGGGAGCAGCAACACACACGACAGCGACACAAAGCAGGAAAACCCAAACCTGAGACTGACTTAACTGACTCAGACCACTCTGACTATGACTGTAGAAGCCAGAAAAGCGACAAACACGGGAGAAAGAGAGAGGGATTTAAAAACAAACACGTAAAATCAGTATGATGAGTTCAGGCTCAGAGGGGGAGGAAGAGGAGATACTATGGTCAGAATGCGGAAGTGAAGGACCAGGAACTAAGACTAGGGACAGGACCACCGATATACAAACCATTTAGTTTAGCAGACAAGGAACACATGAATGCACAACTACCACCACTTAGTGACGAAGCTGGAATATGGTTACAGAAATTAGCTGGTCTAACCGTAGGCACAGAGCTCACCATGAATGAATGAATGAATTAATTTAAATTTTTGGTTCTACATCAGATGTTAAATAAAATGACATAATGTTTTGACAATTTCAACCAAAGAAAGGAACTTGCTTTTATTAGCCCACCCTAACATCACAGTTCTAACTGTTTAAACACAAGATATTTTATGATTAAACATATATTTGATTAAAAGTATATTTACTCATACCTGAATAAATGAAATAATTTACTTACTTTATATACATTTAAACATATTATACATATAAACATACATACACATACTCACAAAGCAAAAATCAAAATCTGCAAAATCAAAATTCATATTTGCTTGAATAAGGTTTACTTTTTTATGTATTAAAATGAATAACATTTCCCTTTTCTTATTCATTTATTTATTTTTCTCTTTTCCAATTATAACATTTATACATATGCATTAATTATTTCAAATTTCAAGGTCTTTTTAAATATCGGTCGTGTTGTAATTACTTTCAGTTTATCATTAAGGTCATTCCACATTTTTACACCAATAACGGACGCGGACGCGCATCTTTGTCTAATGTTAGTTCTTACTTTTCTTGTTTCAAATCGAAGCAGTCCTCTCTTTGTCTAATGTTAGTTCTTGCTTTTCTTGTTTCAAATCAAAGCAGTCCTCTTAAATTATAGCAATTGTTTCTTAATTTAAATAAAGATTGAATACCTGTAGGAAGATTTTTTTACAGCTCTGAATAAGATTTCAAGTATTTTTAGCTTGACTATGTCCGTAAATTTTAAAACATTAGATTTTATGAAAAGCTCCTTAGTAGAGTCACGGTATCCCACTATAGGTGATGTGAGAGGATTAAGATTCAAGATTCAAGAAGCTTTATTTATCCCGAGGGAAATTATTTTGCAACAGTTTCAATTTGCATATGGCCGGACTGGCAGCTGAGAGTGTAGAGACAGCTGAGAAATAGGGCAGAAGAGAAGGAGGCAGAAACAGTACCCCCACCCTATCCACACCCACCCCCGTCACCATCAGCCCCTTCAGCAAGTAGAATATACCCAGTTTTGTCTTTACAGTTACCTACGATTGAGGCAGAAGGAAGTATGAAGCTAAGAATGAGAAGAAACGCATATTATGAGGATACAAAAAAGAGGGAAGCAAGACTATAGTATAATAACAGGTGATTCTGAGAGGGTGAGACTTCAGACAGAAGAGGAGAGACAGTGGGAGGAGGAAAAACAGTAGGAGAAGGAGAGACAGCGTCAAAAAGGAGCATGATATGAGGAAGAGAGATTGCATGAGAGGGCACAACAGAAAGGAGGGGCTTTCGGAGAGACAGTATGAGAAAAAAAGTATGAAAGGGAACATGGGAAGTCAGGAATACTAGGAGAAGAGTTAGAGGGAGAAATAGAGGGAGCAGCAACACACACGACAGCGACACAAAGCAGGAAAACCCAAACCTGAGACTGACTTAACTGACTCAGACCACTCTGACTATGACTGTAGAAGCCAGAAAAGCGACAAACACGGGAGAAAGAGAGAGGGATTTAAAAACAAACACGTAAAATCAGTATGATGAGTTCAGGCTCAGAGGGGGAGGAAGAGGAGATACTATGGTCAGAATGCGGAAGTGAAGGACCAGGAACTAAGACTAGGGACAGGACCACCGATATACAAACCATTTAGTTTAGCAGACAAGGAACACATGAATGCACAACTACCACCACTTAGTGACGAAGCTGGAATATGGTTACAGAAATTAGCTGGTCTAACCGTAGGCACAGAGCTCACCATGAATGAATGAATGAATTAATTTAAATTTTTGGTTCTACATCAGATGTTAAATAAAATGACATAATGTTTTGACAATTTCAACCAAAGAAAGGAACTTGCTTTTATTAGCCCACCCTAACATCACAGTTCTAACTGTTTAAACACAAGATATTTTATGATTAAACATATATTTGATTAAAAGTATATTTACTCATACCTGAATAAATGAAATAATTTACTTACTTTATATACATTTAAACATATTATACATATAAACATACACACACATACTCACAAAGCAAAAATCAAAATCTGCAAAATCAAAATTCATATTTGCTTGAATAAGGTTTACTTTTTTATGTATTAAAATGAATAACATTTCCCTTTTCTTATTCATTTATTTATTTTTCTCTTTTCCAATTATAACATTTATACATATGCATTAATTATTTCAAATTTCAAGGTCTTTTTAAATATCGGTCGTGTTGTAATTACTTTCAGTTTATCATTAAGGTCATTCCACATTTTTACACCAATAACGGACGCGGACGCGCATCTTTGTCTAATGTTAGTTCTTACTTTTCTTGTTTCAAATCGAAGCAGTCCTCTCTTTGTCTAATGTTAGTTCTTGCTTTTCTTGTTTCAAATCAAAGCAGTCCTCTTAAATTATAGCAATTGTTTCTTAATTTAAATAAAGATTGAATACCTGTAGGAAGATTTTTTTACAGCTCTGAATAAGATTTCAAGTATTTTTAGCTTGACTATGTCCGTAAATTTTAAAACATTAGATTTTATGAAAAGCTCCTTAGTAGAGTCACGGTATCCCACTATAGGTGATGTGAGAGGATTAAGATTCAAGATTCAAGAAGCTTTATTTATCCCGAGGGAAATTATTTTGCAACAGTTTCAATACAAAGGTGAGAAAGGATCAGAGCAACAATAAGCATAAAAACATAATCAAATAAAATAAAGCTAACATCAAATTAATCAAACAATAACTAATGTGACAGAGTGCAACAGACGATGTGGTTAAGCGTAGGTATATACAATATACAACAATACGCAGCGTGCAGTTTAGCAGGATATGAAATAAAATAAGTACAAACTAAATAAGTGGGAAAGAGCGATAATTGAAACAGTGTTAAAAATGTAGCAGCATTTCCTACAGAACTAATAATTATTTGGACAGAAATACGGATTAGGGACAACAGACCAATTAGATTTAGATGCAGGAAAGACTGGCAGGAAAGGTCAGGAACAATCCAGGGTCAGATCCACTGCAGGGATCAATGTTTAAAGCTGCAGTTATGAAAGAAACAGATAAGGAAGTGCAGGCAAAGATGGAGGATGACCCCAGAGCAGATATAGAGCCATTACACATATGGATGAGGATACTTCAACATCACATGCGTAGAGCAGATGAAAGAAAGGCTGTGAGCAAAACAGAGATAGAGAATTTGAAAATACAACTGACCAAATTACAGTTAGAGACACAAGCACAGATGAGCCAACAACAGGAGGAGCCAGCGCCAATGGGAATCCCCAGTTCCAGTTGCCCCGGTTGCAGGCCAATTTTATACAGGACCCCCTCCCCAGGGACCATGGAACCCACCAGGACCATGGGGCCCACCACAATCACATTATAGAGGAGGAAGAGGACGAGGCTTTAATCCTCGAGGAGATTATGGAAGGGGCAGGGGCGGATCACCGGGGGCTAGGGACAATGGGTGTTTCGTGTGTGGAGGTCATGGACATTGGGCACGAGACTGTCCACAAAACCAGAGAGGTCTACCAAGAGGGGGACCCCCGCCACAGCAGCAACAACAGCTGGTGCCATCACAAACACAACTGGCCCCAGGTAACCAGTTTCCCCAAGGCACCGGGTATCCAGACCAATACTAGGGGTGCCCAGGGTCAAGGGCAAGGGGAGAGGCTGACTCCTTGCTACGGGGAGAAGTGAACAAACGAAAAGTGAACTTTTTAGTCAATACAGGAGCAACACATTTGACTCTGATACAACCTCAGTTCGGTCAACAGCTCTTCAAATATTCCATAGACCTTGTGGGATTTGGAGGACAGCCAATGCCACTCCAGTTCACAGAACCCCTCCCCACTAAAATAGCTGGTTACCAGTTTCATCAAAGCTATGTATATTCGCCACAATGCCCAATCTCACTGCTAGGAAGAGACGTCCTAGTCAGATTAAAAGCATCTATCCTATGTGGCCCACAGGGGGTGCAAGTTCATTTCCCTAATAGGGTAAAAATAGACTGTTCAGAGACAATTACTTCAAGATGTAACATTGGACAATGGATCCTAGGGGAAGATCCTGATCAGCAGCAACAGTCGGCCAAAGTTTACTGGACTCAATTGAAAGAGGACCCAGACCCGCCAATTACCAATGTTTTGAAACTGTATCAACAATGGACACCGTGGATTCACTCAGTGCACCCATATGAACCGGTCCCTGACGTTCCCCACTGTACTCTTCTCTATGACTGTACCCAAACTGAAGAAGTGTATGAGGAAAGAGTTAGGGAAGTAGAGGGTTCCCCTTGGACACTGACTTCGGACTGTATATATCAGAATCAGAAAACCTTTAATGTCCCGCAGACGAGGAAATTCTTTTGTCACAGCAGCAACAGAATATTACAAAATAAGATAAAAAATAGCAAAAATAAGCAATAAAGTTAAATTTTAAAAAGGTAAGAAATAGAAATAGACATATATACATATTCACATGATATAATGCAGTTGTTCTTGTTTTGTTTGTTTTGTAATAATATAATATGGAGTGAATAAATATGAGTAAATAAGACCAAATAGTGCAAAAACAGAAGTGACCATAGTTCATAGTACATATGTATCAAAGAAAGGAGTAGTAGCACAAGTCCTGCTCACTGCAGAGCAGGCAGAGTGGTACAACATGGGTGACACTGCAACACCCCATATTAGCTTAGCATCAGGAGCAGGAAGTCAAGCTAAAGATTTAGGGCCCATGGTAAAAACAACATCTCAGTTACAGGACTGGGAACAAACCACAATCCCGGCAGTCACACACTCTAAAGAAGGACAGGTGTACAAGATCACTCATCACATCACCTCACAATCAGAATTAGAGAAAAAGGTAATCCAGGCATCCACTCAAAATTTTGACCAGGCATAGTGTAATAACGTTAATCTCATCATCCATTTTTACTCTATCAGGCTCTCAACTGAGAAAAGTAGAGGACGGCTTAGATGCAAATATAATGTACACACACAAAGGAGTTAATGCAGCGAGCTGTTTAGCAGTTCCAGATGACGAAAACCCACATGACTGCATTCCACTGACAACGCAAGCCATTATAGTGAGACCCGACTTGCATGCAAAACCACAGGATCGACCAGACATTGACTTGTATGTATACGGCTGCTGTTTCAGAAAAGATAATGCAGGACTAAGCGCAGCATAGGCAGTGGTAATCAAAGATCAGGGAAAGTTTGAGACACTTTCCTGAATTGCCCCCCGGGGACAAATAAAGTTTTTTGAATTGAATTTGAATTGAATTGAATTGAATAAGTACAGGAGAAGTTACAGAAAAACCGTCAGCTCAGCTAGCGGAAGTGATGGCAGTAACAGTAGCTTGTAAGCATGGTGAGGGAAAGAGAGTGAACATATACAATAGATAGATAGATAGATAGATAGATAGATAGATAGATAGATAGATAGATAGATAGATAGATGGATAACTTTATTTTTCCCCGAGGGGAAATGAGGTCATCGTAGCAGCGGTACAAAACAATCAGAAGTATTAAAAATAAGATAAAATATAAAATAAAAAATATGAACAACAATAAAATAAAATAAAAGTACAGTATCGCAGATAAACACTATATTACAATGTGCTGTGTGGATTTTAATGTGCAAGAGAGATAAAGGTGCATTTCAGTGATAGGTCACTTTGAGTAGTGTTAGTTTATTCCCTGAGCGTCGCTCAGCGTGGCTGTGCAGCGTTGTACAGTCTGATGGCAGGCATATGCAGACTCTGCATAGGCCAGTGCAGCAGTGCATTGTCAGTTGAAAGAGTGGGAGAGAGCAGGTTTTGTGACAGCTTCAGGTCTGCCTATTAAGCATGAGGAGGAAATGAGGACAGAGAAAATAGCTAAAATGATGGCAACTATAGGTTTATCATGATTAGACTGTTTGCCTATGACATTATGCTCTAAGAGGGCTAGTGTGAACAGAGAAAAGAAATTTACCCCTTATGAGTTATTTACAGGTCGCACCATCCCTGGACCAAGACACCAGGAACCGCTACAGCCAGGGGCCACACCAGGACTGGCATGGTCCTACGTGACTCAACTCCAAGGCTGGGTAAAAACATTGTCAGGAAGCCAAGGGAGGTCAGGACCAGTACCAGCCCCACTGACTTTGCTAGGAGAACCTTGGGTGTATGTAAAGACATTGAAAAGAAAGTGGACACACCCCAGGTTGACAGGACCCCATAGGGTAGTGGAGCGAACCTCCACAGCAGTAAAAGTGCAGGACAGTGACAAGTGGATTCACCTTTCAAGGTGTAGACAGGGGGAGGAGCCCAAAAGGTCCTTAGATCAAGTCAGAACAGATCTAACCGAACAGGGTTAAGGGACTTCTGTAAATACATATAATCTATTATTGACTCACATACACCATTAGTAAAAACACCACAGTATATAGAGTGAAAAAAAAAAAAGCACAAAAACAAACATTGTGTGTGTGGACACTTAGTGTGTTTTTTGTAATATTCATTATTTTAGTGGCAATCTATCTCATATGTGCATGGTTTGATAATTGTTAGAGTTATGGAACTTGGCAGGCCACGTCCGTGGCATCACTTTAGACATCCAGGATTTTGTGGTCTCGGAGGAATGATCACTCTGGTGAGTGATCAACAGGGGGAATTGAAGAATTAAAAATCAATGATTGAAGAATTAATAATCATATGTTAACGTGTGTATTAGTAATGATTAATAAGAATGTGATAAGTGTGATTATTAGGTATGATCATTTAAAGTGTGATAATGATTATTAGTCCAAGCTCAAACTTTTCTGTTTCCAAAAGCACACAAACTTTTGACTCAAGCTTTTCTGCTTTCTCCAAAAGCACAGGAACAGTAAGTCGGTCAAGGTCACAAAGACAATGAACTAGCCATGTTGCAAATATGCACCTGGCAAAGTTAGTTGAGATTAGGGAAATTGCTGTACGTGTTGTGCTCTCTTCACAGATAAAGAAGAAGACTCCTGCTATACAGAGCCTACTCCTACGCACAGGGAGGAAGATGGAGGCTGGAGCAACTGCTACTTCTGAAATACACATATGCACGCACAAGCAGACACATAACCACGCCTTTGTAACAAGTTTATATGCTGGAGTAGTTAGAATAGATATCAGAACTTCTTGCCTCTGATCACGGGTACTGTGTGCTCACAGTTACTCTAGATAGAGAATAGAACATTTCTCCAGACGTCTGTATCATCCGATGTCCTCCTGCTAATAAATGCCTGCTGGCGCACTAAACTACCAATGACTCTGCTGACTCCAGAAAGCCTCCTGTAGAATTTGAATTACGCAATATATAACTCTGTTAGGTCCTTTTGATTTGTGTGAAATTCTGAAAAGTATTGTGTAAAATTCTTACATAGGTCTCAGCCCTGATTGGTTTCATTTAATTTCCCCAAAGTGAATGATTTCGTTTAAACCTTTTTTTTAAATAACAGATCAATAATAAAAGAATAATCTTTTTGTATCAGTGAACTACTGTCTCTGCCTCATTTCGTTACGGACCTGAATGCCTTCCCATTTCAAGTTAGTTCACTTAAAGTCCCTGGGTGAAACTCCCAGGGTGGCGTTGTCTGGCAACAATTATTTGATGTTCTAACACCTTACTGTAAACTAAAATCATCTCCTCGCGCCGCCACATTAGCTTATTGTCACTCTGATCCTTTCCCACCTTTGTATTGAAACTGTTGCACAATAATTTCCCTCGGGATAAATAAAGCTTCTTGAATCTTGAATTAAAATAAACACAAAGGTTTCCAAAGTGCTGTACAGTAAAATAAAAAAACATAATACAAAGACAAAATACTAAAGATATAAGACATAATAAATAAATAGAATGTCCACCCATGATAAAATATCTGCACATAAAATCAACAATCTACCTGGTGTGAAACCAAAGGAAGGTTTTAAAAAGAGTTTTATCGACAGGAGGAGGCCTGTCTGAAGTGCAGCAGCAGTTCATTCCACAATTTTGGAGCTGCCTCTAAAAAACACAAAATAATAAGCATTAATAAATACAATGACATGGAATTGCAATGGCACACTTTACTGTTATTTACTGTTATACTGTATTATTACTATTATTATTAGATCAATAAATATAAACATAAGAAGTCATGGGGGGTGTCTATATAAGCTAAAGCAATGTTCTTAATAATACACACAAAAATGACAAGTATTAATCATTATGATTATGTGAAATAACGATAGGGGTGGCTATAACACAGGGATTTGAAGAACCATGTCCGCCAGATGGCCGGTTCGGATGCGGCTCACGGCGGGTGACCCAAAAAACGTAACTCAAAATTTTCCATTATGCACACGGTATACATCCCTGTGTTTTACTTGCGTTAGTAGGCTTAAAGATTGGCCCCCTGCCTTTGCGCAGGGGCCATGCTAATCATACATAATCACTATTTTATTATATGTGCTAACAAACTAACTCGAATGCAACCTGGATCTGAGGGGTATTCATAGGGCTCTGATTCAGTGGATTCTCACTCATGGTTGCAGATCATTGGCAGCTATGGAGGGAAAATTTGTGGAAAAAAGCTTAATGTAGACACAAGTACATCGATATTTAGATTTGGTTCGAGTTTCACCAAAATCATGACATAGTATTTTAAAATAGACTTAGTTTCTCTAAATGAGGACTAAGTTTCTTAGGTCTCTTCTTGATAGCTAAACAAATGAGCAACTCTCTCAAAATAATGATTTTAATAATTAGGGTAAGTTTTTTTTTTTTTACAAAATAATGACTTAGTTTCTCTAAATGGGGACTTAAATAATTGCGGTTAAAGTTTTGTAAAAATAATGACTTTGTTCTTAAAAACAGAATTAGTTTCTGTAAAAAAAGACTTAGTATCTCAAAATAATGACTTAAATAATTAGGGTTAGGGTTTTCTAAAAAATAATGATTTAGTTTCTCAAAATAATGATTTTAATCAGCCTGTGAATGTTCTCATGTGTCCATGTCGTCGTTCTCCCCAAAGCAGTTTCAGTCAAAAGCAACTGGACTTGGTTCTTTGTCAGGAAGACATTTCACCTCTGATCCAAGAGGCTTCATCAGTTCATGTACGCATCTGACCAGGCTGGGACTGGACCAGGACCAGCCTGGTCAGATGTGTACATGAACTCATGAAGCCTCTTGGATCAGAGGTGAGGCTGGGACTGGTCCAACTATCTGGTGTGGAGATCCAGGTATTTAACCTCTCAAAGGCCGAACCCTTTGTGCTCCGTCGTTAGAGCGGCAGTCGTTGGTGGAAGTAGGTCTGGACTTTGTTAGTGCTCTATTGAGTCTGAACCACAGTCGTTGGAGTCACAGGAGGACATTTGTGAACAGTTGTTCTTTGAGGTTATATTGTTGAATCTCCCGAAGCAATGAAAGGGCAGCATTGTAAACTGGAGATAAGTAGTGTCTCAGACCTCCTCCTCTGTTTAGCGATGGTTTCTCTAGTTTTGCAAAGATGCTTCTTTTCCTCCTCTTTCAAACCATGATGATTGTTTGATTGGACTTGAAATCGACACTTTTGAAATGTACATAGGGCATGGGCTTTGGATTGGTCTCCACCCTTTTCCGGTCTGGGGACACGCCCTTTTTGGGTTCAAAGAGTGTGTATCACGGGAACGGAAGGTCGTAGAGACGGGGTTGGTGTCTACGTGTAGGGCGTGGTCGATCCAGCAGGATCCAGCAGGAACTCCTGAGTGGCTAGGGTTACTAAAGCGGGCGTGTCCAGGTGTAGGGCCAGGGTTAGATCTAGCGTGAAACAGGGTTGTTGAAATATCACGAGAACAGTTGTTTTTCCTTAGGAATGGATGTATTCTTGAGAAAATTTGCCAGTGTTGATGTAAAGTTGTACTACCCAAAAAGTTGACTACAACACGTTTCAGTGAACCAACCAGCTCTTACATACCTGGTCAAGGCCTACTTCCAGGACATCCAGCTATAAGTGATGCTCATGAGTAAGTTTTTCAAAATATTGACTTCATTAATTAGGGTTTGGAGTTGTTAAATTAAAATAAGGAACGCTTCATGAATTTGCGTGTCATCCTGCGCAGGGGCCATGCTAATCTTCTCTGTATCATTCCAATTTTAGTATATGTGCTAGCAAACTAGCACTAAAAGTTAGCTGGATCTGAGAGAATTTAATAGGGCTCTGATTCTGTGGACGCTCACTCATGGTTGCAGATCCCTGGCAGCTATGGAGGGAAAACATAGGACTTGAAATCGACACTTTTGAACAGGACATAGGGCATGGGCTTTGGATTGGTCTCCAACCTTTTTCCGGTCTGGGGACACGCCCCTTTTTGGGTTCAAAGAGTGTGTATCACGGGAACGGAAGGTCTTAGAGACGGGGTTGGTGTCTACGTGGGGGGGATGGTCCAATTAGGGTAGACACAGAGTGGTTTAAGGTCTCTACGATGTACATTTGGTGAGTTATCACAAGAAAGATTATTTTTCCATAGTAATCCATGTGTTCTCTGTTGATGTAAAATTTTACTCCCCAGAAAGTTGACTAGAGCACGTTTTAGGCCATTCTGATTGGATTGGTAGTACCTTTCAGTAAAGCAATTTGAATATGTTTTGTGTCCACAGGTGGCGCTATTGAGTGTCAATCATGCAAAATTGGATCCAGCAGGAACTCCTGAGTGGTTAGGGTCACTAAAGGGGGCGTGTCCAGGTGTAGGGTCAGGGTTAGATCTAGCGTGAAACAGGGTTGTTGAGTTATCACGAGAACAGTTGTTTTTCCTTAGGAATGGATGTATTCTTGAGAAAATTTGCCAGTGTTGATGTAAAGTTGTACTCCCCAAAAAGTTGACTACAACACATTTCAGTGAAGTAATTTGAATATGTGTTGTGTCCACAGGTGGCGCTATTGAGTGTGAGCATGCAGAATCGTATACAGGGTTAAGGTTTTAACAAATTAATGACTTAGTATTTTAAATAGACTTAGTTTCTCTAAATGATGACTTAGCTTCTTAGAATCATGAGTAAGTTTCTCAAAATATTGACTTTATTAAGGAGGGTTTGGAGTTGTTAAAGCAAAATAAGGAACGCTTCATGAATTTGCGTGTCATCCTTGCACAGGGGCCATGCTAATCTTCTCTGTATCGTTCTAAATTTAGTATATGTGCTAGCAAACTAACAGAAAAGCAACCTGGATCTGAGGGGTATTCATAGGGCTCTGATTCTGTGGATGCTCACTCATGGTTACAGATCACTGGCAGCTATGGAGGGAAAACTCGTGGAAAAAGCTTCATCTGGACACAAGTACATCGCTATTTAGATTTGGTTAGGGTTTCACCAAATTAATGACATAGTATTTTAAAATAGACTTAGTTTCTCTAAATGATGACTTAGTTTCTCTAAATGAGGACTTGGTTTCTCAGAATAATGAGTTAGTTTTTAGTTTATTTTCCTCCTCTTTCAAACCATGATGATTGTTTGATTTTAATAGTTAGGGTTAGGGTTTTCTAAAAATAATGACCAAGTATTTGAAAATAAAATGAGTTTCTCTAAAGAAAGACTTAGTTTCTAAGAACAATAAGTAAGTTTCTTAAAATAATTATTTTAATAATTACAGTTAGTTTTTTCAAAACAATGACTTAGTTTCTCAAATTAATGACTTAGTTTCTCAAAATGGACTAAGTTTGTCAGAATCATGAGTTAGTTTTTCAAAATATTGATTATTTGGTTAAGGTTTGGAGTTGTTAGTTAAAGCAAATTAAGGAACACTTCACAAATTTTCGTGTCATCCTTGCGCAGGGGCCATGCTAATGAAGAAGAAGAAGAATTACTTTATTTATCCCGCACGGGGAAATTTAATTTTTTCACTCTTATTATTATACATGTTGCACACACAGGTCGGAAATACACACATGCACAAACAGGACCTATACATGCAATTAAGGAGAGATGTTAGAGCAAGGGGGCTGCCAGTTTTACATCGCTATTCAGATTCGGTTAGAGTTTCACCAAAATAATGACATACTATTTTCAAAATAGACTTAGTTTCTCTAGGGTTGTTAAATTTAGTCAGGGTTAGTGTTTTTATTGTTAAAGATAGTTAGGGTTGTCTAACCTAGGGTTAGGGGATTACACAAAAGTAACAACCTTTTCCACAAGTTTTCCCTCCATAGCTGCCGGTGATCTGCAACCATGATTGAGGGTCCACAGAATCAGAGCCCACACGCCAATTTGTGAAGTGTACCTTATTTTGCTTTAACTAACAACTCCAAACCCTAATTAATTAAATCAATATTTTGAGAAACTTACTCATTGATCTGAGAAACTAAGTCTGATGAACGTTGTGTGGCAAAAGAAGTAGATACCAACATCCTTGCGGAGAGCTGGAGGGATCCTTATTCCAAAGGAAATGGACTCATCAGAAATCGGCCAGTTCCGTCAGCTCAGCCTTTTAAATGTCGAGGGAAAACTCTTCTTCAGCATGGTTGCTCATAGGCTTGCAGGATACCTGCAAAGAAACATGATTGACACGTCAATTCAGAAAGCAGGCATTTCAGGCTCCTCAGGATGTGTGGAACACGCTAGTGTCATCTGGCATCAGATTCAGGTTGCCAAGATGGAGGGGAAAGATCTACACGCGGGGTTCCTGGATCTTGCGAATGCCTTTGGCTCTGTCCCACACAACCTCCTGTGGACAGCCTTTGACTACTTCAGATTCCCACCATCTCTTACAACCCTGGTCAAGGCCTACTTCCAGGACATCCAGCTATAAGTGATGCTCATGAGTAAGTTTTTCAAAATATTGACTTCATTAATTAGGGTTTGGAGTTGTTAAAGCAAAATAAGGAACGCTTCACGAATTTGGGTGTCATCCTTGCGCAGGGGCCATGCTAATCTTCTCTGCATCGTTCCAATTTGAGTATATGTGCTAGCGAACTAACAAAAAAGCAACCTGGATCTGAGGGATATTCATAGGGCATAAGAAAGACTAAAAGACAAAATCATGATTTTAATAATTAGGGTTAGGTTTTTAACAAACTAAAGAGTTACTACTTCAAATGGACTTTGTTTCTCTAGGGTTGTTAAATTTAGTCAGGGTTAGTGTTTTTATTATTAAAGATAGTTAGGGTTGTCTAACCTAGGGTTAGGGGATTACACAGGGGCCGCAGAATCAGAGCCCACATGCAAATTCGTGAAGTGTACCTTATTTTGCTTTAACTAACAACTCCGAACCCTAATTAATTAAATCAATATTTTGAGAAACTTACTCATTGTTCTGAGAAACTAAGTCCGATGAACGTTGTCTGGAAAAAGAAGTAGATACCAACATCCTTGCGGAGAGCTGGAGGGATCCTTATTCCCAAGGAAATGGACTCATCAGAAATCGTCCAGTTCCGTCAGCTCAGCCTTTTAAAAGTCGAGGGAAAACTCTTCTTCAGCATGGTTGCTCATAGGCTTGCAGGATACCTGCAAAGAAACATGATTGACAAGTCAATCCTGAAAGCCGGCATTTCAGGCTTCTCAGGATGTGTGGAACACGCTAGTGTCATCTGGCATCAGATTCAGGTTGCCAAGATGGAGGGGAAAGATCTACACGCGGGGTTCCTGGATCTTGCGAATGCCTTTGGCTCTGTTCCTCACAACCTCCTGTGGACAGCCTTTGACTACTTCAGATTATTACCACAGTCTATTTCCCACACCGGCTGAATCTTACAATATGAACTCCCAAAAATTCATGTTGTTAAGATTTTCTTACTGACGCAATATGACAGCAGACAATTGGCTTGTATTATATTTCGTTCTGTACCGCAGTGTAATATTTAGTATTTTTCGTAATAAATATTTCATTCCAAAAACGTGCCATATAAGCATATGTTTTCCAGAGTCCCATGCACACGATGCAGATGATCAGCTGTAACAGTTCCTTGTGTTTTGCTGTGGGGCAGTTTTCTAAGATACAGTACATGACAGATTCATAAGTCAGGTCAAAGTTAACTTCGTACACTTTCATTTTGTCCCACACCTCCTTCGCTCTGTAACAGTCCATCAAAAGATGCTGTTGTGTCTCATCATCGTTGCATTTGTCCATCGAACATTGTTTTGTTTTAAAGTGACAACTCCAAGACACAATGGCTCTGACTGCCAGTCTGTTTACAGATAAAAGCCAGCGCATGTTTCTGATGCTCTCTGACAGTTTAAAAAATGCTGTTCCTTCTTTTTGTGTTATATGTTTGTAATTGATGTACCCTCTTTATCTGTAATTATTGATTTTGTTGAAGATCATTTTACTCTGTAGGCCGGTCCAATCTATTTAAAGGTGTTGATATTCATATGTGAAATCTCCATAAATTAGTTCGCACTCTGGGCCATGTCGAGCTCCCCCTCTCCTTTTTCTCCACAGGGGGAGATCAGAGAGCATTCCTGGAGATGGCTGCAGAAACATTTTAAACAAAGGCAACACACAATCTTGACAGGCTTTGGTTTTTAAAAGGGCTTTATTGAAGTTTTACAGTTTTACAAATTATATACACTCAAAGACAAAATAGTACAAATTATAGGAGAAGATAAAGTGATATGAGCAAAGTAGTGTGTTGCGTGTGGCCATGAAAGATCTCCTCCATGTGCCTTAACCGGTTTTCCCTTTTCTCAGCAGGCTGGCAATCAGGCTGACACACCTGCAGCCGATCAACTCCCTGATTGCCAACCTGCTATATGAAGCCAGCAAGACCATTCCCTCGAGAGACACAGACCCACCAGCACCTTTGGTCCCACATTATGATTTGTTAAAATCTTTGTCTTAGTAGTTGCTTTATTTTTGGCCTGGAGATGGCTGGCAGCCTTCTTTCTTTGTTTGGTTTTTAGTTTATAATTTGGTTTTGTTAGGTAGGGAGGGGGGCCCTGGTCCCCCCTCCATTTTTGCTGAGTTTGGCCGGCATCTCCATGTCCCATTTTTGGTTTGCTGATTTCTTTTTTGGTAAGATCTTTATTTGTATTTTGCTAGTTGTCCTTCAGGAATGTTTGTTTCCTGTTGGGAGAAGTTGTTTAATAAAAACCGTTAAAAGTTCTATCTTCTTTGGTGTCCTTTTATGTTTCGGTCTCCAGTTTGAGCCACTACTCAATTTATTTAATTGTTTGGAGGCCGTAACATAGTGCAAGGCTAGCTAAAGTGCGTATCGAGTCTATGGGAATTTATAAAGTGCTGTTTTTACAAGTTCAGAGAGCTCCGTGGAAGGAGCTGTGTTTTGTCCATGGTTCGTCTCCTCCGGAGCTCAGTAAGCACCTGCACTGTAAGATATAATAAGTTGGCTTTACTAAAAAAAAATATGCAAACTTATTGCCTTAAACTAACTGAGTTAAGTTAACTTGATTAAGTAAGTACATGTAACTTATTCAATATAAGTGTGCAGTACTTGCGAGAACTTGTTTATAATGAGTTTACTATACTAAACTAAACATGGGTATTTTGAGTTCACAGCTCTTGGATTAACTTGCTTGTTATGATTGTATTTTACTCAAAATAACTAATTTACTGTAACTTTACTGTACTGAAATAAACTTGTCAATTCTAAGTCTACAGAACTTAAAATAACTTTGTTATCATCACTTAATTTGAAAGAACAAAATACTGCGGAAAATAATGTTATCTGCATTCAATTTATTTCAAACATGCATAGAATTAACAGTATGCAGATTTAGTGCTCACAATTTTTGATGGATTATTTGCTGGCCACAATATCCAACATATCACATTTCCTTTTACACATAATTTAACACCTGCATCCCAAGAAGGCACTATTGTAAAAGCACTGAACAGGTCTGAGTATTGAACAATGAAATGATTATGTTTTCACTTCTCTTAAACAGTTTAAAATGTTGTTTAATAAAAGCATCAAACCTCTTTTCTCCATCATAAAAAACATTAACAGTGCAGATTTAGTATGTATCTGAACACACACTTTATGCGGGAGTCCTGTATTTGCTGGCTACATCATCCAACATTTTCAATTCTTTTTACACATTTAACATCTGCATCACAAGAAGGCACTATTATAAATGCACTAAACAGGTCTGTGTATCAATTGTGCAATAATGAGAACAAAGGTTACTGTATGAGGGGCCGTACAAGACATTATTTATCCTGGCCCTCTCACACACATACATTCTCCTCTCACATACATATATTCTCCTTTCACACACATACATTCTCCTTGCACATACTTATATTCTCCTTGCACGCACACACACATTCTCCTCTCACATACATATATTCTCTTTTTACACACATACATCCTCCTTGCACATACATATATTTTCACTCTCGCACACACATACATTCTCCTTTAACGCACATATATTCTGTGTGAGAGGAGAATATATGTGTGTGTGTGAGAGGAGAATATATGTGTGTGTGAGAGGAGAATATAGGTGTGTGAGAGGAGAATATATGTGTGTGTGAGAGGAGAATGTAGGTGTGTGCGAGAGGAGAATGTATGTGTGTGAGAGGGCCAGGATAAATAATGTCTTGTACGGCCCCTCATATTACTGAGTGCTACCTTACATCTGACTCCTCATTCTTTAAGCAACATGTTTTTTATTGTTAGCAGTTTAGGGGGGAGGGCTTTGTTTCCCAAACCAAGCATTACACTTTGAAAGAATTTGAATGTGTTTCCAATGCATTTTGGGTAGTCGAGGTTCAAGGCATATGTGAGGCCAAATAGGAGGCAAACTGCCTGTGGCAAATCCCTAATTTTGTCCATCACAATACCTCCCTCGAGGATGATGGCTGTAGAAACGGGCTGCTCAGGATCATCTTCATTCAGGATGGTCAATACACCAACTGTGACGTTGTCTATGGCCTCATCTTTCGTTGTCTCCTGCAAAGAAACAAACAATCAGCAAAACAATTTGTAGTCAGGAAGTATTTGGATGGTTAGACACTACGATCATTATAAACTATACACTAAGATCTGTGATGGAGAGACACTTTGAAAAAAATGAAAGCTACAATACAATAGCTCGAATAAATTCGAAATAAAGTGATAGATAAGACAGTAAAGAAAGGCCTACATCAATGAATACAAGCAGAAATGTGAGGGACATATACACTATATTGCCAGAAGTATTCACTCACCTGCCTTGACTGGCATATGAGCTTAAATGACATCCCATTCTTAATCCATAGGGTTTAATGTAACTCTCTCGTCACATTAAACCCTATGGATTAAGAATGGGATGTCATTTAGCTCATATGCCAGTCAAGGCAGGTGAGCGAATACTTTTAGCATCTTTGAGGTCTGTATTACAAGTGAATATAATGTATTTTGTACTTACAAAACATGTCTTATAGAACCTGTTTGGGTCATCACCAAAGATCATGGGAAGCCCTTTGAGGACCACAGAGCGTCTTGCAGTTACATCTGATGACTTATAAGAAAGAGACAGAAAACATCAATTAGAATAGAAATGATGAGTGTAAGGACTCCTTAAAAACATGTAACAAATAATTTCTTACCAAGTTGTCCATTAATTCTTGAATTTTCTGTCCAGAAGCTCCTTTTTTTGACTGCAGGAGTTCAATGATGCGTGGAGTGTGCTTGTCAAGAGACTCAAAAAAACTGCTTTCAAGATGTTTGTTTGCAATTCTGCTAAACTCTGCAAAAACCTAAAAAAAAAAATGAATACAAAAAAGTAGGGTGATAGTTGTTTTTGGGGGGGGGGGGGGACATCAATAAATCCTCACTGTGAGAGCAAGAGTTCTTTACTTGAAAACAATATGTTAAAGCATAACATTTACAAAGACTTATAACTAACTAACCTGTCTCTCTGTGAAGAGGGCTGGCCACCGTTCCACTATGTCCTGTACAGCAGGCTCCTTTTTCACGATCTCTTGCCTGCGTAGTGAGAATGTCTGGTCCATCATGTTTGAAATGAGAGAGCCATTGTGTTGTTTTTTCTTCATTTCTTCCACGAGAACCATTCTGGCACTTTCAAGGCCTTCTTCATTCTCTCTGTGGGGTAAATTGGGGAGATAGTTTGCTTCACCCCTCTTCGGCCGTTTGATGTTTTTTCTTGACGATTCACCCTCTGGGTTGTTTTTACTTCTTTTGCCCCCATTAACTATGACATCCTCACATCCAGCCTTTCTGAGCTTCATTCGATAATTCCCCATCTTAAATTTAAGGCTGTTTTTCCAGCCATAGTATCCTGGCTGAGGACCAGGCTCAGTAAGGCTTGGATGCTTGCTGATGAGAGATTTGGACACACTGGTGTAATCATCATCATCAGGGTACGCTTTAAAGCTGTACATGGCCTCTGCGAGTTTTTCCAATATTTCATGCTTCATATCACGTGACAGCGACATACGTGTTCCATCTTTCATAAAGGCAAGATCAGCTTGTCTCAACCTGTACTCAACATCCACCGAAAAATTAGGAACATCAAAAAATTCCGGCCATTGTCTTCTTAATGGAGTTTCAGTGGGAGGCAGTATATCCGGATCTGTTGAGCTGCAGTCATCCGATGACGTGACAGGCAATGTCACAGGTGATAACTCTAGAGTCACCAAGGGAATGACTTTTAGTGTCGCTTTTTCAGGCAAATCAGTGATGTGTGTCAAATTACAGAGAGCATTATCAAAGTCTTTGTCTTCATATTGCAATATAAAATCATACTGCAGGGAGAGTTTCTCTTTCAAATGTGCTTTTAACTCCTCAATAGAATTGGGCCTCTCATTTAGAACCAGTTTCCTGATATCGTCATCACTGACGACCACTCTCATCAAAAGTCGCTGTGTTTCCATGATGACTTCTCAACCTGAAAAATAAGGACATTTGTATTAGATTTCAAGAATTCAGTATTTACATCAACCTGAAAAGGAAAATACTGAAAATACCTGAAATACTCAGCACAGTATGTATCGTTTCAGGGTAATGAGCTGTCTGCCTCTAATCTTGTAAAGGGATAGAGGGAAAACATCGTTCAGTTCAGACAACCGTGTGACAGAGAAGGTGGACAAGTGACTGAGCTCATATACTCTTAGATGCTCATGATACCATGAGGCCAGAAGTTTGCAGACAAACACGATGTCATTATTGATCATTACAATCTTTGATATTTGTCTGAAATCTGGTAGGCCAGAGCAAGATCCCACTGAAATGACCATGTCAGCACTGTACTTGATGCCATCGATGAAGACAGAGGGTGCTGCCAAGACTGTCTGGCTCTGCTGGCCATTTCTGTGATGAAGTTCTGTGAAAAAGTTTTGCACATTTTCAGGAAATGAAGCAACCATCACAGACTGGACTTTGTTGATTTCAACAGATGGCTTGAAGAATGAGTTAGCATCTAAATGAAATGCTATCATTTTCTGGTGTCGGACAGATAATGTAAGTGAAATGTTTTTGAAATTGCGAGTGTGACGGAGAACATCTTTGAAAAACTTATGTTTCCCTTCGAACCGCATTGTCCATACATCAGATAATGGGCCAAATTTTTTAATCAGTTGAGGATAATGCTCGATGTAGTGGTGCTTTGGGCGCAATTTCTCGTTTGGGAACACTTTCTGAAATAAATCTCTATGCTCTGCAATCTTGCAGTCAAAAAAGTACAGAGAGTCCTCTGTGAAGCTTGCAGACACTGAGATTTCCACTACATCTTTTAGGTTCATCAAAACTTCCGGAGTTTCATCCCCCTCAGGGATGTGATGACCAATCATCAGTGGCAGAAGTCTGAGAAGTGCCCAATTCTCATGTGCATTTCCTCCAATTGTTGCCATGGTGGAAAAGGTTTTTCTGACAAGCTGAGGTTGGTTTGTTTTGTCTGAAAATGTATATGGAAACTGCTTAATGGCCTGATTAAGAGTTTCAAGAGAGAAGTATCCATTTGATATCAGTACCTTCAAGCACAAGGCTAATTCACCTGGAACAATGCCTTCGAGAAGATCATGCACAAGGTCAGGTGGGTACCCATCAACGACATGAAAGTGTTCCAAGCTATCAGTTAGAGGGCAGCTTCTTTTCACACCAAACTGTGGGGCCAAAGAAGGATCCTGTTGTACGTTCTTGACTTGTTGGTCATGACCTTCCTCTGTTCTTGGTAGGAATGAGCCTGTTCTCACTTCCTTGTGTTGGATTTCCTCTCGTTTTGCCATACAGAATCGACACATCTGGCTAACGGTGAAGCTTTCAAAAAAACCTCCAAGGGAATGAGCAGCCAAATTATCTGCGGCAACAAATAATACAGTGCCTTTTACACTGGCCCCTAGATGTTCAACATATACACCATGTTGCTCAAGAGAAACCAGGTGCTGAATGAGAGGGCGAAGAGTTTCCCCATAACCATAGCCCTTGATGTTACTGGCCTTGCAGAGCAGGGCAAGCTGAATGCAATGGAGACTGGAACGATACTTTGAGTGCAGATTACCAAGTACCCAGTAGATTGCACATAACTTGTGTTTGTTTCTGGAAGTTCCCAAAGGGTTTGCCACCTCAAAATCATCGATGTACAAGAAAAGAACAATCCTAAATCCTTGCTCTTTAAAGAGAGAGTTACTTTTAAAGCAGGAACCATCCCTATGAGATTTGTATCTCTGTGTCAGATTTGTCTCAGGTGACATGGCCTTATCCAAAATGTCTTTATTTGCTAGCAATGTCTGCAACATTTGTAGTATCGAGACATACACAACTGTCTGCTTGTCATTTTTCAGCACAAACTCAATTGGCATTACCACAGAGAATTTGTTTAAAATGTATGTTTTTCGTTTGCTTGCAGTTGACAACGATCCTCCAGGGGAAGTGAATCTCAAGAATGCATTACTCTTAGTAACTTCTTTTACTATTTCACCCACTAAAGAGTCATTAGGCTGATCGAGTATTCTTTGAAGTGAGGTATGTAACAATGGCTGTGACAGTAAATTAATTTGATTGATCTGTTCTATAACTTCTTGCAGGGAAGTCTCTGAAATGTTAAGAACTGAGGACATTTTCAGAAATAGAGCAGCCAAATTATGTTCCAACTGACTCTCCAGTTCTTGTACATCTTTGCTCTCCACGACTTCAAAGTCAAAATCATCAGCTACAGAGACATTATCCTCTGCTTGAATGTTCAGATTAGGGGGAGATTCTTCAGGTAAATTCCCTGGAAGAATTTCGAATTTGAATGACATTGTACTGTGTACTGGGTGCTCTTTGGATTTATGTGCATTAAATGTGGAATAATTGCTGCTCTGAAAGTTACACCCTTGATATGGACAACTAACCTCTTGTTTCAGTTTCAAATGCCCACGTAAATGGGTGAAAAAGTTTGAATCAGTGCCAGGCTCAACAAAGTCACACAGCTGACAGTGGAATGCTGTTTCATTCCTTTTGCCCGGATCTTTTTGACTGTGCCAGGTAGATAAATGCACCTTAAGTGCATTAAAAGACTTAAACATGCATATGCATTCCTTATGTGGGCAAGGAAGTTGTGCAATCCGTGTATGGGACCCATGTTTTAAGCGGTAATGCTTAAGTAACTGGCCTCTCTTTTCTGCATAAAATGTGCACCACTTACACGTCCACTGCATTTGAAGGTTTTATCTGGTTCTGAAGGGTCCTGATTGATAAATCTGAAATGAAAGAAAATTAGGAAATTATTAGAAAATGGAGGGAGAGAGGGGGAGAGAGGGAGAGAACATTTTGAGAATCCTCACCTGGATCAAGCTGAGCCACTAGACGAAGCAATACTTCAGATGTGTCCACTGCAGAGGAACTGAAGGCCAGGCTGGGGTTAAAAACAGTTCCTGAAATACTCCCACCTTCAGAAAAGGAGGGAAACAGCAGAGTCAATGTCAAGACTGAGCACAGAGAGAGAGTGAGTGTGTTTGGTGAGATGATTATTTATCCACAAGTGCAATCATTGTATTATTTGGGACACAAAATAGGTACTATGGATTCCATTAGATTTATTTCAATTGTTTTCCTTTTTATGATCATAAAATTTACAAAAATGCAAGGAGATATTAATTACTGCACAAGAAGAATCATGAGAAAATACCTTTTACTGCTGAGATTGTGCAATGTGTGGACTCATTAGTTTGAGCCTGTGTTGGATACAGTTAAAAAGAATAAAACAATTCAACTGTTAACACTTAATATTTAGGCATGCACAGATTAAATATCAGCAAGCTTCTGAGCGAAGAGAGTCCCGCTCCAACTGCCCATTACCTCCAATAGAAAATTTGAAACCGATTTTTGAGAAAAGCAGAAACGACCCTCTTCTTACACTCGTTACAGTTTCCATAATATTTACTCAAGAGATACCAAAATTACATCAGAGTGTTCGGAAACTTCTCGTGCCAACTGACGTATCTTTGTTTTTTTGATGCGAGCTCGCGTTTTGCCACAGTAAGCCCTAATGCGAGGGCAAGAAATCCCAATGTTTCCCTCCTTTCCTCCTTGCTAGTTTGTCCTGCATCTCCAAGCTAACTTCAAAGAAAATAACCCCCTCCCCCAGCGCTAGACTTGGTAACGTTAGCACTGCTACACAAACGCGGCCTGTAACCCCCAATCTCTTGTTTATGACGGATAAGACTACACAGAGACACACGTCGTAACATCGAACATGATAGACAATGTTATCAATGGCTCTATCGATTGTTTTTTCGCAAATTTCATTGAAAACAAATGCATTGGCCGAGAGGACGGTTAGCGAAACAGCAGAAAAGCGAACAGACTTGCATAGTTCCCCTTTTAGTCAAGCATGGACTTACCAAACCAACGTTCCCAGCAGCAGCAGAGTGATGAATCCGAAAATTGAAATGATGGCGGTTGCTGCCGTGTTGTAGTCCAACAATATCATGTCCACTCCACTACCGCGCGGCGCGCCAAGGGGCAGGTGGTTGATGACCTGTGCAGTCAGTGCGCATGTGCAAATGTTGAGACGTTTGGGGGAGGGGAGGGCGCAGTGGCAGATTGTGGCACTGCCAGCCCTGCTCGCTCACTGACAGACTTCTGTTTAGATCCACAGTTTTTAATTGCTTAATTTACGATAAAACTACAGATTTATGATATTTGTTTTTTCTTGTAAACAATACAATTGTGCCGATAATGTTATGTAAAAGCAAGAAAAGAAATGAAGTAACAAAACTAGAGGAGCATTTTCCTCTGAAGTGTAAGGCAGAAGAAATAGAAAGTAACTTAAGAAAATGTGCCAACACCTCTAATATGTAGGGTGTTTAAGTATAAGAGTAAATGCACATAGTTACATGTAACTAAGTACATTTACTCTTGAAAAGGCACAAGTTCCCAGGACTTGTTTTTTCTATATTAATACAACTTGAGCATACTGAGTTTGGAAGGTTTTTCATCCCCAATGTACAAGTAACTTATTCTAAATGAGTGTTAACAACATGTTAATAAAAACTGAGTTTGGTGCACTTAATACCTTTTATTAAAGCCAATGTTAAGATTTACAGTGTGTCTGCAGACGGTGTTGCTGCCAATGACTGTCTGGGTGTTGCTGCCAATGACTGTCTGGTGGATGCTCATTATGCATCGTGTCTTCCATAGTCTCATGCACACGATGCATACGATCAGCTGAGTCAGTTCTCTGTTTTTCGCTGTGGGGCAGTTTTCGTGAATGCATGACACAACAGATCTATAGTTCAGATCGAAGTTTACCCCATATACTTTCATTTTATCCCACACCTCCTTCGCTCTGTAACAGTCCATTAAAAGGTGCTGTTATGTCTCATTCTGGTTGCATTTGTCCATCGGGCATTTTTCTGTTTTAACATTACAACTCCAAGACACAACAGCGCGGACTGCCAGTCTGTTCACAGATAAAAGCCAGCGCATGTCTCGCATGCTCTCTGACACGTTTCTTTTTTTTTTAAATTAAAAAAATTTTGAGCCGCCTTGTTATATTTTTGTAACTGATGTACCCTCTGTATATGTAATCGTTGATTTTGTTGAAGATCATTTTACTTGGGAGGCCAGTCTAGTCTATTTTAAGATGTTGAAATTTGTATATGAAATCAGTCTAAGTTTTTTATGGATTTAATGAATTTACTTTGGATTTGTTGTTGTCCTGTCTTCAGGGTGTGTATCAAGTTCCCTCTGTTATCTAGATTTGTCTGTTTATAGATGTTAGATATAAAAACACAAATAGATCATTTTAATCAAGAATTATTATTTGACAGAAGCTCATTATCGGAGTTTGATCTTTTCTTTGTTTAAGACATATATTGTTCCATTAGAGTGTTATATTTTATATTCCTTATCTTATTTATTTCTCTACATTTAAATTTGAAAAAATCTTTTAAGCAATGTTTTAAAACTTCCCATAATTCAATGTCGGATTTAGTTAATATTTTGAATTGAATTGTTTTATGGATTTCTTGTTTTAATTATATTAATAAGTCTGGATCTTTGAGACATTGGGAGTTTAGTTTCCAGAAGCCTCTAGTTTCTGATGCTCCAGAAGACAAGGACGTCTGGATCAACATGTGGTCAGAGAAATCATTTAATATTGTTTTATACTGTATAACTTTAAAGTGCTGAGACGCATAAATACGGTCGATCCGGATTTTTGTCAGAGAATCGAACCGGGTGTATTCGATCCCAACAGGATTAAGATATCTGCAAACATCTATTTATTTGGATTCTTGACACATTTCTCTTAAGTTTACCTTCATGGCTCAGTTTAAAGGCTGTAGAACTCACTCTGTCATTAAAGTCAGTCACTGTGTTGAAGTCGCCACATAAGATGATTTTGTAACCGACCAGCAGCAGTTCTTAGTCTTTTGAAAAGTTGAATTTCTTTTGGTTTTTCAGGAGCAGTGTACACATTTATGATTCGATGTTTTTCTCCTTTGTAAAAACAATCTACCATGAGCAGTCTACCAGGAATTAGTTCTCTTTTACGGATAATAATGATGTCGTTAGTTTTAAAAAAGATCCCCACACCATCAGCTTTACTTTCCCCAATCGAGATAACACTTGCACCTTTGTTCCACATGCTGGAGACCTGGGCTATGTCTGTATTGGTGCTCAGTCTCAGTTTCTGACAACATAAAATATCAAAGTCCGTTTTGAATAAATATTTAATTTTTCTGTCTAAAAGAACTGGACTGGATGCCACTGGCATTCCAGGATGAAACTTTAAGGAAGGTCATGGATGTTTAGAGGAGGAAGAGAAATTATGGTGTGGGTTTGTCATCGAGACGCTTATTATCCGTTTGATCACATGAGCTACGAGCTCTTCTTTTCTTTTTTTCTTCTACAAATGGAGTTTCATCATCATAATCATTATTATCGTTTCGCTCAGGAGGAGGGAAATCAGGAGTGGGAGAGAAGGAGTCAGAGTTGCTGCAGAAAGACGAGCTCTCTGCTTCAACCTGCAGGTGCAGCGGGGAGCCACAGGCTCGCTGACCATCAGTCAGCCCGATGGCGCTGATGTCAGAGCTGCGGCTCTCGCTGAAGCTGCTTTCACACTGGCTTGCAATTTGTAAGCTGCCCTCACCCGACGGGCTGGAGTCCTCCAGAGAGGCGTCTGCAGGCTGCTGGGTGGAGGAGCAGTGGGCCCGCTGCTGGGACTCCGGTCGGGAGCCGGGATCTGGTGGAGGCACTTTTACCGAGGACTGGCCTCGAGGCTGCTGCAGGTCTCGGGAATGCGTTTTCTGCTGCTGTTGTAAGACTTCTGGTGGGTGTTGCTGCTGCTGCTGTTGTTTCTGCTGCGGCTGCTGCTGCTGCCGCTGTCGTTGCTGCTGCTGTTGTCGTTGCTGCTGCTGCGGTTGCTGCTGCTGCGGTTGCTGCTGCTGCTGCTGCTGCTGCTGTGCTTCAGACGGGGGATCAACCTGCGGAGCGGAGTGAGGGGCGGCAGGGTTCCCCCACTGAGCGGAGCTCTTGGTTTTATTTACATATGATTGTGGACATGTGAAGAAAGTGTGGCCTTTTTCGCCACACAAGCTGCAGGATGCTTCGGAGGAGCAGTCCTTGGCTCTGTGGCCGAGGCTGCTACACCTCCAGCATTTCATGGTCGGGCACTGCCTCACCTGGTGATCCGTGGAGCCACAGATAAAGCAGGACTTTAGGCTATATAATGCGACCGTTGTACAGACTGAGGGAGATGGAGTCGGGATCTGGAGTCGGGATCTGGAGTATGTGGCCGTCTGAATCTCTCTTCAGACGGACTTTGATTCTGCGTACACCGTACCAGACCCTAAATAATTAATTATAGTTAATTATGTCTGTTTGTATTGAGGATTCAACGGCCCAGCCCGAGTCCGAGGCGTTTAAGGCCTGAACCTCGAGGAACCGACGCAGAGGAGCTTCCTTAAAGAAGCAGATCTCGTAATCCTTTTTGTTAGGAAGTGCTATGAATGAATAAACATCAACAGGGTTTATCGAGGATGAATCAAAGAGAAGGACTTCTCCGACGTAGTCTCTGCCAGGAGGTTCGTCTTCTCCCGTGTACCTGAGACGGACACAGAAGAAGAATTGCTTTATTAGTCCCGCGAATGGGGAAATTCAATTTACACACACACACGCACACACACACACACACACACACACACACACACACACACACACACACACACCAGTCACCTATGGACTGAGCTACTACCGCCCCCAAGAACTGGCCGAACTTAGAGGAATATTGTGGGGGAGCCATGGCGCAATGAGGTAAGGCTCCGAAGAGCGCGTCAGTGTTTTTGTTTGGACCTGTAGAACTCAACTAATCAGAATGAGCCCTTCTTGGGCGCAGGCTTTGCTGGATCAGGCCAGATGGTGATGAAAATATAGATCTTAATGGTTTTATATATGTGTTTTAGAGGTAACAAAGTAGCGCTAACTTGTATGCGATTAACAGTAAACAAGAATGGTGTGTCAATCAGGACACAGGAATGAAGAGAAGGAGATGTAATTCTTCTTAGACTGTTCCAGCCGTATTTATTTCCAATTCTCCAGTACTCGGTATTGTCATCAGTCTAGAAAAAAATAATCACCTTAAGTCATAAATACATATAACAAGAAATTAAAGGCTGTATACAAATTACAAACAATTCACTATACAGTATAATACACAATCAACTCAAACAATGCTTCTCAGCATAAACAAATACTTCCAATTATCTATCTGATTGAAAATGGTAACCTAAATTACATACAGTCTTTACTCATAACAACATGGCTGTATGCTACACAGTTCATATTAGGCAGAAACGAGTGCGGCGGCTCCACTCGCAGGTCATGAAATGCACTTCTTGAAAGATCAGACCACAACCTCATCCACCTGCAGCCCCTGTATAAGCCCCAAGTCCAGCGGCTTCCTGAGCTGAATCTGTTCTTCAACAGATTTGATGAAAGGGCTCTGGACCCCCCCCCTCCCCCCCCACTGCTCCTCCACAACCATCCACCTCCAAACCTCCAGCCCTGCTGACACCCCCCCCCCCCTCCCCTCAATTCCTTCCTGATTTTGCCCTACCTGTCCCCTCCCCCCCGCCATCACCTCTCTCCACCCCCCACCAACACACACAGACCTTCACTGCAGAGCAGGTGAGGAAGGAGCTGCGCAGACTCCGCCCAGGCAAGGCAGCAGGTCCCGACGGTGTTAGCCCGAGGGTCCTCAAAGCATGTGCGACACAGCTGTGTGGAGTCCTGTAGCACATCTTCAACCTCAGCCTGAGTCTTGAGTCCCTGTGCTGTGGAAGACATCCTGCCTGGTACCAGTACCCAAGAAGGTGCGTCCCAGCACCTCCGAAGACTACAGACCGGTGACGCTGACGTCGCACCTGATGAAGTCCCTGGAGAGGCTGGTCCTTTCACTTCATCGGCCCCTGGTCAGCTCATCGCTGGACCCTCTACAGTTTGCCTACCAGCCGAGACTAGGTGTGGAGGACACTATCAACTTCCTGCTCCATCGTGTCTGCGCCCACCTGGGAACCACAGTGAGAATCTTGTTCATGGACTTCTCCAGTGCGTTCAATACCATCCGGCCTGCTCTGCTGGGACGTAAGCTGACGGCGATGCAGATGGACCCTCCCCTGGTTTCCTGGATTACGGATTACTTGACGGGTCAACCACAGTATGTCAGACTGCAGGACGGAGTGTCTGACACTGTGGTCAGCAGCACTGGAGCTCCACAGGGAACTGTTCTTTCCCCCTTTCTGTTCACTCTGTACACCTCAGATTTTCAGCTCCTCTCTGAGTCCTGCCACCTGCAGAAGTTTGCTGACGATTCTGCAATTGTTGGCTGTGTCAGTGAGAGGAAGGAGGAGGAATACAGGGGCGTTGTGGACTCCTTCGTCGACTGGTGTGCAGCTAATCACCTGATTCTTAACGGCACCAAGACTAAGGAGCTAGTGGTGGATTTCCGCAGGAGTAAATCTGCGCCCACACCCATCTCCATCAACGGCGTGACGGTGGATGTTGTCCAGGATTACAAATACCTTGGAGTTTACCTGGATAACAAACTGGACTGCTCCAAGAACACTGAGGCTGTTTACAAGAAGGGCCAGAGTCGTCTCTATTTCCTAAGGAGGTTCCGGTCATTCAATGTATGTAACACCTTGCTGAGGATGTTCTACCAGTCGGTGGTAGCCAGTGCCATCTTCTTTGCTGTTGTGTGCTTGGGCAGCAGACTGAGGGCAGCAGTCACCAAGAGAATCAGTAAGATCATCAGGAAGAATGGCTCCGTCCTCAAGATTCAAGATTCAAGAAGCTTTATTTATCCCGAGAGATAAATAAAGCTTCTGGGGGTCAAACTGGACTCTTTGGTGGCTGTGTCTGAGAGGCGGATGCTGTCTAAACTGCACAGCATCCTGGACAACAACTCTCACCCTCTCCACCATCTTCTGACCTCTAGCAGAAGCACCTTCAGTCATAGACTCATTCTCCCCCAGTGTAATACTGAACGCCGGAGGAAGTCTTTTCTTCCGGTGGCCATCAAACTCTATAATTCATCTACAGGTCAGGTAAGGAACAGTGGAGACACTGTATCCTGGGAAAATGTCACTTTGTCACTTTATATCATCACTGCACCACTTTATTCAGTTGTACTGTCCCTTACTTCAGTAAGAAATGCTGCTACATTTTACACTGTCGCTTTATATCACCACTACACACATCATCACTTTATTTAGTGGTACTGTAACTTACTGCTGCTACACTTTACTGTGCTTTACTGTAACTTAGTTCTGTAGGAAATGCTGCTACATTTCACTGTGGTTTACTGTAACGTATCTCAGTAAAAAAAATGCTGCTACACTGTACTTTACTGTAACTTACTTCAGTAAGAAATGCTGCTAGACTTCCCTGTACTTTACTGTAACTTACTGTAACTTACTTCAGTAAGAAAGGCTGCTACACTTCACTGTGCTTTACTGTAACTTACTTCAGTAAGAAAGGCTGCTACACTTCCCTGTACTTTACTGTAACTTACTTCAGTAAGAAAGGCTGCTACACTTCACTGTACTTTACTGTAACTTACTTCAGTAAGAAATGCTGCTACACTTCACTGTGCTTTACTGTCCCTTAGTTCTGTAGGAAATGCTGCTACATTTTTAACACTGTTATTACTATTATTATTACTTATCGCTCCTTCTTACTTATTTAGTTTGTACTTATTTTATTTCAATCTGCTGCTAAACTGCACGCTGCGTATTGTTGTATATTGTATAAACCTACACTTAACCACAATGTCTGTTGCACTCTGTCACACTTAGTTAATTGTTTGATTTATTTTACGTTAGCTTTATTTTAATTTGATTATGTTAGCTTATTGTTACTCTGATCCTTTCCCACCTTTGTATTGAAACTGTTGCACAATAACTTCCCTCGGGATAAATAAAGCTTCTTGAATCTTGAATCACTACCTAATGTCAACATAAACACGTGACGGACATTCCTCTCTCACGTGAAGAGCCATCAGTCAACTACACAGCAGCTGAGAAAGAGCTACGTTAGGTTAGCTTCATGCTGCGCTAGCAAATATTAACATCGAACTGGCACATACAGGATTGTTATTAAACTCACATGAAAGTAATAACAAAGCAGCAAACACTTACTTTCTGTCAAGAACTCAATACTCGGAGTATCACTCACAGGAGAAACACGGGGGGGGGGGGGGGGGCACAGGAATAATAGGCACAAGATGATGCGCACTGTGTAGAGGCTCCTAAATGCAATAGCATCCAGCTGCAGACCCGGAGTACAGGTCCCTCACTTGACAAAGCCCCTTGCTTGCCGGAAGTGACGCAAATGTAGTTTTTTTACGCAAATGTAGTTTTTATTTAAAGTCACGCAATAGTTTTTTTAATAGGTTATTCAAACTTTTTTGAAAAAGCACAAAACATTGCAAGTTCCAGGAAATCGTTTTTGAAGAACATACAATTCCCCTCAGTCAGGTCGCAGTCCTTTATACACAGTTAGTGTATCTTACAGTTAATTTAGTCCTGTGTATCTTACAGCTAATTTAGTCCTGAATATTGTGACATAACAAAGATAAAATTTAAAATCAAATATTACAATGTGGATGTTTTAGTGAAGATAAACATCTGCAAAGTTTTAATGGAAACTAAAATTAAATGCAACTTTAATAAACAAAAATTTAAAAGCCCTTTATAACAGGGTGACATGAAATTTCAAAACAAAAGTAGTGGGCTGTAGGAAAGGACGATATTTAGTCAGTCAACAAGCACAACAATCCTGTGACTGCCAATAAATATAAATAAAATTGAAAAAAATATATATAAATTTATATTAATAAATGACTTTATGTAATGTGAAAGGTCAGTTAATTTTAAAGAAATCACAAAATGGAAACTGTAAATGTTAAAGCAGACAAATTGTGAGATGGTGCAGAGTTTGACCAGCAGAGACATGAGTATGGATTAACAAAGTTTAGTTTAATAGCCTTTTAATATTGATTTCATGATCCAATTTTAGAATGTGAGAAATAACCAAAGATGACCTACCTTATTCATCTATGATTGTAAATCCTTGATTAACATAAGAATAAAGCTGGAAATGAGTGTTGGGGATTGTAGATAGGAGTCACAGGTTTTGCAAATGGTAACAAAGAGGGGTCGTAAACACTGATAACACCCACTGGGGTCATAAATATGGGGTAGTGTGTTTTTGATTGCTTTGATGTGCCTTGTGTTTGTAAGGACCTTTTGATGTCATGGCTTTAAATGTTGAAGTGACTGGAGGAGCAGGAGAGATGGTAGGACACCCGGGGTTGGTAGGACCGCTCTCCTGTCTGCAGCAGTATTTAGTAAAGATATGATTGAGAAACACTTCCCTAAAGTTTTCTGATAGAAATTTGCAATATTCACAAGCCTTGCTTTCTTGTTATTGTGAACCTGTTGTTCTAAACCTGTTTTGCTGAATCATTACTCTCCTTTGCTCTTTAAACATGTTTGTCTCAATTGAACTGAGAAAACCCAACTGGACTGGCTAAGTTTCACAGGGGCTCAGACAGCCTAGAACAAAGTTCGCCCCTGCGCAAACAACTGGACGGTGCCGGTGCCTCATTCCATGTCTACAGCACATGGAAGCTGTGTATTAAAAAGTCCTGCTAAACTTCAACAAATTGTCAGACTCTCAAACCAACTTTGTGGATGACTCGGACCCTACTCAGCTGAATAGTATTGCATGACTGTCTGTTTGATTGATTGTCAACCCTTTTGTTGGCCTGTGTAATTGTTGACTAAACCTGTTCTTTATTAAATAATTTCAATACTCAGTCGAATTATACATTTATTTCTAAACAGGGAATACAATTTCCACCACATTTTCTTCTGCTCTTCTCTGAAGTCGGATGAATTTGTGGACGGGACCTCTTACTGAAGTTGTCGGTGCACAGGCCCTAAAAATTTACAAACGCTTCAGAAATGTTTCTGATTGGAGGGCTTTTCTCATTTTCGTTTCGAAGTCCTGAAGCCTTTTGGTGGCCTCTGCGCTCAGATTTTTATGGAGGCAGATTTGAAAGAGGTCCAACTCACTGTGAAAAGGAAGAAAATAGTCAATAAACAAATAGTATATTCAATTAATATACACAATTATACATGTAAATATCTATTATCAAACCTCTCTTGTCTTTATCTTACCATGGTTCATATTGTGGACCCTGTTTGTACAGCTCAGTGGCTTTCTGGAATGATATGGAGTGCACCTCCACCAGGCTGTAGATAACTGTCTGTAGCAGAATGAAATAACTCAATAAGGGTAAGGCAACATAGCAGTTTCTACCAATCTAGATCTGAATGATGAACAATGACATTTTACCTCAGGCAAAAGGACGTCAAAGACAAAGGCAACAGAATCGATAAGTTGTCTCGCTCCTGGTGTATCTTTAATGATTCAAAAAAGAAAAGAGACAACTTCATCAAGCTGCTTGTCATCATCGAAGTAGATGGTGGCCATTTGCTTTTTTCCTTCCCAAGGTGAATGCAGAAAGCCGGTGGTGATGGCCTGCAAATAAACATCACTTTAAAATGACATGGCATTGATCATCTTCTGATAAATGCTTTAAGATGGACATCCAGTGAATGCCATAACTGCTAATGAATTAAGTGCCATATAGATACCTCAAGGTGTTGTCTTAGTTTAGTCTTCCCTGTTATGAAGTCAATCAGTACTGAACACTGCTGTTTCCTCTTCTCCTGTGCCTCTTCTACCATTTCCTGTAATTTCATAGAGCAAATATTAAAATTATACTAAGCACAGTTAATTCCACATACTTAGATGGCTTTTTACTGACCTCTAGTCTTTTCAAGCTCCCCTTAGATCCATCGTCCTAAAAGTAAACATTTTAAAATGTAGTTATGTTTAGTAAATGCTTGATATAAATTAGGGAGACAAGATAGCATGCTTGATACTCATAACTAAATCACATACTAACCAACTCAGCCAGGTTGATTGTGCATGGCCTCCTGTTGGCCACATTTATAATATAATTAACTTTTAGTAATGTCATCATAATTGAAATTACTAATACTATTGAAAATTGTACACTTTAGTTTCTTAAACAAATAATGTCCCAAACCTTTCCATTTTTGTCCTCTCCTTGGTTTGTTACCCCCTCCTGGACATTAAAAACAGCTGTGTCCTTTTGAGGAAAGTATTAATTTTTTTACCATGTCAAACTGTTAGAAATCAATTAGTTATGGTGATTAACACACATAGCCTTTTATAATATTGGACACTTAATTCACCTCTCTTTTTCGTTTGAGTCTGAAGACTGGTGGAAGAAGACCGTTCAGCATGCTTTCTGCCTCTTTGGAAAAATGGGCAAACCTTCTGCCCTGTCTGTAGAACAAACAAATAGTCAAAATATGACACAGACAAAAACAGACACAGACCCCTCCAGGTGCAGGTTTTCGACTAGGACTGCACACCACCATCTCCGCAGAGCTGCCATGTCATCCTAAAGGAAGAACATTGCCACAATGACAAAGTGCATGTTTTGTTTTTTTCTATGTTGTACGGTAACCTCATGATTCCAGAGATATATTATTTCTGTTAGATGTCTACTTACAACAGTGAAGTCAAATGGTGCATCCATGATAAGGTACCAAGCATACTGTGATGGAAAAATATTACTGGTGACAGCATTCACACTGTGGCATCATCACTTATGCGCATTTAATAAAAAGTTTGTGCTTACCATTATCATGAAGATACCACAGTCGTTGCCATATTTTTGTCGGGGAAGTCCCTGAATTATTATGATGAAACATAAAATTGAAAAATATCAAACTTTGTCATACTATATGGTTACAATCAAATCCATATAATTAAAAACACATGTACCTCAATGTCTTTTCCGGTTTTCTCCAACCACACGCCTGGAACAAGCTGCTTGGCAATATCTCTATAATATAGTGGTTCACAAGTATGTGTTAAATGATGGCCTGACAACTTCAATAAAATTGTAGACAAATCAGGGGAACGTGATTGCCTTTTGAAGAACAAATATAAGCAAAAATAGTATGTTTAGTTAAAAATTACAACCTGAGGCACAGAATGAGATTAAGTACAGCAGTTTTGGAATTTTTGTACTTTTCCGGTGCATCTGAATATTTTACAGTGCTATAAGAATAAATGTAAACTCAGTTGTAATTTTTAAAGAGAAATACAGTCAAGGGAACGTCATTGACCGGTCAAATAACAGAATGGTTATTGCCTTAAAAGACTGCGATAACCGTCATGTCCAGAACTCTGTTGTTTCATGTGATAGAGAGAGTCAAGAAACAGAATCTCTCTCTGTAAAGGCTTCATAACCTGGGGGACATATGCATTTCAGGAATGTTATACAATAACTTTGGCTTTGAAAGTAATTGGCCCAACAATAAAACATGCAGTCATTTAAACCCTTGTAGTCCTGTACAATAATATGATTCTGGACACTAAATGCATCACTTCATGCATACTTAAAATGAAACTTACACACAAAAGGTAATGCCCTGTCATCCAGAGAGGAATAATGAGGGCATCCAATCCATGTGAGTCAACCTAATGAAAATGCAAAACTAACATTGCAATTTCCCTGTTATCCTTTGTACAGTTTACTACGTAATGTTTGCTTTACTGAGGCTAAAAAAAAAGAGAACCAACAGGAAGTGAGAGGAAAGGGTCGCAGCCATGGGGTGGTAGCCACGTTGGGGGTATATGCAGGTCAACTATGTGAACAGATTTCCCCTGTCAAAAATGTACACAATACTGTAATGAGAGCAGAATAAGTAGTAATGCATATTATGATCCATCTTAAAAATAGCAGACTTACCTGCATCTGTGTCATCTCTTGCACAAGGCGACAGCAAGCATTTCCGGTCTGTGAATACATAAAAGCTTACATTTGTAAAACCTTTTTACACATCATGTAAAATGTGAAACACTGCTAAGTAAGACTAACAATATCAAAGACACCTTTGGACCACACCCCCACTCTAAATAGCTTTTAAATAAACTTCTTCCTAAACTTGATGTGTGCACATTGAAATATCAGCAAATTTTAATACATTTCCATCAAAACATTTTTTTGGATTAGAATTATTAATTATGTGTACTCATGAAATAGCCAACCATTGAATCCAAGTCCTTCTGCAGTCCTAAAGTTTGCATGTTTTCCCTGGTGAGGCAGGTTTGACAGTCTTTGATGATTAGCTCATTGTGCGGTTGCTTGTCATCAAGATTCAAGATTCAAGATTCAAGAAGCTTTATTTATCCCGAGGGAAATTATTGTGCAACAGTTTCGATACAAAGGCGGAAAAGGATCAGAGTAACAATAAGCATAAATCAAATCAAAATAAAGCTAACGTCAGATAAATCAAGCAATGAACCAAGTGTGACAGAGTGCAACAGACGTCGTGGTTAAGCGTAGGTATATACAATATACAACAATACGCAGCGTGCAGTTTAGCAGCAGATTGAAATAAAATAAGTACAAACTAAATAAGTGAGAAGGAGCGATAAGTTATAAGTGTTAAAAATGTTAAAAATGTAGCAGCATGTCCTACAGAACTAAGTGACAGTATGGCACAGTGGAGTGTAGCAGCATTTCGTACTTAAGTCAGTTACAGTAAACCACAGTGAAATGTAGCAGCATATCCTAAAGCACAGTAAGTATATCAGCAGATAGTTACAGTAAACCATTAATAAATAAATAAAGTGATGTAGTGGTGATATAAAGTGACAGTGTAGTATAGCAGCATTACTTACTGAAGTAAGTGACAGTACAACTGAATAAAGTACAACTGAATAAAGTGATGCAGTGATGGTATATAGTGACAAAGTAACATTTTCAGGATACAGTGTCTCCACTGTTCCTTACCTGACTGGGGGGAGATGAATTATAAAGTTTGATGGCCGCCGGAAGAAAAGACTTCCTCCGGCGTTCAGTATTACACCGGGGGAGAATGAGTCTATGGCTGAATGTGCTTCTGCTGGAGGTCAGCAGCTGGTGGAGAGGGTGAGAGTTATTGTCCAGGATGCTGTGCAGTTTAGACAGCATCCGCCTCTCAGACACCGCCACCAAAGAGTCCAGTTTGACCCCCAGGACGGAGCCAGCCTTCCTGATGATCTTACTGATCCTCTTTGCGTCTGCTGCCCTCAGTCTGCTGAACAAGAACATAGTCCATCTATAATAGAATAAAATAAAAACATAAATAAGAGTTGTTTTCTTATAAATGTTTAATTAACTTAATATACACATCTTTTTTTTATGAACATACCAGTTGCTGTTGCTTTGGGTGGTTACCCAAAGTCCAAGAGAGTCTGCATGGCCTGAGGTTGCAAGTCTGTGTTAAGGGCTCACAGTGCTGCCCACAGCTGGTAATGTCCTTACCCGTTACTGCAAGATATCATTACTCAACCACAAAAATATTTGTATGCATCTTTAACAGTACACAAGATATTTATTCAACTATACTGCTTCTGAAAACAGTGGGAAAAAATACCTTGTTCATGTGCAGGTCCTGACTCTGCCTTATTTGGCTTTAACTGAATTTCTGCTTCTTTGCCTTGAAGAATGAAAACATAAACAATATGCAGAAATGACATGCTGTCATTATTTATTGATACAACACAAAATTATATGCCAGATATAGTCGATCGGCTTTACAAACCCAACACTGTCTGTCCGTCTGCATTCAGCAACACTTTGGATCCAAAGGTCTTCTGAATTTTTCCAATTGTATTTTTGTTTTGTCGCTTATTTCTGTGATGTAGGATGTTCCGCAGCAAGAAGATGTTTGTGGAGGGTTGTGCCATGTTGAAGAAATAATTAAATTTGTTCATTTGAGCGAAGAATTGTTCCACCACTTGGGTATTGATGCAGCCTGACAGCTCTGGAACCAGACCTACACGTCTGAGGATATTTTTGGGGTCTTTCGAATTTCCCTCATGAAAAACATCACTGAGAGCATAGTGCTCTGATGAGCCTGTAAAAGGGTGACATTGTTCATCAGGTGGGTTTTTCTTTACTGTCAACCATGACAGAGACACTGTCAGGCTGCCTTCGTTTGCCTTCTTCACATTTTCTGCTAATATAAAATTAAAACTGCGAACAGCGATAAAAGAGCCCTTGCACCCGAAGAATTTCCACAAAGCATTTTTAAATAGACGGTATACGAGTTTAAGAGAAATATGCCGGGGCTGGCTTGTCTTTTCATCATTGTGGTGCTCAGGGTTTTCATTCGCACTGGCAGTTTAATAAGCCTTTAGCGGCCGACACAACAATCTCAGCGCAGAAAAAACCCTTACACATCTCACAGGTTGCAAAAGAACTTTATCAGAAATGTATTTGCCGAGTGACAGCATGTCAGGTTTAAGCAACCTAAAACACCCAAAACTTAACAAAAGAGAGAAAGACAAGAGTTATTTTACTTGCAAGGAGAACGGACAGAGATGTGTTCAGCTACAGTCTCCTACCGCTCTGAGGTAATCTCTGCCGGACCCCTTCATTTTATTGGCTTTTGGTGGTTACAATGTATACAATGAATTACCATTCTTAAGGTGAGGGTCACATACTGTAGCTGCAACTCAAGACATATCCTGTCCTTGATCAGTTGAGCAGGGTCTGTGTTTCCACAGACCCCCCTTTTGGTGACACATTAACAGTCAGGCTTATCTGATTTCCTTGACCTGCAAAGCACCTCTGCACAACTTGGCTATACACACACCCCAAGTAATGTTAGTTAAAATGTAAAGGCAATTTGAGTAAATATGAGATTACTTTATGCACATTTATTCCAACATTTCCCTCCTGTTTATCACATATTTGTTCAAATTCTCATATCACTTTCAGTCAGCCACGTGTTTGATTTTCAGCTGTAAGATCATTTTCATGAGCACAAAATACATTTACACTCAGAAGTTTCTTAATACATGTCAGAGTCATAGTTGGTTGGATCAAGACACAGTTCCGTCAAATCAAAAGGAGTTTCCTGGTTGTCGTCATCTTTGCTTTCATCATCACTTTGGGGATCGCTGCCAAGCAAAGGATACAGCTGCTCCATTTTGTTCTCCATGGGTGAAATAGCTGTAGTAATGAGACGGTTAAGCAAAGCACACATACAGGAAACACAACCGCATCCACACAAGGTTAAAACTGCAGCAAAAACTGCTATGGAGACTAGGACAGAGGACACCAAAGTTCTATACTTCCCAAAAGCATCTATCCAGGAGTCCCACATAGTGGTACAGACTCCAGAATGCTCCTTCATCTTACTGTTGAGAGTACGGAGCCCTGCTACGGCCTTGGTGAAGTTGCCATCAGCAGCAGTGTTGTTAGGGATTTAAGTGCAGCACTGTTCACCCAAACATTGCACATACCCCTCCTTTCTCGGCCAATAGCATGTTCAGGGCTATTCGGTTTTGGAATGCCATGAGGGAAGTTGCAGCTAATTGATCATGGACTGCTTCGAACCCACTTTGTGTCCAATAACCTAGCTTTTGCACATTGTAGTGGATGTAATTGATTCTGTCAACGTTCTTGTGAACTTTACACCACAAGCAAAAAATAGATTCAAAACCATTAGATATCTGATTGGCTTCTTTATATTCCTCTTGCACCCCTCGTGGAACACCTATATCATCAATGTATGTTGGATCTCTTACATCTATCCATTTTGCAGATCTTTTCACACGTTGCCACTGTTCAGGCATTTCGTTAGATCAAGTAGCTGCTAAATCTGCAGCAGACATAGGATGAATAGATATTGGCAAGAGCAATGTTATGAGAGCACAGTATTCCGTCATATCTTTCAGTAATTTATCAAACAATCTCTCGTCACCACTGCACCAGCAGATGTCGCTCTGTGACACAGATTTATATTGTCCATCTACGGGCACAATTACTTCACACCATTCTTTTGAGAGATTGCCTAGTCGTTTTTCTCCTTCTGTCATGTTTATACATGTAAAGTTGCCTGGTGCTACTTTTTTAGAAAACATTACTTTCTTAAGGTCGATCGCAGTGATCGGGAAAATAGAATCCCAGTATCTACAATTTTCCCTAGGATTTGTGTTATTCATTATGTCAGCTACACATATTTGGGGAATTATAGCTGGGATTATTTGTAAGAGGGGTCTAGGACTCATACACGCTACACAATTCTGTTTAGACATGTTAGCAGCTTGTTCAACCATTAATAACCAATTGGTATTATGTCCAGATACCCCTGTTGCCGCCTGGAACCATTCATCTGGAGTATACGCTACTGTAGGTTCTCCAAATGCAAAAACTCCTTGTTCACTACATTTATACATGCATAGACTTATTAGGAACAAAGGATCATTATTATTAAACAGATAGATGTCTCTCAGCAATAAATGGCATCTCCTAACCATCTTTGGATCATTTTGGCTAAATCTCCTCTACTTGGTTTGGTGTCTTATAAACGCTTCACTGACTTTCAGGTCTATCCAGCCTCTGTACGTCTGAATCAACCCTATTATCAGATTTTGCTCACTTCCCCTAACGGAGTCTTTAACCAAAATGATCCTTTTGCAGTGTGTTAAATGGATCCACGTTAATCATTCTGCTATTTTTACTGCTGTGGGGTTTGTCAGCAATACGTGATACGACCCTTCACACTTAGGTGAATACCAATGTTTCTTTTTATGATTCTTATTAACACCCAGTCTCCCAGTTCCACTAGGTGGAGTTCCTGCTGGGGGACAGAAAGGTTTTTCATTAGTTTGTTTCTGTTTTTGTTTTTCCAACATGGACCTCATCTAATCAGCTAATTTAGCCTCATCATCCGTTTCCCATTAATTTTTTTTAAATTGGGGTTTTCTATATGATTTTTCAAAGAACATTTCATAAGGTATCAATTTAAAAAGTACAGGTGATATTTGTGTATAATTTTACTAAATCCAAACATTGCGTCCATGTCTTTTCTTCAATGCACTTCTTTAATCTATTTTTAATAGTTCTTTCTACTCGGCAGCACTTTGTGGTTGGTAAGCACAATGATTCTACAGATCAATATGAAACATTATATTATATTATTTACTATCTGGTTTACAACATGCGTTCCATTATCACTATAGATTTTCTCAGGTATCCCATACCTGGGAATGATGTCTTTACAGAGTGCCTTTGCCACTGTCAAAGCATCTGGATGTTTAGTTGGAAAAAGTTCAATCCATTTAGAAAATGCATCTATTATGAATGGACTACTTTTTCCCACTTTTTCCTTCACTTTGGTTTAATTCTATAAAATCCATGTGGATTATTTGGAATGGATATTTAGGTGTAGGAAACGTTCTTCTACGCGGTCTTAGATTACCTTGTGGATTGTGCCTGGCACACGTCAGACATGCTCTACAGAATTTATTTTTTTTTCTTTTTAAATAAGACTTGAATCCATAGGTTGGTGTATCTGTCCTACCATCCCTCCTGTTGAGACATGTGTTAACCCATGGCTCAATATTGCCGCCCATTTATACAAGTTTCTTGGTAGGATAGGTTTGTATTCTAGTCATATATATGTTGCCTTGTAATTTTGCTCCATTTTTTTTTATCCAAACTTCTCTTTTAGTTTGTGGACTTTGTTCTCACATTTATTTTAAGGTAGTTTGATCTAGAGTTGTGCATTCTTGCACTGTCAACACAGTTGTGTCACCTGTTGCTGCAGCTTGTGCTGTTTCGTCTGCAAATGCATTTCCTAGGGAAACACTATCTGTGCCAGACGTATGTGCTGCACATTTACATATTGCTAATGCTTTTGGAAGTTGCACCGCTTTCAATAGATTTGTTAAAAGTTCAACATGTGTTACTAGTTTCCCTGTTTTCATGCCTCTGTTCTTCCAATATTGTGCAAAAGTATGAACTGTAGCATATGTATATCGACTATCAGTATAGATAGTTACTTCTTTGTTTTTCATTAAGTTACATGCTTCAGTTAGTGCTATTTATTCTGCAGCCTGTGCTGAATAATATGGTGGCAGTTGTTCTGCTTTTAGCACCGTCGTGTGTGTTACAACTGCATCTCCTGTCAGGGTTTTACGTAGTTCATTCTTTTTAGAAGAACCATCTACAAATATCACTTCTCCTTTTTGTAATGGTTGGTCTCTCAGATCGGCTCTGCTTTAAGCTGTCTGTTTTGCTAGTTCCTGCCAATCATGTTGTACACAATCCTCTAGGAGGGGTAACAACATAGCAGGATTCAGAGTTGTACATCTTTCAATGGTCAGATGGGGTTGTGACAGCAAAGTAGACATGCAAGACAGATGTCTAGCCGGTGATTTGTCTCCATGTTGTTGAGCTAATACAAAGGTCACAAAATATCCTTTGCAATCTACCATTTGAACAAAAGGTTTACTATAATCTGGTAATGCTAGTAGATACCAAAACTTGTTTTATTTTGCAGAATGCTTCTTCAGCCTCTGCATTCCAGCATAATGGGGATGTCATTTTTAGATCTTCTTCATACATTAATTTACTCAAAGGTGCTGTTATTTCTGCATAGTTAGGCACCCAAGTTCTACAATAATTTGTCAATCCTAAAAATGACATCTATTTTTTATTTATTTATTTTTTAGTCACAGGTTTGGGAGCTTGGAGGATTGCAGTGTTTCTGTCTTTCACTATTGTTCTTCCTCCTGCACTAAGAATGTGTCCCAAGTATTTTATCTGTTCTTTGCGCATCTGCAGCTTGTTCTTTACTTGCACACGGAGCTCTCTGAATTACAGCATTATTTACTGCTTGTAAATCTTGCACCATGCGCCATTCTTCAGGTGGTGCTTGCTTTTTTACTGGAAAAATAGGAGTGTTGCAGGGGGAGTCTTTGCACTAATTATTACTCCTGCAGCAATTAAATCCTCAATTACAAGGTTTTATTCCCTCTTGTGCATCCTGTTTTAATGGATATTGTCTCACACATGGTCTGTACTCAGTTTTAGGTCTTATTTGCACTGATAATGCTCCTTTTACTTGTCCCACATCAGTTGGTCCTTTAGACCATAATTTATCTGGAACACTTTTTTAGCAGTTCTTCCTCATTTTCCACCAACATAATGTTTTTTACTGAACTGTTTGATCCAGATGAGTACCTCCCTGCACTTGGACTGTCCAAAACAATGCTTTTCTGGTCAGACCTGTATTTGAGTTATACCACGTGTTCACTGATGTGGCAACCCCGTCTGTTGCACTCTCCCCCATTTGCACTATTTTACCCAAATCTTTCCATTGTTGATTTTTTACTTTTATACAGGGAGATGTGAGGTGGGGTCCACATCCGATACAGGTTGGAATTTTCACCAGACTGCTGTACTTTCTGAATCTCCATACTAATAAGTTACTGTGATTTTAGCAGGAGTGTCTTTCCCTAGTTTAGCTTCGTATTCTCTATCTGGTCCAGGTGTAGGTATTTGTGCTTGTCCTAACAACAACAAGTGTCTCTGCCCAAAAGATTGACTGGACATTCTGGAAACATTAAGATGGACAGCTGACAAGACAGTCCAGATGGATCTGGGTCTCTTATCCACACGGGTTCTGTCTCTGGCACCTTAGTCAGCTTTCCACTGGCAGATCTCACAGTGACACTTGTTTGATTTGTTTTAAACCCTGGTATCCACATAGTATATTGTAATATAGTATGTATCTGCGATACAGTACTCTTATTATAGTTCATATTTTGTATTTTATATTGTATTTTATTCATTCTTTATTATTATTATATTTTTTAATTATGTTACTTCTGATAGTTTTGTACCGCTGCTACAATGACCTTATTTCCCCTCTGGGATAAATAAAGTTATCTATCTATCTATTCATTTATCTATCTATTTATCTATTTATTTATCTATTAGTTATCTGCAGGTAGTCCTGCAGGCACCTATGTCACATAAAAAGGTAAAAGGTTTACCGTTCACATACAAAATGACCTCTGGTTTTATACTATGCATATAGAGCAGCTCCTGATCATTTAACAGCACTTCCCCTGTGTCCCTGTCTGTTCTGCTCTCTCTGAAAAACTCCTTGGTAGTAAATCTCCTCTTTCTGTCCTGAAAGAAAATACTAACATAATCCCTGCGCTACGACCTTTGGCCCTGCAGCAACCATTGGCTTTGCAGCAGCTCCTTTTTCTTCACTTTCCTCATCCCTATGTCTCTCCTTTCTTCCTGTCACTAGCCCTGTCTCATCATCCTTTCTTCCTATAAAACAGCACCTCTTTTGCTTTAGCTTTCTCTACACTTTCAAGTATCTGTCTTTTACTTTTTCTTTTCTCCACAGCCTTCATCCAATACTCCGTATCCTCATACCCTTCTTGTTTCATCTTTATGGGATTCTTTTTGGTCTTTGTTTTTTTTTTTAATTGCATCTTGTAGTGCAGTTATTTTTCGTGTGTTCGGCCGGCCTTCAAATTTTTACTGTTTTATCCATTTATTTATTTAATTTTATCAGGATCCTGTTTTTTCTATAACATTCCAATCTTTAATTAACAGTTCATCTTTTAGTTCGATTTTGCTTCCCCCTTTTCCCATTTTTGAGATTTTGGTCCAGTCCTATTAACACATAGGGTGTTCTAAAAACTGGTTTTAATCAGTAGGGTAGCGATTAAACTACCTTTTGTGGTAACTCTCACTTCAACTCTTTCGAGTGGAGAATTCTTGCCTTTGCATCCACAATAGGCTCACTACTTGTATTCCTACTGTTTTGCATGAGGTAAAATACCTAGTGGTATTTTGATCTCCAATTACACTCACAATCACACTTTCATTCACACAATTTTACCGTTTTTTTCTTCTGAACTTTTAAGACGTCCGGACCCCACTTGTCCTTTTACACAGAGCTTTCGGGTCTCTGTCTCCCAGTGGGTTAAGCATCACAGGACCCCGCCGTCCTTTACACGGAGTTTTTAATTTTCATTTATTATCATTTTTTATTTTTATTTTTAGTTTTAAATATTTTTTTGCGGACCTCCGTTGCCTCTACGGGATTTAAGTGATCGCTTTTACCTGATAGTGTCTAGAATTGTCAGGGCTTTATACACGCAATGATCCTCAGTCATTCGTCATCTTTTTAAGTGAAACTTCACTCACCACTGTGGCACCACTGTTGTCTTTCCCCTTCACGGATGACCGTCAGCCGTCGGATCCCAGCGGGTGAGCTGATTTCCAGTCCTGGAAAAGGATCTTAAAAGACTCACTCTATGGAGTCTGCCGTGGCCACGGTCTTTCCTGGAGTCCCCCACACCCGCTGGAATCCTTCAGGCGTATTGGCATCCGGCTGGAAGGACCAAATAAATGTCAGGTTTAAGCAACCTAAAACACCCAAAACTTAACAAAAGAGAGAAAGACAAGAGTTATTTTACTTGCAAGGAGAACGGACAGAGATGTGTTCAGCTACAGTCTCCTACCGCTCTGAGGTAATCTCTGCCGGACCCCTTCATTTTATTGGCTTTTGGTGGTTACAATGTTTACAATGAATTACCATTCTTAAGGTGAGGGTCACATACTGTAGCTGCAACTCAAGACATATCCTGTCCTTGATCAGTTGAGCAGGGTCTGTGTTTCCACAGACCCCCCTTTTGGTGACACATTAACAGTCAGGCTTATCTGATTTCCTTGACCTGCAAAGCACCTCTGCACAACTTGGCTATACACACACCCCAAGTAATGTTAGTTAAAATGTAAAGGCAATTTGAGTAAATATGAGATTACTTTATGCACATTTATTCCAACACAGCACTATCCTCAAATTCCCGCGCATCAAATATTGCTAGTTAGCTCGTAGTTAGCAACATTATTGACATAGAAAAGCTTAAGTTGTTTTTAAATGTCTCAATTACTTTCCAAACAATAAAAGGAGTATCCTCAAATTCCCGCGCATCAAATATCGCTAGTTAGCTCGTAGTTAGCAACATTATTGACATAGAAAAGCTTAAGTTGTTTTTAAACATCTCAATTACTTTCCAAACAATAAAAGGAGTATCCTCAAATTCCAGAGCATCAAAAATTGCTAGTTAGCTCGTAGTTAACATTATTAACATAGCGAAGCTTACTTTGTTTTTAAACGTCTCCATTATCTTGATCATTTTCAGCCGTGACAGCAAGTATCGTCAAACCCCGCCCACTTTCTGGTATTATACGTCACTTCCGGCAAGCAAGGGGCTTTGTCAAGTGAGGGACCTGTGTCAAGTGAGGGGCTTGTAGTCTGCAGCTGGATGCTACTCCCTACATGACACTTACTCAGGGAAGTAAAAGCCTTTCAAACAATATGGAAGCCTATTTCTGCTAATGTGATAAAAAAGTATGTTCATAATGAGAAACTTTCTCAAAATAAAGTCCTAGTTTCTCAAAATAATAAGTTAGTATTTCAAAATAAAGATATAAAGTCATAATTATTAAGATACGAAATTATCTCATACATCCAGTTATACAATTAGAACTTTTTAGAAATATCACCCATAAACAGATTCAAGAGAACTGATCCCATCTAATGCTAATCATTGACATATGGAAGACTGAGTTTATAAAATCCCCCAGCAGCCAAACATTTGTTTCATGGAAAATAACTCAGTGTGGTGTTTTTTTTTTTTTTCATTAATAACAACCGTAAAATCACATAATCAAACTGATATTTAAAGGGTTTGAGTCCCTAAAATGTCTGAATGTTTTCTGAGCAGGGCTGAAATTGTTTTAGAGATTTATGCAGAAAATCTCAGAGCAGTTTTTGCCAAGTGGACACTTCCGTCCTTATTGAGTCAAGAAGGTCGTACATTTGTTTCAGTCTTCTATTGATCAATTAGAATATGAACCAAAAATGTATCATGAGACTTTGTTACATAATATTATGCCGTATAAACCAACAGAGCCAAACTGATGGCAGATGAAGAAGACACATTTTCCCAAATGGACACAAATGTCTGGAGTTCTCCTTGAGTCAGTGATTTGGAAGAAAACACTGTTCAGTTGTTTCTATGGTGGCTCTAAAAACAGATTCAGACAGAACAGTGTGGAGTTAGAAAGGACGACTTTGGACCTTTCAGAGTCAAAATGATTCATTCACAGAACCCATCATCATCATGATCATCATGATTATTGTTATTATGAAGCCATCATTTGTTTTATGTGTTGTGTTCTTCAATCAAGGCCGACACATGAAACAGCTTCATGGCACCTTATTACAGAGAATGTTCACATAAGTGTGCGTGTGTGTATTTTTTAAACAGCTTTTATAGTCAACATTATTATATTACAAGATAAATACCACAGGGAGGAGTTTAATAATGTGCACATAAATATACAGATTTCACTTTAATTTCTTAACAGCAAATCAACTGAAATCATGTGTCAGTGTTTTCCTCAGTGTTCTTCAAGATGTGAGAAGTCTTTAGGAGGCATCACATGTCAGGTGTGATGGAAATCTCAGGCCTCTCACGTTTCATTCATTATCCAATTAATAAACTTGTTATTAAGGGAAAACGGAGAAAAATATCGTGTTATTATAAAAACAGAGGATTTAAAATGTATGTATGACTATTTAGGGCTTCCATGCGTTTGACTGCAGCATATTGTTCCTTCACTGATCAAACAGAGGCTCTGATGTACTTTGATTTTACTTCCATTATTATGACACAATTAAATACAATCAACTTTATTGTTGTAATGGTGTTTGTTCATGTATGAATGTTAAGTCATATTTATAGCTTTGCCAGTCTGGTTCTGACATAAATGGTTGTAAACTATTTTTAATGTCTTTGAATGAAATGGATCAACACCGCTACACCGATACATCCGCTTCTTGAGGCAGAACAACGATCCAAAGGTCCACAAACTAGCATCCAAAGTACGTGTTAACACGGTCAGAAAACCGCGTGCCTCCACCTTTCCAAAGAGTTTACCACTATCTCTCCTTCTACGCTGCACTCGCACACCGGTACTTTCGGCACATCAAAAAAGACAGTTCTTAATGTGACAGGCCCATGTTAAGCATGCAATATGCAATAACAATACCAAAATAAATGATAAAATGAATAAGCACCAAAAAATGTATTCTCTTAGGAAGCATTTGGCTCCTACAGTACGGGGTAAACTTTAAGGTGTCCTATAAATCTGTCATGTACTGTATCTTAGAAAAGTGCCACACGGAGAAACACAAGGGACTGACTCAGCTGATCATCTGCATCGTGTGCATGAGACTCTGGAAAACACGATGCTTCATGAGCATTCACCACACAGTCATTGACAGTGACTCCGTGTGCAAACAGGTGCTCACCGAGCTCCGGAGGAGACGAACTCTGGACAAAACACAGCTCCTTCCATGGAGCTCTCTGAACTTATAACACAGCACTTTATAAAACCCCATAGACTTGATACGCACTTTAACTAACTTTGCACATGTAATTATTTTTCTATGTTCTTTTTTGAGTGTATATAACATGTAAAGGCGGCAGTAGCTCAGTCCTTAGGTGTCTTGGCTGTGAACTGTAGGGTTGCTGGTTCAAGTCCCTGTGTTGACCATGTATGGAGCGTGGACTGGTAGCTGGAGAGGTGCCAGTTCATCTCCTGGGCACTGCCGAGCTGCTGTTGAGCAAGGCACCGAACCCCCAACTGCTCGGGGCGCTGGTCACTGGCAGCCCCCTCGCTCTAACATCTGTGTGTGTGTGTGTGTGTGTGTGTGTGTGTGTGTGTGTGTGTGTGTGTGTGTGTGTGTGTGTGTGTGTGTGTGTGTGTGTGTGTGTGTGTGTGTGTGTGTGTGTGTGTGTGTGTGTGTGTGTGTGTGTGTGTGTGTGTGTGTGTGTGTAATAAGAGTGAAAAAATTCAATTTCCCTGTTGCGGGATAAATAAAGTAATTGTTCTTCTTCTAAAAAAATTTGTCTTCCTTTTTTTTAAAATAGCAAAGGCTCGGCACCCCGGGGTGCGATATTTGGTTTGTGTTTTTATTGGGCAGGATCTGCAGCCATGTCTCTAAAGCTTCACTGTGAACCTCACAAATATGAAAGGACACTAAAGAGGCAGGAAGACACGAGGACACCAAGAAAGAAAGAAGAAGCAAAAAGGAAAGAACAAAGGAAAAGAATGGGAGAAGGGCTGCAGACTTTGGCACCGCCCACCGAAGCTCGCGACACATGTCCTCTATCGCGTCCGCAGTTCAGATGTAAATACAGCCGGTCGGACACCATCGACTCATTCGGTTCAAACACTGTGAGAAGCACGATGTCTGGCAGAGGAAAAGGCGGGAAAGGACTCGGCAAAGGAGGCGCTAAGCGTCACCGGAAAGTTCTCCGTGATAACATCCAGGGCATCACCAAACCCGCCATCCGCCGTGTGGCTCGCCGCGGCGGAGTGAAGCGTATCTCCGGTCTGATCTACACTGAAAAAAAGAAAATGTTGGATTAACTTAATTAAATAGTGGACATTGGTTGCACACAGATGTTTTGCTTTGGCAGCAATTTAAACAATTGCGTTAAATTAACACAAGTTATTTATGTCCAATAAACCTGTGTATTTTGTGTTGATATAGTGTGATTGAAACATGTTTTGATAAAGTAATTTGAGCTCTTGGAACATTTTAATCCTTCATAATTTTATCACATTATTTCAACACTATTCAATAAACATTACCCCAATACTATTTGGTCACTTAAATACTACACGTTATTTTCATATTACATGTTAGTATTATATTCTATTGTCAATTACACATTTTTACAATGGAGGCCTTAAAACAGATTGTTTGCATTGTTCTCTGAAGATGGTTGCCTGTAACCACTAGTAACCTTTCAAAATAAAATGTTTAATTTCACTGCAGTGCGTAGGTAAACAATTGAACTGGTATTACTATTCCACTGTAATACAAATCAATAGTGAACAAGTAATTAAATAATACAAAATTAAATAACAATTGTAATTAAACAATTTGAAATGCAAAAATGTTAGTTACCTTTGCCATTCCAGCAATAATTTATTTTAATGTCTGATACCTTTCTATTATCTCTCTTAATCATTACAATTGCCCATTTTTACCCCAAGTAAAATAAAAAATGTACAGTTGCATGTCAAAACCTTTATTCAAGAGTCATAGGATAAAACAGACCTCATTGTGACATCTTGGTTCAAAACAGTACTTAAAATTCTTGAAATATCCCATTTCACACGGACCTGGTGGGATTTAGACTGTGTGCAGTTCTCCATCTCTTAACTAGTAAAGAGAACTCGGAATTAAAATTGAAGAACGCTGCCAATCAGAGAACTTTAAGAAGAGAGTAAGATGGGAAAAAAATTTGTCCCATCCACATGGCAGTTAAGGTTTTATGAATAAAATTCTTTTTTATAACTGCAGCTATGAAATATACAAGTGTACAGCAAACATACATTCATTTTGAAACAACTGCCTTAAAAATATGTAACTGTAATCTACAGAACCGAGTACAAAGAGTGCAATAAAATAAACCCCAATGTTTTGTCTTCAATAATCTGAAAGATGCCATGTATGAAAAAATAAATAAAAATACGGTTATCAATCAAGACTTAAGGTTTAAGTGACACTTATACAATTAACAAGTAAATATTTCAAAAACTGTTGTACTGCCTTCAGTCCAGCAATGAATTCACCCTCTATATAAGATTAAAGAACTGTCAATATCTAATGTAATACTGTTGTAGCAATTGGAACAGCACTTGTCCTTGAAATAATCAACACAATGTTAAAGTTTCTTACATTACACATTAGGCTAAAACCCATCTAACCTAAACATACCTCTGGTCCCACAGGTTGGGCCTGCACACAAAGAAAAACGATTCCTACAAGAGCCAAATCTGAGTTGTATTCTTAGAAGTAGTATTATTCTCAGAAGTATTGAACATTCTTTACTCCAACTGAGCTTAAAAGTTAACATCCTGATTCACACGGCCCTTATGGCACTATTTAGACTGTGTACAGTTCTCCACCCCCTCACCTGTAAAGACAGATTGAAACTACTACAAAGATTGAAGAATGCTGCCAATCAGAGAACTTGTAGAGAGGAAGAGGGAAAAAACTGGCCCCGTCCACATGGCAGGGTTAGGGTTAGGGAATAAACACTTGGTGAAGAAGTATACACTGACTGACACTTTTGGATGGTGGACTTAACAATGGATGCTGTGATTTGTCGTTGGTTGCTGATTGTTCACCTGGAAATTCAAACTCAACCCCAACAACAGTGATCTCTCCTTACTGCAGCAGTTTTGTCTTTAAGCATTGGGCTTTCCTCGAGAGTTGAGTCACATCCAATTCCATTACCACCTTTTGAATCACTTCGAAAGTGTAGCGGAGCTGTGGCGGGTACCTCAGATTCAATGAGTAAAAAAGTCCAAACAGCAAGGCTGTTGCGAGGGCCACATTATCCAGATCTTGAAGAACCACCACACCCTCGATGATGATGCCAACATCAGAAAAGCCATCGCCTGGCGTTTCTCTGGTGACGTAGATTCCCACTGTCGTTTTCTCGATGGCACTCAGTGCAGTGGCCTCAGTCATGTCCTGGTTACAGATAAAACATTTCTTTTTAAAAAACAAATAAATACATGATCGCTTGTGAATGCAGCAATTCTAATGCTATAGTTTATTCAAACCCATGTAAACAGCATAGCAGATTACTACAGATTGTCTTGCTATGCTGCAATTCATATTCAATTTCTAAGAGAAAGAAGTTCTCTGGAATTTTTCTGGAAGTTTTTTTCATGTTCCTGGATGACTTATTAACCTGGACTTAGTCCAGGGTTGTATCCTGGTCCCAATTCTGCGAAAGAAGGCAAATTGACCTAAACAGTCCAAGTAGGATCATAGGGTTAACTTTAAAATGTAGCAAAGCCACAATCTACTCACAAAACACTCACCATGTACTCCTGCACCAAGACGTCGGGATTCTCATTCAGATAGATGCAGAGTCCTTTAATGAGGGACTCCCTTCCAGCATCAACGTCATCCTTAAGAATTATAACAAAGAAAATAGAGATATTTGAACTAAAAAACACAGAAGAAAGTAATCAAAGAAAAACTCTTTGACTTTTTTAAACAGCATGTGACACAAATATCTACAAAACATTAGAACCAGCCTTTTGGACCTGACCTTTATATCATCTCCAGAGATGATAGATAGACAGCACTCACAGGTAAAGGGAGTTGAGCTTGGAAATGGATGCATATAAATATTTTCTGACTAATGCAATGCATAAACACTTTAGAGCTAAACAATCTAGAGTTAAAAAATCTTACTGTCATCATGGCAGCTACGTCTTTCAGCTTTTTGCCACGCTCCCCCGATTGCTTGGCAAACACTCTCAGTAGACGCTCAGAAAGCAGGTCAAGCTGCGACAGAAACCTTGATTGTAGAGGCATGGTTGTGATGCGCTTAAATTCTGTGTTTATCTGGAACATAAAATTATTTTTATATAAACAGCACAGTCCACAGATTTTAGAAGACCTTTCTACAACATCAAAACTACACCTGCCCGCCATATTATGGCGTGCACTTTGCATGGTTAATCATCTGGGCTCTGCTATGGAATATTTGGAAACACATCCTAATAAAATCGAGCATTATTTTTTTTACAAATGAACACATTATCTATGACACAACTAGTCAGGGCATCATTTGTTAAATTACCTCCATTGCATTAAAAAGAGCTGGCCATCTCTCTTGTACATTTATGACCATAGGAGCGTCAAAAATTACTTCTTGTCTTCTTAATGCAAATGTTCTGTCCATTTTAGCTTTAATTGTCTCTCTGTTGTTGCGCTTCTTGACATCTGAAAGGAGTTCGACCCTCATCTTCTCCAGGGACTGGGCACATTCTCCAAGTGGAAAAGAAGGGCAGTATTCCACTTCACCCCTCTTTGGTTTCTTAACGTCAAAAGCAGGGGAGCGTTTCTCAGCTGGCTTAAATTTCAAAGAATTCACACATACTTCAGGACATCCTACTTTACGGAGATGTGTGCGGTAGTTCGACAACTTGTATTTGAGGCTCATCTTCCATCCTTCATAGCCAGAGGGTGAGCCTTTTTCTTTTAAACATGGATGCTTCAAGATGAGTGCCTCTGCAACTTCTTCAAACTTACTGTCTTTGAGATAGACTGTGTACTTGACTACCTCCTGGATCAACCCCTCTAATATGTCAGACTTCAGCTTTGGATCAGGTATCAGCAGCATCCCATTTTCCTTGAAAGCTACGTGGGCCTTCTCAAGCTTAATTTCCGCATCGTATGTGAAACGGGGAACACAGAACAAATCTGGCCATGAAGCCCGTGATGACGTAGACTCTGGAGATGAAAGAATGACGGTGCTATCACCAGAACAGGATGAGGTGTCATCCAGTGCACTCGTTGATGAAAAGGAGAAACTGTGTTCACCTTGGTCTGGAGGTTGGCAGGATATGTATACAACCTTGAGTGTTGCTTTGTGTTGTATTTCTTCCATTAAGGTTAAGTTAACAAACTCGTTGCCAAAAAGCGTGTCCATAAACTGTAGTCGGAAGGGTTCCATTATTTTACACTGAGTCTTTATGTTAGTCTCTAGTTCAGCCACAGTTGAAGGCAGACCAGCAGAAAACATGACCCTCTGACTACTGTCTGGTCCAAGGATAACTCTGAGAACAGCTGGAGTTGTCATGGTCTCCCTTGACTGTCTGTTAGGAAAGAATAAGGAAATGTAATTAGTATCAATCAAGAGGTATTGTTAATCAACAAAGCTCATCTTTTTCCAATAAAACACTAACAATCTGACAACTTAACTAAAAAAAACACCAGTAAGTGTGTACAGGGTTTCCCATGCAAATTAGTACGTGACAGCAGAGGATTTTTTTTTTTTGTGTGTGTTTTCCAACACAGTCAATTCCTTCATCACAGTCTGATCTATACATGAGTATATGTTGCCAATCCCATCACCATTTCACACACAAACAAGGTTAAACAGAGTACAACAAACATATCCCAGTGATAACATTCAGAGGCTGAGGAGAACACAGGACAATACCAGAGGAGTGATGAAGTGCACTACAGGCTCAAAACATAATTGAAAAAGAGTGGTCTCTAGGGTTTCCATACATTCATTTTTAAAACTTTTAAGAGATGTACACAGCGGAGGCAAAAGAAGGATGAGAATTAAAGAGATGAAGAGGGGAAGAAAAGAGCAGATGGAACTGAGACAGGAGACGGAGGAGGAAAGAGATTGAGGGAAGTAAAGATAGGATAATCAGAAAGGGGGAAAGATAAAGAAAAGAGATGAGGAGAGAAGATGAGAAGGAAGGAGCAGAACAGGAGGAAAGAAAGAGGTGGCCCACATCTATGCATGTTAAATGTAAAATAATAATTACAAACCATTTCAAAATCTAGACAGAATATACATACATTTTACATACCAGAACATACAGATTGATCTCTTCAAGGTCACCATCCGCACACCCCCAACTACATAGGCAGCCAATGGATACTCATCAACCAGTTCGGATATTTCCACAAGAGCAAATTCTCGTGCTGGAGATGGAGTCAGCTGAAAGGCTCCATAATGCTCACAATACCATCCACACAACAGTTTCAACACAAAAAATAGTCTCTGCTGCAGGATACATATTTGATGGATTTCCCCAAATTCAGGCAAGCCACCCTCAGAACCATATGGCACTATCATACCTGGTCTGTAGTTTATTCCCTTGCTCCAAACATTTTTTGCAAGGTTTATTTCAGATACATCAGGATCTCTCTGTTTAAAAGCTTGAGCTAGCTCTTCCTTCAAAACATCTAATGGGACAGTGGATACATCCGATACATCGAGCACTGGTTTATCAATATTTGGAGATGACAAGTGATAGCCAATCATAATCTGATGTTTCACAGCCAGAGACAGAGGCACGTTTTTAAAGCAACTGGTGTGTTTTATAACTTTTTTAAAGAAACTGTGCTTTGCCTCAAACCTGATGGTCCAAAGTCCCACAAGAGGCCCCAAAAGCTTTATCAGTTGTGGGTAATGTTCTATGTAGTGGTGTTTGGGCAGCAATCTTTTGTTAGGAAACACCTCTTGATACCTTTGTCGATGATCTGAAATTTTGCTCTCAAGGTAGGCGATAGACTCATCACTGTGAACTGGGGCAACCGCTAGCTCAACTATCTGTTTTAGATCCAACAAGACCTGCCATACTGGCTCATGTTCAGGAATACTGGGGCCAATTAGAAATGGGAGCAATCTTAACAAGCTCCAATTTTCATGGGCATTGCCCCCTATGGTTTTCCTGCTTGAAAGATTTTGTGGCAAAGTATGAGGCTTATTGGTTTTGTCTGTCCACTTGTATGGGAAATGCAGAATGGAACTGTTTATATCACCCAAGGTGATATACTTCTTTGATATTAGTAATGTGAGGCAATGTGCTATTTCAACAGGCACAATGCCTTCAAAAAGATCATGAGCAATGTCAGGAGGGTAGCCACTGACAACGTGAAAATGAGACAGTGCTCCAGTAAAAGGACAGGCTCTTTTTACTCCAAATAAGCTACTGCCACTATCCAACGCTGCTCTGACATGGGTTTCATGTGTTTCTTTTGTTCTGAGGCTAAAAGTTCCTGACCTTACCTCATGCAATTGAATATCTTTAGCTGGTGCTGTACAAAAACGACAGAAGTAGGGGCCTGTAAAGTTCTCCACAAAACCTGCTATTCCGTGTGCTCCTAAATTGTCAGCAGCAATAGTCTGCACTGTACCCTTCAGTGTTTTGTTGAGTTGTGGGACAAAAATGCCCTCAACTTCCAAAGACCTCAGGTCGTGTATTAAGGGCTCTAAAACCTTTTCATAACCAAAAGACTTTACAGCGTCAGTTTTACACAAAATGGCCAAAAAAATTGAGGATAAACTAGAATGAGACCCTGGGGGAAGATTACTTAGTACCCAATACACAGCACAAAGTTTGTGGGTTTTGCGGGAGGTGCCCAAAGGGTTACAGACCTCAAAGTCATCAGCATACAAAGTTATGGATAAACTTAGATCCTTCCCTGACAACAAACCATTTTCCTTAAAATGCAGACCATCCTTGTAGGACCTGTACAGAATTTCTTTTCCAGTCTCTGTCTCCCTTTGTGTTTCGTGATGACTAACTATCTTATCTATAATATCTTTCCTACTCAGCAGCACTTGCAGGGATTCTAGGATGGGGACATACTGGAATGTTTTGTTCCCTTTTGCATCCAAAATATATTCAAGTGGTTCAACAACATTAAATTTTGCCTTGTAATATTGCTTACGTTGATATGCAGAACTCAAAGGTCCATTCTTCTCTATGGCCTTATTTAGAGGATTTGCTGAGCACAGGGAGGAGATTATTTCATCTATGATAGCTCTGTCAACCTGGAGCTTGTGCTTCTGAAAAATGTCAACTACAATACCTTCAGCATGAGATTTTGAGAGACAGCCAGTCACGTGGTGAAGTTCCACTAAAAAATCATTGATTGCTCTGCTTGGTACATGGGAAAAATGTTCTAATTTTAACAAAGCTGCTGCCAAACTGTGCTCGATTACATCTGGGAGGTCATTTAGAGCACCTGTACAGCTACCGGGTTGAGCATCCTCACCAATATCATCATCAGATGTATTTGAAGCAGATTCTGGAGGAGCAAGGGTTGCTGATGCTACAATTCCTGGTTTAAACTCTTTTGAGGAAAAGGACCTGTGTTTTCTGCTCTTGTGGGACTTAAAAGATCCTAGTATGTTTGTCTGAAATTTGCAATCCAAGAACATACACGTCACAACCTCATTTTTCTTTAAATGTGCCTTAATGTGAGTCCAGTATTCCCTCTCAGCCACGAGATCCTTACAAGGACACAAATGGCAACTAAATGTTAATTTCTCTGACTGATGACTACTAGTTTTAATATCATGACACCTATTCAAATGAATTAATAATGCATTCCACGTTCTAAAAGTGCATGGGCAGCTTGCATGCACACATGGAATACGATTGTTATTACCATAATGTCTATGACTGACTCGATAGTGCTTCAGAATATGGGACCTACTTGGAAAAACTGAAGGGCAGGTCTTGCATTGCCACATTTACTCCATCACTGGAACATAGCACCATTCACTGTGGAAATGGAAACAAAGACGGATTTAAGGTAGAGTTGGAGATCCTGGAAAACCAGTTCAAGCAGGTCACATTTTGAATATACACAGACAAAAGTCCAAGTTGTTTTCCTCAGACTTCTCCCCTAGAGAGCGCAAGAACACGCACTGCTTGTTCAGTGTTGGGTTCACATCAACTGATTGCAAAAGGTTAGATAAATGATAGTTATACTAAGAATGAATAACAATAATAATAATTGCAGTAACTACAAGAGCAAATACAACATCCTTGTCTCACCACAAAAACTTGAGCCCATGATCCATCAGCTGACTCAGGATGATATGCGATCTTGAGTTTGTCTGTCACTCTGCAGCAAAACAGGAAACAAATAATCTAGGCATGACAAAACTGTATTTCAATAAACCCACATTAGATGTACACTCATAGGCAACTGTATTAGGTACACTGCATAAACCATGGTAATACCGTATTGACCCGAATATAGGACATCCTCGATTATAAGACGACCCCACTTTTTCACATAATTTTCATCGTCCTATATTTGGGTCAATACGGTATATCAAATAATTAATGTGAATATTGACTTCTCTGATGAGAACAGAGTTTTCATTATGCAAGTTAGGCAGCGGCAGACCATCCCGACATGATTATTGCCACCACTATTCAGGCAGAGCCGACGCACACCAGTTAATGTGTCCTTTTTAGTTTGAATTTCCTCTACTTCTGCTCGCTAGCTTAATGCCGCTGATGACATTAGCAGAGGCTGCTCGATGCCCTAATCTCACTGATGCTAACGTTACAGTCACGGTACAGTTAACACACAATGTAACTGAACAGTCAGTTGGCAAACCAATTCAAACTTAAGAATAAAGTAGCGTCGCAAAGTTAGGTTGACTGTAACATGAACGGCTCTGCTCGAAAAACTAATTCAAATGAAACATGGTGATAAATAAGCGCGAGCAAATAAGCTCACGGCACATATTTAACGTTAACGTTAGGTAGTGACTCTCAAGACATTAAACTACATTTGGCTGAGATTTTGACAATATTTAATTAGAAAATCAAAACTTACCGACCGAATAATGGCGTGGAGTAGCACTTGAATATGACGTTGCGTTGCTTTCTTCTACCTGCGAAGCCCGCCATCCCAAATCGCGTGAGGCATCGCGATAATTAACATTGCAACTTTATTGATTTACTTTATCTCAACACGTTCCGAACACATTCGTGTACCCACTCTGCATATTATGTAGTTTCTACACTATATAGTTATGTTTAACTTTAAAACATGAGGTCATTGTGTTAAACGCACCCAAGATGCTTACATAAATCCAAGAGTTGGCCAGTCTCCTTTTTTCAGTGTACGAGGAGACCCGCGGTGTGCTGAAGGTCTTCCTGGAGAACGTGATCCGTGATGCCGTCACCTACACCGAGCACGCCAAGAGGAAGACGGTGACCGCCATGGATGTGGTGTACGCTCTGAAGAGGCAGGGCCGCACCCTGTACGGTTTCGGAGGTTAAACCGATGACGACCTGACGGAACAAAACCCAACGGCTCTTTTAAGAGCCACACACTTGATCTGAAGACACGCTTCCTCTCCTCAGTCCCATCAAACTCCGTCACCTCTGGTTCTTCACTGAACACAAAGTCCTAACTGTTGTTATTATAATATTACATAACACATAACATAGTACAGGCTGAACAGTATGGCATCATATTTGACGCGCGCGTGTGTGGTCAGTTCTCCTTTCAGTAAACAATACACATTAAATTATAAGGACATTACATAAAAATACATAAATACCTAATAAGATACAAAGGCACAGAGGAAAAAGACAATAAATAAGGCAAAAACAAATCCATGTAATGAACTTAATTTAATACGTGGACCATACTGTTATACATCTTTAACAAAGCTCATGTAACGTATCTGTGGTGTAATTACATTTGTTATTCATAATTTGGACAGACTCAAAATAGTTACGTAATTCAATTTTGAAGGGATTAAAGTTTGGTGGAGATTTGGAGGATTTAGCTTCATGGATATGATGCTTCCCTTGAAGAGTAGTAAGATTCAAATCCACTGTATTGTTTAGTTTTGGTTTTCATAACAGGAAGAAAGTCCAAACTGAAGGATCCAAATGAAACGGGTCATGACGATCACGGGACTAAAAGCCTGAAGTGGAAACAACACAGATCCATTGTCTCACATTTCTGTTCCAAGTGTTGCTGCGTTAGGAACAAAACAGTTTGTTCTGTTTAGTGAAAGATCCATTTGTCTCATTAATATTTGTTCTTATATTAACATTTGCATATTTAAATAGCACACACACACACACACACACACACACACACACACACACACACACACACACACACACACCTGTATTTAGTGAGCATCCATATCTGTATCCTGTCTTTTTAAATGGATAATGTGTGGACACTGCTTGAGTTTGACATGCACACTGTTCCACAATTTCACGCCATACATTGAATTAAATGAGACATTTTTTATAATTTCACATGTGTAATCTGTACACTTGACGTTTTTAAATGTAATGATGTATTAGATTATATTTAGATTAAATTAACTGTTTGAAATTCCAACAGAACAAATACTTTTAGCATTTTTTACTTTAAAAAATAGAATGGTCAACATGTTTGTGTGTATTTATTTAATACGAACATGTCAAATTCATCAACAACATAAAAACAATAGAAAACAAATAACCAACAGACAAAGCAGAATCTACTAAAGAAACTATGAAAAGAAAGAAAATAACAGTTACTTTCATTCCGTGCACAAAATATCAGAACAGATCAAATCCAAGCTCAGGTTCAGCTGAGAGTCTGAGGGTTGAATCTAATCAAATCTGTACTTCTCAACATGGATGAAAGGACGTCTTCATTTCTACACGTTTGTGAAACGATACAACAGATAGAAAGAATAATAGTTGAAGGGGAATCTACTGTAAGATCCTACAAAGTAAAGTCACAAGTATTTAAGGAGAACGGAGCAAACACTGGACAAAATCTAAGGAACAAATATTAATGAGACCAATTCATCTTTCACTGTTTCAAGTAGTTATGTGTAATAATGATATCTAATCAAATCTAGAAATAATAATAATGAAATCTAGAAAGCACCTCAGCGTTAGAGACACATGAAAGTGTGTTTTCTGTATTTCCTTCTTCACTTTTCCAGCCAGAGAGCTGCAGGTCTCCACACAAACTGAAGCTGAGCACATTGATTTCACTCAGAATGTGACTTTATTTACATCTTTATCTCACACATCTTTCATTATGAACCTGTTGAATTGGGCTGGTAAATCTACACAGACACTCAATCTGGAACAGGAGTCTAACTGTCCAACAGGCCGAGGCACGGACCGTGTGTTTACCTCCACCGGAAAAGTCCTTTATTCAAACGAAATAAATCACAATACTGCCGTTGTTTCGGTTTTGTTACATCCAGACACGTCTCTGCTAACTGCAACAACACTGAAACATGTGATACAGATCACTTTTACACCCTTTCAGAGACCAAATGTGCAGTAAACTCGCCGCGAGTTGTCCAAAGTCAGCGTGTATCAGAGAGGTTTGAAGCCTCCTGAGATGAAATCAAAGAGTCCTTGTGACCAAACACGAGCTCAGTGTGGAGGGAAGGACCTTTTCTCGCTGCTACAGTAAAAACCGTGTTTTAAAAAGGTTATTTTATGTGAATTTAATCCCCAAACTGTGGCGGAGAAAACACAAAAGTGTCGCCACATTTCGGCAGGGCGGCGGAGCGGCTGTGTGAGTTGACTCTCCACGGTTCTCACGTGCTTTATAAATCCGCCTCCTGCCCTCGGCTCAGTCACTCTCAGACGAACACAGCACACACGAAGATGGCAGAAGAAGCTCCAGCAGTAGCTCCGGCGAAAGCCCCCAAGAAAGCCCCCAAGAAGAAGGCTGCTCCCCGCCCCAAGAGTAACGGACCCTCCCTCCCGAAGCTCATCCTCAGCGCCGTGGCTGAGTCCAAGGAGCGGAAAGGCATCTCTCTGTCCGCCATTAAGAAGTTTCTGGCCGCCAAAAACATCGACGTTGTTAAGTCCAACAAACGCATCAACTCCGCGGTGACTTCTCTGGTGACCAAAGGGACTCTGACGCAGACCAAAGGGACCGGGGCCTCCGGATCCTTCAAGCTCACCAAGGTCGAAAAGGCGGTCGCCAAACCAGCGGCGAAGAAAGTGGTGAAGAAAGCTCCCGTTAAAGCCAAGAAGCCCGCGGCGAAGAAAACCCCGGTGAAGAAACCTGCAGCCAAGAAAGCAGCAGCTAAGAAACCGGCAGCCAAGAAGTCTCCGGTGAAGAAGGCGGTGAAAAAGCCTGCAGCCAAGAAGAGTCCCAAGAAGGTGGTCCCCAAAAAGGTGGTGAAGAAGACCTCTGTGAAGAAAGCTCCGGCAAAGAAAGCTGCAGCAAAGAAATCCAAGAAGTGAAGCAGCTCCTGAATGCAGCACTCCGGTGCATCTAAAGGCTCTTTTAAGAGCCACCACAGATTCACTCAAGAGCTTTTTCCTTCCAAACAACTTCTCCACTTTCTCTTTTTCTTTATTTACATCACAAGATCTCAGAGTATCAGCATGTGTAGTTTCACATGTTGATGCTTAAACTTAATATTCCTTTACACAGTTAAAGACCCATTATGTGATACATGGTAAATGACATCACTCCATGTTGGTGGGAAACACTTGAACACAACACATAAAACAAATGATGGCTCCATAATAACAATAATCATGATGATGATGATGATGATGGGTTCTGTGAATGAATCATTTTGACTCTGAAAGGTCCAAAGTCGTCCTTTCTAACTCCACACTGTTCTGTCTGAATCTGTTTTTAGAGCCACCATAGAAACAACTGAACAGTGTTTTCTTCCAAATCACTGACTCAAGGAGAACTCCAGACATTTGTGTCCATTTGGGAATATGTGTCTTCTTCATTCAGACATTTTTAGGACTCAAACCCTTTAAATATCAGTTTGATTATTTGTTGTTATTCATGAAAAAAAAAAAAAAAAAACCCCACCAAACTGAGTTATTTTCCATGAAACAAATGTTTGGCTGCTGGGGGATTTTATAAACTCAGTCTTCCATATGTCAGTGATTAGCATTAGATGGGATCAGTTCTCTTGAATCTGTTTATGGGTGATATTTCAAAAAAGTTCGAATTGTATAACTGGATGTATGAGAGAATTTCGTATCTTAATAATTATGACTTTATATCTTTATTTTGAAATACTAACTTATTATTTTGAGAAACTAGGACTTTATTTTGACAAAGTTTCTCATTATGAACATACTTATTTTTATCACATTAGCAGAAATAGGCTTCCATATTGTTTGAAAGGCTTTTACTTCCCTGAGTAAGTGTCATTTAGGAGCCTCTACCCATACTTCCTCACCGGAGAGAATGGCGTCCCTGAGTTAAGTTTCGTTTTGTCATTGCCTGCTGAGAGTAAGCGCTGGAAAGCAGTGCGCATCATCTTGTGCCTATTATTCCTGTGCCCCCCCCCCCCCCCCCCCCCGTGTTTCTCCTGTGAGTGATACTCCGAGTATTGAGTTCTTGACAGAAAGTAAGTGTTTGCTGCTTTGTTATTACTTTCATGTGAGTTTAATAACGCTCCTGTGCCAGTTCGATGTTAATATTTGCTAGCGCAGCATGAAGCTAACCTAACGTAGCTCTTTCTCAGCTGCTGTGTAGTTGACTGATGGCTCTTCACGTGAGAGAGGAATGTCCGTCACGTGTTTATGTTGACATTAGGTAGTGATTCAAGATTCAAGAAGCTTTATTTATCCCGAGGGAAGTTATTGTGCAACAGTTTCAATACAAAGATGGGAAAGGGTCAGAGTAACAACAAGCTAACATAATCAAATTAAAATAAAGCTAACGTAAAATAAATCAAACAATTAACTAAGTGTGACAGAGTGCAACAGACATTGTGGTTAAGTGTAGGTATATACAATATACAACAATACGCAGCGTGCAGTTTAGCAGCAGATTGAAATAAAATAAGTACAAACTAAATAAGTGAGAAGGAGCGATAAGTAATAATAATAGTAATAACAGTGTTAAAAATGTAGCAGCATTTCCTACAGAACTAAGGGACAGTAAAGCACAGTGAAGTGTAGCAGCCTTTCTTACTGAAGTAAGTGACAGTAAAGCACAGTGAAGTGTAGCAGCCTTTCTTACTGAAGTAAGTTACAGTAAAGCACAGTGAAGTGTAGCAGCCTTTCTTACTGAAGTAAGTTACAGTAAAGTTGAATTGGGCATAACAATTGCTGCTGTTGAGCATCCCCACCCAAGCACTCCATGGTAGGGCAATAAAGTTTCTTTAGCAAGAGTTTTTTGCTTTATACAAATGCATGAGGCTCAGCCAAATGGCAAATCCTGCCAAAAATAGGTTAAACTCATTGGTGTTTCTCACCACGGAAACCTTTAGTAAAAGGCGAAAGATTGGTTCGCTATGAAGAGAAACCAGAGTAAGTACAGGCCTCTTTGCGAGCACAGCCAAAGATGTTAGTCGCCCCATTCAAAACCCTCACGGTGGGCCTCACTTTGTGTGCAACGTTCAAAATTGGAGGTCGCACCCATTCTCCTGCCCACATTATCACAGGGGCAATATTGCCATATATTGCCAATATTTTGCCGATATTTTTTTTACTGATTAAAGGTGCAAGTTTTGCTCCATTTTTGGGAGGCTTCATCTTGCTGTTGATTCGGCATGCACTTTTGCCCTACTTGTCATGGCTTATAGTATGCCCAGTGATTTGAGATGGGAAGGGCAACAAGTTTTTACTAGTGAGAAATCAACAGAGAATGTTATGCCACAACTAAAGGCTGTTAATGCACTCATTTTACATAGCTACTTCATTTTCCACAAGGTAGAAAGAGAGCGCACCATTCCCAGCACCACTGCAAAACCAGGTCGATGCGTGGAGCGAGCAGGACAAGCTCCTTTTTCAACTCCAGATGCTAAAACTCCATTTAATATGTGGTCCCCTGATAGAGGACATATCAGCTATTAAACTGATAAGAACAGATACTACACTTGATCTTAGCCAAAAGGCCGAGAAGCGATGACACCAATGGTTTGGGGCCAGCGGCGACTTCCTGGCACAGTTCTTACTTGTCACGGTCCAGTACTTTGAATTGGGCATAACAATGGCTGCTGCGTAGAATGTTACGCCACAACTCCATTGGTGTTCATCTCCACAGAAATCTTAAGCAAAAGGCATAAGACTTGTGCATTATGAAGAGAGAGAAAATAGAGTACGGCCCTCTTAGCGGGAACAGCAGAAAAACTTAATCTTCCATGTCAGAACACTCAAAGTTGACCTCACTGTGTTTTATGCGTTCCAATTCCGAGGCCACGCCCATTCCCCTAGCCCTGCCCACATGATCAAAGAGCATTCCCTCTCTATGCATTTTTTTTCTGCTGACTGCCACATGGGGGTGGGAGGACAGGTGGCACATGTACACAAGTGGCAAATGCATATGATTTCTGTTTGTTTTGTACAAGTGCTGCGTGTAAATGCACAAGAGTTCTGTTTTTTGTCTTTTTGTAAAGTGCTAAATGCACAGGTTTTTTCTTTTGCAACATGCATTCACCTTCATGTCCTGAGCATTGTGTTTTCTATTTTTCTATGTAGTGTTTAGTGACTGCTCAGTAGTGTTTTTAATTTTCACTGACTTGGGGCACGATTTGACAACAAAGTTCAGTTTTGGGCACAGATTGAACTGTTTTGAGGTGAAAGTTTGGTTTCGCAAGAAGAGTCTGAGGTTTTGTGAATGTAGCTTGAAAATTGGGGTTTGTGTTCACAGTTTAGAGAAAAGGAGAGAAGCTTTCAAGAAATGTGTCTTAGCAATCGAGAAAAACTGTAATAGTTTTAGAAATTGTGCTACAAGAATCACGATTAGAGCTTAAGCATTCAGAAAAAACTGTAATGCACTCTTGTGTGACATGTGTAGCTTCGGTGGGCGGAGTCAAACCCAGCATAGCCTCACATTATTTTCCAAAATTTAACCTTTTTTTTCTTTCCTAGTGTTTATTATTAATTTATGTAAAGAAAAGTAAATGATGATTAACATATGGTGAACAACTACTGTTCCTGTTCTTCCTGTTGGGAAGAGAATTTTTCTCTAAATAACTCTTTAAAGTCCTGTTAGTAATCATTTGACATGTTTCAGCTTTATTTGTGTTGAGTTTAGCAGCGACCTGCCTGCTTCAGTCTTGTTCCAGGAGAAACACTTGACTTTACATTAGCAGTGGAACACAATCAGCTGGTAAAGTGGTTCTTTGTTGGTATGATCCAGTTCACACAGAGGTTCAGAACTGCTGAATGTACCAGGCTGCTGAACACAAGATGGCAGCAGGAGATGACATCATGGTGAGCTGAGAGGGAATCATTTCCAAGTGGAACAAATCACAGGCTGCTATTCTCACTTTCTATGTTTGAACATGAAGCTGATGAGCAACATGAGGAAAACACATGAGAAGTGTTACAATCAGAATATCTATGTACTGTACAGCTGCAGTCAAAAGTTCCCATGATGCACTGGAATGATTGGAAAATGTACTTCTATGTAATCACAGTGTTGTGTTTTCAGAAAACACAAAATCCAAACATCAACATATAGATCTTTTTTTTATCTATCCATGGAGATTTTATTACACTAAAAACACAGGACACTAGTTATATACATAGTTTCAAACATTTAAAAACAAAATACAAGTTACATTTTGGCACACCGGTGTAAAATCAAGGTTCCTACACCTTTTCCACATTCAAATTTAAGCACTTTTCAAGCTTTTCAAGGTGCGTTTGCAGCTCCTCACAGCTGTGGTGAACTACATGTTTGTGTCCAGAACATACTTTATATTCAGTTTACTTAATAATGCACTTGATCGTCACATTAAATTAGATGTAATTGTGCTTTAAACAACCACAATTATGTTTCAGGACAACTCTCTACAAAAGGAATTAAGTCTCAAATGAAAGTAATTTTTCATGCAAATGTCAGAAAATGTGGTTTCCATCCCATGTGACCTAAATTTCAAGCACTTTAGAACAGATGTCTTTGTTGTCTTTGTGGCAGAGCAACAACATAGGAGATGCAAACCGGCTTGGTGTGTGGTGTAAAATAAATTTTAAATAAAATTAAAAAAAAATACAATTACAGACAATTTATAAACGGCCAATATAACTTATTGTTAAAGTGCAAAAAGTGTCCATTAGACATATTGTTCCTTGACGGATCATACAGAGGCTCTGATGGACTTTGATTTGGCCTCCATTAATACGACAGAATGACTCATAATCACCTTTATTATCAACAGGAATCATTTAAAGTATTTTATATATTCTCTTGTACTGACAGATTAGATAATTGTCATAAAATGCATCAACATTGCAGATGATCGTAGGAATCAAACACTTAAAAACTTAACTGTTGTGCTTTTTGATTTGTCCGTCTGTGTTCAACTTTTAACCATTTCTAAAGAAGAGCGCCTTCATTTAGGTCTACTACCGTGTTTTTACCAAACACAAAGGAAACTTACAGAAGAAGAAAGGGAACAGGGTCAACAACAACAATAGGAAAATCATTCAGCTGTTTTCGGTTTAAACTGCAGCCTTTATTTTGAAACACCGAGCAGTATTTCCGGAGGTCTTGTGGTAAATACAGGAATTCACTGTCCTTCTTTCTGATTGGACGGACACTCTGTCCAATCAGAGAGCAGCTGGGTAAATAAAGCAGCGGTTTCGGCTTCGCCGTAACATTTATTCTCTCACTCGAGGAAACGTAAAGATGTCTGGACGCGGGAAAACCGGAGGAAAAGTCAGAGCAAAGGCGAAGACTCGTACTTCACGTGCCGGGCTCCAGTTCCCAGTCGGCCGTGTTCACAGGCTCCTGAGGAAGGGAAACTACGCCCAGCGTGTGGGTGCCGGCGCCCCCGTCTACCTGGCGGCGGTGCTGGAGTACCTGACCGTAGTGATGGGCAAATGAAGCCCCGTGAATCACTGAGGCTTTCCAGCCCATTGCTTCACCAAAAGGTTCACTCATCGAGGCCTCAATGAAACAGTGAATACTGCCATCTGCTGGACAAATTAAATTACAGTCAATGCCATTGTACCACGACTTGAGCTGAAATGTATGATTTACTTATGTGTGCAGAAACAATAAACAATGGATATTTCTATAGTATGATCATGTGTAAGTATGTGGACAACAACACAGACATGGAGCTCTGTTCTTAATTAAAATACCAATGACAACATTTCAAGAGTTTGTATTTTTATTCAAAAACACTAGTTTTTCCAATGTTTTTGGATTCAGGCGGTTCCTTTTTTTGGACAACACTTCTCCAGCCTTCGAAAAAACCCTCTCACATGGCACTGAAGACGCTGGCGAACATAACCAGGTTACTGCCAGTTTGTAAAGGTGGGGATACATGGCTTTATGTCCATGCCAATATACCAGTGGATCCTCATCCCTTGAAATATTCATCTCTGCCAAGTAACGATCCACTTCAATCACGGCATCTGCCACCACACTTGAGCTGCTCCCGCTGCTGTTTATGGCGTCATCCAACAGCCGCCAAAGTTCACCTAATAACAAAAAAGGGGGGTGGGGTGTCATGCACAATACCACTGTCATAATCAAGGATACAGATGGGGATACTTACTATTGCCACCAGATTGAGCCACGCGAGTGTTTTGCAGCTGGTCTGGGGGGGCAGATGAGGCTTCATGCCTTATCACATTTGCACACTCATTTTTCAGCCGGTTCACTGCTTCTTGTCTCCTGGTTGCATTTTCGAATCCTAATTTTTTAAATCTTGGATCCAATAAAGTTGGCATTGTCAGGCCACCTGCTGACTCCAAAGAACTCATGTGGTCCCTCAGACGTCGAACAAGGTTATCCCCCAGCTGCCTCGCAATGGTGGATGCATTCATTGTGTGCATCTTGTTTGTAATTGCATGATGCAACATCTTCATGAGAGGTATCACTTTTGAGGAGGATACCCTCTTCTCAGCAGAAACCTCAACTGTTGCTTGGTGGAATGGGGCGAGTACACTCAGAGTGTTGTTCACAGAGTCATACTCAGCTGCTGTAAGGGGGGTAATGTCTGTTTTCAGTGAGGCCAGGGCTGCCCCCACTGGCTCTCTTAGCTCATACAGCCGCTGCAACATAAGGAATGTGCTGTTCCAACGAGTGTCTACCTCTATTATCATTTTGTAGGGCTGCCTTCCCATCTGCTCCTGCACTTGGACCAGTCGCTCTTTCGCAGTAGTGCTTGTGCGGAAGAGGGTCACCAACCTCCTACATTTCTGCCTTAATTCATTTAGTCCTTCCACATCATCGAAGGACTTGCGAACAATAAGGTTTATTGTGTGAGCAATGCATATTGCATGCCTCACATTTAGCTGTCTCACACAAGCGTTCATGTTTGATGCGCCATCAGTGACAAGACACTTCACCTTATCTCTGATGCCCCACTCCTCCATGAGCTGTACATGCCCCGCTGCAAGGTTTTCTGCTGTATGGGCCTTTGGAAAATGTTGCACCCCAAGCAGAGTAGTGCAGAGCTGGTCTTCATCGTCAATGAAATGGCACGTCACTGCCAGGTAGGCGTCCATATTGATGGACGTCCACATGTCAGACGTGAGACTGACAGCCACAGCCTTCTGGACCTGCTCTCTGGCCTTCTCCTTGGCCTCCTGATATTTTATATCCACCATTGCTTTCAGAGCCTGAGGGTGAAAAGAAGAGCTGTTATGATGACCAACATAAAAATGACCACATTGGCTCTGTTCACACACCTTTCTACTGGGGAGAATATAGATGGGATCCATTAGGTGCATGAGCTCCCTGAAGCCCACATCCTCCACAACGGAGAACGGCTGGGAGTCCTTGATGATCATGTTGACCACAGCCTCATCCACCATTGCTTTTCTGGAACCTGTAACAGTTATCAATTAACAGTGATGCTGGTGTGTTGTAGGAGCTGAACACGAGATTTTGACAACATGCAAAAAAATATCTGATGGTACTTTGGCTTGTATCCGGCCTGTTGGCAGGCTGGGCATGCTCATGCAGTGCTCTGTAATGGCGAAGCATGGAGGAAGTGTTGTTGCTGTATGTTAGCTGTTTATCACACAGCAAGCACCTCACCTTTAAGGAAGTCATACATATTAGGACTGATAGTTCAGTGTATAGCGAGTATACAATATTCACTATTTTATGTATATCATTACACATACAAACCTTATTATGATCAGTCAACTCAAAATACTCCCATACAGGTGAGGACTTCCTCTTTCTTGCTGGCTCCATCTTTGTGAAAAGGAATTTGTGGCAAAACAAACAAAAATGGAACTGGCAGGAATGTTAATGCTCCTACAGTGCTTTGTAGTAAAATCACGCTTAACATATACATGCGCCATCACATGAATAAATCATTCCCCAACACCAGTGTTTATTTTTTCAACTCATTTTATTAATGATACACAAAACAGTTGTACATATTTCACTTAAACATGTTATCTTTAAGAATGAGTAACACAACACTGCTGTCAAACTGTGGCTTCCCAGTGACGTCTTTACATACATGAGTCAAAGTAGAGTGTATGTGAATGAAGAAAGTGACAGAAGGTGCACATATATACTCAGGAGTGACATTTACAAACATAATAACTGACATACACACAAACAAACACAAACCAGTGTAAAAGGAAAGAAAAATATATAGCTCACATCAAAGCCCTACAGTGGGGGAAATGATCTACACTACTCCTTCTACTTCTCCTACTCTCCTGCTACTGCTACTCTTATTCTGACAAACTCTCTCCAACTCTCACTAACTCTCTCTAACTCTCACTAACTCTCTCCAACTCTCTCTAACTCTCTCTAACTCTCGCCAACTCTCTCCAACTCTCTCCAACTCTCACTTACTCTCACTTACTCTCTCCAACTCTTCTCACCATAAACGCCTACAACACCCACAGCGTGCCTCGAGGTTTGAAGCGTTTTATTGGGAAGTGATACGGTGAACGAACCAATGACGTGATCTGTCCAAACCGAGGCCTCGTTTGTCATCGGTTACGTCATTTTCCGGAAGCGATACAGGCCTCGAAGCGCGGCTTCATTTGACACGCCCACTTTTACTCGAGACAAGCCTCAAATGCCTCAGTTCATTTGTCCCATCACTACCTGACCGCTGAGATCCTGGAGCTGGCTGGAAACGCTGCCCGCGACAACAAGAAGACCCGCATCATCCCCCGTCACCTGCAGCTGGCTGTCCGCAACGACGAGGAGCTCAACAAGCTGCTGGGCGGAGTGACCATCGCTCAGGGCGGCGTGCTGCCCAACATCCAGGCTGTGCTGCTGCCCAAGAAGACCGAGAAGGCCGCCAAGAAGTAAAGTGGACACTCGCTGACTGCTGGGAAACCCACACAACGGCTCTTTTAAGAGCCACCAACTACCACTAAAGACAATCCTCCTACTTTTAGCTTTAATTAAACGTAATGTTATTGAGGGAACATTGTAGAATTAAAATCTAAATGCCATACAATTTAATAGAGGACGTGAAAGAGAAGAAAAGCTGCATTTACGCGCTCATTCATAATCATGCTTTCAACAGTAGACTGGTGTGTTTCTAAGTGAAGCCTCTAAACACACTTTTACTCTCATACATTTGTTTCGGTTATTGAAAGAACAAAGGGGATTCATCAGGTAGTAGGAGATTCATCCGATTCCGAAGATTTTACTCTGAATTGCAGCTCCACTATTTCACGTCATACCTTCATTTAATAGGATTTGACCCCTGTAACTGAAAAAAGCACTTTACATGAGATGTTTCCCCACAAGACTAACAGAACTTTTGTTTTAAAATTGTAGTAAGCAAATGGACATTTAACACTCACCGGCCACTTTATTAGGTGCACCTTTTAACACTTGCAACTGCTCTGAGTGTTAGAAACTGCTGATCTACTGGGATTTTCACGCACAACCATCTCTAGGGTTTACAGAGAATGGTCCCAAAAAGAGAAAAGATCCAGTGAGCGGCAGTTCGGTGGGCGCAAATGCCTTGTTTTAGCCAGAGTTCAGAGGAGGATGGCCAGACTGGTTGGAGCTGATAGAAAGGCAACAGTAACTCAAACATCCACTGGTTCCAACAGAGGAATGCAGGAGAGCATCTGTAAACAGACAACACGTAGAACCTTGAGGCGGGTTGTCTACAGCAGCAGTCGACCACACTGACACGTTATTAGGCACCAATATAATAAAGTGGCCGGTGAGTGCATTACTGTACTCTCCATTATTTAGAATATTTCCCACAAATTAATTTATACTTGATTTAGCTCTAACACAAGATACCACAATTTAATTTAGAAGATTTTTCCCTAAGTCACGGTGGAAATGACACATCATGACAGGTTCATTTATTAATAAAAAAAAATAAACACATCATGTCTACAATCAGGAGTGGTTCCAGTGGTACAGTCGATGTCCGCAGTGGTACATGTGTAGCGTCTAACCAAAGATGAGCACGTCCAAGTTAACTTACTCTCTACATTTAACTTACCAGATATGATTTTGCATGAATTGTATTTGACCTGGATTCTTAAATCTACCTCATGTTTAACTAAGAGTTAAACTACTCACAATCTCTGTATCCATCAAGCTAAGAGTTTTAGTTATCATACTTGTAATACCTCCCTCATGTTTTATAAGCTGCTGGAAAATCAATTTTTCCTCGCAGGAGTCAATAAAGAGAAGCCAGAGTGTCTCATACTTAGTCAGCAGTAGTTTGTCTAACTATTGTTTTTATACCAGACTCAGCAAACGGCGGATGTTCACAGTAGTAGATGTGTACTGTAAGTTAAATATAAGTTTAGTTCTGCACTGATCAACAGTGTGATTCTGTGTTATGGGATAATTCAGGTCTGTTGCTCTCAGTTTGAGTGTATGTGGCTCTTAAAAGAGCCGTTGGAGTTTGTGGAGCAGCGGACACTTTAAGCCCTCTCTCCGCGGATGCGACGGGCCAGCTGGATGTCCTTGGGCATGATGGTGACCCTCTTGGCGTGGATGGCGCACAGGTTGGTGTCCTCGAACAGGCCGACCAGGTAAGCCTCGCTGGACTCCTGCAGAGCCATGACAGCGGAGCTCTGGAAGCGCAGGTCGGTCTTGAAGTCCTGAGCGATTTCTCTCACCAGGCGCTGGAAGGGCAGCTTGCGGATCAGCAGCTCCGTGGATTTCTGGTAGCGACGGATCTCTCTCAGAGCCACGGTACCGGGCCTGTAACGGTGAGGCTTCTTCACTCCGCCGGTGGCCGGGGCGCTCTTACGGGCAGCCTTGGTGGCCAGCTGCTTCCTGGGAGCTTTTCCTCCGGTGGATTTACGGGCGGTCTGCTTGGTTCTGGCCATGCCTGCTTCTGCTCACTGTGTTCAGCTAAAGAAAGAATGAAGTCTGCCTGAGAACAGCGGCTTTATAAAGGAACCGCCGGAGATACGGCACCCGCTGGTTGGTCCAGCTCGGGTGACTCGCGCGCTGTAGCTGATCAGCTATTGGACAACAGGGACTGAACTAAAGCGCGCGCACAGCGGCAGGGAAAACGAGAGAGAGAAAAGTCCTGTTTCCACAGTTCTCACTTATATTTGAACTGTTCACACTTTTCTACTTTGATTTACAGGTCTATGTGTCAGTTATTTTTAGATTAAATTTAATTGACGGAGAGAGAAAATGTAAGGGAAAAAAACTATTATAATCTTTAACCATATTACTGTGACTAATAAATACAACTTATATAAATACGAAGGGTTTACAAAAGTTGTCTGTATATAAGTTAAATACAAAGAAATGCTATAAATACACTTTATTAGTATTGGATAATATACAAGGGGTTGAATATGTACCGTATAAGAATATTATATTTGTATGTATATATTCAACTACAATGTTGCATTTGAATTGAATTGGCGGAGAAAGTAAGAGAAAAAAGAAATGTAGTAACTTCTCATTCGTAGTCAGAAACGGGTTCTTTCATTGAGTTGATCCACGTTATTGCTAGGCCTGTAATCTGGAGGAAAATGTGCTCCATTAAGATTCATTCAAAAACATGCCATTTACAATTTAATCCATTGAACATGGATACTGTTATGGAATATATTATTCCTTATTCACCATTAACATTTGACACGTACGAGTAATATTGTTATCAATATGAAAGCAAGTTTAGATACTTTATATACAGACGGCAGCATTGCCGGATTGAACAAAATCAAGTTAAAAAAAAAGTAAATCTTCATTTTCTTACCGGGTCTATATTTGATTTACTGCTGGGTAGATTATTTACCTGCCAATAACATTTGTTCAGTACAAATACATTCCACCGCTCCAAGACACAAGGTTCTTTGCTACTTTAGTAAATAAAGCAGATTTATTACAGCACAAACTCTTCACTGCACCAATAGTAATGGATTCTTAATCCATGATGTGTTCAGTGATCTACCCAATTTAGACATTTGTTGTAAAGTAGATATGTTTCACATGTGTTTGCATGTGATTTAAAAAGTTTCATATTTTCAATGTGGGACCTCACATACAAGATAAGCACTTCAGGTTTTAAGTCACCAAGTAAGCTACAATGTGTGGAATGCAATGATATTTATCACTATGACAAGTTAATCTCAATATGTAGTTCCTTTCTACTAATGTGACACTAAATGAGAAATATATTATATTAACAATTCTGAGTGATTAAAATCCTTGCTCTCAGTGAACTGAATGTGTGGCTCTTAAAAGAGCCTTTGTGTTGTTGGTCCAGCAGCAGTTTTACTTGGAGCTGGTGTACTTGGTCACGGCCTTGGTGCCCTCAGACACGGCGTGCTTGGCCAGCTCCCCGGGCAGCAGCAGGCGGACGGCGGTCTGGATCTCCCTGGAAGTGATGGTGGAGCGCTTGTTGTAGTGAGCCAGACGGGAGGCCTCACCGGCGATGCGCTCAAAGATGTCGCTCACGAAGGAGTTCATGATGCCCATGGCCTTGGAGGAGATGCCGGTGTCGGGGTGGACCTGCTTCAGCACTTTGTACACGTAGATGGCGTAGCTCTCCTTCCTGCTCTTTCTCCTCTTCTTGCCGCCCTTCCCGGCGGTCTTTGTCACGGCTTTCTTGGAACCCTTTTTGGGCGCAGGCTTAGCTGTGTCAGGCATGATTGGGTTGTTCTGGAAACGGATGACTCTCAGCTACTCAGCTGATGCTTTCTTTATTCGCTCCTATATGCAAATATCAGTGTGCTGTTGCGCGTCCCGGATTGGCTTAGCTGTGTGACCGACACTGAGCATGCGCCGACACAAACAAACCAGATGGTGATGAAAATATAGATCTTTATGGTTTTACATATGGAAGCCTATTTCTGCTAATGTGTTAAAAAAGTATGTTCATAATGAGAAACTTTCTCAAAATAATAAGTTAGTGTTTCAAAATATTAATATATGAAGTCACAATTTTCATTAAGACACGAAATTCTCTCATACATCCAGTTATACAATTAGAACTTTTTAGAAATATCACCCATAAACAGATTCAAGAGAACTGATCTCATCTAATGCTAATCATTGACATATGGAAGACTGAGTTTATAAAATCCCCCAGCAGCCAAACATTTGTTTCATGGAAAATAACTCAGTGTGGTGTTTTTTTTTTCATGAATAACAACAGATAATCAAACTGATATTTAAAGGGTTTGAGTCCTAAAAATGTCTGAATGTTTTCTGAGCAGGGCTGAAATTGTTTTAGAGATTTATGCAGAAAAAGTTTTTGCCAAGTGGACACTTCCGTCCTTGTTGAGTCAAGAAGGTCGTACATTTGTTTCAGTCTTCTATTGATCGATTAGAATATGAACCAAAAATGTATCATGAGACTTTGTTAAACAATATTATGCCGTATAAACCAACAGAGCCAAACTGATGGCAGATGAAGACACATTTTCCCAAATGGACACAAATGTCTGGAGTTCTCCTTGAGTCAGTGATTTGGAAGAAAACACTGTTCAGTTGTTTCTATGGTGGCTCTAAAAACAGATTCAGACAGAACAGTGTGGAGTTAGAAAGGACGACTTTGGACCTTTCAGAGTCAAAATGATTCATTCACAGAACCCATCATCATCATCATTATTGTTATTATGGAGCCATCATTTGTTTTATGTGTTGTGTTCAAGTGTTTCCCACCAACATGGAGTGATGTCATTTACCATGTATCACATAATGGGTCTTTAACTGTGTAAAGGAATATTAAGTTTAAGCATCAACATGTGAAACTACACATGCTGATACTCTGAGATCTTGTGATGTAAATAAAGAAAAAGAGAAAGTGGAGAAGTTGTTGGAAGGAAAAAGCTCTTGAGTGAATCTGTGGTGGCTCTTAAAAGAGCCTTTAGATGCACCGGAGTGCTGCATTCAGGAGCTGCTTCACTTCTTGGATTTCTTTACTGCAGCTTTCTTTGCCGGAGCTTTCTTCACAGGGGTCTTCTTCACCACCTTTTTGGGGACCACCTTCTTGGGACTCTTCTTGGCTGCAGGCTTTTTCACCGCCTTCTTCACCGGAGACTTCTTGGCTGCCGGTTTCTTAGCTGCTGCTTTCTTGGCTGCAGGTTTCTTCACCGGGGTTTTCTTCGCCGCGGGCTTCTTGGCTTTAACGGGAGCTTTCTTCTTCACCACTTTCTTCGCCGCTGGTTTGACGACCGCCTTTTCGACCTTGGTGAGCTTGAAGGATCCGGAGGCCCCGGTGCCTTTGGTCTGCGTCAGAGTCCCTTTGGTCACCAGAGAAGTCACCGCGGAGTTGATGCGTTTGTTGGACTTAACAACGTCGATGTTTTTGGCGGCCAGAAACTTCTTAATGGCGGACAGAGAGATGCCTTTCCGCTCCTTGGACTCAGCCACGGCGCTGAGGATGAGCTTCGGGAGGGAGGGTCCGTCACTCTTGGGGCGGGGAGCAGCCTTCTTCTTGGGGGCTTTCGCCGGAGCTGCTGCTGGAGCTTCTTCTGCCATTTTCGTGTGTGCTGTGTTCGTCTGAGAGTGACTGAGCCGAGGGCAGGAGGCGGATGTTATAAAGCACGTGAGAACCGTGGAGAGTCAACTCACACAGCCGCTCCGCCGCCCTGCCGAAATGTGGCGACACTTTTGTGTTTTCTCCGACACAGTTTGGTGATTAAGTTAATATAAAATAACCTTTTTAAAACGCGATTTTTACTGTAGCAGCGAGAAAAGGTCCTTCCCTCCACACTGAGCTCGTGTTTGGTCACAAGGACTCTTTGATTTCATCTCCGGAGGCTTCAAACCTCTCACACGCTCACTTTGGACAACTCGCGGCGAGTTTACTGCACATTTGGTCTCTGAAAGGGTGTAAAAGTGATCTGTATCACACGTTTCAGTGTTGTTGCAGTTAGCAGAGACGTGTCTGGATGTAACAAAACCGAAAAAAACGTCAGTATTGTGATTTATTTCGTTTGAATAAAGGACTTTTCCGGTGGAGGTAAACACACGGTCCGTGCCTCGGTCAGTTGGACAGTTAGACTCCTGTTCCAGATTCACTGTGTGTGTAGATTTACCAGCCCAATTCAACAGGTTCATAATGAAAGATGTGTGAGATAAAGATGTAAATAAAGTCACATTCTGAGTGAAATCAATGTGCTCAGCTTCAGTTTGTGTGGAGACCTGCAGCTCTCTGGCTGGAAAAGTGAAGAAGGAAATACAGAAAACACTTTCATGTGTCTCTAACGCTGAGGTGCTTTCTATATTTCATTATTATTATTTCTAGATTTTATTAGATATCATTATTACACATAACTACTTGAAACACTGGACAAAATCTAAGGAACACATATTAATGAGACAAATTCATCTTTCACTGTTTGCTCCGTTCTCCTTAAATACTTGTGACTTTACTTTGTAGGATCTTACAGTAGATTCCCCTTCAACTATTATTCTTTCTATCAGTTGTATCGTTTCACAAACGTGTAGAAATGAAGACGTCCTATCAACCATGTTGAAGAGTAAAGATTTTATTAGATTCAAACCAAAATATAACACGATTCAGATGTTCAGTAAACTACGGAACCCCTAAAGGGTCAGACATCACATACATTTTATTTTATCTGTTTTCTCGTGATAACAACACATTTCAGATCTTGATAAAAACCAACAACAGTGTAGTCTGTTAAATCATTCATCAATCATCAGCAGGAAACATTGTTCAGTGTAACAATGTCAGAGGAGCAGGAGAATATGGATCACCATCACAAATCTATATGGTGATATAGATATATTTAATGTGTCGTAGATAATTGGCAGTCTTTCTGGGGAAAACCTGGTCTTATTAGGAGAGATGGTATTCATCCTACTTTGGAGGGTGCTGCTCTCATATCTAAGAACCTGGACGCAGTTGTTAGCGGTCTAAAACCATGACAACCCAGTGTTGGGATCAGGAAGCAGAGTCGCAGTTTAATACACCTCTCTGCGCTGCCCTTATCGCAGGTGCCCAGGAAGCAGAGTGGCAGTCTTACACACCTCTCTGCGCTCCCTGTGGAGCATTTTCCAGCTCAGTTTAGTATACAAACACTGTCTGCCCCACGATCATTTAAATTAAACAGATCAAAAATGAACAGAAGAGGAGCTATAAATAAAAACTTGATACAAATCAACGCAAAATCTGCGACAATGCAACAATATCAGAAAATAAAATGTGGACTTTTAAACATTAGATCTCTCTCATCTAAAGCTGTATTAGTAAACGATCTGATATCAGACAACCATATTGATTTACTCTGTCTGACCGAAACCTGGCTGCGTCCCGAAGAATATGTTAGCCTAAATGAATCCACTCCTCCCAGTCATATTAATACTCATATTTCTCGAGGCAGTGGTCGAGGAGGAGGCGTTGCAGCTATTTATAATTCAGGCCTATTAATAAACCCTAAACCTAAACTAAATTATAATTCATTTGAAAGTCTTGTTCTTAGTCTTTCACATTCAACCTGGAAAACTGTGCAGTCAATTATACTTGTTATAGTGTACCGTGCTCCCGGTCCCTACTCTGAATTTCTGTCCGAATTCTCAGAGTTTCTGTCAAATTTAGTCCTTAAATCCGACAAAGTAATCATTGTAGGTGATTTTAATATTCATGTGGACAGCGATAATAATAGTCTCAGTATCGCGTTTATCTCTCTATTAGATTCAATTGGCTTTAGTCAGAGTATACATAAACCTACTCACTGTTTTAATCACACCCTCGACCTTGTTTTGGTTTATGGTGTGGAAATTGATGACTTAATAGTCTTTCCACAGAATCCTATTTTATCAGACCATTATTTAATAACTTTTGAATTCATATTACAGGACTACTCACCACTGGGTAAAAGTGTCTACACCAGATGTTTATCTGATAGTGCTATAACTAAATTTAAGGAAGCGATTCCATCTGCATTTACTTTAATGCCTCATCCTAATATTCAAGACTCCTGCACTAACGTTAGTTTCTCTGAAATTGATCACCTTGTTGAAAGTGTTGCAGGCTCTCTAAGAACAACACTTGACTCTGTTGCTCCTTTAAAAAAGAAGATAATAAAACAGAGGAAGTTAGCTCCGTGGTATAACTCACAAACCCGTGAATTAAAACAAATATCGCGAAAGTTGGAAAGTAAATGGCGCTCAACTAAACTGGAGGAATCTCACTTAGTTTGGCAAGAAAGTCTTAAAACCTATAGGAAGGACCTCCGTAATGCCAGAGCAGCCTATTACTCATCTTTAATAGAGGAGAATAAGAACAATCCTAGATTTCTTTTCAGCACTGTAGCCAGGCTGACAGAGAGCCACAGCTCTATTGAGCCATGTATTCCTATAAACCTCAGTAGTAACGACTTCATGACCTTCTTTAATGACAAAATTATAACTATTAGAGACAAAATCAACTCGCTTGGCACTATTTGTTCATCAAACCCAGGAACCTTACAAACTGTACGACCTGAAATATTCTTGGACTGCTTTTCTACAGTCGACCTTAACAAATTAAACTCTACTATTTCAGCATCAAAACCTTCTACTTGTCTTCTAGACTCTATTCCAACTAGGTTACTTAAAGAAGTGTTACCTTTAATTAGCACTCCTGTATTAGATATGATTAACATGTCTTTATCAGCAGGTTATGTACCACAGTCTTTTAAAGTAGCTGTAATTAAACCTCTTCTTAAAAAGCCCAGTCTTGATCCTGAGGTACTAGCCAACTATAGACCTATATCTAACCTTCCTTTTCTCTCTAAGATCCTCGAGAAATTAGTTGCCAATCAGTTGTGTGACTTTTTACATAATAATGAGTTATTTGAGGATTTCCAGTCAGGATTTAGAGCAAATCATAGCACTGAGACAGCACTGGTGAAAATTACTAACGACCTTCTAATAGCTTCAGACAAAGGACTTGTCTCTGTGCTTGTCTTACTAGATCTTAGTGCTGCCTTCGACACCATTGACCATCACATCCTGCTACACAGACTAGAGCATCTGATCGGCATTAAAGGAACCGCACTGAGCTGGTTTAAGTCTTATTTATCAGATAGATCTCAGTTTGTACATGTTAATGACAAATCCTCCATGCACACTAAAGTTAGTCACGGAGTCCCACAGGGTTCTGTCCTTGGACCGATTCTTTTCACCTTATATATGCTTCCCTTAGGAATTATTATAAGGAAGCACTCCATAAATTTTCATTGTTATGCTGATGATACACAATTATATTTGTCGATCAAACCAGAAGAAACCCATCAGTTAGATAAACTTCAAATGTGCATTAAGGAAATAAAAAGCTGGATGACCTGCAATTTTCTGATGTTAAACTCAGACAAAACTGAAATTATTGTACTTGGCCCCAAAGGCCTCCGAAATTCAATAGCTAAAGATATTGTTACTCTGGATGATGTAGTGTTGTCCTCCAGCACCACAGTAAGGAATCTGGGTGTTATTTTTGATCAGGATATGTCCTTCGATTCTCACATAAAACTAACAACAAGGACTGCATATTTTCACCTACGTAATATTGCAAAAATTAGGAACATTGTGTCTCAGAAAGATGCAGAGAAACTTGTTCATGCATTTGTTACTTCTAGGCTGGACTATTGCAATTCCTTATTATCAGGCTGCTCCAATAAGTCTGTTAAGAGTCTCCAGTTGGTCCAAAATGCTGCAGCTCGTGTACTAACTAAAACAAATAGAAGAGAACATATTTCTCCTGTATTAGCTTCTCTGCACTGGCTACCTGTAAAATCTAGAATAGAATTTAAAATCCTTCTCCTTACGTACAAAGCTCTTATTGGTCAGGCTCCGTCGTATCTTAAAGAGCTCATAGTACCGTATCACCCAACTAGATCTCTGCGCTCTGAGAATGCAGGGCTACTCGTCGTTCCTAGAGTCTCCAAAAGTAGAATGGGAGGCAGAGCCTTCAGCTACCAAGCTCCTCTCCTGTGGAACAAACTCCCAAATGTTATTCGGGAGGCAGACACTGTCCCCTTATTTAAAAGTAAACTTAAAACTTTCCTTTTTGATAAAGCTTACAGCTAGGGCTTACGATAAGACTTTATTCTGCTTAATTATGCTGCTATAGGCCTAGTCTGCCGGGGGATAATACTTTTCCTGATACTCTGAGCTTCTCTCCTCTCTGTCTGAATCATTCATGTCCCATCAATGCATGTTACTGATTCAGCTTCTTCCCCGGAGCTGTTTGTGCTTTGTCGTCTCGCAGGTCTCTGCTGATCGTGGTGGTGCTTGCTGCCGTGGTCCTACATGACACTTCCTGCTGCTTTTGTCACTGTTACTCATATATACTATCACAAGTTTAATAAACTATAAAATTTGTATCTGTATTGTAGCTGCTATTGCCACTACTCATCATTGATCATGTTTGCCACCATAATTATTATCATTTTCATATTCTGTCACCTTAGCTGTGCTTGTTTCTACTATTCTGTTGTATTAACTGCCTTAACATATACGTCATATTCACATTACTATAAATATTATAGTTACTGTTAGGCTTTGCTTGCATCTCTGGAAGTGTGTCTGTCTGTCTCTCCCTGTCCATCTGTGTGTCTTTTCTCTCTTTCTCTCTCCTTTTCTTCCTCCCCAACCGGTCAAGACAGATGGCCGTCCTCCACAGAGCTGGGTCTGTCTGACGTTCCTGCCTGTTATAGGGAAGGTTTTCGTTGCCACTGTACTCTACAGAGGAATTGTTGGGTCTATGTAAATCATAAATAAGTCATTGAGTGTGGTCTTTACCTACTCTGTAAAGTGTCCTGAGATAACTTTTGTTATGATTTGACACTATAAATAAAATTGAATTGAATTGAATTGTCTCAGAAAGATGCAGAAAAACTAGTCCATGCATTTGTTACTTCTAGGCTGGACTACTGCACCCCTTATTATCAGGCTGCTCCAATAAGTCTGTTAAGAGTCTCCAGTTGGTCCAAAATGCTGCAGCTCGTGTACTAACCAGAACAAATTGAAGAGAACATATTTCTCCTGTATTAGCTTCTTTGCACTGACTAACTGTAAAATCTAGAATAGAATTGAAAATCCTTCTCCTCACCTAAAAGCTCTTATTGGTCAGGCTCCGTCGTATCTTAAAGAGTTCATAGTACCGTATTACCCAACTAGATCGCTGCGCTCTGAGAATGCAGGGCTACTTGTCGTTCCTAGAGTCTCCAAAAGTAGAATGGGAGGCAGAGCCTTCAGCTACCAAGCTCCTCTCTTGTGGAACCAACTCCCAAGTTTTATTCGGGAGGCAGACAATGTCCCCTTATTTAAGAGTAAACTTAAAACTTTCCTTTCTGATAAAACTTTCAGCTAGGGCTAACGAGCCCTTAGCAATGTTGTTATTCTTTAAATGATTTTTGTTCTGCTTAATTCTGCTGCTATAGGCCTAGTCTGCCGGGGGATAATACTTTCCCTGATACTCTGAGCTTCTCTCCTCTCTGTCTGTACCATTCATGTCTCATCAATGCATGTTACTAATTCAACTTCTTCCCCGGTGTTGTTTGTTCTTTGTCGTCTTGCAGGTCTCTGCTGATTGCGCTGGTCGCTGCCGCCGTGGTCTTGCATGACACATCCTGCGTCTTTTATAACTATTAGTCATATATACTATCACTAGTCTAAAAAACTATGGAATTTGTAGCCATAGAGGCACCATCAGTGGTATGTCTCGCTGTGTCGTAGCTGCTGTTGCTGCTACTCATTATTGATCATGTTTGTCACCATAATTATTATTATATTCCATCACCTTAGCTGTGCTTGTTTCTACTATTCTGCTGTATTAACTGCCATAACATATAAGTCATAATCACATTACTATAAATATTATTATAGTTACTGGAAGTGTTTCTGTCTCTGTCTTTGTGTCTGTCCTTGTTTATCTCTGTCCATCTATCTCTCTTTTCTCTCTTTCTCTCTTCTTTTTTTCCTCCCCAACCGGTGCAGACAGATGTCCGTCCTCCACAGAGCTGGGTCTGTCTGACATTCCTGCCTGTTAGAGGGGAAGGTTTTCGTTGCCACAGTACTCTACGGGGGAATTGTTGGGTCTATGTAAATCATAAATAAGTCATAGAGTGTGGTCTATACCTTCTCTGTAAAGTGTCCTCAGATGACTTAATTTATGATTTGGCACTGTATATAAAATTGAATTGAATTGAATTAGATTGAATTGAATATATATTTAATCAAGGCCTGACACATGAAACAGCTTATTAACTTTATTGTCAAAATTATTATATTGCAACAAGGTACAGTAATTACCAGTACAGGGAGGAGTTTTACAATGTGCACATAAATATACGGATTCTAGTTTAATTTCTTAACAGCAAATCACCAACTGAAATCATGTGTCAGCGTTTTCCTCAGTGTTCTTCAAGATGTGAGATGTCTTTAGGAGGCATCACATGTCAGGTGTGATGGAAATCTCAGGACAATCACGTTTCATTTATTATCTCAAATTAACTATCTAGCTATCATGGGAAAACGGAGGAAATAAAATGTATGTATGAGCCTTTAAGGCTTCCCAACTTTTGACTGCAGCATGTTGTTCCTTTACTGATCAAAGAGAGGCTCTGATGTACTTTGTTTTTACTTCCATTATTATGACACAGTTGAATACAATCAACTTTATTATTGTAATGATGTTTGTTCATGTATGAATGTTAAGTCATAGTTATAGCTTTATTAGTTTGGTTCTGACATAAATGGTTGTAAACTATGTTTAATGTCTTTGAATGAAATGAATCAACACTTCAGAGGACAGTAAGAAGTGATCACTCTAAAACTCAACTGTTGAGCTTTTTCATTTGTGTTCAACTTGTGAAGCATTTCTAAAGAAGAGCGCCTTCATTTAGGTCAACTATTGTGCTGCATTAGAAGGGCATGTGGGTGAATAGTAGTTTCTATGGTGCATTCATTGTCTGACAGATTCCCCCATACAGTCTCTGTTCAGACCTTCAGTAAACATAGAGGTAGGAAGGTTTAAAACATCATTCAGGTATAACTGGTAGAACTCTGTGGGCTGACAGAGTACAGACTATTTTAATTAATGACGAATGTAAACATGCAAGTTCCACTGATTATGGTCTGCATGCTAAAGAAAAGGTGAACATGGTACGGTAAAAGGACTCTTAATGGAAACTATGCAAGTAACAGCAGAAAGAGTTCTGGCTAACTAAATCTAAACCTGTAGAATGTGCATTACATTTGACACTTTAATCTTACGGACACTTAATGAGCACTTTGTCACACATTGTCTGGATGTGGGGGACGGCAACACACTTCACTTCTGGGCTGTTAGCTAAATAAATACAGAAACTATAAAACAATCTACCGTAAGAGTTTATTGGTTATCCTATACTGTATTTTATGTGTTTTTGTAAACTGCTGGAAACTCAATTTCCTTGTGGGAGTTCATCCCAAAGGATCAATAAAGAGAAGTCTAAGTCTAAGTTACTTTACATTGTTGAATATCAACCGAGTTTGTTTTTCTAGTTGAGACTACATAAACTTATGTGATGTGTATTTTTGTGTCATTTACAACTGGGAAATTATATTTCATAAGGATTTTCCCCATGTCATCACAATACAAATCATTGTAGATTTATATAGAAAGAAAAAGTCATCCTAGGATTGAAACGTAAACTTTAGATGCTGAATATCTCTGTCCAGATGTTGAGAAAAATCATTTAGAAATTAAAAAATAAATTCAGTAAAGGTCATTTTTAAAAAAGGCTTTACAGTACAGATTTGACATTGATGACCTGTTTTTTTTTTGTTTTGTTTTGGGTTTTTTTCAAAAAAGAAAGTTCTTTAGTGAAAAAAAGTTCTAAAGAATAAAAATGTTGGTCGGTGCCAAAACGTGTGGTGAAGGCTGGTCATTGGTTCTGTTGGAAACCCCCTCAGTCAGTATAAAATGTGACATAAGCACACACTACTGAGCAAACTGAAATGTATTTCCAGGTTAAAAAGAGAACTAAAACTTAAATATTAAGTATAAAATGTAAGGAACTCTTAATTTAGGCTACTTATGATTAAAGTACATCACACTAATATCACAGTGAAATTAACTCAAACATAAATTATCCTGATTGGGGGTCAGATTCAAGCAGCTGATAAACTCAAGCATGACTAGTTTTGTAGTTACGTCCACAGAAAAATACAAGTTACTGCTAATGCTGTTGCATTTAAACCAACCATTGACTTCATTGACTTGTGGTTGAGTTCATAAACTGGTTTCTAGTCAGATGGACTGATGAAATTTTTTTTTCCTTTTGTGTGAAGTTTAAAGAATATTATCTGCATAAAAAAGAAAAAAAGAAAACACTGAGGCGATAATGAGCAGGCGTTTTCTAAATGTTAGATTTAAAGGCATTTTCTAATGAAATGAACTAAATTCTACAATTTTTTTTATTTTTATTGCAGATATTGCTGCAGGAATTAGAAAATACTTAACCCTCCTGTTGTCCTCGGGTCAAAATGACCCAGCACTGTGTTAAAAAAAAAAAAAAAATCCCCTAAACGATATTTTTTTAACCTGAAATTTTATGACTTTTCCTAGATTGGCACCAACAGTAGAAAAAGTGAAATGTTGCTTTTATTCACAATTCCATGTAAACTGTACAAAAAAAGGTACAAAGGTGGCCTTCGGGTCAAAATGACCTGTGAGGCAAAAAGAGTTGAAATCAAGGTCACAGAGTTATTTACAAACCACAGAATGTTTCAATGTTTGAGTTGTTTTAATCAGTAGCAGACGTAACAAGACAGATCATGTGGTCTTCTCGCGGACTGCTGTGCCTTTGATCAGTCTCAGATCAATTAGTAGTAGACGTGAACAAGACAGTAGCAGACGTAAACAACACAAAGGCGCTATCGCAGATTGCAGAGCTTATAAAGGTGCTGCAGATGACAGGGCCCCGAATTCTGTCTGTGCTGAAGCCATGAGTGTGCGATATAACGCTGAAGTGGCTCTAGAGCTGATTTTTTCAGATGTCCAGCAAGACAACTCTGATTCAAAAGAAGAAGTGGAGGATGTATCAGAAGAAGAAGATGGGGAGGAATACAACCCAGAGCATGATGAATCATCTTCAGAAGAAGAAGAAAACCCTGAAGCTGAAAGAGAGACTTTCCTTTCAAAAAATGTCAAGATAACATGGTCCTCAGCAGCATATGACCAACACGGCAGGCTACAGAACAAAACGTCATAAAGATGACCCCAGGACCCACAAGGTATGCTGTTCTCATGCCCATGACATTGTCTCTACATTCTACGTGTTTATCACACCAGCAATAGAAAAAATAATCCTGGAGATAAAAAATCTTGAGGGTTTTCGCAAATACGAAGGCAGCTGGAAAAAGATGGATGAGACTGACCTGCAGGCCTACTTAGGGCTGCTAATCTTAGCCGGTGTATACAGGTCCCAACGTGAGGCTCAATTCAATTCAATTCAAAAAACTTTATTTGTCCCCGGGGGGCAATTCAGGGCACACAGAGCAGCAAATAACGACAGTGCAATTATACAAAAACATTTTAACCTAATACAAGAATAAAGTGTAAAAGAAGAGTTAGTGTCAGGATGTTAGTGTGTTAGTACAGGTAGAATAAGTGTCAGGATGTTAGTGTGTTAGTACAGGTTAGATACAGAGAACATCGTCGGCGTGAGATGTAGAAAGACATGTGTGTATCGGATGTAAGCAGACATGTGAACGGGTGTTTATGATGTAAACAATGTAAACATGCAGTAGACTGTTAAAACAGGTATAAACAGAACTGTAGTGCAGAGAAGATATAAGTGGACAGTGATCGGATTCAGATGAGGTCAGACATGATACATGTGTGTAATGAGCAGACGTAAACAGAACTATAGTGCAGTAATAGAGTATCAATATAATATATAACTATAAGCTAGATAATAAAGTGAATAATAAAGTGATGGTGGTGCATGGCAGGAAAACAGCAGTCTAAGTATATGCTAGCTCTGTGTAACAGATGAATACTGAAAAATAAAGTGACCACAGTGCTGTCATGGATACAATATAAGACCTGATAGACACAATAAAGTGGAGCAGTGCATTAATACCATAAATTAACATAACTAACAGAATCAAGTGGACCAGTAAGAACAGAGTAACAGAATATGTCCGGTGTGAACATAATAACAGAATAAATAAGTGGAGTAGTGCAACAGACCGGAGTAACATTATAAACAGAGTAAATAAGTGGCGTAGTGCAACAGACCAGTAACATTATAAACAGAGTGAACAGAATAAGTGGAATTGTGAATCAACCAGTAGTTCACAGCTTTGAGGACAGGAGTGGAGGTAGATAGCCAGCTAGATAGGCTGCAGCTAGTCTATGGTATGCAGAGAGTGAAAGGCCAATTTTCTGAGCCACAATGCCACTCAAAGTCTTTCACACCTACTCAAGACTGCTACGATTTGATGACCGTTAGTCAAGACCAGCAAGACGCGTGACAGACAAACTTGCAGCCATAAGAGAGGTCTGGGACAACTGGGTGGAGCGGCTGCCCTACCTCTACAATCCAGGACCTAACCTAACAGTGGATGAGAAACTGGTTCCATTTAGAGGTAATCTATTTTCATATTTGTAACAAAAGTGATTTTCACTATTGATTTGTTTGACTGTTTTCTGAGACACTGATACTAATCACTGATGTTAATGTCTTCTGGCCAAAGGTCGTTGTCCTTTCCGGCAGTATATGCCCAGCAAGCCAGAAAAATATGGGATCAAGTCATGGGTGGCTTGCAATGCCAAATCAAGCTATGCTTGGAAAATGCAAGTCTATACCGGGAAGCCGACCAGTGGATGCCAAGAGAAGAACCAGGGGATGCGAGTTGTGCTTGATGTGAAAGAGGGACTGAGGGGTCACACTCTGACATGTGACAATTTCTTCACATCTTATGAACTCAGACAGCAGCTCCTGAAGAGGAAGATCACCATGGTTGGTACAGTTCAAAAGAACAAGCCTGAGCTCCCACCTGCACTGCTTGCGTCAAAGGAGAGAGAGGTTTTCTCATCAAAGTTTGCCTTCACGCCCACCACCACTCTAGTTTCTCACCTCCCAAAGAAAAACAAGAATGTAGTTCTTCTGAGCACACTGCACACTGACAGTGACATTAGTGATCGTTTGGACAGGAAGCCAGTCATCATCCTAGACTACAACCGCAACAATGGAGGTGTTGACAACCTAGATACGGTGATTAGAACATACAGCTGCAGAAGGATAACTGCCTGCTGGCCCCTGGTCATCTTCCACAAAATCATTGATGTTTCCTCCTACAGTGTCTTTGTGTTTGGAGAGAGATCAACCTGACCTGGATGTCTCGTAAGCAGAACAAGAGGAGGGTGTTCCTGGAGTAGCTGGGAAAGGCACTTGTATTCCACTCATTGAAAGAAGGAAGCATGTCCCCCGCACAGAAGCCTCAGCAGCAGTTGTCAAAGCTATTCAGAGTGCAGGAGCTCCTGATCAACCTGAGGAACCAGCTATCACAGCCACTTCTCCAGCTAGGGCAAGTAAGAGGAAGAGATGTCAGTTCTGCCCTCAAAAGAAGGACTGCAAAATACATACTGTGTGCTGCAGGTGTAAGAAATATATCTGCAAAGGCTGCACACTTGCATACTGCCCTACATGTGCCAATTAGTTGAATGGGTTGTGTTATTTTTCATATCTTGTATTGTACATTGTTTACAATTGTTCACTGGAGAAAGAAAAGAAAGAAATAAGTCATTGGGATGAATAAAAATGCATTCCAAACTCCTTTTTGCACATTTTTTTTCTTTTCTTAAGCTATAGAAATGAAGTGAAGAGGGGAAATGCAGTTATTCACCCATTTTGTGGTGAATGACAAGTTGTTTCTTCAATCAGGATGAAATTTGGTGTTTAAATTCAATTAAGCTGCTTATATTAGGGGTTTAGTGAAGACAGGTCATTTTGACCCAGAGGACACAGGGTGTATACAGAAAATGAGGACAACAGGAGGGTAAAAGAAATAGAATAATAATTAAAATGTTGTGCTTTTGATATATGAACAAAACAGTGGGTCTATTTTAGTCATTTAATGCCTAATTATGGGGAAATGTTTTTGTATTTTTCAAAATTAATAGTTTAACTGGGAGAAGGATATGCTATATTATACAATTTACACAATAATTAAAGAAGAGCTTAAGGCTACTAATATCAAAAGTATGAATACAAAGAATAAATAGAAAGACATTAGTATGTATTATGAGTGCTTTCCTTTAATATTGCCTAAGGGAAGCATATATAAAGTGAATAGAATTGGTCCAAGGACAGAACCCTGTGGGACTCCATGACTGACTTTGGTGTGCATGGAGGATTTGTCATTAACATGTACAAACTGAGATCTATCTGATAAATACGACTTAAACCAGTTTAATGCTGTTCCTTTAATGCCAGTTAGATGCACCAGTCTCTGTAGCAGGATGCGATGGTCAATAGTGTCGAAGGCAGCACTAAGGGCGCACTCACACTGTCCGTCCGTACCATGCCCCGGGCTTTTGGGTACTTGTCCCCCCCTCCCTCTCCCCCCCAGGGCCAGGCCTGTTTGTACTCACACTACCTGGGCCTCGGCGAATGCTTCCTTGCTGCCTATACGTCATCATGTCGTAACACGTCACACGCAATGATCAACGTCATTGCGATGCGTCGCTTTGTTTACAAATCTTTCCATAGACCTCTAAGTTTTTGTGCGTCTTTTCCGACTGTTTTTGAATATTTTCATCCGACCAAATCTGCAGTAAACAATCCTCCTCCGCATCACACCAACATGAAACTTTCGCCGCCATTGTTTTAAATGTCCGCTCATGGTCCGTCCTTTTTTTTTCTATGTCCGAACAGGTGCACATAAAATGACATTAGAGCTGCCTCGTGCTGGTGCTCGTACACGTGCGCACGCCCGTGCTCGTACACGTGCAAATGTGCTTTACAAAAGCCCACCTCTCCTAAACGGTCCGTGGCTGGCAAGCGGGCTGCAGCTAGGCGCGGTGCGGTTGCACTCACTATGGTCAAAAGAACTAGGCTTTACCCGTAAAACCTTTTTCGGCATGGTACGGATGGACAGTGTGAATGCGCTTTTAGATCTAGTAAAACAAGTACAGAGACAAGTCCCTTGTCTGAAGCTATTAGAAGGTCGTTAGTAACTTTTACCAGTGCTGTCTCAGTGCTATGATTCATTCTAAATCCTGAATGGAAATCCTCAAATAACTCATTATTATGTAAAAAGTCGCACAGCTGATTGGCAACTAATTTCTTGAGGATCTTAGAGAGAAAAGGAAGGTTAGATATACGTCTATAGTTGGCTAGAATCACTGGATCAAGACTGGGCTTTTTAAGAAGAGGTTTAATTACAGCTACTTTAAAAGACTGTGGTACATAACCTGCTGATAAAGACATGTTAATCATATCTAATACATGAGTGCTAATTAAAGGTAACACTTCTTTAAGTATCCTAGTTGGAATAGAGCTGAAATAGTAGAGGTACATTTGTTAAGGTCAACTGAAGAAAAGCAGTCCAAGAACATATCAGGTTGTATAGTTGTTTCTAAGGTTCCTGGGTTTGAAGAAAAATTGGTGCCAAGCGAGTTGATTTTGTCTCTAATAGTTATAATTTTGTCATTAAAGAAGGTCATGAAGTCGTTACTACTGAGGGTTATAGGAATACATGGCTCTATAGAGCTGTGGCTCTCTGTCAGCCTGGCTACTGTGCTGAAAAGAAATCTAGGATTGTTCTTATTCTCCTCTATTAAAGATGAGTAATAGACTGCTCTGGCATTACGGAGGGCCTTCCAATATGTTTTTAGACTTTCTTGCCAAACTAAGCGAGATTCCTCCAGTTTTGTAGAGTGCCGTTTACTTTCCAATTTGATATCCAATACAGCACAGAAGTCAGTGGCCACAAGTTTGTTCTGGACGCCGTCTTGCTCAAAGTTTTGTTTTTTTCAAAACTTTAAATCTTGCTCAATGTGTGAAGTTCGCGACAGCAAAGAATAAAGCCTCCAGGACAGCGTATTAGCTGTGCTTCAAAATTAAACTCCAGCCACATATATTTACTCAGAAAACTCTACAAATTATTGAAAATAATAACATACATTTAATTTTAATGTTCAATCTTAAACTTCGGAAACAAAAGTTTCAAACCATTTAATTACACAAACTCAGAGGTGGAACAAGTAAAGTAACTAAAGTTACCAAATGAAGTGGAATAAATCCCTCTAAAATATAGTTCAGTAGAAGTTTAAAGTAGTATAACATGGAAATACTCAAGTAAAGTACAAGTACTTCAAAATTTTACCCTAGTACAGTACTTGAGTTCATGTACTTGGTTACTTTCCACCACTGCACAAGCTCCAAATAAGTTGTTGTTTCTGAAGCTTTCCATCACAACCTGGGCCGTCCTCAGCAACAGAGTACCTGTTGCTCAGATGTCATGGAGACATCAGTAAATGAAAAGTTAAAATTATTGTTGTGAATCACTGTGGTTGGACATATTTTCAACAAGTAGAGAAAAAAAAGAATCATATAGAAAGAATGAAGCAGCTCTTTCAATTCTTGTGTTTCCTTTATTAATTCCTTTCAGTTTGGGAAACACTTGCTGTGTCAGTGACAGATACTAAACCTCATTCTCCCTCTTCCAGGACAAAGCTACTTCATTTACAGCCCACAGCTGCCACTCAAAGATTAAATGACAGTTGTGGGTGTTCTCTCTCTCTCTCTCTCTCTCTCTCTCTCTCTCTCTCTCTCTCTCTCTCTCTCTCTCTCTCTCTCTCTCTCTCTCTCTCTCTCTCTCTCTCTCTCTCTCTCTCTCTCTCTCTCTCTCTCTCTCTCTCTCTCTCTCTCTCTCTCTCTCTCTCTCAATTTCAATTTCAATTTCAACAAGCTTTATTGGCATGACTGTGGTTCACAATATTGCCAAAGCGTACAGAATTACAGAAAAAAGTAACAATAATAATGATGATGATAATAATAACAATAATAATAATAATAATGATGATGATAACAATAACAACAACAATAATAATAATAATGATGAGATCAATAACAATAATAAGCAGCATATCAGTGTGCAGGTCAACTCATGTGGAGGAAATCATGTCAGGTGTTGTGCAGGTCGTCTCTTCTCCTGTGGCAGGCGTTCACATATCTCGCTGCATCTACAGCAGTGCCACTTTTTTCTCCCAGTAAATGTTGTAGCTTTTCTTGGTCGGATAGTTTGGGGAAGTCTGGGGTTGAACCTGTGATTTTAGTGTATATCAGGGTTCTGAGATCAGTGTATGTGTCGCAGTACAACAGGAAGTGTTGCTCTGTCTCCACCTGTCTGTGTGGACAGAAGCGACACAGCCGTTCCTCTCTGGACAGCCAGGTCTGCCTGTGTCTGCCGCTCTCTAAAGCCAGACTGTGGTCGCTGAGTCTGTACATGGTCAACGTTTTCCTCAGTCTGGGCTCAGTTACAGAGCTCAGATACTCTGCCATGGAGTATCGTCTGTTTAGGGCCAAATAGCATTGAAGTTTGCTCTGGGTTTTGGTTGTGGATGTCCAATAGTCGATGTAATTGTCTTTTTCTTTTGCTATAATTTGGTGGGGCTGGATGGTGTGAGGGCGGTCTTGGTGCCCGGTGCTGTTGGAGTTCAGCCTGTGGACCAGCTGGCTGAGGGGACTCCCTCCTTTGCTCTCCTCTTGGCATTGTAGGGCTTTGTAGTGGTAGGAGCTGGGCTCACTGGCTCTGAGGTGTTGGTAGAACTTTATTGCTCTTTTTTGGATCCGAATTAAAAGGGGGAATTGGCCCAGTTCAGCTCTGCATCCGTTGTTGGGGGTGTTCCTGTGAACTTTGAGGATGCTTTTGCAGATCTCAGTGTGCAAGCTTTCGATTGGGTGTTTGTCCCATTTTTGGAAGTCTTGGTTCATGAGCGGGCCCCACACTTCACTACCATACAATATGATTGGTTCGATTATGGATTGAAATATTTTGATCCAGATTTTGACAGGGATGTCGATGTTTGAAGACTTTTTTATAGTCCAGAAAGCTCTTCTGCCTTTGTCTCTGAGATCTTTAATGGCCAGATTGAAATTTCCCGTCGATGTGATATTTAGTCCTAGATATGTGTAGCTGTGTGTGTATTCTATGTCCGTAAGGTCCAGGTGGAACCTGTGGGGATGATTCTGACTCTTGCGTCGTTTCTGAAAGACCATGACTTTTGTCTTCTCCAGGTTTACGGTCAGGGCCCAGGTCTGACAGAACTTTTGCAGGTGATCTAGCTGCTTTTGTAGAGCCTCCTCTGATGGAGCGAGCAGTATTAGGTCATCTGCAAACATTAAACATTTGACTTCTGTGTCGGAGAGGGTGAGACCAGGGATCTCTGACTCTTCCAGGGATTTGGCCAGTTCGTCTATGTAAATGTTAAACAGGGTGGGGCTCAGACTGCAGCCCTGCTTCACTCCTCTATGTTGTGGGAAGAAGTCTGTTTCCCTAGTTCCAATTTTGACAGCACATTTATTATTTATATACATTGTCTTGATAATGTCGTAGATTTTTCCTCCAATACCTTTTTCTAGTAATTTCAGAAACAGACCATGATGCCAAATTGAGTCAAATGCTTTCTTGAAATCTACAAAACAAGAGAAGATGGTGTTGTTGTTGTGGTGGACGTGTTTCTGGATGAGGCTGTGCAGGGTGTAGATGTGGTCAGTGGTTCTGTGTTGTGGTGTAAAACCAATCTGACTCTTGTTCAGGACTTTGTGCTCCCTGAGGAAGTTTTGCAGTCGACTGTTTAAGATGCTGCAGAATAACTTCCCCAGGTTGCTGCTGACACATATGCCTCTGTAATTGTTTGGATCATATTTGTCTCCACTTTTGAATATTGGAGTGATGAGCCCTTGGCTCCAGGTGTCAGGAAAATGTCCAATGTCGAGTATGAGATTGAATAATTTTAACATGGCAGTCTTGATTTTCTGGCTGCTAAACTGGAGCATTTCATTTAAGATGCCATCCGGGCCACTTGCTTTCCTGGGCTTCAGGTTCTGGATCTTAGCCAGCAGTTCCCCTTCATTCATCTCATAATCTAATCTAAAGGATTTTGGTTGTCTAGCTGTAGGTGAGGTGGTGGGGTACGACAGTGTTAGGTCTGCCTCACGCATGAACGGGGCCATTGTCATGTTTTTAGATAGCACGGCTAAGGTTGGCGAGGTGGTGGAGAGGGGAGTGGTTATCAGAGACACCTTCACTCCCGGCTCCCCTCTCGTCAACCCGGCCACGAAAATCATGATTTCAAACGCTCCCCCGTTCATAAAAAATGAATTGTTGGGGAGGGAGCTGTCGAAATATGGACAGATAGTCTCACCTATCAGAATGGTTTCGCTGGGATGTAAATCCCTGAAATTAAAACATGTTGTTTGTCACAGGAGACTGTTATATGTGTATATGTTTATATGGTTTTAAAAGAAAGAAACACCGATCTGAACCTGTCTTTCTCGTTCAAAATTGATGGTTTTAATTATGTCGTCTTTGTTTCATCGGAAACGATGAAATGTTTTGGTTGTGGGGGCGAGGGGCACTTGGTCCGGTCCTGTCCGAAGGACTGCGGAGCGCAGCGGGCTGCTGCGGGGGGAGATCCGCCCGGTGCTGCTGCTGCGGCTCCGGCGGGCGGTCCGCCCGGTGCTGCTGCTGCGGCTCCGGGTGGGGGTCCGGCCGTTGCTGCGGCTGCGGCTCCGGGTGGAGGACCGTCCGTCGCGGAGAATCCTCCCGCGGCGCCGGTCCCCGTGGTTGCGACTAATGAACCAATAAACAATACGACAAACGATATGTGTGAAGAAATGATGGAGGAGGATCTGTCAGAAGACGATCTCCTCAAAATATCTCAGAAAAGAAAGAACATTGAAAGTGGAAAAATAAACAGTAAAGTAAAGAAAACGAGTTCCCAGAGGTCCACTGAGTCAGAGAGTGATCTCCTCCTGACTCAGCTGGACCCTCAGTCTCACTACTCTCCCGAGAAAATTAAAGCCTTCCTAGAACAAACGAAAGGAGCCAGGCTGACTAATGTAGGTGAGTTCTTTCCTGACCTGCACCTTTTTATTAGTTCAGCCAAGCCGCTCACCAGGAAGAGCTATGGAGAGGAAATTTTAACCGAGCAAGAAATATTTAGATTAAAAAAGTTAATACTGAAGGTGAGAGCTCAAATCGTCAATGATGAAGAGGATTGTTAGATGTTTTTTTCTTTTACTGACTGCTCTTTTTACTGTTGTTCTTTTTTTATCCATGTGTGATTTTAACATCAGCACCTTAAACCTGAACGGTGCCAGGTCTGATTTTAAAAGAGCCACCCTTTTTAAACTGATGGAGACTAAAAGAATTGATGTCATGTTTGTTCAAGAAACTCACAGCACTGTAGACAATGAAAGTGACTGGAAGAGGGCTTTTAAAGGGGAGGTGGTTTTAAGTCACAGGTCCAGTCTGAGTGGAGGAGTGGGGATTTTATTTGCTCAGAGCTTTTTACCTTTTTCTTTTACTATTGATGAAGTCGTTCCAGGTGTTTTATTGAAAGTTAAAGCTGTCTTTGAAAACGTAAAACTTGTGTTTTTAAATGTCTACACTCCCACTAATGCAGTGGACAGGGTAGCGTTTTTAAACATTTTAAGTGACTGTGTTAAAAATTGTGAGGATGATGGTTTTATGTTTTTAAGGGGGGATTTTAATTGCACAATAAATCCAGCCCTGGACAGGAACCATCCTGAGCCACACCCTCCTTCATCTCACACACTCAAACAACTTATGGAGAACCATGAGCTGAGTGATGTGTGGAGGGTTTTTAACAGTCAGCACAGACAGTACACCTGGAGCCACAGTAGGGAGGGGGTTTTATCTCTGGCCAGACTGGACCGCTTTTATTGTTTTAAACACCATTTAAATATTTTTAAGAGGTGTTTTATTCAGCCTGTGGGTTTTAGTGATCATTTTTTAGTCTCCTGTCATGTTTTTATCAAAAACATCCGTTTTAAGAGCGCCTATTGGCATTTTAACACGGCCCTTTTAGATGACGAGGCTTTTAGAACTGCTTTTAAGTTTTTTTGTGAGTCCTACAGAGAGAGCAGGCCTGCCTTCACTAACATACAACAGTGGTGGGATTTTGGTAAGACCCAGATAAAGCAGCTCTGCCAGCAGTTCACTTGTGGTGTCACTACAGACTTAACCCGGTCCATGAAAGATCTGGAGTCGCAGGTGTTGGAGCTGCAGACCTTAGCAGACTCCACAGCAAACCGAGGGCTTTTAGACTCCCTCAAGTTAAAAAAGTCGGCCATAGCCAACCAGCTGGGCGTCTCAGCACAGGGGGCTCTGGTCAGGTCTAGGTTCATGAACATTACACAGATGGACGCCCCATCTCGCTTCTTCTTTGGGCTGGAGCGGAAAAATGGACAAAGGAAGACCATTCATTCTTTACGCACGGGTAGCTGCTCCCGAATCTCAGACTCATCTGAGATTAGGAAGTATGCTCCCGGTTTCTACAGAGACCTCTTTAAGAGTGAGTGGACAAATAATCCAAATGTGTGCAGCAGCCTCCTCAGCAGTCTCCCTCAGGTCAGCGAGGCTGATAACAGGGAGTTGGCAGCAGAGGTGAGGCTGCAGGAGCTCCACACTGCCACCATGAGCCTGCAGAGCGGCAGAGCTCCAGGCATGGACGGCCTTCCTGCAGATTTTTACAAGTCCTTCTGGTCCAGCCTAGGACCAGATCTTCTAGAGGTCTTAAATGAAAGTCAAAAGACCGGCAGACTGCCTCTGAGCTGCAGGAGGGCCGCAATAACCCTGCTGCCTAAAAAGGGAGACCTGCAGAAACTTAAAAACTGGAGGCCGGTCTCATTGCTGTGCACAGATTATAAGATCCTGTCCAAAGCTCTGGCCCTTAGACTGAGAGAGGTGATTGCGTCCATCATCCACCCTGACCTGACCTACTGTGTGCCCGGCATGCTCATCAGTGACAACGTCACTTTAATTCGGGACGTTTTGGAGCTCTCCAGTTCATTGAGTATAGAGACTGGTCTGATTTCAATAGACCAAGAAAAGGCTTTTGACCGGGTTGAACACCATTACCTGTGGCAGACTCTGGCTGCTTTTGGGTTCAACCCTGGCTTCATAGCCATAGTCCGGGTTCTCTTTAGTGACATTGCACGCGTTCTGAAAATTAACAGCGGACTGGGCGCACCATTTGAGATCGAGAGAGGGGTGAGGCAGGGCTGCTCTCTCTCTGGGATGTTATATTCGATCGCCATCGAGCCTCTGCTCCACAAACTCAGAGCTAAACTGTCAGGTGTGTGTTTCCCCCAGTGTCCCGTGTCTTTTAAACTGTCTGTGTACGCGGATGATCTCGTTGTTTTAGTTAAATCACAAAAAGATATTGACTTTTTAACTAACACTGTAAAAGACTTTGGTTTTATTTCATCTGCTAGAGTGAACTGGGGGAAAAGCGAGGCTCTGATGGCTGGGGGATAGCTGGGTGGTCGGCTCAGGCTGCCTGGTGGACTACAATGGAAAAAAGGAGGCTTCAGATACCTTGGAGTCTTCCTGGGGGATGAGACCAATAAAAATAAAAACTGGGACAATGTCCTGGAGCAGGTGAAAGGTCGGCTGGAGAAGTGGAGGTGGCTCCTCCCAAAAATGTCATACAGAGGCCGAACCTTAATAGCCAGCAACCTGGTCTCATCCTCCTTGTGGTACCGGCTGGCCTGCGTCGATCCTCCAGTTTCTCTCCTGTCAAAAGTTCAGTCGGTTTTAGTTGATTTTATTTGGGACAAGTTACACTGGGTCCCACAGAGTGTCCTGTTTTTACCTAAAGAAGAGGGGGGGCAAGGCCTGGTCCATCTGGCCAGCAGGGAGAGCGGCTTTCCGCCTCCAGTTTATTCAAAGACTGCTGACCGGGCCAAAGGACACTCTGTGGAGACCCCTGTCCCGCTGCATTCTGCAGGGTTTTAAAGGCCTTGGTCATGATTTTAATTTGTTTTTAATGAACATACCAAACATGAGCACATCTCCTTTGCCTGCTTTTTATAAAAGTGTTTTTAGAGTGTGGAACCTGCTGAAGAAGGAGAGGAGAGATAAAGCGGACTCCCTATACTGGATCCTTCAAGAGCCGGTCCTGTGGGGGACCCGTCTGAACCTTCCCAGATGGGCAGGTCAGAATTTAACTACGAGACTGCAGACTGCGGGGGTTTTTACTCTAGGGCAGGTGGTGGCGCTGACTGGGCCCCAGATGGATGACCCCTCTAGACTCGCTGCCCAGCTGGGACTGACATCAGTGAGGGTCACACAAAGACTCCTGCAACACTGGAAAGAGAGACTCACGGGACACGACCGCCTGCTTTTAAACTCCTCTTTTAATCCAGCAGTGAAAGATGACGATCCCTTTCCTGCCATTTTCCTGGCACCGGATTTTAAAGACTGCTCTGGGATTTTAATGGAATACACACACCCCGCACCACTGGATGGTACAACAGGAAAAACAAAAACCTGTCACTGTGTGTGTTAATATGATGAAGTCCAGACTCCTCATTGATTTTAAGTATTTTAACGCAGCAGGAGATCTGGACTCCTTCCAGCAGGTTTGGTGTTTTAATCAGGCCTTGTGTTCTGTGGAGAACCACACACTGCAGTTTGGAGATGTGCTCATGTGAATCAAGTATTTATGTATTTATTTATTTATTCTTTCACTAATTTATTTACTCTAAGAGTAAGAGTGTAAAGATTTAAATATAATATATCGTTATTATGTTTTTGAAAAAAGAACGAAAAATAAAGTTGATTCAAAAATCAAAAATCTCTCTCTCTCTCTCTCTCTCTCTCTCTCAAAAAAAAGAGAATGTATGAAAGATTATATATGATATTATTATTACATTATTATTATTAGCTACATTACACAAACAGCTACAGAACATACATTTGCATTGATGTTACTAATAAAGTGGAAGGTTATCCACAAAAATGTCTTTAAAAATAATTAAATTAGATGATGTTCCAATGACTTCCCAAATATAATTAGTGAACCAGGCCATCCATAACCTTGGGAACCTGGTTCTCAAATGACAAACTAGCACTTTCTTGAGAATCCTTTACCACAAACTGAGCAACAAAATGGTTTCTCTCCTGTGTGGATTCTCATGTGGTACTGATACTCATCATTCCTTATTCATAACAATCATTACAAACTGAACAGGTGTGAGGCTTATCTCCTGTGAATTATCCTGTGTTTTTTCAGAGACCATTTCAAACCAAAAGTTTGACCACACTCAGAGCAGCTAAATGGTTTCTCTCATGTGTGGGATCTCATGTGGTGTTTTAAACTTTCTCTGTGTTTGTAACATTTTTTACAGACTGAACAGCTGAAGGGTTTCTCTCCTGTATGAGTTATCATGTGGTGCTTCAGAGACCATTTGAACCCAAAGGTTTGACCACACTGAGAGCAGCTAAATGGTTTCTCTCCTGAGTGGATTCTCATGTGGTGTTTTAAACTTTCTCTGTTTTTATAATTTGTATCACAGACAGAGCAGCTAAATGGTTTCTCTCCTGTGTGGATTCTCATGTGTATCTGTAAATTACCACGTTGTGTATAGGATTTATTACAGACTTTGCAGCTAAATGGTTTCTCTCCTGTATGAGTTCTCATGTGTTTCTTTAGATTCCCCTTGATGGCACATCGTTTCCCACACTCAGAGCAGCTAAATGGTTTCTCTCCTGTGTGACTTCTCATGTGTACCTGTAACTTTCCATTTTCCGCAAAATATTTCTTACAGACCAAGCAGCTGAATGCTTTCTCTCCTGTATGAGTTCTCATGTGTCTCTTCAGATTCCCCTTGATGCCAAATATTTTCCCACACTCAGAGCAGCTAAATGGTTTCCCGACATCACTACATCTGGACTCACTGACAGAAACTTCATCATTACTCAGAGAGTTTAAACCTGACTGAGGTTCTCTGGTCTCCATCCAATCATCACTGTCATCAGTCTCAGATTCAGAATAATCTCCGGTCCCTTCATCAGCATCTGGTTGTGGATGTCTTCCTGGATGTGGATAGTCATCAGCTTCTGTTTTAGTATGTTCAGTTGGTCTTTGTTGAAGCTGTGAAGACTGGGCTTCTTCTTCTTCTTCATCTTCTTCTTCACTCTTCACAGGGATAGAAGTGAATGAGAACTTGATGTGATCCTCCTCCAGTCCTTGAAGCTGCTCTCTCTCCTGACTGGTCTGTATTTCCTCCTGTTCCTCTTTAATGTGTGGGGGCTCTGGGTCCTCCTGGTCCAGACTGGAGCTCCAACCATGTTGCTCAGGGGGAACCTCTTCTTTAACCACCAAGAGCTTCTGGACGTCTGCAGAACAAAATAAAATACAGAAACGCATCATCATTTACACTATTTAACTAAAAAGACGAGAGGGAAATTAAGTTTACAGAAAAGAGGGCAGTCGCAATCTGGAAGGAGCCAGTCGGTTCCCGGCCCCTAGATGAAGTCTGTGTTTCTCTTCATTAAGTCTCATGAAAATAAAACTCTAAACTGAATACACATCTTTTAAGCCAACATTGTTAAAACAGAGCAGCTAATGTTGGTAACACAATAAGTTAGCGTTCGCCCTGTAGCTGCTCTCTGTTGAACTCACAACAACCAAGGGTGAGAAGAGGAAAAGCGATCGTAAATGACAGAAAACACAGGAAAGACACCTTTTGTTTTACAACTTCACCTGTGTCTAACATGCAGGAAGCAAGCCAGCAAGAGAACACTCTTCTTTGATGCTCAACTGCTAAGTGGAAACATGGGAAATCTGTGGGACAATGAGCTTTTAAAGCATTAACAGACTTTTTTCAGTGTAAGTTTATCTGTTGGAGGTCAGAGATATCCATGAAGAAAACCTTTTCCAGTGTGGTAAGGACCTCCAACTGGGCCGAAGGTTCATCTTCCAACCAGACAATGACCCTAAGCACACAGCTAAAATGACAAAGGATTGTCTTAGGGCACACTCACACTGTCCTTCCGCACCGCGCCCGGGCTTTAGGGTACTTGTCCCCCCCTCCCTCTCCCCCCGCTGGCCAGCCCGTTTGTACTCACACTGCCTGGGCCTCGCGCATATGCTTCTTGCCTGTCCATACGTCGTCACGTCGTATCACGTCACACGCATTGATATACGTCATCGCGATGGGTCGCTTTGTTTACAAATCTTTCCATAGACCTCAGAGTTTTTGTGCGTCTTGTCCGACTGTTTTTGAATATTTTCATCCGCCCAAATCTGCAGACAAAACCCTCCACCTCCGCATCACACCAATGTGAACCTTTCGCCACCATTGTTGGTGGCGTCGTGCTTGTACACATGCGCATGCTCGTGCTCGTACATGTGCAAACGCGCCCTTCAAAAGCCCACCTTAGGGCGCACTCACACTGCTTAAACGTACTAGGCTTTAGCTGAAAAACCAGCAGTGCACCCGTTCCGTGCATAACTGGGGATAGCGGGCCATCCACGGCCCGCTTGAAAGAGGTGGGCTTTTGTAGAGCCGTTTGCACATGTACGAGCACGAGCGTGGGCACGTGTATGAGCACAAGCACGAGCCCTACGGCGGTAGCGGTATGTGCGCCTGTTCGACATAGAAAATAGATCACATAGAAAATAGATCACACCAACCATCCACCAACCATCACACCAACGTGAAAGGTTCACGTTGGTGTGATGCGGAGGAGTGTTTACTGCAGATTTTGGTCGGATGAAAATATTCAAAAACAGGCGACAAGACGCACAAAAACTCAGAGGTCTGTGGAAAGATTTGTAAACAAAGCCACACACGCGATCAATGCGTGTGACGTGTTACGGCATGATGACGTATGGACAGCAAGAAGCATTTGCGCGAGGCCCAGGCAGTGTGAGTACAAACGGGGCTGGGGCGCGGGGGGAGAGGGAGGGGGGACAAGTACCCTGAAGCACGGGGCGCGGTGCGGAAGGACAGTGTGAGTGCGCCCTTAGGAACAACTCCATGACTGTTCTTAAATGGCCCAGTCAGAGCCCTGACTTAAACCCAATCTCTCTGGAGAGACCTGAAAATGGCTGTCCATTAACATTCACCATCCAACCTGACAGAAGTGGAGAGGATCTGCAGGTGTGAAAAACTTGCATCATTCCCAAGAAGACTCATGGCTATATGAGCTCAAAAGGGCTGCTTCTACTCAATACTGAGTAAAGCCTCTGAATACTTATGGCCATGTAATATTTCACTTTTTGTTTTTTAATAATTTTGCAAACATTTCTGAAAGTCTGTGTTTTTCTGTCAAAATGAGGTACTGTGTGTACATACTGAGGAAAACAATAAATTTAAATGATTTTAGTTAGGGCAGCAAAACTCACGGTTCAGATTGTTTCGGGAATCACAGTCATGGATCGCTGTGTAGAAGAGGACACTGGTGACCACAGACTGGTAAAACTTCAACAGAAGTTTTCTGCAGATGTTGAAGGAGCGAAGTCTCCTCAGGAAGTACAACCTGCTTTGTTTCTTCCTGTACAGGTGGCTGGTGTGTTATCCAGTCCAGTTTATTGTCCAGTTTATTGTCCAGCCTCAGCCCGAGGTATTTGTATACCTCCACATTAAAAAATTAGGCTCCAGAGGAATGTCGATTCACAGGTGTTTATTTAACTAAAAAACAGATCGTGAACAGTGTAAATTATTGTACAAAAGCGGTCAGTAAAATAGGACCTTCCCCCATCACCCTCTCAGTTCATTCATTCCATCAACAGGTGAAGAAAAACTGTTTTAATTATTCTGCTTACGTACCACCCCACCTGACTCTTTCCGGATGTGACACACAAAAACACTACGTAGCTCCAACATTGACCTGGACTGCAGTCATTCGTGTGGTGATATTACCATAAGAGACAAGATGATTTGTTCTTCGATCAACTGCGCCAACAGACAGTTTAGGAGTGTTCAAATTAACTCTGTTATGCTAATTAAATAGCCGCACCTTGACTTGCAATACAGCCTACTATTGATGGCACATACACTAGATGCTAATCTGGAGCATCTGGAGGATCCAGGCTGTGAGGGTTGGTCTTTTACAGTCTATGAACATGATACTGTGTTAAAAATCAGTTTAAATCCTAGATCGTATCAAAGTCAAAAAGTCTGCATTATTGTCAATTCTTCTTGTTGTCGACGGGGCTGCTGTGGAGAGAGTGCAGCACATGGTTAGTGGTGGGTTGGCAGGAGGTTGTTGTTCCTACACCACGTGGTCAGAAGGTCTACCTCTTTCCTGTAGTGTGTCTCGTCACCCTTGGTGATGAGACCCACCAGAGTTGTGTCGTCCGCAAACTTTATGAGGTGATTGGTGCTGTGAGTTGGTGTGCAGCCATGTGTCAGTAGAGTGAAGAGCAGAGGACTGAGCATGCAGCCTTGTGGGCCCCCCGTGCTCAGGGTGATGGTGCTGGAGGTGTTGTTCCCAACATGTACGGCTTGTGGCCTCTCGCTGAGGAAGTCGAGCAGCTAGTTGCAGAGTGAAGTGCTGAGGCCCAGCTTGTCCAGTTTGCAGATGAGCTGTTGTGGTATTATGGTATTAAATGCGGAACTGAAGTCTATGAACAGCATTCTCACATAAGAGTCTTTCTGTTCCAGGTGGGTGAGGGCCGGGTGGAGGGCAGAGCAAATTGCATCCTCTGTTGATCGTGGTTGATTTGTGACTGGACTAGCCGTTCGAAGCTCTTCATGATGATGGGTGTCAGTGCCACAGGATGGTAGTTGTTGTAGCAGGATGGGAATGATGTCTTTGGCACAGGTATAATGGTGGCGGATTTGAAGCATGATGGGACAATGGCTTGCTTCAGGGAGGTGTTAAAGATGTCAGTGAAGACATCCTTCAGTTCCTCTGCACAGTCTTTCAGTACCCTACCAGGGATATTGTCTGGGCCTGTTGCTTTCCGGGCGTTGATGGTAGAGAGTGTCCTCTGACAGGCACAGAGTTTGGTCATGGGGAGGTGTTGGGGTTTTCTGTGGGCGAGTGTTGTTTTGTACATCGAAGCGTGCAAAGAAGCTGTACAGGTTGTTGAGCAGAGAGGTGTCACACTGGCAGCTCTTTGGTGCAGGCTTATAGTCTGTGATAGTTTGAATGCCTTGCCATAGGCACTGTGCATTTTTGCTGTCTTTGAAGTGGGATGTTATTCTGTGTGTGATCCTGTTTTGCTTTTCTGATGCCCCAGAAAATTTCTGTCACATACAGTCATACATATTTTATCTTAAACATTTCCTCTACATTTCAGATGTCATTTCCCATGAATTTTATTTTACCTGTATTCTTACATCTATCTCATATACAGTGCTTTTTTATATACTTTCTGTATTTATGTAGCTAAGAGTTTATTGGTTATCCTATATATTTTTTTTTTAATATATATATATATACCTCCCTCGTGTTTTTGTAAGCTGCTGGAAATTCAATTTCCTTGCGGGAGTTCATCCCAAAGGGATCAATAAAGAGAAGTCTAAGCCTAAGTCTCCAAGTCTAAACATACAGACCAGAATGTATTTCTGTACCTAGCCTGCAATAGTTTTATTTATGCTGTGAAATCAGCCTGTTTGGGGGTTAATGAGAAATTGCTCTATCATGCAACCTGTCCCTTGTGGCCACTGGACTAACTGCAACTTTTGGCAAATCCTTATTGGATCAAGCGGGAAGTCGCTGTGGTGGGGGCTAGCATAACACCCATTCTGTCCTCAGATACAGGCTAGATCTGACTTTAACCCCCTGAGGACGACACCCGCGCGTCCTTCTGATGTTTTTTTCACTATTTATATCAATATCTTAGCGATTATACAGTGCAAAGTCCTGATCTATATATTGCCAGAGATGGCAGACTCTCCTCTTTTGTATTCTTTTTACTGCAAGCTCATAGGTCACTCACACAGCCAATTAGAAGACATGAAAGACTACTTGTGACCGGCATCATTTGCTCCACATTAAGTGGTTGGTGGACCGTGGTGTCCGTCATCATTTTCTGTGAAACTAACCAAAAGACACTCACTCACTCAAAATCACAAAAGACCCACCCACTACCGTCAACAAGTTAGTATTATCATTTTACTGCATAAGCATGTGAATGTTCTCATTCGTCCAGGTCATCGTTATCCTCAAAGCAATTTCAGTCAAAAACAACTGGACTGGTTGTTTGTCTAGGAAGACGTTTCACCTCTCATCCAAGAGAGAGATGCTGCTGAGTGAAGTGACTGGTTCACTCCAGAGACTTCGTCCAGGAGACAAAATAAAAGCGTCTCCTCCTTTGATTTCTGAACAGTCAGGAAGGCGAAGCAGGAAAAGCTCAAACTGAGATACTTTAGTTTTCCTTTTAGTGAAATTCTCTGAATGAATTTAAATTTCCTCTGGTAAAAAGTTAACTGTTGTGTAGTGTTTGTGTCCAGAGCTTTTATTGTGAAAGGTCATTGCGGAAGAAGTGAAGCTATCTGCGTTGCCTTTGTCGATGTTGAAAGTCAAACAGTTTTCCGTCTGATCCTTAGATGAATGAGGTCCAGCAGCACACCTTTGTGGTTTTATTGGTTGATGTTTTTATTTGCGGTGTGAAAGTCCCGAAAAATTGTCCGTGATCCCAAAAAATAACGTAACGTTCTGTTTAAGTATTCATGATATAACAACAGTTATAAATCTCTGTGTACAGAGGCCTTTAAACGGTTGACTCATATCAGGTCTATGTAGACTCACAGTAGCTTACACAGCCTTTATAAAAGGTGGGCCGTTTTAAGAATGCGCGTGCGTCACAGGTGCGCCCCGGTAGTAAACAAATGTAGCACTACAGCCCTGCTACTGAAGACTTGAAGTGGAAACATTCACAGCTGCTTTTACTGCTCCTTTCACTCACAAACACATCAAATCATTAACAGTAAAGACTCTGAATGAATCCTGGAGGATCAATACAATTGCTCAGAGAAACTTCAGGAGCTAGCTGCGGCTAACCGGCTGCATGTGTATGAATGCTGTAGCTGACATTAGCTTAGCATCATTAGCAGATCAGTAGAAAGGAAACAAACCTCCTGGTAGCTTCGTTTCCGGTTTGATAACCACCTCCAGCTGTTTCCGGTGTCGGTCCATCTCTGATGAACAAACAATCATCGGTTTTTCTGCCGTTCTTTGGATTCAACTAACGGCTTCTCTCCGCTCTCTGCTCTCGGTGTTTCGGTGGAGAAATATCAAACGTCACTTCCGGGGTGGACCGTCAAAATAAAATCCTTCTTATTCTTCTGCAGTGCCCTCTCCAGTTTGTTATAACGGTTATTTTAACAGCTGGTTATATTTAGTTCTACAGTCCAATACTGTGCAGATATTCCATGAGTTTCTTTATCTTAGTCCAGTCATCCAGGTGAAATAAACATGGCATTATGTCTCTCAAGCTGTGGAAGACAGGATGCATCATGTGTTTACAGCAGACTGTCATGCACAGTGACTTCGTCATAAACACATACTGACTTACCTCCAGAGGAGGAGAACTGAGAACTGAGCCCAGCACCTCCCCTGCACATTATGGACTTTTAATATGTAAATGTAGTATGTTTAGGGTGTATGTATGTATATAATATACTTTATGTGTATGTGCGTAGCATATACAATTCAATTCAATTCAATTCAAAAAACTTTATTTGTCCCCGGGGGGCAGCTGTCAGCAGCTCTGACAGCAGAAATATGAATTGGCACAAGCAGCAGAGAGAACAGCTTTTGAGTGGAATGTGAGGTGGCTCTTCAGAGAACAAATAAGAGATAGAAAGTCTGAAATGGGAGGACCAAGTGTGTCAGACGGAGCCGGTCCACGACGACGGGATACACAGACTAGTGGTCCGGATCAGGAACATGCAGATCAAACTGGATCCATGTCACTGTGTTGTTTGATCGACTGAGTAAAACCAATGAAGAAAATGTCACTGATGTTTCCTCATTGTGTTCCTCTGCTCATTAGTCAAATATTAAATTATTATTATTAATATTAAAATGTGTTTACACAGGATTATTGTGGATTTAATTTTCAGTTCAAAATCTAAACTCTATCTACAGCAGCAGGGCTTTTCAATTCCACAATAATTTTCTTAAGGACACAGGTCAGAAATTGGCCCAGTGTGGTTCAAACGGAGTGTTTCCAGTAAATGAGAATGCTTCTGACAAGGACAGCCTCCTGTTAGATGCTACATGTGAGGAAGGGCAACTAATGACAGTGTCAGGACCTGATTCATCAGACACTGTCTGGACTTCATATGAGAAAGAAAGGGCTTCATTCATCACTGTCAAAGAACAGATTGCAAAGCTTCAATCTCCCTTTTCACTTTATAATTTTTTTATTCCATAGCCAGTAGCTCTTATTAGCATATCAAAGAAAAACCTTTCCTTTCTTGATTTACCGTACCTTAAAGAACCAAAACCATGAATGAAGACATAAGCTCTGAGATGTTTTCAATGGTCATTACTTGAGCTGCTCCGATAGAAGCCTGGTAAACAAAGAATTTCAATTTCTGAGCTAAAACTCTGTGATGAATGGTCCTCCATCTTCAGACTACAACTGGACATCAATAACCACTTTTCAACCAAGCTCTTAAAGGAAGATCACACGTTGTCTCATTCTTACAATGCTCATCACTCACTCGTCTTCAACCACTTATCCGGAGTCGGGTCCCGGGGGCAGCAGCTCCAGCAGGGGACCCCAAACTTCCCTTCCCCACATTAACCAGCTCTAACTTAACTAGGGGATCCAGAGGCGTTCCCAGGCCAGGTGGTCCTTACCGGATGCCCGAACTACCTCAACTGGCTTCTCTCAATGCAAAGGAGCAGCAGCTCTACTCCGAGTTCCTCACGGATGGCTGAACTTCTGCCCCTCTCTCTAAGGGAGACTCCAGCCCCCCTCCTGAGAAAACCCATTTCGGCCGCTTGTACCCGCGACCTCTTTCTTTCGGTCCGGACCCAGCTTTCATGACCATAGGTGACGGTAGGGACCAAGACTGACCAGTAGGTCGAGAGCTTTGCCTTCAGGCTCAGCTCTCTTTTCGTCACAACGGTGCGGTAGAGCTGAGAAAATACAAACTACAAACTCAGGAAAGACACTTTTCTGCTTTAAGATTTTTGGGAAAGTATCAGTTTACCTGCAAACCTTAGACTTCAAACTTTCTTTGAGTGTAGCTATCAATACGAGGAAACAGTTTGAATCCTGCAGAGTTAATTTCTATAGCTAATGAATGTGTCTTTTCAATGTTTGAAGCTGCTGTACACGTTAACAGGCTGTATGTTAAATTGTAAGCCTAAATGAAAATGGAATGTCATTTTTTTGGTTGTTCTGTGGTGGGACTGTAGCCCAACCAAACATTCCAGCAAGTGAAGAGACTCTTGAACGTCTGTATGAAACGCACCAGGCTTTCGACTGTAAACCCATTTGCAGCAATATTAGATGCTCAGAGCGGGTGATTCATAATTAAGAGCAAGTGTAGTGATGAGGTTGAGGTGTTGATTGGGTCAAAAAAACACCGGACTGTCACCCAGAAAACCACAGTTCACGTCTCATACATGTCCCGTGTGTCGCTGTGTTACCTTATGAATTCAATTATTTTAACCACACCCATGGTTTAAGGCATCCAGGTGCCTAAATGTACTGGGAGACATCCGAAGATTGTTTCACTCTTGAACCTGTTCCAGCCAGATATCACCCCTTCATGTTGGTAAATTCATGCTTCGCTGTATGCTGAGTTTTTTGGGGGGTGACCTGCACAATGCTGTTTTCTGTCCAAGGCACGGATGAGATCATTTGTCACAGCCACAGCAGCAGTGATAGTACTGTGAGCACTTCTAAAACAAGACTCACACTACTACTCAGCAGACAGAGGTGCCAAGATGGCAGCAAGGTCTATCAGCACTGTACATTTACTACCACCATTCAACCCAATCATAAACAGGATATTCATGTAAACGTACTCAAGGCAAGTTTATTTGTATGGCACTTTTCAACAAGGTAATTCAGAGTGCTTTACATAAAACATTCACATAATTGGAAAGAAACCTATGAATTGACATTTAGATAAAATAATAGAAAAAATGAAAATCAAGCCAATAAAATATTTAAAACATTAATAAAACCAAGAATATGAATATAACTAGAAATAGAAGTTACAGTGCATTATAAACAGTTAATACATAGTATTGTTGACTGAAAGGCAGCAGCAAACAGAAAAGTCTTCAGTCGAATTAAAAGTTTCCTGTTTTCTGGAAGTATGTTCCAGATATGTGAACTGAATGCTGCTTCTCCATGTTTAGTTCTGACTCTGGGTCAAAGTGCCGAGATCTCAGCTTCTGCCTGAACATGTAGATATGCTGATATATATATGTATATATATATATACATATATATATAAAAAACATGTAAATTCCAAACTAGGAACATGGGTGAAGACTTAATTCGTCTGCATTTAGTAGATTCCAATCAAGTTTTTTTTAATTTTTTTTTTACTTATTTGTCTCCAATCTCATCTTGTTAAAAGAATCCTATTGTGAAGTCAGTATTGTGAATCATATTGAATTGTGAGTTCAGTTTATCGTTACATACGTCTGAATTATTGTAACTCCTTATCCAATAAATCAGTTAAGAGTCTTCACTTAATCCAAAATGTTGCAGCTCATATACTGAGAAGAACCAGGAAAAGAGATCCGATTTCTTCTGGATTAGCTTCTCTGCACTGCCTCCCTGTAAAATCCTTCTCCTCATCTCCAAAGCTCCTAATGGTCAGAGGATCATATCTTAAAGAGCTCACTAGACTCTCAGAACGTAGGGTTACTTGTGGTTCCTAGAGTGAGACTGAGAGAATAGGAGGCAGAGCCTTCAGCTAGACTTCAAACTTTCCTCTTTGATAAAGTTTATAGTTAGGGTTGGCTCAGGTTTGTCGTGACTTTAGTTATGCTGCTATGGACCTTTTCAAGAATGTAAACATAAACATTCTTAAACAGTCCTAGAGTATTTCCTGTTGCAGCGTTGGGGAATTACTCTTACACTCTGAGCTGCTCTCTCCATGTCTTCATGTCTCATTAATGCATGTTATAAACTAAACTTGTGCTTTCTCACCTCTTTCTTTCTCTCTTATGGGCGTTCATCAGAACCAGGGTCAGTTTAAGGTTTCTGCAGGTTAAAAAGAAGTTCTTCCTCACTGCCGCAGCTGAAAGGTTTCATCTGTGTGAGTGCTCATGTGTCTCTTCAGATGTCCTTTTTGCCAAAATCTTTTCCCACACTCTGAACAACTGAATAGTTTCTCTCCTGTATGAGTTCCCATGTGTCTGTTTAGATGTCTTTTTTGCCAAAATCGTTTCCCACACTCTGAACAGCTGAATGGTTTTTCTCCTGTATGAATTATTGCGTGTCTCTTCAGTTCTCCACTTACAATGAAACTTTTACCACACACAGAGCAACTGAACGGTCTCTCTCCTGTGTGAATTATTGAGTGTCTCTTCAGATTACCTTTCTGAATGAAACCTTTGCCACACACAGAACAACTGAATGGTTTCTCTCCTGTATGAATTATCGAGTGTTTCTTCAGTTCTCCACTTTGAATGAAACTTTTACCACATACAGAGCAACTAAACGGTCTCTCTCCTGTATGGGTACTTGAGTGTCTCTTCAGTTCTCCATTTTCAATGAAACCTTTACCACACAGAGAGCAACTGAAAGGTTTCTCTCCTGTATGTATCATCACGTGTCTCTTCAGATGTCCCTTGTGAGCAAATCTTTTCCCACACTCAGAGCAGATAAATGGTTTCCCACAATCACTACTTCTCAAATCACTGATAGGAACTTGATCATTATTCAGAGAGTTTAAACCTGACTGAGGTTCTCTGGTCTCCTTCCAATCAACACTGTCATCAGTCTCACGTTCAGAAGAGTCTCTAGTCTTGTCAAAAGTATCCCGATCTGAGTTTCTGGCTGGTTCTTGTCCTCCACAGTCCTCTCCATCAGTTTTTATTTGTTGAGTTTGTGTTTGATGAAGCTGTGAGGACTGAGGTTTTTCATCATCATCTTCACTCTTCACATGGACGGGAGTGTATAGAAACTTGGTGATATCAGCCTCATCCAGACCTTGAAGCTGCTCTCCCTCCTGACTGATCCAGAGTTCCTCCTGTTCCTCTTTAATGTATGGGGGCTCTTGGTCCTGGTCCAGACTGGAGCTCCACTCCTGCTGATGTTCTTCCCCAACAATCACTTTCTGGACATCTGAAGGTAAAGCTGAAAAAACAAACAAACAAAAATGTGAGCATTATTGTGATCTTAGAAATACTTTGCTCATTAGAAATAGAAACACTTGACTTATTCCCAGGAGGGAATTGTACGCAGAGGACAAGGCCGAAAACCAACATTTGATGTTGGTGATTTCAAGGCCCTCAGATGGCACTGCATTAAAAACAGAAAACCATTCTGTAATGGACATCACTGCATGGGCTAAGTAACACTTCCAAAAACCATTGTCTGTGGACAGTTTGTCTCTGCATCCACAAATGACGGTTGAAACGCTACCTCCGCAGGTACGGCAGACACTAAAAATGACATGTTCACCAGCAAGTGGCGCTATAATCAAGTTGATTGCGTTTTTGCTTGTGACTCCCACATCGTACCGCACACATTGAAAATTCTTACATTCAGGCATTCCCTGAACTTACGTGAAATTCAGGATATAGGCCACACCCATTCAAGCCTAGACTTTTTTTCGCAGGATCGTGATATATGCAAAAGCTACTTTTTCAAAACTTTCAGGGAAGGTATAGACCGGTGCTCTAACTTCCACGTAAATTGCAAACTGCTTTTTTTACAGCCACATGTTCTCTGAAAGGCACTGAATCTTGAAATTTAGAACACATTTCAGCCTATTATTTTTGCACAAAACCCCCAAAAATGAAAAACCTATTTTTTCATACTCCTCCTAGACTGAGAGTCCAATCACTGCAAAACTTTGCAGGAATTATCTTTTTTTCCTATTGATGAAAAGTTATCGAAAGAATTGTAATAGTCCAAAACATGTGTCTGTCATGTCCCATTCCACACTGAGGTTCTGTGCAATATCTGAGGTCAATCGGCCACTAGCTGGGGCTGTTATGCCAAATTGAGTAATGCATGCATTATGTGAACAAATGCAAAATCTACTTTTTCAAATACCAACACTTTCTTTTTCAAACTACTATCTGTGCAGCACTCAAGCAGCCACTTGCGTCGTGCCTGTGGACCTGCGGGTCCGGATTGAATCACCTCCATGGGTCGCATGGTAGACACTGAAATAATTTTACCAGGTTGTATGTTTAATATCAAAAATAAAATTAGCAGCACTTTTTGTTTGCATTAACAATAAAAGAGCTAATACCTTCTGTAAAGATATGGAAAAAACATATCAAACCTGCATTAACAATGGCACCATGTGGCCATGAGAGGTAACTGTACTTTGTTCACACTCTAACCATGTATACTACTGATGAAAACCAACAAAAATAGGAATTTGAGAGAACATAAAATGAATTTCAGAAATAAAATAATTTGTCAAATAGTGTAGAATATTTAAATAATTTTGTTTATGGTTCTCTGCTTCTCTCTCAAAGCTTAGACCTTTTCAAAAGAAGAAGAAAAAAAGAAGAAGAAGAAGACAAGAAGAAGAATATTGACTAACGTTACCCAACAGTATAAAAAAAATGTTTATCTATTTGTGGTTTTACTAACCGCCTTACGCACGCAAATTACCAAAGTATATAACGTGGATGGGTTGTAGTTTTTACGCTAACAATTGACTTATATGGTCTATAATTACTTATTGAAATACATATATTTTAACAGCACTTTTTCTGTGTTATGTAGATGTATCAGTCAATATATGAAGAGGGTACAGGGCTTACAGGGGAACGTTGCACTGCTTGCTTTAAGCTGTTCCTCTCCCCCCTTTGCCCTAAATACAAGCGGAGCCAAAGAGCAAAGCTTCAGCAGCACCTTGATGTACACATGAAAAATTAGTGAACAAACCCAACCAGGAGAAAAAACACTCTGCCAGCCTTAGAGTCGATAACGGTAGATTTTATATCTAAACGTGGATCATCCTCACTTGCATTGGAGGTGGTTTAGCTTTGAGAGAAACAGATGTTTTAAAGACGCCAATCTACAAACTATGTCGGAAAGCAGTTTCTGATAACGGGGCGCTGTAATGGGGGGGAAAGGCTAGGACGATTCTAAAGGCCCATGACAGGGGCCCTAAAATATTAGAACATGAGGAAATTTTATTTTAATTAACCTGTCATCCTTAATCAATAATTTCTATTAATAAAATGTTTCATGTTAAGTGAAATAATTTCACTGTTTTCTGACAAAAGGTAACAATTCCAAACCTCTGTACACCCCATGTATTTAGAAGTAATGGTTTGGTCCTCTTCTCTACCTAGGACCTCTACCTGTCTTTAACCTCCAATAAAAATCACCCCCCTCAGTGTTCTAAACATACAGACTAGAATGTTTTGTGTCCCAGGCCTTAAACAGGTTTAACTTAGCTGTGAAAACGGCCTGTTTAACATGGGGGTCAATGAGAAATTGGTCTATTGTGCAAACTACCCTAGTGGGCACTCAGACAACTGCAGTTTTTGCCACGTCCTCATTGGATCAACCAGGAAGTCGCTGTGCTGGGGGCTTATTTTGTTAATTGAACTGTGATGAACCTTTGAATTTAACATATTAATATTTCATTAAACCCATTTCACACACGCACTGTTATTTGTATCTGCCTTTTTCTGAATTAAGATAAACAGTCTTAACTCTAGCTCTTAACTCTACCTCTCCGGGAACCATCACCTTATCGTGGTGGAGAGGTTTGTGTGTCCCTGTGAACCTGAGGGCTGTGTTGTCTGGAGCTTAATGCTCCTGGTAGGGTCTCCCATGGCAAAGTGGTCTCAGGCGAGGGGCCGGACTAAGAATGGTTCACAAAGAATCAATGAACAAACAACAAAGAGGAAGAGAGATCCTGCCTGGAGGAAGCCCGGGGCCCCCATCTGGAGCCAGGCCCAGACGGAGGGCTCGCCGGCGAGCGCCTGGTGGCCGGGTTTGCCACCGAGCCCGGCCGGGCACAGCCCGAAAAAGTGATGTGGCACTTCCCTCCTCTCCATCCTGTGGGCCCACCACTCGCAGGAGGAACCACTTGGGTCGGGTGCGCTGCTGCACAGGTGGCAGTGAAGGTGAGGGGCCTCGACGGACCAGACACGGGCAGCAGAAGCTGGCTCTTGGGACGTGGAATGTCACCTCTCTGTCGGGGAAGGAGCCGGAGCTTGTGCGGGAGGTGGAGCGCTACCAGTTAGATCTGGTGGGGCTTACCTCCACGCACAGTCTCGGTTCTGGAACCGTTCTCCTGGATAGGGGTTGGACACTATTCTTCTTTGGAGTTGCCCAGGGTGTGAGGCGCCGGGCGGGTGTGGGGATACTCACAAACCGGAGTTCACCCCGGTGGACGAGAGGGTCGCCTCCTTACGCCTGCGGGTGGTAGGGGGGGAAACTCTGACTGTTGTTTGTGCATATGCACCAAACAGCAGTTCAGAGTATTCGGCCTTCTTGGAGACCCTGAATGGAGTCCTGCATGGGGCTCCAGTAGGGGACTCCATAGTTCTGCTGGGAGACTTCAACGCCCACGTGGGCAATGATGGAGACACCTGGAGAGGCGTGATTGGGAGGAACGGCCTCCCTGATCTAAATCTGAGTGGTCGTCAGTTATTAGACTTCTGTGCTAGTCACGGATTATCTATAACTAACACAATGTTCGAACATAAGGATGCTCATAAGTGTACGTGGTACCAGAGCATTCTAGGCCAAAGGTCGATGATCGATTTTGTGATCGTATCATTTGATCTGAGGCCGCATGTTTTGGACACTCGGGTGAAGGGAGGGGCAGAGCTGTCAACTGATCACCATCTGGTGATGAGTTGGATCAGAGGATGGGGGAAGATTCTGGACAGACCAGGTAAACCCAAACGAGTAGTGCGGGTGAACTGGGAACGTCTGGAGGAGGCCCCTGTCCGAGAGATCTTCAACTCACACCTCCGGCGGAGCTTTTCTGGCATCCCTGTGGAGGTTGGGGGCATTGAACCGGAGTGGGCAATGTTCAAAGCTTCCATTGCTGAAGCTGCAGCGGTGAGCTGTGGCCTCAAGGTCTTAGGTGCCTCAAGGGGTGGTAACCCTCGAACACCGTGGTGGACACCGGTGGTCAGGGAAGCTGTGCGACTGAAGAAGGAGGCCTTCCGGGATATGCTATCCCAGAAGACTCCGGAGGCAGTTGCAAGGTACCGACAGGCCAGAAGGGCTGCAGCCTCTGCTGTGTCAGAGTCAAAGCAGCGGGTGTGGGAGGAGTTCGGAGAAGCCATGGAGAAGGACTTTCGGGCGGCACCAAGGTGCTTCTGGAAAACCATTCGACATCTCAGGAGGGGGAAACGGGGAACCGTCCAAGCTGTTTACAGTAAAGACGGGACACTGGTGACCTCAGCCGATGAGGTAATCGGGCGGTGGAAGGAGCACTTTGAGGAACTCCTTAATCCGACTAACACGCCCTCTTTTGTAGAGGCAGAGCTGGAGGCTGATGGGGTATCATTGTCAATATCCCTGGCGGAAGTCACTGAGGTAGTCAAACAACTCCACAGTGGCAAAGCCCCAGGGGTTGATGAGATTCGTCCAGAAATGCTGAAAACTTTGGGTTGGGAGGGGCTGTCTTGGTTGACACACCTCTTCAACATTGCGTGGAAGTCTGGGACAGTGCCAAGAGAGTGGCAGACCGGGGTGGTGGTTCCTCTTTTTAAAAAGGGGGACCAGATGGTGTGTGCCAATTCAGGGGTATCACACTACTCAGCCTCCCTGGTAAAGTCTACTCCAAGGTGCTGGAAAGGAGGGTTCGTCCTATAGTCGAACCTCAGATTGAAGAGGAACAATGTGGATTCCGTCCTGGACGTGGAACAACGGACCAGCTCTTCATTCTCGCAAGGATCCTGGAGGGGGCCTGGGAGTATGTTCATCCAGTCTACATGTGTTTTGTGGATCTGGAGAAGGCATATGACCGGGTTCCTAGGGAGATACTGTGGGAGGTGCTGCGGGAGTATGGGGTGAGGGGGTCACTTCTGTGGGCCATCCAATCTCTGTACACCCAAAGTGAGAGCTGTGTCCGGATCCCCGGGAGTAAGTCGGATTCGTTTCCGGTGGGGGTTGGCCTCCGCCAGGGGTGCGCTTTGTCACCAATCCTGTTCGTGATTTTCATGGACAGGATTTAAAGGCGTAGTCGTGGTGGGGAGGGGTTGCAGTTCGGTGGGCTGAGGATCTCGTCTCTGCTTTTTGCAGATGATGTGGTCCTGATGGCATCGTCGGTCAGTGACCTTCAGCACTCACTGGATCGGTTCGCAGCCGAGTGTGAAACGGCTGGGATGAGGATCAGCATCTCTAAATCTGAGGCCATGGCTCTTAGCAGGAAACCGGTGGATTGCTTACTCCAGGTAGGGAATGAGTCCTTACCCCAAGTGAAGGAGTTCAAGTACCTCGGGATCATGTTCACGAGTGAGGGGACGATGGAGCGTGAGTTTGGCCGGAGAATCGGAGCAACGGGGGCGGTGTTGCAGTCGCTCTACTGCACCGTTGTGACGAAAAGAGAGCTGAGCCGGAAGGCAAAGCTCTCGATCTACCGGCCAATCTTCGTTCCTACCCTCACCTATGGTCATGAAAGTTGGGTCATGACCGAAAGAACGAGGTCGCGAGTACAAGCGGCCGAAATGGGTTTTCTCAGGAGGGTGGCTGGAGTCTCCCTTAGAGAAAGGGTGAGAAGTTCAGCCAACCCTTGAGGAACTCGGAGTAGAGCCGCTGCTCCTTAGCGTTGAAAGGAGCCAGTTGAGGTGGTTCGAGCATCTAGTAAGGATGCCCCCTGGGCACCTCCCTAGGGAGGTGTTCCAGGCACGTCCAGCTGGGAGGAGGCCTCGGGGAAGACCCAGGACTAGGTGGAGAGATTATATCTCCACACTGGCCTGGGAACGCCTCGGGACCCCCCAGTTAGAGCTGGTTAATGTGGCCCGGGAGAGGGAAGTTTGGGGTCCCCTGCTAAAGCTGCTGCCCCCGCGACCCGACCCCGGATAAGCGGATGAAGATGAGAGATGAGAATCTTAACTCTAGATCTGGACTCTGGATCTCTTTTTTCTACTCTCTCATCTGAACACAAAAACATTGTAATGACCCGACACCCTGAAGTGACTGCCGTAAAGATATTCTCTCACACAATAATCAACTCATAAAAGATGATGGATGATGAATGAATCATAAGTATTTATTATATTTTCCTCCCCAAGGGAAAGTAGTGATTCTTAAGTTGTTCTCATGAACTGAAAGAGTGGTGTAACATCAGTGTGAGTCCACAGCTCTTTCACAGCTCCTGAAGACGTGGAAGAAGAAGTGGAAACAGTCACAGCTGCTTTTGCTGCTCCTTTGACTCATGAACACAACAAATCATTAACAGTAAAGACTCTGAATTAATCACTGTAGTCAAGTAAGTAACTAAGTTTTATATTGCCTTACCTTCATGTCAGAGTTTTATACTGCAGGGTGAGACAGAATGACAGTAAAGTGTTTACCTTCATGTCAGCTCCTATGAGCAGTTTCAATATATATATATATATATATATATATATATATATATATATATATATATATATATATATATATTTATATTTAACAGTACGGGCGCACTACAAATATAAGAAAGACTGGTTTGAAGACGGATAAACGAATGACAGCTCACTTGACCACAGTTAATGAATCCTGGAGGATCAATACAAGTGCTCTGAGAAACTTCAGGAGCTAGCTGCAGCTAACAGGCTGCATGTGTGTGAGTGCTGTAGCTAAAGTTAGCTTAGCATAATTAGCAGAGCAGTAGAAAGAAAACAAACCTCCTCGCAGCTTCGTTTCCGGTTTGATAACCACCTCCAGCTGTTTCCGGTGTCGGTCCATCTCTGATGTACAAACAATCATCGGGTTTTCTGCCGTTCTTTGGATTCAACTAACGGCTTCTCTCCTCTGACTGCTCCCGGTGTTTAGGTCGGGAAATATGAAACTTCTTCTTCTTCTTCTTCTTCTTCTTCTTCTTCTTCTTCTTGGTTGGCAGGTTGCAACCATCATTTTCTTTGGTGCATACCGCCACCAACTGTATCGGAGTATGTAAGACTACCATCTATGTCTTTTCACAATAAAAGAAAGAGGGAATAAAATAAATGGGTAAATAAATAAAAAATGATATAATAAGAAATGATATGTACTTTACCAGCCAGTCTCATTCTCTCCTTTGTGTATCTCTCTCACTCCATCAATACATGTGCTACACTTTCTGTTTGTCCACATTCACACCCATACGATCCACTTTGTCCTATTAAAAACAACGTTTTATCTGTATTCATTTATATTCATATAAATATAAATATAAATTATGTTTAATCCTGTGTGTCCTATTCACATTCTTGTCTGCTGTTTCCTCCCTTCTATTTTTTCCTTTTTTTGCACTCACACTTTTTTGTATATTATAAAAATTTCTTTCAGTGATGTCTCTGTCCCACATAGTTTGCCACTTTTTTATTACTTCTTTTTTTAAATATTGCTTTAACTTCTATTAGAATATTATTTTTTGTTGCTCTCTTGGCAGTTTTGTGAGCTCCCTCATTCCCTTTGATACCTACATGGGCAGGAACCCAGCAAACATTACAGATAAGCATGTTCTGTGTGATCAATATAAGCTTTTTAGTATTTCTAAAAGACAGTCTTGTCCGTTAGAGTTAGAATTCTGTATACTTAGAAGGGCTGCTAATGAATAAACACAGATCACTTCTCTATCTGGTCAAACATCTTCCACCCACTGAAAACCAGTAATGATTGCCATCATCCCTGCTGAATAAAATTTGAGCTGGTAACCTTTTCACAATATTGATGTGCATTGATGGAATATATACACCTGTTCCTACTTATTCATTTTCATCTTAGGATCCATCTGTATATATGTCTAAATACCTGCAATGATTGTTTCAGAGTCATTTTTAAAAATTTTGTCACGGGGACAGGGTTTTTAGAGGGTAGAGATTGACACGGCACTCTGTGTCTCTAACGAAGATTACACCGGCTCTGGGAGTGAAGTGGAGGCAACATTTATGATCTATGATTTAAATTGATATTCAACACAGTACCATGAACATTGACTGTAAAACGCCGACATTCACAGCCCGAATCCTCCCGCTCTAGGTTAGCATTTAACGTATGTGCCAGTAGGCTATAATGCAAGTCATGGTGTAAGTGTGGCTATTATAATATAATAAATAGTAATATATAATTATATGAAATATAATTAGCACAACAGAGCTTACGCGTTGTGTATATATGAATATATGAATTGGGTGGGATTACATACCACCATGACCGTGACGTATGAGAACGTGGAGAAATACCAGTCAGCTTCACGTTATTTACTAAGGAACTGTTCACAGGCTATCAAATGAATGAATGGTAATGGAACAGTGTAATCTTGCCCTGTGTTTTTGCACGGGGATGTCAAGGGCCCCGGTGCGTCACACCAGAAGCACCGTCCTTACATATGCCCCTGAATAGGTGACAACGTTTGGTTTCATGGTGGTGCTCCTTTTTTCTACAGCTGGAGCACAATCCTGCAATAAATGACAGCATGTTCCTGGATATCAATTGTCTTCTTATGAAAACTGTTTTTATGTTGCCTCTCTTTCTTAAACTTTTTTTTGGCTTCTATTTGATAGTGCTGCTGGAGGTTGAAAGGCAATGGGAAAAGAGAGAGAGAGGGTGAGACACAGAGACACAGCAAGTGTTTCCCAAACTGAAATGAATTAATAAAGGCAACACTAGAACTGAAAGAGCTGCTTCATTCTTTCTATACTATTCCTTTTTTTCTCTACTTGTTGAAAAGATGTCCAACCACAGTGATTCACAACATTAATGACATTTTAACTTGTCATTTACTGACGTCTCCATGACATCTGAGCAACAGAGTCCCTGAGGACGGCCCAGGTTGAGATGGAAAGCTTCAGAAACAACTTATTTGGAGCTTGTGCAGTGGTGGAAAGTAACTGAGTACATGAACTCAAATATTGTACCTAAATACAATTTTGAGACACATTCACTTTACTGTATAATATAATATTCTTAAAAAGGACCAATATGCATGATGCAAAATTTCACTCTTGCACTTTGAATACACTTTGATGCTCATACTTTTGTACTTTTGTCTTAGCTAACGTTTTGCTTGTAACAGAGTATTTCTACACATATTACTACTTCCACTTTGAGTACTTTTTCCGCCTCTGAGTTTGTGTTGATAAAGGCTTTGAAGCTTTCGTTTCCAGGTTTAATAATGGACATTAAAGTTAACTGGATGTTATTATTAAATATTTCAATCATTGTGTGTTGTTCTGATTACATATATGTAATACTTCTGGACTTTTATTTTGAAGCTCATCTGTCCTGGAAACTGTATTCTTTACTGCGGCTAACGTCACACTTTGAACAAGATGGCAGTAAAGACTCTGAATGAATCCTGGAGGATCAATGCAAATGCTCTGAGAAACTTCAGCTTGCTGCGGCTAACAGGCTGCATGTGTTTGAATGCTGTAGCTAACGTTAGCTTAGCATCATTAGCAGAGCAGTAGAAAGAAAATAAACCTCCTTGCAGCTTCGTTTCCGGTTTGATAACCACCTCCAGCTGTTTCCGGTGTCGGTCCATCTCTGATGAACAAACAATCATCGTTTTTTCTGCCGTTATTCGGATTCAACTAACGGCTTCTTCTTCTTCTGCTTCTTCTGCTTCTTCTTCTTCTTCTTCTTCTTCTTCTGCATCAAAGGCTTCTGTACAACCCTGTTTTGTGAAAATAATCCACCAGTTTATTTCTTTTAACCCGCTAATCCAGATTTAGAAGTGTGTGGGTTTTTATATTTTTAGTTAATATTTATGAAAAAAATAAAGATGACAAAGTAAAACGTGTTTAACTGCCTCTGGAAAGCTTCCTCCTTTGTAATGTGTACTTGATACACTGGATGAGGATGTTTTACTCTCTGCGCCTCCACATTCACATTTTCCATCCATTTAGAGCCACATTTACAACCATATACTGAAGACAAGAATGGAGACTCCTCTGGTTATGGAAAACCTGGGAAGTAGTGTGAAAGTTTGGAAAACGTTATCTGATTTAGTTGTTTTAAATTACATTTCCTATGGATAACCTTCGACTTAATTTGTGACACGTTGGAGTGAATGTATTTTCTGTAGCTGTTGGTGTAACATGGCTTTAAGAAGCATCAACGGGTGACAACGTTTTGTTTCTTAGTTGCACTCCTTTTCCTACAGGTGGAGCATAATCTTGCAAGAAGTGACGGTGTGTTCTTAATAGTCAATCGTCAACGGCCTCTTTTTCTTCTTCCTAGATCTTTTTTCAACTTTTTTGGGGGGCTTCTATTTGATAGTTCTGCTGAAAGTTGATAGGCAATGGGAGAGAGAGAGAGAGAGAGAGAGAGAGAGAGAGAGAGAGAGAGAGAGAGAGAGAGAGAGAGAGAGAGAGAGAGAGAGAGAGAGAGTTGAGACACATAGCAAAGTTCTGCAGGTGGGAGCTGAACCTGAGCTGCTGCGGTGAAGACTTATAGCCTCTGTATAAAAACTGTCATTCAATCTTTGTAAAGTCCCTTGAGTGGCAGCTGTGGGCTGTAAATAAAGTAGCTTTGTCCTGGAAGAGGGATAGTGAGTGTTAGTGTTTGTCACTGACACAGCAAGTGTTTCCCAAACAGAAAGGAATTAATAAAGGCAACACAAGAACTGAAAGAGCTGCTTCCTTCTTTTTGAATTGAATCAGTTAATTTGATTTCATTATAATTTGATTTTTATTAGTATTCTGGTTTATTATTATTAGTTTAGTTTAGGTGTTTAACTTAGGCACGTTACAGGGCACCTGCAATTATATAGGTAGGCTTTCGGTAAGGGACCAGCATGCACCTGGGCGGGCAAATGTTGTTGTTTTTTTTTACCAGAGCAGCAGAAGACCATGATTTTTCCCCATTCGCGTACACCACAACCTATGTGGTGTGGTGCATCAGTGGTCCTTTGATTCGTATTATTTGAAGTTTGATTTGAAACTTTTATTTGTTTGTCAAACGACTACTACATAAGTAAAAAAACCTGCCCTTGGAGAAGTAAATAACCTGCCCTTGGGGAAGTAGAAACCCTGCTCTTGGACTCTAAGGAAATAAGCTTAAATACTGGACTTGCACCGTTATGGACAAATTGAAATCAGAGATTGTTTAATCACATTTTGGACTCAGCCAGGGAGCACATACTGTTTCTGGCCCAGATCGACAAGACGTTCAACCTTCTTAAAGAAACTGGTATGTGATACAACTGTAAAGAGCTGTAATGGAAAACGACCAAACAAGTGGAGTTTGACTGACAGTATTTCACAACAAATGGAGTTCAAAGAGTGCATTGACTCGCTACATGTCTACTTTTACGCACAGCCGAGGTGCATCCATTAATTCATAAAAAGCCGACTGCTGTGTGTGTTTGTTTGATGAAGAGTTTCTGTTGGTCAGTAATCATTGTGTTTGGAACCTGCTCTTTTGTGCGTTTGTGGACTGGGATTGGTGTCTAAAAAAGGAAAAAAAAAAAAACTAAAAGAATAAATCCTGCAGATAGTGCCTCCAATAGGCGTGTTTCAAAAATACCTGTGTCCTTAATATAGTGGCAGGATAAAGGAACATCCTCTGATCAACAGTCTGTTAGCTCTTGAAATGTTTCACCTGCAGTCTTTCAGACCTGTGGCCATATTGGGGCCAGTCACAAAGATTTTTTTCTATTGTTGCAGTCAAAGTGAAGAGTCAGAGGAGTAACAGAACTGTGTAGATGTATGCTTTTTGGATCCTGGGAGCTCAGGAACATTTTGTACGGAGAACAAGGCCATAAAATTGAATGTGAGCAGTAAAAGGACAAGTATTCTGTTAAGAACAATTGGTCAAAAGAAGATTGTAAATGCTCATGTGTTGTCAGGGCTTGAAGTGTCTGGTCTGAATATGAATGACTTTATTGAGTTACCTGACGTTTTGATTCAAAACTAATCTCATCACTCAATATTCCACGACAAGAGGACGTTGATCAGTGGTAGTATCTCAAGGATGTTCAACTTCATGGCATTGATGAAGGGTTTGATCTGCTCATTGGAACTGATGCACCAAAGGTGATGGTGCCTTGGGAGCTCATAAACAGCCAGTAGCAGAAACCGTATGCTGTCAGAACCAGGGTGGGTTGGGTCATTAATGGTTCACTTGGTGGTGAAAGCAACAGGAATAAGAGTGACTTGCTGTGACATCCAACCGGATCCCTGTTGAATATCTTCAAGAAATGCTGGTAAAACAGTTTAAACATGATTTTAAGGAGGTCATCAGATGAACAGTTTGAAATGTCCAGAGAGGATCTCAAGTTCATGAATGTTATAAACAACACCACAAAGTTAATTGGACACCGTTACAGCATTGACTTACCTTTTAGGCAGGAAATCCATCTCTTGCCAAATAGGCTGAAGTTTATCTATGAGCCAAAGGAGATTTGGCCTAAATTGGATGCTGATTTTGATAGTAAATTATGTTGTTGTGGAAGTGCCACAGATCACCTGCTCTGTTACTTTTCATCCTGGGCAAGACTAAAAAGGTCTGTTGCTTGGTTTCTGAAGGTCAAGACAACTCTTGTGTTATTGGGACAGAAGAGGAAGGAGTTGTATGCCTCTGCAGACCTCAGTAAGGACAAGCTGGAGCCACAAGAACAGGCAGTGAAAAAGAAAACTCAGAGCTTTAAGGCTACACTCAATGGACACATCTTGACTCCTGAAGATCTTGAGAAGTTAACTCAGTTATTCAGTATGCACAAGAACACAAGTTTAAAGCTGAAATTTCCTCACAGAAGAATTGCTGTAAAATGTTTCAAAGGGAAGTCCTCTGTACAGACTGGATCCGGTCATTGATAATGGATCCTCAGAGTAGGTGGTCGGCTGGATAAAGCAGCATTACCAGCAGAGTCCAACCATCCAGTCATTTTGTCCAAAGATTTGCATGTATCCTTACTGATTCTGTGCTATATTCATCATCAAGTGGGACATGCGGGAAGAAATCACATGCTGTCCAGGCGGCAGCAGAGGTACTGGATCATCAATGCAAAGTCTGCTGCGAGGAAAGTGGTTTCTGACTGTGTTGTTTGCAGACGCAACAGAGTAGTGTTGTTTTTGGCGTTGTTTTACTTTTAGTCTAGTCTAGTTTTAGTCGACTAAAAGTCTGAGCATTTTAGTCTAGATTTAGTCGACTAAAAGTCTGAGCATTTTAGTCTAGTTTTAGTCGACTAAAAGTCTGAGAGTTTTAGTCTAGTTTTAGTCAAAGAAAATTGTATATTAGTCTCTTTTTAGTGATGCAATTATATTTAATCAATATAATAAAAGTACCTAGTAGTATTGACGAAACCAACATTTTCTTTGAGCCAAACCCATGCAGATATCTTAAGTTTACAGCATGTACAGGTCTAGAATAAGTAATCCAATTAATGTTGATGCTAAATTAAGTTCAGTGTTATTTGCTCTGTGAAATACAAAACTAGTGAAAGTATTTGGCCAACAAGGGGCAGTTTAGTGCACTTATAGAGTGAGTCAGTCAGGTAGGAACTAAAAACACACTTTACACTCTCTCACAAATAAATACACGTACACACACACAAACACACACACACACGCTAGTCTCTCTCACATGCACGCACACACACACATGCCCTGAGGTGTCTCTTAAGACCTGTGGTGTTTTTTCCTGTGATTTTGTGGTCTTTCTTTTTCCACAACACATTCCGTTTTGCTTTCCACGTCTATGTAATGAAAGTATTTCTTCTTTTCCTCCCAAACACGACCCCCGGCTGGTGTCACACTTTGTTCTCATGTTTCTTTAGTTTAGTTAATTCTAAAGGTAACGATGACCCACAGCAGCAGCAGCTTCAGAATCAAAATAATGCGCGTGTGGGGATTGAGGAAGTGACGTCGCCCAGACGAGAGACTGGGAGAAAACTACAAAATAATAATAATAATAACGTGACTAAACGAGACGGAACAATGTTATTTCGTCTCGTTTTCGTCAACGAAAATGAAGAGACATTTCGTCTCGTTTTTATTCGTCAACGAAATTGCAGAATATATTTTGTCTTAGTCATCGTCACATGCCCAGCATTTTCGTTTCGTCTCGTCTAGTTTTCGTCACGTGATAGAGGTTCGTTGACGAAGATATTTTGTCATCATTTTCGTTGACGAAAGCAACACTACAACTGAGGGAAACTTATTGAACAGCAGATGGCAGAACTCTTTTGCAAAAGATGGATTTCTGAATACTTATGATGCAAGAGTCACAGAAATGGACAAGACCAAGGAGAAATTTCATTCCTGGAGACATCGTCCTCATGCAGATGCTGCAGCTCCAAGAGGATCTTGGCTGATGGGGAAAATGTTGGATGTGAGAGCAAATGCAATGGGGCCTGGCTCTCTCTCTCTCTCTCTCCCTCTCTCTCTCTTTCTCTCTCTCTCTCTCTTTCTCTCTCTCTCACTCTCTCACTCTTCAATTCAATTTAATTCAATGAAAAAAGACAAAGAAATATCTCTCTTATTATTTATTTTGAAGAGGACAGATTGGAAGTGTTGGCCATGTGAGTTTGTCTGACTTGAGAGGAACGAAGAAATAAAGTACACTGTCCGTTCAGTGAATGGAGTGCACGTATCTTTATTCTACCAAAGTATAGGCGACTATAACCCTCGGTCACAATAGTAAATAATAAAAAGAATAATCCAGCTTTAGTCAAACAACTGCACTGCGCTCCACTGTGGTCTGTTGATGTTTCTTAATGCTTCTGGAATGTAAGCCGTAATACATCAACTAGCGAGCTGATTGGAGACGAAACAGCAAATCTGAATTGAGCTTTTCTTGATCTCTGATTGTTAGGAAATGTGGCACGTTTGTGATGCTGTGCCAAGTTGAGCGAGCGTAAAGGCAAAGTTGAGCGCGCACAGAAGGGTAAGATTGAGAGTGCGCATGCAGTGGTCTGCAGTGCAGTTAGCAAGAGAAAGTGAAACTAAGTGAGAGGACTTATTATTGCACGTTAAAATGAATAAGAGCAAACATGCAAACACATGTGTTGAGTACAGAATATTTTTTTGCTTGATCAACTGAGAATATGTGCTCGCAAAATGTATTTTTCTTATATCTGGTACACGCTCCTCAAGTCAATGCAATGGCCTATGCCGATGATGTTAGTGTAATTATAAAGAAACAACTAGAGATGGATGTGTTAACGAATCATTTAAACCTGTATGAACTCGCTTCAGATGCCAAACTGAACCATAATAAAACAGAAGGAGTTTGGATTGGATCAGAAAGTAACAGGAGAATTATTAACATTAAAGTAAACGATGAGATTAAAATATATTTTTAAATATGTCTGTAGGTGTGTGTCTGTGTATATGTATATAACTTGTAAAATGCATAAACTTTAATAAAGTTCTTTATAAAAAAAAAAAAGGAGGCGCTAAGCGTCACCGGAAAGTTCTCCGTGATAACATCCAGGGCATCACCAAACCCGCCATCCGCCGTCTGGCTCGCCGGGGTGGAGTGACGCGTATCTCCGGTCTGATCTACGAGGAGACCCGCGAGGTGCTGAAGGTCTTCCTGGAGAACGTGATCTGTGATGCCGTCACCTACACCGAGCACGCCAAGAGGAAGACGGTGACCGCCATGGATGTGGTGTACGCTCTGAAGAGGCAGGGCCACACCCTGTACGGCTTCGGAGGTTAAACCAATGACAACCTGATGGAACAAAAGCCAACGGCTCTTATAAGAGCCACACACTTGATCTGAAAACACGCTTCCTCTCCTCAGTCCCATCCAACTCCGTGACCTCTGGTTCTTCACTGACACATTAGAAAGTCCCAACTGTGTTGACTCAAGGATCCAAATGAAACGGGTCATGACGATCACGTGACTAAAAGCCTGAAGTAAAAAACAACACAGATCCATTCTCTCACATTTCTGTTAGAAGTGTTGCTACGTTGGGAAGAAATCAATTTGTTCTGTTTTGTGAAAGATCCATTTGTCTCATTCATATTTGTTCTTATACAAACACATTTGCAGATATAGCATTAATATTTACACACACACCTACACACCTAGGCCCTCATTTATCAAACGAACGTATGGCAGAAAAACGTGCGTACGACCATTTCCTGGCAAACGTCGGCATTTATCAATTTGGACGTGAGCGGGAGCTACGATCCAATCTCACGTCAGGTCTGAGATCGTTTACGCACATTTGAGCCTGTGTATTTGCGGTGCAGCACAGCAAAACCTGTCTGAAAATAATGAATAAACCTCATCTGTTATTAAGCATAAGCAGTCACATATTAAGAACAGATCAAAAAGGATTCTTAAAACGAATAAAAAAAATAAAAAATTGTGGTTGGAGCGATTGATTGTACTCATGTGCGTCTGAAGGCACCATCCATGAATGATTACGCATTCATCAATCGCCAAAACTACCACTCGATAAATGTACAGGTGATTTGTGATGCCAAGCTGTCGCTTTTAAACGTGGTGGCCATGTGACCATGTTGGTGCGCGGCTGCAGCAAGACGCACTGCATAGCCAAACTCATCTCCTCGGTTCGTGGCTACCCTCGATAAATTGCATTAAATCAAACAAGGTATCAGATGATTAACATCTTGGTAGGGTTCTTCTAGGTGACAAAGGGATTCTCTTACGGAATACCTAATAACCCCGCTGGCAAACCCCGCTACAGAGCAAGTGCGCCGTATTCAGCACCCCTGCCGTGAAATTCAACCCCCTCGCATTATAGGTGATATTCTGGATCAGAAGGCTGTTGTTTTCACTTAAAGGAGTAGTTTATATACAGCTAACCCACAACGGTCAGAACATTGGTTACTTAAAGTCTTTAAACTATTTTAAAGAGTTTAAAATCACAAACTTGGATAATAGAGAACACAAAACAACAGCCTTTTGTATGTTCTGTGGAAATATACTGCAGCCATAATTACAAAATGAATGAAATGGATCTTTTGAGCAAGTTGAATGTATTTGACTTAGCGTTTCCTAAATATAATCCCAGCTTTTCTTGCAATTCATAGGTTCAAACGTGTGTGCTTTTACAGTTTTTTTTGATTGCTTTGACACAGTAGTCCACTCAAAATACACATTCTTCAAAACTGTTAACGCAAACGCCTAAACCGTGGCACCAACGGTCAAAATGACTCATTTTGCCTGCAAAAGGCTCTTACTCCGCCAAAACATTTAACATATGGACCAAAAGCAAATGTTGCCCTCAAACAACACAACTTGCACACAAGTGCATAATCGCTTCCAATCAGTCATTAGACAAGGGGCATCAAAATACAAAATTCAGCTCTCAATGTGGATCAGTGCTGCATTACTGGTCAGCAGCTTACAGATCAGTGCCAATTTGTTTTCTTGTAAAAAATAGATCCAGAATCATATACAATGATTTTTCAAATTTTATTGGATGCAGTATTCATTCTTTTTTTTGAGATTGTGGCTAAGAAATGAAATATTCCAACAGAAACCACATATAGAGTATGAAAATCCATCACTGTGTAAGACATAAGGAAAATGAAAATAAAAATTCTGTACAATAAAGAAAAAAATCTCTTCTAGTCAATTCTCTCTTGACGAATGGGCCACATGGCCTCATCTACATCGCACTCAATATTTTCTCTTGCGATGCACCTAGGGAAAAATCTTCTTGCATGCCTGATCCAGCCTTGGCATGCATCTGCATCTATATCTTGGGCAGCAGCGGTCATTGCATCGATCAAGGGCATCTGGTCATAGGGGCGATGTTGTACTGTCACTTACTTCAGTAAGAAATGCTGCTATACTACACTGTCACTTTATACCACCACTACATCACTTATTTTGTGGTACTGTAGCTTACTGCGGCTACACTTTACACTGTCTCTTTGTATCACCACTACATCACTTTATTTATTTATTTAATGGTACTGTAACTATCTGCTGCTACACTTACTGTGCTTTAGGACTTGCTGCTACATTTCACTGTGGTTTACTGTAACTTACTGCAACTTACTTCAGTACGAAATGCTGCTACACTCCACTGTGCCATACTGTTACTTAGTTCTGTGGAAAATGCTACTACATTTTTAACATTTTTAACACTTATAACTGATCGCTCCTTCTCACTTATTTAGTTTGTACTTATTTCATATCAATCTGCTGCTAAACTGAAAAGTGCGTATAGTTGTATATTGTATATACCTACACTTAACCACGATGTCTGTTGCACTCTGTCACACTTAGTTAATTGTTTGATTTATTTTACGTTAGCTTTATTGTGATTTGATTTATGTTTATGCTTATTGTTACTCTGACCCTTTCCCACCTTTGTATTGAAACTGTTGCAAAATAATTTCCCTCGGGATGAATAAAGCTTCTTGAATCTTGAAACTTGAATCTTGAATCTTGAATCTTGAATCGTAAACCTTCCATCTCCATGCACTGAAGATTTCCTCTATAGGATTTAAAAATGGAGAGTATGGAGGAAGCCTGCAGACTGATTGCATATTGAAAAGTTTTGTGAAGCAGTGTCAAACAGGTGCTTCAGTGATTTCAAACTGGTCAAGAAGTGTCTAAGAGATTGGGACATATATGTTCTGTTTGGTTACCACAGCTAAAGCAATGGAGTTTGGACTGCTTGAATGACATCTGCGTTAACTGATTTGCAAAAGGATGCGGGAAGTGTGTCAAAGCAATGACAATGGGTTAACTCATTTGCAAGAGGTGTCTTTTGCTCTGCTGAGAGAGTGATGATGAAGACTGAGAGGTTACAAGTTTCTTCAACCAGGTCAAAGCAATCAAAAAAAACTGTAATTGGGTTACACCTGTCCAACAGTGCGCACAGGCGCACTCGGGTCACAGTGGAGCGCTGCCGTTATTATTTTCCATACAGCGTTTTGATGGGCCCCTTTTATTCCACTCTTAAGACTGACAAAAAGCACATCTTTATTTTGCTCCATCTCGGATGTCAGGATGCCGATCTGTGTGTCGGAAAAGTTTCTTTTCTAACCAGCGTTCTTCCTCTCCGTTTTTGACCTCAGTGGGCGAGGCCTCCGAACCAGGAATATTTAGGGGCGTAACATGTTAATGACGATCGAATTCAACCGCAGCATTTATCAAGGCCCACTCATTCGTACGCTGAGATTGGTCAGATACGAATGTTTCATAAATCACACGTGGGTCCTTTCCTACGACCAATTCTGCGCTCAGATCTGCGCCCGTTTTTACGCAAGATTGATAAATGAGGCCCCTAATGATCAAAGCCCTTCTTCCTCCCTGTATTTAGTGAGCATCGATATCTTTATACTGTCTTTTTAAATGGATAATGTGTGGACACTGCTCGAGTTTAACATGGAGACTGTTCCACAATTTCACACCATAAACTGAGATTCAACATTTTTTCATAGTGTCTGTATACTTGAAGTTTTTAGATTTAGTTTTCCCCTGAAGTTATAGCCCCCCTCTCCATCATAGAACATTTTTTAATATCTAGAAAAATATTATATCTACATTACCTGAAAGCTTTATTGATGTTCACAGGAGAAATTCACTTGTTGCAGCAGCACAAAGACGCAAACAGTTCACATGAATAAAGACAGTAAAGGAAAAACACAAGAAGAGAAACTCACAATAGAAACTATAGAAGAAGTCAGAGAAAAAACATTACAATGTAAAGTATGTTAAAAGGTACTACAGTTTTTTTTATTGCTTTGACGCAGTAGTCGACTCAAAATACACATTTTTCAAAACTGTTAACGCAAAGGCCTAAATAGTGGCACCAACGGTCAAAATGACTAATTTTTCCTGCAAAAGACTCTAACTCCGCCAAAACATTTAACATATGGACCAAAAGCAAATTTTGCCCTCAAACAACACAACTTGCACACAAGTGAATAAGCCCTTTCAATCAGTCATTAGACAAGGGGCATCAAAATACAAAATTCAGCTCTCAATGTGAATCAGTGCTGCATTACTGGTCAGCAGCTTACAGATCAGTGCCAATTTGCTTTCTTGCAAAAAATAGATCCAGAATCATATACAATGATTTTTCAAATTTTATTGAATGCAGTATTCATTCTTTTTTTTTTGAGATTGTGGCTAAGAAATTAAATATTCCAACAGAAACCACATATATAGTATGAATGAAAAAATACGGTAAAATCCATCACTGTGTAAGACATAAGGAAAATAAAAATTCTGTACAATAAAGAAAAAAATCTCTTCTAGTCAATTGTCTCTTGACGAATGGGCCACATGGCCTCATCATGCACCTAGGGAAAAATCTTCTTGCATGCCTGATCCAGCCTTGGCATGCCTCTGCATCTATATCTTGGGCAGCAGCGGTCATTGCATCGATCAAGGGAATCTGGTCATAGGGGCGATGATTGTAAACCCTCCATCTTCATGCACTGAAGAATTCCTCTATAGGATTTAAAAATGGAGAGTATGGAGGAAGCCTGCAGACTGATTGCAAATTGAAAAGTTTTGTGAAGCAGTGTCAAACAGGTGCTTCAGTGATTTCATACTGGTCAAGAAGTGTCTACAAGATTGGAACATATATGTTCTGTTTGGTTGCCACAGCTAAAGCAATGGAGTTTGGACTGCTTGAATGACATCTGCGTTAACTGATTTGCAAAAGGGTGCGGGAAGTTTGTCAAAACAATGACAATGGGTTAACTCATTTTCAAGAGGTGTCCTTTGCTCTGCTGAGAGAGTGATGATGAAGACTGAGAGATTACCAGTTTCTTCAACCAGGTCAAACCAATCAAAAAAAACTGTAATGTGATGAACAATAAAAACAGGATTATAACAAAGAATATCAAAGATACGGTATAGTATGGGTATAATGTAATAAAGTGTAGCCACAGTTTGTAATAATAATTACAGATAAATGAATATGTTTAAAATAGTCATGCGTTTAGTATCATATATGAAACAATCAACACTGATTATGCAATAAAACATCAATAATAATCCAATAATGTGAACACTCAGACATATATTAATATCTGTGACATATGAAGTGTTTGTTCTCCTCTTCAAGACCTAAAGTGATTTCTAAAGTCAAACTGAAAAGTTGTTTTTTTCGGTGTGTTTCTTAAAGTCCCAAGTGTCATATCTGCACGTGTCCTCTGGATTATCATCACTCTCATGTCATGGAGCCTTTCACCTCCTGGATCTACAGGAAGAGTCCTTTGTTAACCACATGTTCTCATCATTTCCATACATGGAGTTCATATTACAGCCTGTTGTGATAAATGCTGTTCAAAGGTCAGGAATGTGAGGCTCTGAAACTTCACTGTGAACCTCACAAATATGAAAGGACACTTAAGAGGCAGGAAGACACGATGACTCCAAGAAAGAAAGAAGAAGCAAAAAGGAAAGAACAAAGGAAAAGAATGGGAGAAGGGCTGCCGACTTTGGCACCGCCCTACGGCAGGCCAACTGTGCCACAATTTGCGTGGGACTTTATGTGTGCCGGAACGCGTTCTGACCGACTTTACGCGTGCTGGAACGCGCGCTGGCACGCGTGCCGGAACGCGTGCCGGAACGCGTGCCGGCACGCGTTCTGACCGACTTTCAGACACGCTTTTGGACGTGTGTTAAGGACGCGTTAAGTACTCCTCTTGGACGGTTGCATATTAAACAGTCAGATGATAATGATTTCCTCCCCTCGATTATCTCAGCCAATAGATTTGAACTGCTTTCCACCAATCATATGTCATGGAAAACAGACCACATCAGTCGATGCCAGATCTCCTTTGGGCAGATCTTTGTTCAAATACTACTCCCATTTCCATAAACTAATCAACGAACATAAAAACCACCACAAATTCCTCTTCTCCACAATTGACCTTTTAACAAACAAAAATTTTAATAGATCCTCCAAAACACCAACTGACGCCCTTTGTGAGGAAATAAAATCAGTGACATCAGATCGAGTCTTTTACCCCAACAGATTTCCAATGTTGACATACCTGGATCATTGATTTTACCCGAGGAAACACTGGAGAGTTTTGCCCTGGTTGATGCGGGGACACTTGGTCGAGTCCTCTCCCAAGTCCACAACCTGCCTTTTAGATCCAATTCCCACACCGTTTTTCAAAACAGTTTGTGGATTCTTTGAGGATCAGCTTTTATACATGGTGAATTGCTCTCTTCAGACGGGGGTCTTCCCCGCCTCCTTTAAAACGGCGGTGGTGAAGCCCCTTCTGAAGAAGAGCAATTTAGATCCCAACATCTTTAATAATTATCGGCATGTATCCAACTTACCGTTTTTAAGTAAAATTTTGGAAAACTTGTTTTCAATCAAGTAAATTACTTTTTAATTGCAAACAACATTTTTGAGAAGTGTCAGTCTGGTTTCAGGGCGAACCACAGTACAGAGACAGCCCTTTTAAAGATTTTAAACGACATCAGGTGCAACTTGGATAACAATGAACTCACAGTCTTGGTACTACTGGATCTAACCGCTGCCTTCGATACAGTAGACCATCACATTTTATTAGATAGACTGAAGAACCTGGTCGGCCTCTCTGGTACTGTTCTTAACTGGTTAATTTCTTACCACACCTATCGACACTTCTTTGTAAGTATGGATACATGTTCCTCAGAAACCCACAAAATAAAGTGTGGTGTTCCCCAAGGGTCCATTTTAGGTCCAACTCTTTACATGCTTCCCCTTGGGGACGGCATCAGGAGGCACGGCATCAGCTTTCATAGTTATGCTGACGATACGCAACTGTATATCGCCATGTCTCCTGATGACACAGGACCTATTGATGTCCTTCTTAAATGCATTTCAGATATCAAGACATAGATGGCAGGAAATTTCCTACAGCTCAACCAGGACAAAACAGAGGGCCAGAAAGAGAAACTTTAACCAAAGTTACAGAAATTTAAACTATCACAATCTGTAAAAAATCTGGGTGTGATTTTTGACTCTGAGCTCAGTTTTATTCCACACATCAAAAATATAACAAAAATAGGTTTTTACCATCTTAAGAACATAGCCAGAGTCCGCCCGTTTCTCACTCAGGCCAGCACGGAGGTGCTGATGCATGCTTTTATCTCTTGTTGTATAGACTACTGTAATGCCCTGCTCTCTGGCCTTCCCAAAAAGAGCATTTCAAATCTACAATTATTACAAAACTCAGTTGCACGAGTGCTGACAAGGATCAGAGGGCTGGAACACATAACACCAGTTTTAAAGTCGCTGCATTGGCTCCCCGTGTGTTTCAGGGTTGATTTTAAAGGTCTTCTACTAGTTTTTAAGTGTCTTAATGGTCTTGGGCCCTCTTACCTATCTGATTTGCTTTTACCTTATCGGCCGCCGCGGACCCTGAGGTCCTCCGGCATCGGCCTTTTAACCATACCACAGGTAAGTTCAAAAAAGCATGGGGAGGTGGCTTTTAGTTGTTATGGGTCTGACCATGGAACAGCCTGCCGGAGAGCCTTAGGGTCGCGGAGACTGCTGAGGTTTTTAAAAAGAGGCTTAAGACCCATCTTTATAACCAGGCTTTTAGTTAATTGATTTCTTTTAGGCAGTGCTAATCAGAGCACTTTTTATCCTTTTTTACTGTTTTAATCTCTGTGTTTTAGCCTTCATGCTTTTATTTATTTTTATGGCCTCATGTCTTATGCTCTTATGCTTTTATTTTCTATTTCATGTTTTAGCCTCTATGCTTTTATGTTTTAGTCCCTCGTGTTTTTAGCCTCCATATTTTACCTTTACTGTTTGAGGCAACAGTTTTTAATCTCCAGTGTTTCCTCAGGGGGCCTGCCAGTTTGGGAGTTGTCTCTGGTCTGGCCACGGGGGGTGCTGTCCCGTGGACAGTTCCGGCCCGGGCAGCTAGAGGGCTCTGCACTTTGGTGCGGAGGCTCCTGCCTGCCTGGGTTGGGGTGGTCTCTGTGGCGGTGCTCCCTGTGACCTTGGACTGGGACCTCTCCCAGTGTGGTTGGCCCCCCAAAGGTAGCTTCCTCTAGACTCCTCTGTACCTCAGGTCTCGCTGCCCGGCCATGTCTCTGTAGTGACAGCTAGTGTTTGCGTAGGTGTGAGTGTGTGTGTCTGTGTGTCTGTGTGTCAGCGTGGCTGTGAGTGTTTATGTGAATGTGTGAATGAACGTATATACATTTGTGTATGTCTCTGTGCATGATTGTGGGAGGGTTGCGTTTTTTTAACTTTCTTCTCCTGATTTTATGTGATGTTTCTCTTTTTCTGTACATCTCTGTAAGGCACTTTGCAATACTTTTCTGTATGAAAAGCGCCATATAAATAAAGGTTGATTTGATTTAATTAGAAATACTACTACTACAGACTACTACAGGAGTACTTGTTTATGGTGTTTGTTTAGTGTTTAGTGTGCTTGAAAAAAATCACATATCTAACATTTGTGGACATTTTGTGTTGTGTTTAAAGATATTTAAAAGATATTGTTGCTTTTTATGTCTTCTTGACAGCAGTATGGTAAGAGTGTCAGTTTGTGATGCAGTTCCCTATTGAGGTGCAGCTTCAAATCCCACTTCATGCATCACTCTTCCACGCTGTCTGTTATGCTGGTAATAATATAATACATGACCCAATAAGGCTGAATTTGGCTTTAAGTATTAACATACATTTACATAGCCTGAAGATGGCAACATAAGACCAAATGCACCTTTAAGAATATACAGAGTCTACAAGAGAGAATAAACAATGTGGACCTATTTGAAATATGCTGTAATCGTGTGCCCAGATAAAAAGAAATTCCCAGCACACTGTAGCAGGAAATATAGGCCTATATGTGCATCGGGAGACCACTGATATGTCCATAAGAATATGGAAAAAACGTACAGTAAACATCTTCAATTTATTGAAATGTAACAGTCATAATGTTAAAAGTTTAAATCTTAAAATGTTCAAAGTTTCCCTTTCATAGCACCGAGACGGCCCTTATTAAAGTTATAAATGACATCCGTTTTAACACAGACTCTGGCAAAACCTCAGTATTAATGCTATTGGACCTCAGTGCTGCATTTGACACTGTCGACAACTCAATACTTTTGGACAGGTTGGAAAACTGGGTGGGGCTCTCAGGCACAGTCTTAAACTGGTTCAAGTCATATCTACAAGATAGGAACTATTTTGTTTCCATTGGCGACTTTGTATCAGAACAAACCAACGTAACGTGTGGAGTCCCCCAAGGTTCAATCTTGGGGCAGACTTTATTTAACATATATGTGCTCCCACTAGGACAAATCATGCAAAATAATAACATTGACCACCATTGCTATGCCGATTACACTCAAATCTATGTAGCGCTATCACCAAATGACTACCGCCCCATAGATCGTCTGTGCCAGTGCATTGAGCAAAATTTCCTTCAACTAAATGAGGATAAAACTGAGATAATTGTTTTTGGTGCTAAGAAAGAAAGGTTTAAAGTCATGCAACACCTTCAATTACTGTCCCTGAGAACCTCAAATAAAGCCAAAAATCTTGGGGTTATTATGGATTCTGATTTACAATTCGACAGTCACATCAAATCAGTAACAAAATCGGCCTACTATCACCTTAAAAATGTAACAAAACTTAGAGGGCTCATGTCAGCTCAAGACTTAGAAAAACTTGTCCATGCCTTTATTACCAGTAGGCTAGACTACTGTAACTGTCTCCTTGCAGGTCTTCCCAAAAAAACTGTCAGGCAGTTACAGCTTGTTCAGAACGCTGCTGCTAGAGTTTTGACAAAGACCAAAAAATGTGAGCTCATTACACCAATTCTTAAATCATTACACTGGCTTCCTGTACGTCAGAGAATTGATTTCAAAATCCTCCTGCTCACATATAAATCTACTTGGTCTAGGGCCGAAGTATATCACTGATATGCTCCCACTACATGAGCCTTCTAGATCACTGAGATCCTCTGAGGCCAATCTGTTAGTGGTTAGCAGAGTAAACTCAAATCAAGGGAAAGCATCTTTCAGTCATTATGCAACAAACAGCTGGAATAAACGTCCTGAAGATGTGAGACTTTCACCCTCTCTGACCACTTTTAAAACTAGACTGAAAACTTTTATGTTCACCTTAGCTTTCTGCTAAATCTTTGCACTTTTAACGTCCACACTGTTTTTATTATTGTCTATGTTTTTATTCTCTTTGTCTTTCTGTAATGCATTTTAATTCATGACATGCTGTCCTGTGAAGCACTTTGAGTCTGCCTTGTGTATGAAAAGTGCTATACAAATAAAGTTGTCTTGCCTTGCCTTGCCTTAGGGCTCCCTAGCCCTTAGCTATGTTGTTTTTGGCATTCAGTTTCTCTATGTCTCCTCAGACATAACAGAAATGATGGGAGAGTACGTCCTACAGTTTGGAAAATACAAGGGGAAAACTTTCTGCTGGCTCTGATCCAGAACCAGCAAAAAGAAGAGGCTGCAGGAGTATTCATAGCTGAGTAACACAGCAAGGACAGCCTCCTGGCATTTCTGAGTTATGCCATCAGCTTTAAAAATATCCAGTCTCTTCTCCGCTACGAGTCAAGAGATGCCAGTTGTGACAGCAGCAGCATCATAGGATAACCAGCTGATTGGTTTTTGCAGTCATGCTAAAGACACCTGGAGACAGTTTTGGGACAGTAGGGATGATGGCTATGCTGCTTTCATACTCAAGAAAAGCTGTGTTTAGGGAACCAGGATGCAGAATGCGCAGCAGTACCTGAAGAGAAAGCTGCAGTCAGCCTCCGGCTCCTTAGCTGCTCCTGCCAGAGCCGTGGGTGAGTCTTGTTTTGCATTTTCAAGATTCAAGATTCAAGATTCAAGAAGCTTTATTGATCCCGAGGGAAATTATTGTGCAACAGTTTCGATACAAAGGCGGAAAAGGATCAGAGTAACAATAAGCATAAACATAAATCAAATCAAAATAAAGCTAACGTCAGATAAATCAAGCAATGAACCAAGTGTGACAGAGTGCAACAGACGTCGTGGTTAAGCGTAGGTATATACAATATACAACAATACACAGCGTGCACTTTAGCAGCAGATTGAAATAAAATAAGTACAAACTAAATAAGTGAGAAGGAGCGATAAGTTATAAGTGTTAAAAATGTTAAAAATGTAGCAGCATTTCCTACAGAACTAAGTGACAGTATGGCACAGTTGAGTGTAGCAGCATTTCGTACTTAAGTCAGTTACAGTAAACCACAGTGAAATGTAGCAGCATGTCCTAAAGCACAGTAAGTATATCAGAAGATAGTTACAGTAAACCATTAATAAATAAATAAAGTGATGTAGTGGTGATATAAAGTGACAGTGTAGTATAGCAGCATTACTTACTGAAGTAAGTGACAGTACAACTGAATAAAGTACAACTGAATAAAGTGATGCAGTGATGGTATATAGTGACAAAGTGACATTTTCAGGATACAGTGTCTCCACTGTTCCTTACCTGACTGGGGGGAGATGAATTATAAAGTTTGATGGCCGCCGGAAGAAAAGACTTCCTCCGGCGTTCAGTATTACACCGGGGGAGAATGAGTCTATGGCTGAATGTGCTTCTGCTGGAGGTCAGCAGCTGGTGGAGAGGGTGAGAGTTATTGTCCAGGATGCTGTGCAGTTTAGACAGCATCCTCCTCTCAGACACCGCCACCAAAGAGTCCAGTTTGACCCCCAGGACGGAGCCAGCCTTCCTGATGATCTTACTGATCCTCTTTGCGTCTGCTGCCCTCAGTCTGCTGCCCCAGCACACAACAGCAAAGAAGATGGCACTGGCTACCACTGACTGGTAGAACATCCTCAGCATGGTGTTACAAACATTGAATGACCGGAGCCTCCTCAGGAAATAGAGACGACTCTGGCCCTTCTTGTATACAGCCTCAGTGTTCTTGGAAAAGTCCAGTTTGTTGTCCAGGTATACTCCAAGATATTTGTAATCCTGGACAACATCCACAGTCACGCCGTTGATGGAGATGGGTGTGGGGGCAGATTTACTCCTGCGGAAATCCACCACTAGCTCCTTTGTCTTGGTGGCGTTTAGAATCAGGTGATTAGCTGCACACCAGTCGACAAAGGAGTCCACAACGCCCCTGTACTCCTCCTCCTTCCCCTCACTGACACAGCCAACAATTGCAGAATCGTCGGCAAACTTCTGCAGGTGGCAGGACTCAGAGAGGAACTGAAAGTCTGAGGTGTACAGGGTGAACAGAAATGGGGAAAGAACAGTACCCTGTGGAGCTCCAGTGCTGCAGACCACGGTGTCAGACACTCCGTCCTGCAGTCTGACATACTGTGGTCGACCCGTCAAGTAATCCGTAATCCAGGAAACCAGGGGAGGGTCCACCTGCATCGCCGTCAGCTTCCGTCCCAGCAGAGCAGGCCGGATGGTGTTTAACGCACTTGAGAAGTCCATGAACAAGATTCTCACTGTGGTCCCCGCTCTGTCCAGGTGGGCGCAGGCACGGTTGAGCAGGAAGATGATAGCATCCTCCACTCCTAGTCTCGGCTGGTAGGCAAACTGTAGAGGGTCCAGTGATGAGCTGACCAGGGGCCGAAGAAGTGAAAGAACCAGCCTCTCCAGGGACTTCATCAGGTGCGACGTCAGCGCCACCGGTCTGTAGTCTTCTGAGGTGCTGGGACGCACCTTCTTTGGTAATGGTACCAGGCAGGATGTCTTCCACAGCACAGGGACCTTCTCGAGACTCAGGCTGAGGTTGTAGATGTACTGCAGGACTCCACACAGCTGGATCGCACAAGTTTTGAGGACCCTCGGGCTGACACCGTCGGGACCCGCTGCCTTGCCTGGGCGGAGTCTGCACAGCTCCTTCCTCACCTGCTCTGCAGTGAAGGTCTGTCTGCTGTGTGTGTTGGTGGGGGTGGAGAGAGGTGATGGCAGGGGGGAGGGGACAGGTAGGGCAAAATCAGGAAGGAATTGAGGGGGAGGTGTCAGCAGGGTTGGAGGTTTGGAGGTGGGTGGTTGTAGAGGAGCCGTGGGGAGGTGGTCCAGAGCCCTTTCATCAAATCTGATGAAGAACAGATTTAGCTCATTGGCACGTTCAGTACCACCTCCTACCGTCTGGCTACCAGATGGTTTGTAGCCAGTGATGCTCCTCATGCCGCTCCACACGTCCTTTAAGTTGTTCTGCTGGAGTTTGTGCTCCAGCTTCCTCCTGTAGGTGTCTTTGCCCTGTTGGATCCTCTCCTTCAGCTCCCTCTGGACCTGCCTCATCTGCTCTCTGTCCCCCTCTCTGAAGGCCCTCTTCTTCGCATTCAGCAGGACCTTGATGTCTCTGGTGACCCACGGCTTGTTATTTGGGAAACAGAGTACAGTCTCTGTAGGAACAACGCTGTCCACACAGAAATTGATGTACCCTGTTATGCAGTCCGTGAGATCATCAAGGTCCTCCCCATGTGAATTACAGAGCAAATCCCAGTCTGTGAGTTCAAAGCAACCCTGTAAAGCTTCGTCAGTCTCCTGTGACCATCTCCTCACAGTCCTGGTGGTCACAGGAAGCCGCTGGACTTGGGGCTTATACAGGGGCTGCAGATGGATGAGGTTGTGATCTGATCTTCAAAGAGGAGGAAGGGCAGTGGAGCTGTAAGCCTCCTTAACATTAGCATACAGCAGGTCCAGTGTCTTGTTTTCCCTGGTGGGACAGTCCACAAACTGCTTGAAAGTGGGCAGTGTTGCAGCCAGAGTGATGTGGTTGAAGTCCCCAGATATTGCAATGAATGCGTCTGGGTGCCGTGTCTGAAGTCCCGCGACGACGGTGTGGATGACGTCACTCGCGCGCGCCGCGTTTGCAGTCGGAGGAACGTAAACAACCAGAACGATCACGTGTGAAAACTCCCTCGGCAGATAATATGGCCGCAGACTCACGGCAAGCAGCTCAATGTCCGGGCTACACACACGCTCCTTTACAGTAACGTGTCCAGGATGACACCACTTGTTGTTAATAAGAATAGCAAGTCCCCCACCTTTCCTCTTGCCACTCTCACGGTGACTCCTGTCCGCCCGAACAGTCTGAAAGCCGTCCACAGTTACGTTCGAGTCCGGGATGTCCTCGTGGAGCCACGTCTCCGTGAAACACAGCACACTGCTCACACGATACATCCACTGAGTCTTCACCAGGCCCGCCAGCTCGTCCATCTTGTTAGCCAGCGACCTCACGTTCCCCATGGTGATGGAAGGGAGAGATGGTTTATATCTCCTCTTCTTTTCCCGTTGTTTACGTCCAGCCTTACATCCCCTGTACTTTCTCCTCAGTTCTTTGGGGATTTCAGGCCTCTCCCGCATTAGCGCCGTTGGTGCTAGCGACAACAGCTGTTCACGGGTGTAAACAATGGAGCCGCCGCATTGTTGCGTCCAGACGGAGACGCGGTCGGCAAAAATAGTCCCAAGAATGAGACAAACGGACAAAAAACACGTAAGAAAGTTCACGAACATGGTTGGCTAAGGTTAGCACTACGACTTACAGGAAAAAGTACTTAATAAAAAGACAGTAAAATAAGATAAAATAGCAAAAAGTGCGGAAAGGAGAGGGAGCAACTGTTGCTGGCTGCCGCTTTACACAGCGCCGGACAAACGGATTTGCATGTTACTGTCAGAGAACACCAGAAGAAAAACTACATTGCCAAAATAAACAGGTGAAGTAAAAGATGGATAATTTGTTCCTTTACTAACACCCACTTTTGTACATTGCCAAATTATAATTGACTGACAGGACTGTTTCTGTCATAGGACCATCTGCTACACTGTCCACTGCGCCGCAGACGAAGGCTTCAGAAGTAGATGGTAAATGCATTATACGCATTTCTGTTCCATTTAAACTTTTCTGTCATAATCACCTTGCTTCTTTACATTCAAACCTAATTGATTGCTTTTTGTTGTCTGTCCCTCCCTGCAGAAACAGCTCTGCCAGCTGTGAAGAAAGCTGCCCCCCTTCCCAAGGAGCTGATGTTTCTATTGCCGAAAACAGCAGGACCCCCGCCAACAGAGACAGCCATCCCACTTCCAGGTGAGTGTTATTTTATCCATATTCGCATTTTAAATATTAGTGTAGTATCCAATGTACTGTTGTCATTTTTAATTTTATATTCTGCCTTTATCTTCCTGTTAGTAATACAATGTTTGATATTATATGTAGAGCCATCTGCAGCACCCACTTAACCTCTGCTGACACAAAGTGCAAAGAGATCTCAGAGTAAGTATTTAAAGAAGCATTTACGCAAATCCAATTTCTTAATTTGGCCACTAGATGGAGCCAGTGGTGGAGCATATCAGATATAAACAAGTGGGAGTGTCTTCTTCTCCATACATTGATATGCATCCGGCACCTCACCCCCCCCCCCCCCTCCCTCCTTTGGCATATTTCAGCTTATTTTATGCTATCACTGCTGTATTTGCAATAATAGTCCTTTGAATAAGGTATGAAAATCACTCACCTTTCGGCAAAATTTATATTTTGAAAACCAAAATAGGTGACCTACGTTAAGATCGTGTAGATCCGATTAGGCAATATTTTTGACATTATTTATTTATAAATACATTTTAAAAAAAGGTTGGGAAGGGGGGGGGGGGTTCTCTCCTTCCAAACACTAGGAATCGTCCTCAGCATCGTCTGGAGTAACATTCGAGGAGGTTGTTATCGAGTAAAAAAAAGAAGAAAGCTTTACCATGTGGATTTATAAACCTCCAAGGGTCCAAAATTCAGGACTGTGATGTCTTTCACAGTCTGTCTGGTCGAATGTGTCGGCATATTTAGGTGGTGTATCCTATATTAGGATAGAGTATATTCCTAAAGTCTCCAAAAGTAGAAATGGGAGGCAGAGCCTTCAGCTACCAAGCTCCTCTCCTGTGGAACAAACTCCCAAGTGTTTTTCAGGAGGCAGACGCTGTCCCCATATTTACAAGTACGCTCAAAACTTTCCTTTCTGATTAAGCACATGTTGTTATTGGCATTTAGTTTCTCTTTGAGCCTGCATGTGCAGGGCCTAAGCTGATTTTGTTCTGCTTAATTCTGCTGCTATAAGCCTAGTCTGCCCGGGGATAATCCTTTTCCTGATACTCTGAGCTTCTCTCCTCTCTGTCTGTATCATTCATGTCTTATCAATGCATGTTACTAATTCAACTTCTTCCACGGAGTTGTTTGTGCTTTGTCATCTCTCAGGTCTCTGCTGATCTTGGTGGTACCTGCTGCTATTATAACTGTTACTCATATAAACTATCATTAGTTTATAAATTATAACATTTGTAGCCATAAAAACATCAGTAGTGATATATCTTATTGTATCACAGCTGTTTTTACCACTACATCATTGATCATATTTACAAGCATAATTATTATCATTGTCAAATTCTGTCACCTTAGCTGTGCTTGTTTCTACTATTCTACTGAATTTGCTGCCATAACATATAAGTCATGTTCACAATACTATAGATATTACTATAGTGGTGGTTGCATGCATCTCTAGGACTGTCTCTCTGTCTGTCTTTGTCTCTCTCTGTCCATCTGTTCATGGAGATGGTGATGACCTGGAAACAGTCTCCGTTTTATGAGATGGAAAAGAAGAGATGGGAGGCTGAAAAGGGAAAGTGGGAAGGGGTATGTATATATCTTTTACTCATTTTAATTTACTTTTTAATTCTACTTTTAAGTATTTCTCTATTTTTTATTAATATCTCATCTCATCTTCATCCGCTTATCCGGGGTCGGGTCGCGGGGGCAGTAGCTTTAGCAGGGGACCCCAAACTTCCCTTTCCCGGGCCACATTAACCAGCTCTAACTGGGGGATCCCGAGGCGTTCCCAGGCCAGTGTGGAGTTATAATCTCTCCACCTAGTCCTGGTTCTTCCCCGAGGCCTCCTCCCAGCTGGACGTGCCTGGAACACCTCCCTAGGGAGGCGCCCAGGGGGCATCCTTACTAGATGCCCGAACCACCTCAACTGGCTCCTTTCGACGCAAAGGAGCAGCGGCTCTACTCCGAGTTCCTCACGGATGGCTGAACTTCAGACTCCAGCCACCCTCCTGAGAAAACCCATTTCGGCCGCTTGTACCCGCGATCTCGTTCTTTTGGTCATGACCCAGCTTTCATGACCATAGGTTAGGGTAGAAACGAAGATTGACCGGTAGATCAAGAGCTTTGCCTTCCGGCTCATCTCTCTTTTCGTCACAACAGTGCGGTAGGGCGACTGCAACACCGCCCCCGCTGCTCCGATTCTCCGGCCAAACTCACGCTCCATCGTCCCCTCACTCGTGAACATGATCCCGAGGTACTTGAACGCCTTCACTTGGGGTAAAGACTCATTCCCTACCTGGAGAAAGCAATCCATCGGTTTCCTGCTTAGAGCCGTGGCCTCAGATTTAGAGGTGCTGATCCCCATCCCAGCCGCTTCACACTCGGCTGCGAACCGATCCAGTGAGTGCTGAAGGTCAATGACCGACGATGCCATCAGGAACACATCATCTGCAAAAAGCAGTTCCCCAGCCCACCGAACTGCAACTCCTCCCCACCACGACTACGCCTCGATATCCTGTCCATGAAAATCACGAACAGGATTGGTGACAAAGCGCACCCCTGGCGGAGGCCAACCCCCCCGGGAACGAATCCGACTTACTGCCGAGGATCTGGACACAGCTCTCGCTTAGGGTGTACATAGATTGGATGGCCCACAGAAGTGACCCCCTCACCCCATACTCCCGCAGCACCTCCCACAGTATCTCCCGAGGGACCCAGTCATATGGCCTCTCCAGAACCACAAAACACATGTAGACTGGATGAGCATCCTCCCAGGCCCCCTCCAGGATCCTTGCGAGAGTGAAGAGCTGGTCCGTTGTTCCACGTCCAGGACGGAATCAACATTGTTCCTCTTCAATCTGGGGTTCGACTATAGGACAAACCCTCCTTTCCAGCATCTTGGAGTAGACTTTACCAGGGAGGCTGAGTAGTGTGATACCCCTGTAATTGGCACACACCCTCTGGTCCCTCTTTTTAAAAAGAGGAACCACCACCATGGTCTGCCACTCCCTTGGCACTGTCCCAGACTTCCACGCAATGTTGAATAGACGTGTCAACCAAGACAGCCCCTCCAAACCCAAGGCTTTCAGCATTTTTGGACGAATCTCATCAACCCCTGGGGCTTCTACCTCAGTGACTTCCGCCGGGCATATTGACAATGACTCCCCAACAGCCTCCAGCTCTGCCTCTACAAAAGAGGGCTTGTTAGTTGGATTAAGGAGTTCCTCAAAGTGCTCCTTCCACCGCCCAATTACCTCATCAGCTGAGGTCACCAGCGTTCCGTCCTTACTGTAAACAGCTTGGACGGTTCCCCGTTTCCCCCTCCTGAGATGTCGAATGGTTTTCCAGAATCACCTTGGTGCCGCCCAAAAGTCCTTCTCCATGACTTCTCCAAACTCCTCCCACACCCGCTGCTTTGCCTCTGACACAGCAGAGGCTGCAGCCCTTCTGGCCTGTCGGTACCTTGCAACTGCCTCCGGAGTCTGGGATAGCATATCCCGGAAGGCCTCCTTCTTCAGTCGAACAGCTTCCCTGACCACCGGTGTCCACCACGGTGTTCGAGGGTTACCGCCCCTTGAGGCACCTAAGACCTTGAGGCCACAGCTCACCGCTGCAGCTTCAGCAATGGAAGCTTTGAACATTGCCCACTCCGGTTCAATGCCCCCAACCTCCACAGGGATGCCAGAAAAGCTCCGCCGGAGGTGTGAGTTAAAGATCTCTCGGACAGGGGCCTCCTCCAGACATTCCCAGTTCACCCGCACTACTCATTTGGGTTTACCTGGTCTGTCCAAAATCTTCCCCAATCTTCTGATCCAACTCATCACCAGATGGTGATCAGTTGACAGCTCTGTCCCTCTCTACACCCGAGTGTCCAAAACATACGGCCTCAGATCAGATGATACGATCACAAAATCGATCATCGACCTTTGGCCAAGGGTGCTCTGGTATCACGTACACTTATGAGGATCCTTATGTTCGAACATGGTGTTAGTTATAGATGATCCGTGACTAGCACAGAAGTCTAATAACTGCCGACCACTCGGATTTAGATCAGGCAGGCCGTTCCTCCCAATTACGCCTCTCCAGGTGTCTCCATCATTGCCCAAGTTGGCGTTGAAGTCTCCCAGCAGAACTATGGAGTCCCCTACCGGAGCCCCATGCAGGACTCCATTCAGGGTCTCCAAGAAGGCCGAATACTCTGAACTGCTGTTCTGTGCATATGCACAAACAACAGTCAGAGTTTTCCCCCCTACCACCCGCAGGCGTAAGGAGACGACCTTCCACCGGGGTGAACTCCAACACTGCGGCGCTCAGCTGGGGGTTTGTGAGTATCCCCACACCCGCCCGGCGCCTCACACCCTGGGCAACTCCAGAGAAAAATAGGGTCCAACCCCTATCCAGGAGTACGGTTCCAGAACCGAGACTGTGTGTGGAGGTAAGCCCCACCAGATCTAACTGGCAGCGCTCCACCTCCCACACAAGCTCCGGCTCCTTCCCCGACGGAGAGGTGACATTCCACGTCCCAAGAGCCAGCTTCTGCTGCCCGTGTCTGGTCCATCGAGGCCCCTCACCTTCACTGCCACCCGTGCAGCAGCGCACCCGACCCAAGTGGTTCCTCCTGTGAGTGGTGGGCCCACAGGATGGAGAGGAGGGAGGTGCCACGTCACTTTTTCGGGCTGTGCCCGGCCGGGCTCCGTGGCAAACCCGGCCACTAGGCGCTCACCGGCAAGCCCTCCGCCTGGGCCTGGCTCCAGACGGGGGCCCCGGGCTTCCTCCGGGCAGGGTCTCTCTTCCTCTTCCTTGTTTGTCCATTGAGTCTTTGTGAAACATTCTTAGTCCGGCCCCTCGCCTGAGACCACTTTGCCATGGGAGACCCTACCAGGAGCATTAGGCTCCAGACAACAGAGCCCTCATGTTCACACGAACCTCTCCACCAGGATAAGGTGATGGTTCCTGTGGAGGAATATGTCTGTCTTTAATGTAGAAGGCTTTTTGACTTCCACTCTTCTGCACCGCCCCTCCACATGCAATAAGGAACCTGGATGGACAAGGGCCCTCGATGCCACAAGAACCTTCCGGTTCCGGCGCTGTGTAAAGCGGCAGCCAGCAACAGTTGCTCCCTCTCCTTTCCGCACTTTTTTGCTATTTTATCTTATTTTACTGTCTTTTTATTAGTGCTTTTTCCTGTAAGTCGTAGTGCTAACCTTAGCCAACTATGGTCGTGAACTTTCTTACATGTTTTTGTCCGTTTGTCTCATTCTTGGGAATATTTTTGCCGACCGCGTCTCCGTCTGGACGCAACAATGCGGCGGCTCCATTGTTTACACCCGTGAACAGCTGTTGTCGCTAACACCAACGGCGCTAATGCGGGAGAGGCTTGAAATCCCCAAAGAACTGAGGAGAAAGTACAGGGGATGTAAGGCTGGACGTAAACAACGGGAAAAGAAGAGGAGATATAAACCATCTCTCCCTTCCATCACCATGGGGAATGTGAGGTCGCTGGCTAACAAGATGGAACGAGCTGGCAGGCCTGGTGAAGACTCAGTGGATGTATCGTGTGAGCAGTGTGCTGTGTTTCACAGAGACGTGGCTCCACGAGGACATCCCGGACTCGAACGTAACTGTGGACGGCTTTCAGACTGTTCGGGCGGACAGGAGTCACCGTGAGAGTGGCAAGAGGAAAGGTGGGGGACTTGCTATTCTTATTAACAACAAGTGGTGTCATCCTGGACACGTTACTGTAAAGGAGCGTGTGTGTAGCCCGGACATTGAGCTGCTTGCCGTGAGTCTGCTTTACAGGGTTGCTTTGAACTCACAGACTGGGATTTGCTCTGTAATTCGCATGGGGAGGACCTTGATGATCTCACGGACTGCATAACAGGATACATCAATTTCTGTGTGGACAGCGTTGTTCCTGCAGAGACTGTACGCTGTTTCCCAAATAACAAGCCGTGGGTCACCAGAGACATCAAGGTACTGCTGAATGCGAAGAAGAGGGCCTTCAGAGAAGGGGACAGAGAACAGATTAGGCAGGTCCAGAAGGAGCTGAAGGAGAGGATCCAACAGGGCAAAGACACCTACAGGAGGAAGCTGGAGCACAAACTCCAGCAGAACAACTTAAAGGACGTGTGGAGCGGCATGAGGAGCATCACTGGCTACAAACCATCTGGTAGCCAGACGGTAGGCGGTGGTACTTAACGTGCCAATGAGCTGAATCTGTTCTTCAACAGATTTGATGAAAGGGCTCTGGACCACCTCCCCACGGCTCCTCTACAACCACCCACCTCCAAACCTCCAACCCTGCTGACACCTCCCCTTCATTTCCTTCCTGATTTTGCACTACCTGTCCCCCCCCGCCATCACCTCTCTCCACCCCCACCAACACACACAGCAGACAGACCTTCACTGCAGAGCAGGTGAGGAAGGAGCTGTGCAGACTCCGCCCAGGCAAGGCAGCGGGTCCCGACGGTGTCAGCCCGAGGGTCCTCAAAACATGTGCGATCCAGCTGTGTGGAGTCCTGCAGTACATCTACAACCTCAGCCTGAGTCTCGAGAAGGTCCCTGTGCTGTGGAAGACATCCTGCCTGGTACCAGTACCAAAGAAGGTGCGTCCCAGCACCTCCGAAGACTACAGACCGGTGGCGCTGACGTCTCACCTCACGAAGTCCCTGGAGAGGCTGGTTCTTTCACTTCTTCGGCCCCTGGTCAGCTCATCACTGGACCCTCTACAGTTTGCCTACCAGCCAAGTCTAGGTGTGGAGGACGCCATCATCTTCCTGCTCAACCGTGCCTGCGATACTTTACTATGAGTTCAGTAAAAACTACTCTGATGCAATGTTGGATGGACCGAGTGACTTCCTCTGGATCGACGCGTGCATAGCACAATGGATTAGCAGTCGATCGCCTTAAGCACACGGCCACCTCCTTGCTTTCTAACAGTAAGTGTCGGACCCAGGTGCGAAAAATGTGGAATGGGAGGGGCGTGGCTATATATTAGTATTGGGGAGTTAGCTCAAATGGTAGAGCGCTCGCTTTGCACGTGAGAGGTAGCTGGATCAACGCCCGCATTCTCCATGATACTTTACTATGAGTTCGGTAAAAACTAGTTTGATGCGATGTCGGATGGACCGAGTAACTTCCTCTGCGTCGACACATATGACTTCCAGCAATCAAGCCATCAGTTGGCAGAGCTGATTCCTTGTACTATGAACCCTGGACAAGAATCAAGTCCAGACATAGGGTGGAGTTTCACTTTCACACATGGTAGCACACAACAGGAGATAGTCTGTGTCAGATGCCTTCTCGCTTACTTAGAATATAGTTTAGTTTTTCAGCGAGGGGTGATGTTGGTGCATTCAGTAGGCAGGACATGGCCACAAGAAACTAAGCCTCTTGCCGTTCCTTGAATTTAACTGACCATTAGAGGGTGGGTCCTTAGATACAGAAGCTCCCAAATCCCGTCCTTTCTCCATTAGACAGTTCATTGCAGGTTTGTAGTGCATGTGTGGAAGAGGCTGCACATTGCTCTCTGGTTAAAAGGCTCAAGAATGTAACTCTTAAAGTTGGCAAGTTGATTCCTTGCAAGATCAACCTGTGTTTGAGCAGGGAGCATCTTGTGAGAGTGTTCATCTTTCCTTTCCTACCTTTTTTGGATTGTTGTTAAGATTACAAAGTACATCAAAGACTTCCTCAAACACAAAGCAACATTGTGGCCACTGAGGATGCAGCAGTGTGGTGACGAGATCATTACATGTCAGCTGTTCAGCCCAGGAGTGAATTGAGCAGTGTTTAGGGTGAAGTAAATGCATTTTTCAGTGTATCAGTTAGAACAAGAGCATTTGTGTTGCGGAAACTGAACATCCAACGATTCAGTTATATTGCAGGGCAAAGTAAACAGCATTACGACGAGAATGGGATGGGATGGGATGGGACCCACGCGTGCAGTGCACAATGGATTAGCAGTCCATCGCCTTAAGCAAATGGCCACCTCCTCCTCCTCTCCTTAATTTCTAACAGTAAGTGTCGGACCCAGGTGCGAAAAGTGTGGAATGGGGGGAGGGGGGAAGCGTCGAAAGGGGCTATACATTAGTATTGGGGAATTAGCTCAAATGGTAGAGCGCTCGCTTTGCATGTGAGAGGTAGCGGGATCAATGTCTGCATTCTCCACGATACTTTACTATGAGTTCAGTAAAAACTAGTGTGTTGTGATGCCGGGTGGACCGATTGACTTGTATGACTTTCTGAAATCAAGCTGTTGGCAAAGCTGATTCCTTGTAGTATGAACCCTTGACAAGTAGCAAGTCCTGACATAGGGTGGAGTTTCACTTCCACGCATGGTAGCACACAACAGGATATAGTCTGTGTCAGTTGCGTTCTTACTGACTAAAAATACTGTTTGGTTTCAGCGAGGGGTGGTGTTGGTGGTGTCGTCTGCTGTTCAGCCCAGGAGTGAATTGAGCAGTGTTTAGGGTGAAGTAAATGCAATTTTCAGTGTATCAGTTAGAACAAGAGCATTTATGTTGCAGAAACTGAACATCCAACGAGCCAGTTATATTGCAGGGCAAAGTGAACAGCTTTACGACGAGGATGGGATGGGATGGGATGGGACCCACGCGTGCATAGCACAATGGATTAGCAGTCGATCGCCTTAAGCACACGGCCACCTCCTTGCTCTCTAACAGTAAGTGTCGGACCCAGGTGCGAAAAATGTGGAATGGGGGGGACGGAGGAAGCGTCGCAAGGGGCGTGGCTTTACATTAGCTTTGGGTAATTAGCTCAAATGGTAGAGCGCTTGCTTGGCATGTGAGAGGTAGCGAGATCAATGTCCGCATTCTCCATGATACTTTACTATGAGTTCAGTAAAAACTAGTATGATGTGATGTCGGATGGACCGAGTGACTTCCTGAAATCAAGCCATCGGTCTGCATAGCTGATACCTTGTAGTATGAACCCTTGACAAGAAGCAAGACCTGACATAGTGTGGTGTGGAGTTTCACTTTCACACGTGGTAGCACACAACAGGAGAGAGTCTGTGTCAGTTGCGTTCTTACTGACTAAAAATACTCTGTGGTTTCAGCTAGGGGTGGTGTTGGTGGTGTCATCTGCTGTTCAGCCCAGGAGTGAATTGAGCAGTGTTTAGGGTGAAGTAAATGCAATTTTCAGTGTATCAGTTAGAACAAGAGCATTTATGTTGCAGAAACTGAACATCCAAAGAGCCAGTTATATTGCAGGGCAAAGTAAACAGCATTACGACGAGGATGGGATGGGATGGGACCCACACGTGCAGAGCACAATGGATTAGCAGTCCATCGCCTTAACCAGTCGGCCTCCTCGTCCTCTTCTCCTTGCTTTCTAACAGTAAGTGTCGGACCCAGGTGCGAAAAGTGCGGAATGGGGGGAGAGGAGAAGCGTCGAAATGGGCGGGGCTACACTGTAAGTGTCGGGGAATTAGCTCAAAGGGTAGAGCGCTCGCTTAGCATGTGAGAGGTAGCGGGATCAACGCCTGCGTTCTCCACAATGCTTTACTAGGATTTCGGTAAAAACTAGTGTGATGCGATGTCGGATGGACTGAGTGATTTCCTCTGCATCAACACGTATGACTTCCAGCAATCAACCCATCAGTTGGCAGAGCTGACTCCTTGCACTATGAACCCTTGACAAGAAGCAAGACCTGACATTGTGTGGTGTGGAGTTTCACTTTCACACGTGGTAGCACACAACAGGAGATAGTCTGTGTCAGCTGCGTTCTTAATGACTAAAAATACTGTTTGGTTTCAGCGAGGGGTGGTGTTGGTTTGAGCATGCAGCAGGCAGGACATGGCCACAAGCAACTAAGCCTCTTGCCGTTCCTTGAATTTAACTGACCATTAGAGGGTGGGTCCTTAGATACAGAAGTTCCCAAATCCTGTCCTTTTTCCATTTAGACAGTTCATTGCAGGTTTGTAGTGCATGTGTTGAAGAGGCTGCACATTGCTCTCTGGTTAAAAGGCTCAAGAATGTAACTCCTAAAGAGGGCAAGTTGATTCCACGCAAGATCAACCTGTGTTTGAGCAGGGAGCATCTTGTGAGAGTGTTCATCTTTCCTTTCCTACCTTTTTTGGATTATTTTGAAGATTACAAAGTACATCAAAGACTTCCTCAAACACCAAGCAACATTGTGGCCACTGAGGATGCAGCAGTGTGGTGACGAGATCATTAATCGTCTGCTGTTCAGCCCAGGAGTGAATTGAGCAGTGTTTAGGGTGAAGTAAACGCATTTTTCAGTTGGAACAGGAGCATTAATGTTGCGGAAACTGATCTTCCAATGAGCCAGTTACATTGCGGGGCAAAGTAAGCAGCTATACGACGAGGATGGGATTCAGACCCATGCGTGCAGAGCACAATGGATTAGCAGTCCATCGCCTTAACCACTCGGCCACCTCGTCCTCTTCTCCTTGCTTTCTAACAGTAAGTGTTGGACCCAGGTGCGAAAAGTGCGGAATGGGGGGAGAGGAGAAGCGTCGAAATGGGCGGGGCTACATGGTAAGTGTCGGGGAATTAGCTCAAATGGTAGAGCGCTCGCTTAGCATGTGAGATGTAGCGGGATCAACGCCCGCATTCTCCACTATGCTTTACTATGATTTCGGTAAAAACTAGTGTGATGCGATGTCGGATGGACCGAGTGCTTTCCTCTCCATCGACACATATGACTTCCAGCAATCAAGCCATCATTTGGCAGAGCTGATTCCTTGTACTATGAACCCTGGACAAGAATCAAGTCCGGACATAGGCTGGAGTTTCACTTTCACACACACATGGTAGCACACAACAGGAGATAGTCTGTGTCAGATGCCTTCTCGCTTACTAAGTATATAGTTTGGTTTTTCAGCGAGGGGTGATGTTGGTGCATTCAGCAGGCAGGACATGGCCACAAGCAACTAAGCCTCTTGCCGTTCCTTGAATTTAACTGACGATTAGAGGGTGGGTCCTTAGATACAGAAGTTCCCAGATCCCGTCCTTTTTCCATTTAGACAGTTCATTGCAGGTAGTAGTAGTAGTGTAGTGCATGTGTTGAAGAGGCTGCACATTGCTCTCTGGTTAAAAGGCTCAAGAATGTAACTCTTAAAGAGGGCAAGTTGATTCCGCGCAAGATCAAACTTTGTTTGAGCAGGGAGCATCTTGTGAGAGTGTTCATCTTTCCTTCCCTACCTTTTTTGGATTATTGTGAAGATTACAAAGTACATCAAAGACTTCCTCAAACACCAAGCAACATTGTGGCCACTGAGGATGCAGCAGTGTGGTGACGAGATCATTAGTCGTCTGCTGTTCAGCCCAGGAGTGAATTGAGCAGTGTTTAGGGTGAAGTAAACGCATTTTTCAGTTGGAACAGGAGCATTAATGTTGCGGAAACTGATCTTCCAATGAGCCAGTTACATTGCGGGGGCAAAGTAAGCAGCTATACGACGAGGATGGGATTCAGACCCATGCGTGCAGAGCACAATGGATTAGCAGTCCATCGCCTTAACCACTCGGCCACCTCGTCCTCTTCTCCTTGCTTTCTAACAGTAAGTGTCGGACCCAGGTGCGAAAAGTGCGGAATGGGGGGAGAGGAGAAGCGTCGAAATGGGCGGGGCTACACAGTAAGTGTCGGGGAATTAGCTCAAATGGTAGAGCGCTCGCTTAGCATGTTAGAGGTAGCGAGATCAACGCCCGCATTCTCCACTATGCTTTACTATGATTTCGGTAAAAACTAGTGTGATGCGATGTCGGATGGACCGAGTGCTTTCCTCTCCATCGACACATATGACTTCCAGCAATCAAGCCATCATTTGGCAGAGCTGATTCCTTGTACTATGAACCCTGGACAAGAATCAAGTCCGGACATAGGGTGGAGTTTCACTTTCACACACACATGGTAGCACACAACACAAGATAGTCTGTGTCAGATGCCTTCTCGCTTACTAAGAATAAGTTTGGTTTTTCAGCGAGGGGTGATGTTGGTGCATTCAGCAGGCAGGACATGGCCACAAGCAACTAAGCCTCTTGCCGTTCCTTGAATTTAACTGACCATTAGAGGGTGGGTCCTTAGATGCAGAAGTTCCCAGATCCCGTCCTTTTTCCATTTAGACAGTTCATTGCAGGTAGTAGTAGTAGTGTAGTGCATGTGTTGAAGAGGCTGCACATTGCTCTCTGGTTAAAAGGCTCAAGAATGTAACTCTTAAAGAGGGCAAGTTGATTCCGCGCAAGATCAAACTTTGTTTGAGCAGGGAGCATCTTGTGAGAGTGTTCATCTTTCCTTCCCTACCTTTTTTGGATTATTGTGAAGATTATAAAGTACATCAAAGACTTCCTCAAACACCAAGCAACATTGTGGCCACTGAGGATGCAGCAGTGTGGTGACGAGATCATTAGTCGTCTGCTGTTCAGCCCCAGAGTGAATTGAGCAGTGTTTAGGGTGAAGTAAACGCATTTTTCAGTTGGAACAGGAGCATTAATGTTGCGGAAACTGATCTTCCAATGAGCCAGTTACATTGCGGCGCAAAGTAAGCAGCTATACGACGAGGATGGGATTCAGACCCATGCGTGCAGAGCACAATGGATTAGCAGTCCATCGCCTTAACCGCTCGGCCACCTCGTCCTCTTCTCCTTGCTTTCTAACAGTAAGTGTCGGACCCAGGTGCGAAAAGTCCGGAATGGGGGGAGAGGAGAAGCGTCGAAATGGGCGGGGCTACACAGTAAGTGTCGGGGAATTAGCTCAAATGGTAGAGCGCTTGCTTAGCATGTGAGAGGTAGTGGGATCAACGCCCGCATTCTCCACAATGCTTTACTATGATTTCGGTAAAAACTAGTGTGATGCAATGTCGGATGGACCGAGTGCTTTCCTCTCCATCGACACATATGACTTCCAGCAATCGAGCCATCATTTGGCAGAGCTGATTCCTTGTACTATGAACTCTGGACAAGAATCAAGTCCGGACATAGGGTGGAGTTTCACTTTCACACACACATGGTAGCACACAATACGAGATAGTCTGTGTCAGATGCCTTCTCGCTTACTAAGAATATAGTTTGGTTTTTCAGCGAGGGGTGATGTCGGTGCATTCAGCAGGCAGGACATGGCCACAAGCAACTAAGCCTCTTGCCGTTCCTTGAATTTAACTGACCATTAGAGGGTGGGTCCTTAGATACAGAAGTTCCCAGATCCCGTCCTTTTTCCATTTAGACAGTTCATTGCAGGTAGTAGTAGTAGTGTAGTGCATGTGTTGAAGAGGCTGCACATTGCTCTCTGGTTAAAAGGCTCAAGAATGTAACTCTTAAAGAGGGCAAGTTGATTCCGCGCAAGATCAAACTTTGTTTGAGCAGGGAGCATCTTGTGAGAGTGTTCATCTTTCCTTCCCTACCTTTTTTGGATTATTGTGAAGATTACAAAGTACATCAAAGACTTCCTCAAACACCAAGCAACATTGTGGCCAGTGAGGATGCAGCAGTGTGGTGACGAGATCATTAGTCGTCTGCTGTTCAGCCCAGGAGTGAATTGAGCAGTGTTTAGGGTGAAGTAAACGCATTTGTCAGTTGGAACAGGAGCATTAATGTTGCGGAAACTGATCTTCCAATGAGCCAGTTACATTGCGGGGCAAAGTAAGCAGCTATACGACGAGGATGGGATTCAGACCCATGCGTGCAGAGTACAATGGATTAGCAGTCCATCGCCTTAACCACTCGGCCACCTCGTCCTCTTCTCCTTGCTATCTAACAGTAAGTGTCGGACCCAGGTGCGAAAAGTGCGGAATGGGGGGAGAGGAGAAGCGTCGGAATGGGCGGGGCTACACGGTAAGTGTCGGGGAATTAGCTCAAATGGTAGACCGTGCTTAGCATGTGAGAGGTAGCGGGATCAACGCCCGGATCCTCCACTATGCTTTACTATGATTTCGGTAAAAACTAGTGTGATGCGATGTCGGATGGACCGAGTGATTTCCTCTCCATCGACACATATGACTTCCAGCAATCAAGCCATCATTTGGCAGAGCTGATTCCTTGTACTATGAACCCTGGACAAGAATCAAGTCCGGACATAGGGTGGAGTTTCACTTTCACACACACATGGTAGCATACAACAGGAGATAGTCTGTGTCAGATGCCTTCTCGCTTACTAAGAATATAGTTTGGTTTTTCAGCGAGGGGTGATGTTGGTGCATTCAGCAGGCAGGACATGGCCACAAGCAACTAAGCCTCTTGCCGTTCCTTGAATTTAACTGACCATTAGAGGGTGGGTCCTTAGATACAGAAGTTCCCAGATCCCGTCCTTTTTCCATTTAGACAGTTCATTGCAGGTAGTAGTAGTAGTGTAGTGCATGTGTTGAAGAGGCTGCACATTGCTCTCTGGTTAAAAGGCTCAAGAATGTAACTCTTAAAGAGGGCAAGTTGATTCCGCGCAAGATCAAACTTTGTTTGAGCAGGGAGCATCTTGTGAGAGTGTTCATCTTTCCTTCCCTACCTTTTTTGGATTATTGTGAAGATTACAAAGTACATCAAAGACTTCCTCAAACACCAAGCAACATTGTGGCCACTGAGGATGCAGCAGTGTGGTGACGAGATCATTAGTCGTCTGCTGTTCAGCCCAGGAGTGAATTGAGCAGTGTTTAGGGTGAAGTAAACGCATTTTTCAGTTGGAACAGGAGCATTAATGTTGCGGAAACTGATCTTCCAATGAGCCATTGCGGGGCAAAGTAAGCAGCTATACGACGAGGACGGGATTCGGACCCATGCGTGCAGAGCACAATGGATTAGCAGTCCATCGCCTTACCTCGTCCTCTTCTCCTTGCTTTCTAACAGTAAGTGTCGGACCCAGGTGCGAAAAGTGCGGAATGGGGGGAGAGGAGAAGCGTCGAAAGGGACGGGGCTACACACTAGTGTCGGGGAATTAGCTCAAGTGGTAGAGCGCTCGCTTAGCATGTGAGAGGTAGCGGGATCAACGGCCGCATTCTCCACAATGTTTTACTATGATTTCGGTAAAAACTAGTGTGCTGCGATGTCGGAAGGACCGAGTGCTTTCCTCTCCATCGACACATATGACTTCCAGCAATCAAGCCATCAGTTGGCAGAGCTGATTCCTTGCACTATGAACCCTGGACAAGAATCAAGTCCGGACATACGGTGGAGTTTCACTTTCACACATGGTAGCACACAACAGGAGATAGTCTGTGTCAGATGCCTTCTCGCTTACTAAGAATATAGTTTGGTTTTTCAGCGAGGGGTGATGTTGGTGCATTCAGCAGGCAGGACATGGCCACAAGCAACTAAGCCTCTTGCCGTTCCTTGAATTTAACTGACCATTAGAGGGTGGGTCCTTGGATACAGAAGTTCCCAAATCCCGTCCTTTTTCCATTTAGACAGTTCATTGCAGGTTTGTAGTGCATGTGTTGAAGAGGCTGCACATTGCTCTCTGGTTAAAAGGCTCAAGAATGAAACTCTTAAAGAGGGCAAGTTGACTCCGCGCAAGATCAAACTTTGTTTGAGCAGGGAGCATCTTGTGAGAGTGTTCATCTTTCCTTCCCTACCTTTTTTGGATTATTGTGAAGATTACAAAGTACATCAAAGACTTCCTCAAACACCAAGCAACATTGTGGCCACTGAGGATGCAGCAGTGTGGTGACGAGATCATTAGTCGTCTGCTGTTCAGCCCAGGAGTGAATTGAGCAGTGTTTAGGGTGAAGTAAACGCATTTTTCAGTTGGAACAGGAGCATTAATGTTGCGGAAACTGATCTTCCAATGAGCCAGTTACATTGCGGGGCAAAGTAAGCAGCTATACGACGAGGATGGGATTCAGACCCATGCGTGCAGAGCACAATGGATTAGCAGTCCATCGCCTTAACCACTCGGCCACCTCGTCCTCTTCTCCTTGCTTTCTAACAGTAAGTGTCGGACCCAGGTGCGAAAAGTGCGGAATGGGGGGAGAGGAGAAGCGTCGAAATGGGCGGGGCTACACAGTAAGTGTCGGGGAATTAGCTCAAATGGTAGAGCGCTCGCTTAGCATGTTAGAGGTAGCGAGATCAACGCCCGCATTCTCCACTATGCTTTACTATGATTTCGGTAAAAACTAGTGTGATGCGATGTCGGATGGACCGAGTGCTTTCCTCTCCATCGACACATATGACTTCCAGCAATCAAGCCATCATTTGGCAGAGCTGATTCCTTGTACTATGAACCCTGGACAAGAATCAAGTCCGGACATAGGGTGGAGTTTCACTTTCACACACACATGGTAGCACACAACACAAGATAGTCTGTGTCAGATGCCTTCTCGCTTACTAAGAATAAGTTTGGTTTTTCAGCGAGGGGTGATGTTGGTGCATTCAGCAGGCAGGACATGGCCACAAGCAACTAAGCCTCTTGCCGTTCCTTGAATTTAACTGACCATTAGAGGGTGGGTCCTTAGATGCAGAAGTTCCCAGATCCCGTCCTTTTTCCATTTAGACAGTTCATTGCAGGTAGTAGTAGTAGTGTAGTGCATGTGTTGAAGAGGCTGCACATTGCTCTCTGGTTAAAAGGCTCAAGAATGTAACTCTTAAAGAGGGCAAGTTGATTCCGCGCAAGATCAAACTTTGTTTGAGCAGGGAGCATCTTGTGAGAGTGTTCATCTTTCCTTCCCTACCTTTTTTGGATTATTGTGAAGATTACAAAGTACATCAAAGACTTCCTCAAACACCAAGCAACATTGTGGCCACTGAGGATGCAGCAGTGTGGTGACGAGATCATTAGTCGTCTGCTGTTCAGCCCAGGAGTGAATTGAGCAGTGTTTAGGGTGAAGTAAACGCATTTTTCAGTTGGAACAGGAGCATTAATGTTGCGGAAACTGATCTTCCAATGAGCCATTGCGGGGCAAAGTAAGCAGCTATACGACGAGGACGGGATTCGGACCCATGCGTGCAGAGCACAATGGATTAGCAGTCCATCGCCTTACCTCGTCCTCTTCTCCTTGCTTTCTAACAGTAAGTGTCGGACCCAGGTGCGAAAAGTGCGGAATGGGGGGAGAGGAGAAGCGTCGAAAGGGACGGGGCTACACACTAGTGTCGGGGAATTAGCTCAAGTGGTAGAGCGCTCGCTTAGCATGTGAGAGGTAGCGGGATCAACGGCCGCATTCTCCACAATGTTTTACTATGATTTCGGTAAAAACTAGTGTGCTGCGATGTCGGAAGGACCGAGTGCTTTCCTCTCCATCGACACATATGACTTCCAGCAATCAAGCCATCAGTTGGCAGAGCTGATTCCTTGCACTATGAACCCTGGACAAGAATCAAGTCCGGACATACGGTGGAGTTTCACTTTCACACATGGTAGCACACAACAGGAGATAGTCTGTGTCAGATGCCTTCTCGCTTACTAAGAATATAGTTTGGTTTTTCAGCGAGGGGTGATGTTGGTGCATTCAGCAGGCAGGACATGGCCACAAGCAACTAAGCCTCTTGCCGTTCCTTGAATTTAACTGACCATTAGAGGGTGGGTCCTTGGATACAGAAGTTCCCAAATCCCGTCCTTTTTCCATTTAGACAGTTCATTGCAGGTTTGTAGTGCATGTGTTGAAGAGGCTGCACATTGCTCTCTGGTTAAAAGGCTCAAGAATGAAACTCTTAAAGAGGGCAAGTTGATTCCGCGCAAGATCAAACTTTGTTTGAGCAGGGAGCATCTTGTGAGAGTGTTCATCTTTCCTTCCCTACCTTTTTTGGATTATTGTGAAGATTACAAAGTACATCAAAGACTTCCTCAAACACCAAGCAACATTGTGGCCACTGAGGATGCAGCAGTGTGGTGACGAGATCATTAGTCGTCTGCTGTTCAGCCCAGGAGTGAATTGAGCAGTGTTTAGGGTGAAGTAAACGCATTTTTCAGTTGGAACAGGAGCATTAATGTTGCGGAAACTGATCTTCCAATGAGCCAGTTACATTGCGGGGCAAAGTAAGCAGCTATACGACGAGGATGGGATTCAGACCCATGCGTGCAGAGCACAATGGATTAGCAGTCCATCGCCTTAACCACTCGGCCACCTCGTCCTCTTCTCCTTGCTTTCTAACAGTAAGTGTCGGACCCAGGTGCGAAAAGTGCGGAATGGGGGGAGAGGAGAAGCGTCGAAAGGGGCGGGGCTATACAGTAAGTGTCGGGGAATTAGCTCAAATGGTAGAGCGCTAGCTTATCATGCGAGAGATAGCGGGATCAACGCCCGCATTCTCCATAATGCTTTACTATGATTTCGGTAAAAACTAGTGTGATGCGATGTCGGATGGACCGAGTGATTTCCTCTGCATCGACATATATGACTTCCAGCAATCAAGCCATCAGTTGGCAGAGCTGATTCCTTGTACTATGAACCCTGGACAAGAATCAAGTCCGGACATAGGGTGGAGTTTAACTTTCACACATGGTAGCACACAACTGGAGATAGTCTGTGTCAGATGCCTTCTCGCTTACTAAGAATATAGTTTGGTTTTTCAGCGAGGGGTGATGTTGGTGCATTCAGCAGGCAGGACATGGCCACAAGCAACTAAGCCTCTTGCCGTTCCTTGAATTTAACTGACCATTAGAGGGTGGGTCCTTAGATACAGAAGTTCCCAGATCCCGTCCTTTTTCCATTTAGACAGTTCATTGCAGGTAGTAGTAGTAGTGTAGTGCATGTGTTGAAGAGGCTGCACATTGCTCTCTGGTTAAAAGGCTCAAGAATGTAACTCTTAAAGAGGGTAAGTTGGTTCCGCGCAAGATCAACCTGTGTTTGAGCAGGGAGCATCTTGTGAGAGTGTTCATCTTTCCTTCCCTACCTTTTTTGGATTATTGTGAAGATTACAAAGTACATCAAAGACTTCCTCAAACACCAAGCAACATTGTGGCCACTGAGGATGCAGCAGTGTGGTGACGAGATCATTAGTCGTCTGCTGTTCAGCCCAGGAGTGAATTGAGCAGTGTTTAGGGTGAAGTAAACGCATTTTTCAGTTGGAACAGGAGCATTAATGTTGCGGAAACTGATCTTCCAATGAGCCATTGCGGGGCAAAGTAAGCAGCTATACGACGAGGATGGGATTCGGACCCATGCGTGCAGAGCACAATGGATTAGCAGTCCATCGCCTTACCTCGTCCTCTTCTCCTTGCTTTCTAACAGTAAGTGTCGGACCCAGGTGCGAAAAGTGCGGAATGGGGGGAGAGGAGAAGCGTCGAAAGGGGCGGGGCTACACAGTAAGTGTCGGGGAATTAGCTCAAATGGTAGAGCGCTCGCTTAGCATGTGAGAGGTGGCGGGATCAACGGCCCCATTCTCCGCAATGCTTTACTATGATTTCGGTAAAAACTAGTGTGCTGCGATGTCGGAAGGACCGAGTGCTTTCCTCTCCATCGACACATATGACTTCCAGCAATCAAGCCATCAGTTGGCAGAGCTGATTCCTTGCACTATGAACCCTGGACAAGAATCAAGTCCGGACATACGGTGGAGTTTCACTTTCACACATGGTAGCACACAACAGGAGATAGTCTGTGTCAGATGCCTTCTCGCTTACTAAGAATATAGTTTGGTTTTTCAGCGAGGGGTGATGTTGGTGCATTCAGCAGGCAGGACATGGCCACAAGCAACTAAGCCTCTTGCCGTTCCTTGAATTTAACTGACCATTAGAGGGTGGGTCCTTGGATACAGAAGTTCCCAAATCCCGTCCTTTTTCCATTTAGACAGTTCATTGCAGGTTTGTAGTGCATGTGTTGAAGAGGCTGCACATTGCTCTCTGGTTAAAAGGCTCAAGAATGAAACTCTTAAAGAGGGCAAGTTGATTCCGCGCAAGATCAAACTTTGTTTGAGCAGGGAGCATCTTGTGAGAGTGTTCATCTTTCCTTCCCTACCTTTTTTGGATTATTGTGAAGATTACAAAGTACATCAAAGACTTCCTCAAACACCAAGCAACATTGTGGCCACTGAGGATGCAGCAGTGTGGTGACGAGATCATTAGTCGTCCACTGTTCAGCCCAGGAGTGAATTGAGCAGTGTTTAGGGTGAAGTAAACGCATTTTTCAGTTGGAACAGGAGCATTAATGTTGCGGAAACTGATCTTCCAATGAGCCAGTTACATTGCGGGGCAAAGTAAGCAGCTATACGACGAGGATGGGATTCAGACCCATGCGTGCAGAGCACAATGGATTAGCAGTCCATCGCCTTAACCACTCGGCCACCTCGTCCTCTTCTCCTTGCTTTCTAACAGTAAGTGTCGGACCCAGGTGCGAAAAGTGCGGAATGGGGGGAGAGGAGAAGCGTCGAAAGGGGTGGGGCTATACAGTAAGTGTCGGGGAATTAGCTCAAATGGTAGAGCGCTAGCTTATCATGCGAGAGATAGCGGGATCAACGCCCGCATTCTCCATAATGCTTTACTATGATTTCGGTAAAAACTAGTGTGATGCGATGTCGGATGGACCGAGTGATTTCCTCTGCATCGACATATATGACTTCCAGCAATCAAGCCATCAGTTGGCAGAGCTGATTCCTTGTACTATGAACCCTGGACAAGAATCAAGTCCGGACATAGGGTGGAGTTTAACTTTCACACATGGTAGCACACAACTGGAGATAGTCTGTGTCAGATGCCTTCTCGCTTACTAAGAATATAGTTTGGTTTTTCAGCGAAGGGTGATGTTGGTGCATTCAGCAGGCAGGACATGGCCACAAGCAACTAAGCCTCTTGCCGTTCCTTGAATTTAACTGACCATTAGAGGGTGGGTCCTTAGATACAGAAGTTCCCAGATCCCGTCCTTTTTCCATTTAGACAGTTCATTGCAGGTAGTAGTAGTAGTGTAGTGCATGTGTTGAAGAGGCTGCACATTGCTCTCTGGTTAAAAGGCTCAAGAATGTAACTCTTAAAGAGGGTAAGTTGATTCCGCGCAAGATCAACCTGTGTTTGAGCAGGGAGCATCTTGTGAGAGTGTTCATCTTTCCTTCCCTACCTTTTTTGGATTATTGTGAAGATTACAAAGTACATCAAAGACTTCCTCAAACACCAAGCAACATTGTGGCCACTGAGGATGCAGCAGTGTGGTGACGAGATCATTAGTCGTCTGCTGTTCAGCCCAGGAGTGAATTGAGCAGTGTTTAGGGTGAAGTAAACGCATTTTTCAGTTGGAACAGGAGCATTAATGTTGCGGAAACTGATCTTCCAATGAGCCATTGCGGGGCAAAGTAAGCAGCTATACGACGAGGACGGGATTCGGACCCATGCGTGCAGAGCACAATGGATTAGCAGTCCATCGCCTTACCTCGTCCTCTTCTCCTTGCTTTCTAACAGTAAGTGTCGGACCCAGGTGCGAAAAGTGCGGAATGGGGGGAGAGGAGAAGCGTCGAAAGGGGCGGGGCTACACAGTATGTGTCGGGGAATTAGCTCAAATGGTAGAGCGCTCGCTTAGCATGTGAGAGGTAGCGGGATCAACGGCCGCATTCTCCACAATGCTTTACTATGATTTCGGTAAAAACTAGTGTGATGCGATGTCGGATGGACCGAGTGCTTTCATCTGCGTCGACACATATGACTTCCAGCAATCAAGCCATCAGTTGGCAGAGCTGATTCCTTGCACTATGAACCCTGGACAAGAATCAAGTCCGGACATAGGGTGGAGTTTCACTTTCACACATGGTAGCACACAACAGGAGATAGTCTGTGTCAGATGCCTTCTCGCTTACTAAGAATATAGTTTGGTTTTTCAGCAAGGGGTGATGTTGGTGCGTTCAGCAGGCAGGACATGGCCACAAGCAACTAAGCCTCTTGCCGTTCCTTGAATTTAACTGACCATTAGAGGGTGGGTCCTTGGATACAGAAGTTCCCAAATCCCGTCCTTTTTCCATTTAGACAGTTCATTGCAGGTTTGTAGTGCATGTGTTGAAGAGGCTGCACATTGCTCTCTGGTTAAAAGGCTCAAGAATGTAACTCTTAAAGAGGGTAAGTTGATTCCGCGCAAGATCAACCTGTGTTTGAGCAGGGAGCATCTTGTGAGAGTGTTCATCTTTCCTTCCCTACCTTTTTTGGATTATTTTGAAGATTACAAAGTACATCAAAGACTTCCTCAAACACCAAGCAACATTGTGGCCACTGAGGATGCAGCAGTGTGGTGACGAGATCATTAGTCGTCTGCTGTTCAGCCCAGGAGTGAATTGAGCAGTGTTTAGGGTGAAGTAAACGCATTTTTCAGTTGGAACAGGAGCATTAATGTTGCGGAAACTGATCTTCCAATGAGCCATTGCGGGGCAAAGTAAGCAGCTATACGACGAGGACGGGATTCGGACCCATGCGTGCAGAGCACAATGGATTAGCAGTCCATCGCCTTACCTCGTCCTCTTCTCCTTGCTTTCTAACAGTAAGTGTCGGACCCAGGTGCGAAAAGTGCGGAATGGGGGGAGAGGAGAAGCGTCGAAAGGGGCGGGGCTACACAGTATGTGTCGGGGAATTAGCTCAAATGGTAGAGCGCTCGCTTAGCATGTGAGAGGTAGCGGGATCAACGCCGCATTCTCCACAATGCTTTACTATGATTTCGGTAAAGACTAGTGTGATGCGATGTCGGATGGACCGAGTGCTTTCCTCTGCGTCGACACATATGACTTCCAGCAATCAAGCCATCAGTTGGCAGAGCTGATTCCTTGCACTATGAACCCTGGACAAGAATCAAGTCCGGACATAGGGTGGAGTTTCACTTTCACACATGGTAGCACACAACAGGAGATAGTCTGTGTCAGATGCCTTCTCGCTTACTAAGAATATAGTTTGGTTTTTCAGCAAGGGGTGATGTTGGTGCGTTCAGCAGGCAGGACATGGCCACAAGCAACTAAGCCTCTTGCCGTTCCTTGAATTTAACTGACCATTAGAGGGTGGGTCCTTGGATACAGAAGTTCCCAAATCCCGTCCTTTTTCCATTTAGACAGTTCATTGCAGGTTTGTAGTGCATGTGTTGAAGAGGCTGCACATTGCTCTCTGGTTAAAAGGCTCAAGAATGTAACTCTTAAAGAGGGTAAGTTGATTCCGCGCAAGATCAACCTGTGTTTGAGCAGGGAGCATCTTGTGAGAGTGTTCATCTTTCCTTCCCTACCTTTTTTGGATTATTGTGAAGATTACAAAGTACATCAAAGACTTCCTCAAACACCAAGCAACATTGTGGCCACTGAGGATGCAGCAGTGTGGTGACGAGATCATTAGTCGTCTGCTGTTCAGCCCAGGAGTGAATTGAGCAGTGTTTAGGGTGAAGTAAACGCATTTTTCAGTTGGAACAGGAGCATTAATGTTGCGGAAACTGATCTTCCAATGAGCCATTGCGGGGCAAAGTAAGCAGCTATACGACGAGGACGGGATTCGGACCCATGCGTGCAGAGCACAATGGATTAGCAGTCCATCGCCTTACCTCGTCCTCTTCTCCTTGCTTTCTAACAGTAAGTGTCGGACCCAGGTGCGAAAAGTGCGGAATGGGGGGAGAGGAGAAGCGTCGAAAGGGGCGGGGCTACACAATATGTGTCGGGGAATTAGCTCAAATGGTAGAGCGCTCGCTTAGCATGTGAGAGGTAGCGGGATCAACGCCGCATTCTCCACAATGCTTTACTATGATTTCGGTAAAGACTAGTGTGATGCGATGTCGGATGGACCGAGTGCTTTCCTCTGCGTCGACACATATGACTTCCAGCAATCAAGCCATCAGTTGGCAGAGCTGATTCCTTGCACTATGAACCCTGGACAAGAATCAAGTCCGGACATAGGGTGGAGTTTCACTTTCACACAAGCAACATTGTGGCAACTGAGGATGCAGCAGGGTGGTGACGAGATCATTAGTCATCTGCTGTTCAGCCCAGGAGTGAATTGAGCAGTGTTTAGGGTGAAGTAAACGCATTTTTCAGTTGGAACAGGAGCATTAATGTTGCGGAAACTGATCTTCCAATGAGCCAGTTACATTGCAGACAAAGTAAGCAGCTATACGACGAGGATGGGATTCGGACCCATGCGTGCAGAGCACAATGGATTAGCAGTCCATCGCCTCAACCACTCGGCCACCTCGTCCTCTTCTCCTTGCTTTCTAACAGTAAGTGTCGGACCCAGGTGCGAAAAGTGCGGAATGGGGGGAGAGGAGAAGCGTCGAAAGGGGCGGGGCTCAAATGGTAGAGTGCTCGCTTAGCATGTGAGAGGTAGCGGGATCAACTCCCGCATTCTCCACAATGCTTTACTATGATTTTGGTAAAAACTAGTGTGATGCGATGTCGGAGTGCTTTCCTCTGCATCGACACATATGACTTCCAGCAATCAAGCCATCATTTGGCAGAGCTGATTCCTTGTACTATGAACCCTGGACAAGAATCAAGTCCGGACATAAGGTGGAGTTTCACTTTCACACACACATGGTAGCACACAACACGAGATAGTCTGTGTCAGATGCCTTCTCGCTTACTAAGAATATAGTTTGGTTTTTCAGCGAGGGGTGATGTTGGTGCATTCAGCAGGCAGGACATGGCCACAAGCAACTAAGCCTCTTGCCGTTCCTTGAATTTAACTGACCATTAGAGGGTGGGTCCTTGGATACAGAAGTTCCCAAATCCCGTCCTTTTTCCATTTAGACAGTTCATTGCAGGTTTGTAGTGCATGTGTTGAAGAGGCTGCACATTGCCCTCTGGTTAAAAGGCTCAAGAATGTAACTCTTAAAGAGGGTAAGTTGATTCCGCGCAAGATCAACCTGTGTTTGAGCAGGGAGCATCTTGTGAGAGTGTTCATCTTTCCTTCCCTACCTTTTTTGGATTATTGTGAAGATTACAAAGTACATCAAAGACTTCCTCAAACACCAAGCAACATTGTGGCCACTGAGGATGCAGCAGGGTGGTGACGAGATCATTAGTCATCTGCTGTTCAGCCCAGGAGTGAATTGAGCAGTGTTTAGGGTGAAGTAAACGCATTTTTCAGTTGGAACAGGAGCATTAATGTTGCGGAAACTGATCTTCCAATGAGCCAGTTACATTGCGGACAAAGTAAGCAGCTATACGACGAGGATGGGATTCAGACCCATGCGTGCAGAGCACAATGGATTAGCAGTCCATCGCCTTAACCACTCGGCCACCTCGTCCTCTTCTCCTTGCTTTCTAACAGTAAGTGTCGGACCCAGGTGCGAAAAGTGCGGAATGGGGGGAGAGGAGAAGCGTCGAAAGGGGCGGGGCTACACAGTATGTGTCGGGGAATTAGCTCAAATGGTAGAGCGCTCGCTTAGCATGTGAGAGGTAGCGGGATCAACGGCCGCATTCTCCACAATGCTTTACTATGATTTCGGTAAAAACTAGTGTGATGCGATGTCGGATGGACCGAGTGCTTTCCTCTGCGTCGACACATATGACTTCCAGCAATCAAGCCATCAGTTGGCAGAGCTGATTCCTTGCACTATGAACCCTGGACAAGAATCAAGTCCGGACATAGGGTGGAGTTTCACTTTCACACATGGTAGCACACAACAGGAGATAGTCTGTGTCAGATGCCTTCTCGCTTACTAAGAATATAGTTTGGTTTTTCAGCAAGGGGTGATGTTGGTGCGTTCAGCAGGCAGGACATGGCCACAAGCAACTAAGCCTCTTGCCGTTCCTTGAATTTAACTGACCATTAGAGGGTGGGTCCTTGGATACAGAAGTTCCCAAATCCCGTCCTTTTTCCATTTAGACAGTTCATTGCAGGTTTGTAGTGCATGTGTTGAAGAGGCTGCACATTGCTCTCTGGTTAAAAGGCTCAAGAATGTAACTCTTAGGGCCTGCTCACACTATCCTCCCGGGCCGAGACCCGGACTTTAGGGTACTTGTCCCCCCTCCCTCTCCCCCCCGCGCCCCAGCCCCGTTTGTGCTCACACTGCCCCGGCCTCGGCCCCGGCCCATGCTTTTTGCTTGTCCGTACGTCATCACGTCATCACGTCATCACGTATGCGTGTGACGTGTCACGTCGTAACACGTCACACGCATTGATAGACGTCATCGCGATGCGTCGCTTTGTTTATAAAATGCGCGCGGTCTTTCAGGGGCGCACTCGCACATAATGGAAAGCAGCGCTGAAAACATGGCACAATTTTTGGCTTTGTGGTTGTTTTGGACTCATTGTGAAGCGCCACGACCCAGTTTAGTCGACGTTGTGAGGCGACAACTTGAGTCGAACCGAAGGGGACGAATGAGAAGGTTTTTGCGAAGGCAGCAGGTTGCGAGGGAGGCATTCCTAGCGTTACTCATGTCCCATTCATCAACAAGGTGAGAACAACATCAGTTTTAACCAAAAGCATTGTTGAATTGTTGAACAGGGGGGGGCCAGCAAAGCTCGCATAAAGAGCATATAATTAAAGGAATGTAAAAACAACGCATTATTAGACTCATGTATTTAGATATTAATGTAATATAACTTTAATGTAGCTGCATATTTGATGTTAGTAATCAGAGTCTCCATAGTAACTGTTACCTGCAGTTGCCAAATAAATGGAGTGGGGCAGAAGTACAAAGTAGCAAAAGATGGCATTGCCCAAGCCAATTGTACTTGAGCATGTGTACTAGTTGCTGGATTTTTTTTTAACTTATTGAGAACATCTGTATGCAATGGGGGATATGCATGTGGTTTATAGCCATCCTTTCCTATTACTGTCTGTTACACTGTTGTCCTTTCAAAAAAGCTGTCAGGCTATATTAAATGCATAGATAATTATAAGCAATGTTCCTTTTGTTACAGGAGCATCTGGGTTCGGCAAAGATGTGGTATGTGGTGGCAGCACATCATCACACACTGGACAGAAGATGAATGGCAGTTAAATTTCAGAATGAGGAAGACAACATTTATGCAGCTCTGCGACATCCTCCGGCCACACCTTCAACGACAAGCATCAACATTCAGGAGACCAGTGCCTGTGGAGCAACGTGTGGCAATATGCATCTGGAGACTGGCCACAAATGTTGAATTCAGAACCATCTCCCATTTATTTGGAGTTGGACATTCTACTGCAGTCACTATTGCCAATCTTGTCTCTCGTGTCATTGTGACCCACTTGCTTCCACTGTACATTAAAACACCCTCTGAACGTGAGTTAAGGCTCATTGTTCAAGGTTTCAGAGAGACCGGTGGGGGTTCCCACAATGTGGCGGAGCTATTGATGGGACTCACATAGGTATTTTGGCTCCACCTGACAGCCCTGCAGACTACTATAACCGCAAAGGTTTTTACTCTGTGATCCTGCAAGGTGTGGTAGACCATCGCCTTCGCTTCTGGGACATTAATGTGGGCTGGCCCGGCAAAGTCCATGATGCCAGAGTGTTTGGGAACTCAGCCATCTATGAGAGGGGTCAGAGTGGCACACTGTTCCCTGACATCACTGAAACTTTTGCTGGAGTGGATGTGCCAGTGGTCATGCTAGGAGATTCAGCTTATCCTCTACTGCCATGGTTAATGAAGCCCTACCCTGAAAACCAGCTCACCACCCCATCTCAGCTGAACTTTAACTATCGTCTCAGCAGGGCAAGGATGACTGTGGAGAGGGCTTTTGGTCGGCTTAAGGGAAGGTGGCGTTGTCTGATGAAGAGATATGATGGTAACATTGACAACATTAACACTGTTGTGTCAGCCTGTTGTGTGCTCCACAACTTTTGCGAAGATAACAGCGAGGAGTATGATGATGATTCCACTGTTAATGATGAAAATGAGGCGCGCAATCATCATGGCGGTAATTTGAACAACACTCAAAACACTGCAAGAGATGCCTTGTGTTCTTACTTCTGTAGTCTGTAATGCAAACAAGTGACTGTTTTTTCTGTTGTCACTTTTTTTTGGTGGGTCTGGTGTCACTTTTTTTTGGGTGGGTCTATACATACTCTGTAAAGTGTCCTCTTGTTATGACATGGTTGTATAAATAAAATAGAATTAAAACCATTTTTGTTGTCTACATTTACTTGTTTTAAACTGTGTTGTTTTACATCTCATAACCTGATCTTTATGTATTGATTGATGCACTGAGGCTTACAATAAATTGTTTCCAATAGATGTATGGACCTTATAGGTTTATAAAAAGACAAGATGTATGGTAAGACAGTTTTATTAAAAGTTGGCAAAACAAAATTATAAACAACATATCTAGAAAAACACTTAAAAAATATAAAAAGTCACAATCACGTTATATAAAAGGTAAAAACTATTTAAAATAAACATGCATGGAAGTTGTTAAATACCTTACAATAACAAAATTAAATACAAAAAATAGTGCACGCAGCAGTCTTCTGGCAGACTCCGGCTCTGTTTTTTAATAATTTTAATGTCACAACTGACAGTAGCTCAGGTTTTCCTGTGACATAGACCTGGCCGGTTGTGTCATGGCACCCAGAAGCTGCTGAAACATGGCATCTGTCCGCTGTTGTCGGCGGACCTCAGTCTCTGCCTGAGTGGTGATATAGGCGTTAAGTGTTTCTATGTCCAGCCTGCTGCGCTCCTCCTCTAAGCGCCTATAGTCGCCATTGTTGTTGTTGTAAATGTCGGCGCATGGTCCGTCCTTCTATTTTCTATGTCCGAACATGCGCACATAAATGACGTCAGAACCGCCGTAGGCATCGTGCTCGTGCGCGTACACGTGCGCACGCTCGTGCTCGTACATGTTCAAACGGCTCCGCTAAAGCCCACCTATTTCAAGCGGGCCGTGGAGGGCCAGCTGGCCCCAGTTGAGCGTGGAGCGGGTGCGCGCACACTACTTAAAGGTGCTAGACTTTAGCTGAAAAACCGGTTTTGGCCGCGGCCAAAAGGATAGTGTGAGCAGGCCCTTAAAGAGGGTAAGTTGATTCCGCGCAAGATCAACCTGTGTTTGAGCAGGGAGCATCTTGTGAGAGTGTTCATCTTTCCTTCCCTACCTTTTTTGGATTATTTTGAAGATTACAAAGTACATCAAAGACTTCCTCAAACACCAAGCAACATTGTGGCCACTGAGGATGCAGCAGTGTGGTGACGAGATCATTAGTCGTCTGCTGTTCAGCCCAGGAGTGAATTGAGCAGTGTTTAGGGTGAAGTAAACGCATTTTTCAGTTGGAACAGGAGCATTAATGTTGCGGAAACTGATCTTCCAATGAGCCATTGCGGGGCAAAGTAAGCAGCTATACGACGAGGACGGGATTCGGACCCATGCGTGCAGAGCACAATGGATTAGCAGTCCATCGCCTTACCTCGTCCTCTTCTCCTTGCTTTCTAACAGTAAGTGTCGGACCCAGGTGCGAAAAGTGCGGAATGGGGGGAGAGGAGAAGCGTCGAAAGGGGCGGGGCTACACAGTATGTGTCGGGGAATTAGCTCAAATGGTAGAGCGCTCGCTTAGCATGTGAGAGGTAGCGGAATCAACGCCGCATTCTCCACAATGCTTTACTATGATTTCGGTAAAGACTAGTGTGATGCGATGTCGGATGGACCGAGTGCTTTCCTCTGCGTCGACACATATGACTTCCAGCAATCAAGCCATCAGTTGGCAGAGCTGATTCCTTGCACTATGAACCCTGGACAAGAATCAAGTCCGGACATAGGGTGGAGTTTCACTTTCACACAAGCAACATTGTGGCCACTGAGGATGCAGCAGGGTGGTGACGAGATCATTAGTCATCTGCTGTTCAGCCCAGGAGTGAATTGAGCAGTGTTTAGGGTGAAGTAAACGCATTTTTCAGTTGGAACAGGAGCATTAATGTTGCGGAAACTGATCTTCCAATGAGCCAGTTACATTGCAGACAAAGTAAGCAGCTATACGACGAGGATGGGATTCGGACCCATGCGTGCAGAGCACAATGGATTAGCAGTCCATCGCCTCAACCACTCGGCCACCTCGTCCTCTTCTCCTTGCTTTCTAACAGTAAGTGTCGGACCCAGGTGCGAAAAGTGCGGAATGGGGGGAGAGGAGAAGCGTCGAAAGGGGCGGGGCTCAAATGGTAGAGTGCTCGCTTAGCATGTGAGAGGTAGCGGGATCAACTCCCGCATTCTCCACAATGCTTTACTATGATTTTGGTAAAAACTAGTGTGATGCGATGTCGGAGTGCTTTCCTCTGCATCGACACATATGACTTCCAGCAATCAAGCCATCATTTGGCAGAGCTGATTCCTTGTACTATGAACCCTGGACAAGAATCAAGTCCGGACATAGGGTGGAGTTTCACTTTCACACACACATGGTAGCACACAACACGAGATAGTCTGTGTCAGATGCCTTCTCGCTTACTAAGAATATAGTTTGGTTTTTCAGCGAGGGGTGATGTTGGTGCATTCAGCAGGCAGGACATGGCCACAAGCAACTAAGCCTCTTGCCGTTCCTTGAATTTAACTGACCATTAGAGGGTGGGTCCTTGGATACAGAAGTTCCCAAATCCCGTCCTTTTTCCATTTAGACAGTTCATTGCAGGTTTGTAGTGCATGTGTTGAAGAGGCTGCACATTGCCCTCTGGTTAAAAGGCTCAAGAATGTAACTCTTAAAGAGGGTAAGTTGATTCCGCGCAAGATCAACCTGTGTTTGAGCAGGGAGCATCTTGTGAGAGTGTTCATCTTTCCTTCCCTACCTTTTTTGGATTATTGTGAAGATTACAAAGTACATCAAAGACTTCCTCAAACACCAAGCAACATTGTGGCCACTGAGGATGCAGCAGTGTGGTGACGAGATCATTAGTCGTCTGCTGTTCAGCCCAGGAGTGAATTGAGCAGTGTTTAGGGTGAAGTAAACGCATTTTTCAGTTGGAACAGGAGCATTAATGTTGCGGAAACTGATCTTCCAATGAGCCATTGCGGGGCAAAGTAAGCAGCTATACGACGAGGACGGGATTCGGACCCATGCGTGCAGAGCACAATGGATTAGCAGTCCATCGCCTTACCTCGTCCTCTTCTCCTTGCTTTCTAACAGTAAGTGTCGGACCCAGGTGCGAAAAGTGCGGAATGGGGGGAGAGGAGAAGCGTCGAAAGGGGCGGGGCTACACAGTATGTGTCGGGGAATTAGCTCAAATGGTAGAGCGCTCGCTTAGCATGTGAGAGGTAGCGGGATCAACGGCCGCATTCTCCACAATGCTTTACTATGATTTCGGTAAAAACTAGTGTGATGCGATGTCGGATGGACCGAGTGCTTTCCTCTGCGTCGACACATATGACTTCCAGCAATCAAGCCATCAGTTGGCAGAGCTGATTCCTTGCACTATGAACCCTGGACAAGAATCAAGTCCGGACATAGGGTGGAGTTTCACTTTCACACATGGTAGCACACAACAGGAGATAGTCTGTGTCAGATGCCTTCTCGCTTACTAAGAATATAGTTTGGTTTTTCAGCAAGGGGTGATGTTGGTGCATTCAGCAGGCAGGACATGGCCACAAGCAACTAAGCCTCTTGCCGTTCCTTGAATTTAACTGACCATTAGAGGGTGGGTCCTTGGATACAGAAGTTCCCAAATCCCGTCCTTTTTCCATTTAGACAGTTCATTGCAGGTTTGTAGTGCATGTGTTGAAGAGGCTGCACATTGCTCTCTGGTTAAAAGGCTCAAGAATGTAACTCTTAAAGAGGGTAAGTTGATTCCGCGCAAGATCAACCTGTGTTTGAGCAGGGAGCATCTTGTGAGAGTGTTCATCTTTCCTTCCCTACCTTTTTTGGATTATTGTGAAGATTACAAAGTACATCAAAGACTTCCTCAAACACCAAGCAACATTGTGGCCACTGAGGATGCAGCAGTGTGGTGACGAGATCATTAGTCGTCTGCTGTTCAGCCCAGGAGTGAATTGAGCAGTGTTTAGGGTGAAGTAAACGCATTTTTCAGTTGGAACAGGAGCATTAATGTTGCGGAAACTGATCTTCCAATGAGCCATTGCGGGGCAAAGTAAGCAGCTATACGACGAGGACGGGATTCGGACCCATGCGTGCAGAGCACAATGGATTAGCAGTCCATCGCCTTACCTCGTCCTCTTCTCCTTGCTTTCTAACAGTAAGTGTCGGACCCAGGTGCGAAAAGTGCGGAATGGGGGGAGAGGAGAAGCGTCGAAAGGGGCGGGGCTACACAGTATGTGTCGGGGAATTAGCTCAAATGGTAGAGCGCTCGCTTAGCATGTGAGAGGTAGCGGGATCAACGGCCGCATTCTCCACAATGCTTTACTATGATTTCGGTAAAAACTAGTGTGATGCGATGTCGGATGGACCGAGTGCTTTCCTCTGCGTCGACACATATGACTTCCAGCAATCAAGCCATCAGTTGGCAGAGCTGATTCCTTGCACTATGAACCCTGGACAAGAATCAAGTCCGGACATAGGGTGGAGTTTCACTTTCACACATGGTAGCACACAACAGGAGATAGTCTGTGTCAGATGCCTTCTCGCTTACTAAGAATATAGTTTGGTTTTTCAGCAAGGGGTGATGTTGGTGCGTTCAGCAGGCAGGACATGGCCACAAGCAACTAAGCCTCTTGCCGTTCCTTGAATTTAACTGACCATTAGAGGGTGGGTCCTTGGATACAGAAGTTCCCAAATCCCGTCCTTTTTCCATTTAGACAGTTCATTGCAGGTTTGTAGTGCATGTGTTGAAGAGGCTGCACATTGCTCTCTGGTTAAAAGGCTCAAGAATGTAACTCTTAAAGAGGGTAAGTTGATTCCGCGCAAGATCAACCTGTGTTTGAGCAGGGAGCATCTTGTGAGAGTGTTCATCTTTCCTTCCCTACCTTTTTTGGATTATTGTGAAGATTACAAAGTACATCAAAGACTTCCTCAAACACCAAGCAACATTGTGGCCACTGAGGATGCAGCAGTGTGGTGACGAGATCATTAGTCGTCTGCTGTTCAGCCCAGGAGTGAATTGAGCAGTGTTTAGGGTGAAGTAAACGCATTTTTCAGTTGGAACAGGAGCATTAATGTTGCGGAAACTGATCTTCCAATGAGCCATTGCGGGGCAAAGTAAGCAGCTATACGACGAGGACGGGATTCGGACCCATGCGTGCAGAGCACAATGGATTAGCAGTCCATCGCCTTACCTCGTCCTCTTCTCCTTGCTTTCTAACAGTAAGTGTCGGACCCAGGTGCGAAAAGTGCGGAATGGGGGGAGAGGAGAAGCGTCGAAAGGGGCGGGGCTACACAGTATGTGTCGGGGAATTAGCTCAAATGGTAGAGCGCTCGCTTAGCATGTAAGAGGTAGCGGGATCAACGGCCGCATTCTCCACAATGCTTTACTATGATTTCGGTAAAGACTAGTGTGATGCGATGTCGGATGGACCGAGTGCTTTCCTCTGCGTCGACACATATGACTTCCAGCAATCAAGCCATCAGTTGGCAGAGCTGATTCCTTGCACTATGAACCCTGGACAAGAATCAAGTCCGGACATAGGGTGGAGTTTCACTTTCACACACACATTGTAGCACACAACACGAGATAGTCTGTGTCAGATGCCTTCTCGCTTACTAAGAATATAGTTTGGTTTTTCAGCAAGGGGTGATGTTGGTGCATTCAGCAGGCAGGACATGGCCACAAGCAACTAAGCCTCTTGCCGTTCCTTGAATTTAACTGACCATTAGAGGGTGGGTCCTTGGATAAAGAAGTTCCCAAATCCCGTCCTTTTTCCATTTAGACAGTTCATTGCAGGTTTGTAGTGCATGTGTTGAAGAGGCTGCACATTGCCCTCTGGTTAAAAGGCTCAAGAATGTAACTCTTAAAGAGGGTAAGTTGATTCCGCGCAAGATCAACCTGTGTTTGAGCAGGGAGCATCTTGTGAGAGTGTTCATCTTTCCTTCCCTACCTTTTTTGGATTATTGTGAAGATTACAAAGTACATCAAAGACTTCCTCAAACACCAAGCAACATTGTGGCCACTGAGGATGCAGCAGGGTGGTGACGAGATCATTAGTCATCTGCTGTTCAGCCCAGGAGTGAATTGAGCAGTGTTTAGGGTGAAGTAAACGCATTTTTCAGTTGGAACAGGAGCATTAATGTTGCGGAAACTGATCTTCCAATGAGCCAGTTACAATGCAGACAAAGTAAGCAGCTATACGACGAGGATGGGATTCGGACCCATGCGTGCAGAGCACAATGGATTAGCAGTCCATCGCCTTAACCACTCGGCCACCTCGTCCTCTTCTCCTTGCTTTCTAACAGTAAGTGTCGGACCCAGGTGCGAAAAGTACGGAATGGGGGGGAGAGGAGAAGCGTCGAAAGGGGCGGGGCTACAAAGTATGTTTCGGGGAATTAGCTCAAATGGTAGAGCGCACGCTTAGCATGTGAGAGGTAGCGGGATCAACGCCCGCATTCTCCACAATGCTTTACTATGATTTCGGTAAAACCTAGTGTGATGCGATGTCGGATGGACCAAGTGCTTTCCTCTGCGTCGACACATATGACTTCCAGCAATCAAGCCATCAGTTGGCAGAGCTGATTCCTTGCACTATGAACCCTGGACAAGAATCAAGTCCGGACATAGGGTGGAGTTTCACTTTCACACATGGTAGCACACAACAGGAGATAGTCTGTGTCAGATGCCTTCTCGCCTTCTAAAAATATAGTTTGGTTTTTCAGCAAGGGGTGATGTTGGTGCATTCAGCAGGCAGGACATGGCCACAAGCAACTGAGCCTCTTTCCGTTCCTTGAATTTAACTGACCATTAGAGGGTGGGTCCTTGGATACAGAAGTTCCCAAATCCCGTCCTTTTTCCATTTAGACAGTTCATTGCAGGTTTGTAGTGCATGTGTTGAAGAGGCTGCACATTGCCCTCTGGTTAAAAGGCTCAAGAATGTAACTCTTAAAGAGGGTAAGTTGATTCCCCGCAAGATCAACCTGTGTTTGAGCAGGGAGCATCTTGTGAGAGTGTTCATCTTTCCTTCCCTACCTTTTTTGGATTATTGTGAAGATTACAAAGTACATCAAAGACTGCCTCAAACACCAAGCAACATTGTGGCCACTGAGGATGCAGCAGGGTGGTGACGAGATCATTAGTCATCTGCTGTTCAGCCCAGGAGTGAATTGAGCAGTGTTAAGGGTGAAGTAAACGCATTTTTCAGTTGGAACAGGAGCATTAATGTTGCGGAAACTGATCTTCCAATGAGCCAGTTACATTGCGGACAAAGAAAGCAGCTATACGACGAGGATGGGATTCCGACCCATGCGTGCAGAGCACAATGGATTAGCAGTCCATCGCCTTAACCACTCGGCCACCTCTTCCTCTTCTCCTTGCTTTCTAACAGTAAGTGTCGGACCCAGGTGCGAAAAGTGCGAAAAGGGGGGAGAGGAGAAGCGTCGAAATGGGCGGGGCTACAAATGGTAGAGCGCTCGCTTAGCATGTGAGAGGTAGCGGATCAACGCCCGCATTTTCCACTATGCTTTACTATGATTTCGGTAAAAACTAGTGTGCTGCGATGTCGGATGGACCGAGTGCTTTCCTCTGCATCGACACATATGACTTCCAGCAATCAAGCTATCAGTTGGCAGAGCTGATTCCTTGCACTATGAACCCTGGACAAGAATCAAGTCCGGACATAAGGTGGAGTTTCACTTTCACACATGGTAGCACACAACAGGAGATAGTCTGTGTCAGATGCCTTCTCGCTTACTAAGAATAGAGTTTGGTTTTTCAGCGAGGGGTGATGTTGGTGCATTCAGCAGGCAGGACATGGCCACAAGCAACTAAGCCTCTTGCCGTTCCTTGAATTTAACTGACCATTAGAGGGTGGGTCCTTGGATACAGAAGTTCCCAAATCCCGTCCTTTTTCCATTTAGACAGTTCATTGCAGGTTTGTAGTGCATGTGTTGAAGAGGCTGCACATTGCCCTCTGGTTAAAAGGCTCAAGAATGTAACTCTTAAAGAGGGTAAGTTGATTCCGCGCAAGATCAACCTGTGTTTGAGCAGGGAGCATCTTGTGAGAGTGTTCATCTTTCCTTCCCTACCTTTTTTGGATTATTGTGAAGATTACAAAGTACATCAAAGACTTCCTCAAACACCAAGCAACATTGTGGCCACTGAGGATGCAGCAGTGTGGTGACGAGATCATTAGTCGTCTGCTGTTCAGCCCAGGAGTGAATTGAGCAGTGTTTAGGGTGAAGTAAACGCATTTTTCAGTTGGAACAGGAGCATTAATGTCGCGGAAACTGATCTTCCAATGAGCCATTGCGGGGCAAAGTAAGCAGCTATACGACGAGGACGGGATTCGGACCCATGCGTGCAGAGCACAATGGATTAGCAGTCCATCGCCTTACCTCGTCCTCTTCTCCTTGCTTTCTAACAGTAAGTGTCGGACCCAGGTGCGAAAAGTGCGGAATGGGGGGAGAGGAGAAGCGTCGAAAGGGGCGGGGCTACAAAGTATGTTTCGGGGAATTAGCTCAAATGGTAGAGCGCTCGCTTAACATGTGAGAGGTAGCGGGATCAACGCCTGCATTCTCCACAATGCTTTACTATGATTTCGGTAAAAACTAGTGTGATGCGATGTCGGATGGACCGAGTGCTTTCCTCTGCGTCGGCACATATGACTTCCAGCAATCAAGCCATCAGTTGGCAGAGCTGATTCCTTGCACTATGAACCCTGGACAAGAATCAAGTCCGGACATAGGTTGGAGTTTCACTTTCACACATGGTAGCACACAACAGGAGATAGTCTGTGTCAGATGCCTTCTCGCTTACTAAGAATGTAGTTTGGTTTTTCAGCAAGGGGTGATGTTGGTGCATTCAGCAGGCAGGACATGGCCACAAGCAACTAAGCCTCTTTCCGTTCCTTGAATTTAACTGACCATTAGAGGGTGGGTCCTTGGATACAGAAGTTCCCAAATCCCGTCCTTTTTCCATTTAGACAGTTCATTGCAGGTTTGTAGTGCATGTGTTGAAGAGGCTGCACATTGCCCTCTGGTTAAAAGGCTCAAGAATGTAACTCTTAAAGAGGGTAAGTTGATTCCGCGCAAGATCAACCAGTGTTTGAGCAGGGAGCATCTTGTGAGAGTGTTCATCTTTCCTTCCCTACCTTTTTTGGATTATTGTGAAGATTACAAAGTACATCAAAGACTTCCTCAAACACCAAGCAACATTGTGGCCACTGAGGATGCAGCAGGGTGGTGACAAGATCATTAGTCATCTGCTGTTCAGCCCAGGAGTGAATTGAGCAGTGTTTAGGGTGAAGTAAACGCATTTTTCAGTTGGAACAGGAGCATTAATGTTGCGGAAACTGATCTTCCAATGAGCCAGTTACATTGCGGACAAAGTAAGCAGCTATACGACGAGGATGGGATTCGGACCCATGCGTGCAGAGCACAATGGATTAGCAGTCCATCGCCTTAACCACTCGGCCACGTCGTCCTCTTATCCTTGCCTTCTAACAGTAAGTGTCGGACCTAGGTGCGAAAAGTGCGGAATGGGGGGAGAGGAGAAGCGTCGAAAGGGGCGGGGCTACACAGGAAGTGTTGGGGAATTAGCTCAAATGGTAGAGCGCTCGCTTAGCATGTGAGAGGTAGCGGGATCAACGTCCGCATTCTCCACAATGCTTTACTATGATTTCGGTAAAAACTAGTGTGATGCGATGTCGGAGTGCTTTCCTCTGCATCGACACATATGACTTCCAGCAATCAAGCCATCATTTGGCAGAGCTGATTCCTTGTACTATGAACCCTGGACAAGAATCAAGTCCGGACATAAGGTGGAGTTTCACTTTCACACACACATGGTAGCACACAACACGAGATAGTCTGTGTCAGATGCCTTCTCGCTTACTAAGAATATAGTTTGGTTTTTCAGCGAGGGGTGATGTTGGTGCATTCAGCAGGCAGGACATGGCCACAAGCAACTAAGCCTCTTGCCGTTCCTTGAATTTAACTGACCATTAGAGGGTGGGTCCTTGGATACAGAAGTTCCCAAATCCCGTCCTTTTTCCATTTAGACAGTTCATTGCAGGTTTGTAGTGCATGTGTTGAAGAGGCTGCACATTGCCCTCTGGTTAAAAGGCTCAAGAATGTAACTCTTAAAGAGGGTAAGTTGATTCCGCGCAAGATCAACCTGTGTTTGAGCAGGGAGCATCTTGTGAGAGTGTTCATCTTTCCTTCCCTACCTTTTTTGGATTATTGTGAAGATTACAAAGTACATCAAAGACTTCCTCAAACACCAAGCAACATTGTGGCCACTGAGGATGCAGCAGTGTGGTGACGAGATCATTAGTCGTCTGCTGTTCAGCCCAGGAGTGAATTGAGCAGTGTTTAGGGTGAAGTAAACGCATTTTTCAGTTGGAACAGGAGCATTATTGTCGCGGAAACTGATCTTCCGATGAGCCATTGCGGGGCAAAGTAAGCAGCTATACGACGAGGACGGGATTCGGACCCATGCGTGCAGAGCACAATGGATTAGCAGTCCATCGCCTTACCTCGTCCTCTTCTCCTTGCTTTCTAACAGTAAGTGTCGGACCCAGGTGCGAAAAGTGCGGAATGGGGGGAGAGGAGAAGCGTCGAAAGGGGCGGGGCTACACAGTATGTGTCGGGGAATTAGCTCAAATGGTAGAGCGCTCGCTTAGCATGTGAGAGGTAGCGGGATTAACGGCCGCATTCTCCACAATGCTTTACTATGATTTCGGTAAAAACTAGTGTGATGCGATGTCGGATGGACTGAGTGCTTTCCTCTGCGTCGACACATATGACTTCCAGCAATCAAGCCATCAGTTGGCAGAGCTGATTCCTTGCACTATGAACCCTGGACAAGAATCAAGTCCGGACATAGGGTGGAGTTTCACTTTCACACATGGTAGCACACAACAGGAGATAGTCTGTGTCAGATGCCTTCTCGCTTACTAAGAATATAGTTTGGTTTTTCAGCAAGGGGTGATGTTGGTGCATTCAGCAGGCAGGACATGGCCACAAGCAACCTAGCCTCTTGCCGTTCCTTGAATTTAACTGACCATTAGAGGGTGGGTCCTTGGATACAGAAGTTCCCAAATCCCGTCCTTTTTCCATTTAGACAGTTCATTGCAGGTTTGTAGTGCATGTGTTGAAGAGGCTGCACATTGCCCTCTGGTTAAAAGGCTCAAGAATGTAACTCTTAAAGAGGGTAAGTTGATTCCGCGCAAGATCAACCTGTGTTTGAGCAGGGAGCATCTTGTGAGAGTGTTCATCTTTCCTTCCCTACCTTTTTTGGATTATTGTGAAGATTACAAAGTACATCAAAGACTTCCTCAAACACCAAGCAACATTGTGGCCACTGAGGATGCAGCAGGGTGGTGACGAGATCATTAGTCATCTGCTGTTCAGCCCAGGAGTGAATTGAGCAGTGTTTAGAGTGAAGTAAACGCATTTTTCAGTTGGAACAGGAGCATTAATGTTGCGGAAACTGATCTTCCAATGAGCCAGTTACATTGCAGACAAAGTAAGCAGCTATACGACGAGGATGGGATTCGGACCCATGCGTGCAGAGCACAATGGATTAGCAGTCCATCGCCTTAACCACTCGGCCACCTCGTCCTCTTCTCCTTGCTTTCTAACAGTAAGTGTCGGACCCAGGTGCGAAAAGTGCGGAATGGGGGGAGAGGAGAAGCGTCGAAAGGGGCGGGGCTACACAGTAAGTGTCGGGGAATTAGCTCAAATGGTAGAGCGCTCGCTTAGCATGTGAGAGGTAGCGGAATCAACGCCCGCATTCTCCACAATGCTTTACTATGATTTCGGTAAAAACTAGTGTAATGCGATGTCGGAGTGCTTTCCTCTGCATCGACACATATGACTTCCAGCAATCAAGCCATCATTTGGCAGAGCTGATTCCTTGTACTATGAACCCTGGACAAGAATCAAGTCCGGACATAAGGTGGAGTTTCACTTTCACACACACATGGTAGCACACAACACGAGATAGTCTGTGTCAGATGCCTTCTCGCTTACTAAGAATATAGTTTGGTTTTTCAGCGAGGGGTGATGTTGGTGCATTCAGCAGGCAGGACATGGCCACAAGCAACTAAGCCTCTTGCCGTTCCTTGAATTTAACTGACCATTAGAGGGTGGGTCCTTGGATACAGAAGTTCCCAAATCCCGTCCTTTTTCCATTTAGACAGTTCATTGCAGGTTTGTAGTGCATGTGTTGAAGAGGCTGCACATTGCCCTCTGGTTAAAAGGCTCAAGAATATAACTCTTAAAGAGGGTAAGTTGATTCCGCGCAAGATCAACCTGTGTTTGAGCAGGGAGCATCTTGTGAGAGTGTTCATCTTTCCTTCCCTACCTTTTTTGGATTATTGTGAAGATTACAAAGTACATCAAAGACTTCCTCAAACACCAAGCAACATTGTGGCCACTGAGGATGCAGCAGTGTGGTGACGAGATCATTAGTCGTCTGCTGTTCAGCCCAGGAGGGAATTGAGCAGTGTTTAGGGTGAAGTAAACGCATTTTTCAGTTGGAACAGGAGCATTAATGTCGCGGAAACTGATCTTCCAATGAGCCATTGCGGGGCAAAGTAAGCAGCTATACGACGAGGACGGGATTCGGACCCATGCGTGCAGAGCACAATGGATTAGCAGTCCATCGCCTTACCTCGTCCTCTTCTCCTTGCTTTCTAACAGTAAGTGTCGGACCCAGGTGCGAAAAGTGCGGAATGGGGGGAGAGGAGAAGCGTCGAAAGGGGCGGGGCTACACAGTATGTGTCGGGGAATTAGCTCAAATGGTAGAGCGCTCGCTTAGCATGTGAGAGGTAGCGGGATCAACGGCCGCATTCTCCACAATGCTTTACTATGATTTCGGTAAAAACTAGTGTGATGCGATGTCGGATGGACTGAGTGCTTTCCTCTGCGTCGACACATATGACTTCCAGCAATCAAGCCATCAGTTGGCAGAGCTGATTCCTTGCACTATGAACCCTGGACAAGAATCAAGTCCGGACATAGGGTGGAGTTTCACTTTCACACATGGTAGCACACAACAGGAGATAGTCTGTGTCAGATGCCTTCTCGCTTACTAAGAATATAGTTTGGTTTTTCAGCAAGGGGTGATGTTGGTGCATTCAGCAGGCAGGACATGGCGACAAGCAACTTAGCCTCTTGCCGTTCCTTGAATTTAACTGACCATTAGAGGGTGGGTCCTTGGATACAGAAGTTCCCAAATCCCGTCCTTTTTCCATTTAGACAGTTCATTGCAGGTTTGTAGTGCATATGTTGAAGAGGCTGCACATTGCCCTCTGGTTAAAAGGCTCAAGAATGTAACTCTTAAAGAGGGTAAGTTGATTCCGCGCAAGATCAACCTGTGTTTGAGCAGGGAGCATCTTGTGAGAGTGTTCATCTTTCCTTCCCTACCTTTTTTGGATTATTGTGAAGATTACAAAGTACATCAAAGACTTCCTCAAACACCAAGCAACATTGTGGCCACTGAGGATGCAGCAGGGTGGTGACGAGATCATTAGTCATCTGCTGTTCAGCCCAGGAGTGAATTGAGCAGTGTTTAGGGTGAAGTAAACGCATTTTTCAGTTGGAACAGGAGCATTAATGTTGCGGAAACTGATCTTCCAATGAGCCAGTTAAAATTGCGGACAAAGTAAGCAGCTATACAACGAGGATGGGATTCGGACCCATGCGTGCAGAGCACAATGGATTAGCAGTCCATCGCCTTAACCACTCGGCCACCTCGTCCTCTTCTCCTTGCTTTCTAACAGTAAGTGTCGGACCCAGGTGCGAAAAGTGCGGAATGGGGGGAGAGGAGAAGCGTCGAAAGGGGCGGGGCTACACAGTAAGTCGGGGAATTAGCTCAAATGGTAGAGCGCTCGCTTAGCATGTGAGAGGTAGCGGGATCAACGCCCGCATTCTCCACAATGCTTTACTATGATTTCGGTAAAAACTAGTGTAATGCGATGTCGGAGTGCTTTCCTCTGCATCGACACATATGACTTCCAGCAATCAAGCCATCATTTGGCAGAGCTGATTCCTTGTACTATGAACCCTGGACAAGAATCAAGTCCGGACATAAGGTGGAGTTTCACTTTCACACACACATGGTAGCACACAACACGAGATAGTCTGTGTCAGATGCCTTCTCGCTTACTAAGAATATAGTTTGGTTTTTCAGCGAGGGGTGATGTTGGTGCATTCAGCAGGCAGGACATGGCCACAAGCAACTAAGCCTCTTGCCGTTCCTTGAATTTAACTGACCATTAGAGGGTGGGTCCTTGGATACAGAAGTTCCCAAATCCCGTCCTTTTTCCATTTAGACAGTTCATTGCAGGTTTGTAGTGCATGTGTTGAAGAGGCTGCACATTGCCCTCTGGTTAAAAGGCTCAAGAATATAACTCTTAAAGAGGGTAAGTTGATTCCGCGCAAGATCAACCTGTGTTTGAGCAGGGAGCATCTTGTGAGAGTGTTCATCTTTCCTTCCCTACCTTTTTTGGATTATTGTGAAGATTACAAAGTACATCAAAGACTTCCTCAAACACCAAGCAACATTGTGGCCACTGAGGATGCAGCAGTGTGGTGACGAGATCATTAGTCGTCTGCTGTTCAGCCCAGGAGTGAATTGAGCAGTGTTTAGGGTGAAGTAAACGCATTTTTCAGTTGGAACAGGAGCATTAATGTCGCGGAAACTGATCTTCCAATGAGCCATTGCGGGGCAAAGTAAGCAGCTATACGACGAGGACGGGATTCGGACCCATGCGTGCAGAGCACAATGGATTAGCAGTCCATCGCCTTACCTCGTCCTCTTCTCCTTGCTTTCTAACAGTAAGTGTCGGACCCAGGTGCGAAAAGTGCGGAATGGGGGGAGAGGAGAAGCGTCGAAAGGGGCGGGGCTACACAGTATGTGTCGGGGAATTAGCTCAAATGGTAGAGCGCTCGCTTAGCATGTGAGAGGTAGCGGTATCAACGCCCGCATTCTCCACAATGCTTTACTATGATTTCGGTAAAAACTAGTGTGATGCGATGTCGGATGGACCGAGTGCTTTCCTCTGCGTCGGCACATATGACTTCCAGCAATCAAGCCATCAGTTGGCAGAGCTGATTCCTTGCACTATGAACCCTGGACAAAAATCAAGTCCGGACATAGGGTGGAGTTTCACTTTCACACATGGTAGCACACAACAGGAGATAGTCTGTGTCAGATGCCTTCTCGCTTACTAAGAATAAAGTTTGGTTTTTCAGCGAGGGGTGATGTTGGTGCATTCAGCAGGCAGGACATGGCCACAAGCAACTAAGCCTCTTGCCGTTCCTTGAATTTAACTGACCATTAGAGGGTGGGTCCTTGGATACAGAAGTTCCCAAATCCCGTCCTTTTTCCATTTAGACAGTTCATTGCAGGTTTGTAGTGCATGTGTTGAAGAGGCTGCACATTGCTCTCTGGTTAAAAGGCTCAAGAATGTAACTCTTAAAGAGGGTAAGTTGATTCCACGGAAGATCAACCTGTGTTTGAGCAGGGAGCATCTTGTGAGAGTGTTCATCTTTCCTTCCCTACCTTTTTTGGATTATTGTGAAGATTACAAAGTACATCAAAGACTTCCTCAAACACCAAGCAACATTGTGGCCACTGAGGATGCAGCAGTGTGGTGACGAGATCATTAGTCGTCTGCTGTTCAGCCCAGGAGTGAATTGAGCAGTGTTTAGGGTGAAGTAAACGCATTTTTCAGTTGGAACAGGAGCATTAATGTTGCGGAAACTGATCTTCCAATGAGCCAGTTACATTGCGGACAAAGTAAGCAGCTATACGACGAGGATGGGATTCGGACCCATGCGTGCAGAGCACAATGGATTAGCAGTCCATCGCCTTAACCACTCGGCCACCTCGTCCTCTTCTCCTTGCTTTCTAACAGTAAGTGTCGGACCCAGGTGCGAAAAGTGCGGAATGGGGGGAGAGGAGAAACGTCGAATGGGGCGGGGCTACACAGCAAGTGTCGGGGAATTAGCTCAAATGGTAGAGCGCTCGCTTAGCATGTGAGAGGTAGCGGGATCAACGCCCGCATTCTCCACAATGCTTTATGATGCGATGACGGAGTGCTTTCCTCTGCATCGACACATATGACTTCCAGCAATCAAGCCATCAGTTGGCAGAGCTGATTCCTTGCACTATGAACCCTGGACAAGAATCAAGTCTGGACATAGGGTGGAGTTTCACTTTCACACATGGTAGCACACAACAGGAGATAGTCTGTGTCAGATGCCTTCTCGCTTACTAAGAATATAGTTTGGTTTTTCAGCGAGGGGTGATGTTGGTGCATTCAGCAGGCAGGACATGGCCACAAGCAACTAAGCCTCTTCCCGTTCCTTGAATTTAACTGACCATTAGAGGGTGGGTCCTTGAATACAGAAGTTCCCAAATCCCGTCCTTTTTCCATTTAGACAGTTCATTGCAGGTTTGTAGTGCATGTGTTGAAGAGGCTGCACATTGGTCTCTGGTTAAAAGGCTCAAGAATGTAACTCTTAAAGAGGGTAAGTTGATTCCACGCAAGATCAACCTGTGTTTGAGCAGGGAGCATTTTGTGAGAGTGTTCATCTTTCCTTCCCTACCTTTTTTGGATTATTGTGAAGATTACAAAGTACATCAAAGACTTCCTCAAACACCAAGCAACATTGTGGCCACTGAGGATGCAGCAGTGTGGTGACGAGATCATTAGTCGTCTGCTGTTCAGCCCAGGAGTGAATTGAGCAGTGTTTAGGGTGAAGTAAACGCATTTTTCAGTTGGAACAGGAGCATTAATGTCGCGGAAACTGATCTTCCAATGAGCCATTGCGGGGCAAAGTAAGCAGCTATACGACGAGGACGGGATTCGGACCCATGCGTGCAGAGCACAATGGATTAGCAGTCCATCGCCTTACCTCGTCCTCTTCTCCTTGCTTTCTAACAGTAAGTGTCGGACCCAGGTGCGAAAAGTGCGGAATGGGGGGAGAGGAGAAGCGTCGAAAGGGGCGGGGCTACACAGTATGTGTCGGGGAATTAGCTCAAATGGTAGAGCGCTCGCTTAGCATGTGAGAGGTAGCGGTATCAACGCCCGCATTCTCCACAATGCTTTACTATGATTTCGGTAAAAACTAGTGTGATGCGATGTCGGATGGACTGAGTGCTTTCCTCTGCGTCGGCACATATGACTTCCAGCAATCAAGCCATCAGTTGGCAGAGCTGATTCCTTGCACTATGAACCCTGGACAAGAATCAAGTCCGGACATAGGGTGGAGTTTCACTTTCACACATGGTAGCACACAACAGGAGATAGTCTGTGTCAGATGCCTTCTCGCTTACTAAGAATAAAGTTTGGTTTTTCAGCGAGGGGTGATGTTGGTGCATTCAGCAGGCAGGACATGGCCACAAGCAACTAAGCCTCTTGCCGTTCCTTGAATTTAACTGACCATTAGAGGGTGGGTCCTTGGATACAGAAGTTCCCAAATCCCGTCCTTTTTCCATTTAGACAGTTCATTGCAGGTTTGTAGTGCATGTGTTGAGGAGGCTGCACATTGCTCTCTGGTTAAAAGGCTCAAGAATGTAACTCTTAAAGAGGGTAAGTTGATTCCACGGAAGATCAACCTGTGTTTGAGCAGGGAGCATCTTGTGAGAGTGTTCATCTTTCCTTCCCTACCTTTTTTGGATTATTGTGAAGATTACAAAGTACATCAAAGACTTCCTCAAACACCAAGCAACATTGAGGCCACTGAGGATGCAGCAGTGTGGTGACGAGATCATTAGTCGTCTGCTGTTCAGCCCAGGAGTGAATTGAGCAGTGTTTAGGGTGAAGTAAACGCATTTTTCAGTTGGAACAGGAGCATTAATGTTGCGGAAACTGATCTTCCAATGAGCCAGTTACATTGCGGACAAAGTAAGCAGCTATACGACGAGGATGGGATTCGGACCCATGCGTGCAGAGCACAATGGATTAGCAGTCCATCGCCTTAACCACTCGGCCACCTCGTCCTCTTCTCCTTGCTTTCTAACAGTAAGTGTCGGACCCAGGTGAGAAAAGTGCGGAATGGGGGGAGAGGAGAAGCGTCGAAAGGGGCGGGGCTACACAGTAAGTGTCGGGGAATTAGCTCAAATGGTAGAGCGCTCGCTTAGCATGTGAGAGGTAGCGGGATCAACGCCCGCATTCTCCACAATGCTTTACTATGATTTCGGTAAAAACTAGTGTAATGCGATGTCGGAGTGCTTTCCTCTGCATCGACACATATGACTTCCAGCAATCAAGCCATCATTTGGCAGAGCTGATTCCTTGTACTATGAACCCTGGACAAGAATCAAGTCCGGACATAAGGTGGAGTTTCACTTTCACACACACATGGTAGCACACAACACGAGATAGTCTGTGTCAGATGCCTTCTCGCTTACTAAGAATATAGTTTGGTTTTTCAGCGAGGGGTGATGTTGGTGCATTCAGCAGGCAGGACATGGCCACAAGCAACTAAGCCTCTTGCCGTTCCTTGAATTTAACTGACCATTAGAGGGTGGGTCCTTGGATACAGAAGTTCCCAAATCCCGTCCTTTTTCCATTTAGACAGTTCATTGCAGGTTTGTAGTGCATGTGTTGAAGAGGCTGCACATTGCCCTCTGGTTAAAAGGCTCAAGAATATAACTCTTAAAGAGGGTAAGTTGATTCCGCGCAAGATCAACCTGTGTTTGAGCAGGGAGCATCTTGTGAGAGTGTTCATCTTTCCTTCCCTACCTTTTTTGGATTATTGTGAAGATTACAAAGTACATCAAAGACTTCCTCAAACACCAAGCAACATTGTGGCCACTGAGGATGCAGCAGTGTGGTGACGAGATCATTAGTCGTCTGCTGTTCAGCCCAGGAGTGAATTGAGCAGTGTTTAGGGTGAAGTAAACGCATTTTTCAGTTGGAACAGGAGCATTAATGTCGCGGAAACTGATCTTCCAATGAGCCATTGCGGGGCAAAGTAAGCAGCTATACGACGAGGACGGGATTCGGACCCATGCGTGCAGAGCACAATGGATTAGCAGTCCATCGCCTTACCTCGTCCTCTTCTCCTTGCTTTCTAACAGTAAGTGTCGGACCCAGGTGCGAAAAGTGCGGAATGGGGGGAGAGGAGAAGCGTCGAAAGGGGCAGGGCTACACAGTATGTGTCGGGGAATTAGCTCAAATGGTAGAGCGCTCGCTTAGCATGTGAGAGGTAGCGGTATCAACGCCCGCATTCTCCACAATGCTTTACTATGATTTCGGTAAAAACTAGTGTGATGCGATGTCGGATGGACCGAGTGCTTTCCTCTGCGTCGACACATATGACTTCCAGCAATCAAGCCATCAGTTGGCAGAGCTGATTCCTTGCACTATGAACCCTGGACAAGAATCAAGTCCGGACATAGGGTGGAGTTTCACTTTCACACATGGTAGCACACAACAGGAGATAGTCTGTGTCAGATGCCTTCTCGCTTACTAAGAATAAAGTTTGGTTTTTCAGCGAGGGGTGATGTTGGTGCATTCAGCAGGCAGGACATGGCCACAAGCAACTAAGCCTCTTGCCGTTCCTTGAATTTAACTGACCATTAGAGGGTGGGTCCTTGGATACAGAAGTTCCCAAATCCCGTCCTTTTTCCATTTAGACAGTTCATTGCAGGTTTGTAGTGCATGTGTTGAGGAGGCTGCACATTGCTCTCTGGTTAAAAGGCTCAAGAATGTAACTCTTAAAGAGGGTAAGTTGATTCCACGGAAGATCAACCTGTGTTTGAGCAGGGAGCATCTTGTGAGAGTGTTCATCTTTCCTTCCCTACCTTTTTTGGATTATTGTGAAGATTACAAAGTACATCAAAGACTTCCTCAAACACCAAGCAACATTGAGGCCACTGAGGATGCAGCAGTGTGGTGACGAGATCATTAGTCGTCTGCTGTTCAGCCCAGGAGTGAATTGAGCAGTGTTTAGGGTGAAGTAAACGCATTTTTCAGTTGGAACAGGAGCATTAATGTTGCGGAAACTGATCTTCCAATGAGCCAGTTACATTGCGGACAAAGTAAGCAGCTATACGACGAGGATGGGATTCGGACCCATGCGTGCAGAGCACAATGGATTAGCAGTCCATCGCCTTAACCACTCGGCCACCTCGTCCTCTTCTCCTTGCTTTCTAACAGTAAGTGTCGGACCCAGGTGCGAAAAGTGCGGAATGGGGGGAGAGGAGAAGCGTCGAAAGGGGCGGGGCTACACAGTATGTGTCGGGGAATTAGCTCAAATGGTAGAGCGCTCGCTTAGCATGTGAGAGGTAGCGGTATCAACGCCCGCATTCTCCACAATGCTTTACTATGATTTCGGTAAAAACTAGTGTGATGCGATGTCGGATGGACCGAGTGCTTTCCTCTGCGTCGACACATATGACTTCCAGCAATCAAGCCATCAGTTGGCAGAGCTGATTCCTTGCACTATGAACCCTGGACAAGAATCAAGTCCGGACATAGGGTGGAGTTTCACTTTCACACATGGTAGCACACAACAGGAGATAGTCTGTGTCAGATGCCTTCTCGCTTACTAAGAATAAAGTTTGGTTTTTCAGCGAGGGGTGATGTTGGTGCATTCAGCAGGCAGGACATGGCCACAAGCAACTAAGCCTCTTGCCGTTCCTTGAATTTAACTGACCATTAGAGGGTGGGTCCTTGGATACAGAAGTTCCCAAATCCCGTCCTTTTTCCATTTAGACAGTTCATTGCAGGTTTGTAGTGCATGTGTTGAGGAGGCTGCACATTGCTCTCTGGTTAAAAGGCTCAAGAATGTAACTCTTAAAGAGGGTAAGTTGATTCCACGGAAGATCAACCTGTGTTTGAGCAGGGAGCATCTTGTGAGAGTGTTCATCTTTCCTTCCCTACCTTTTTTGGATTATTGTGAAGATTACAAAGTACATCAAAGACTTCCTCAAACACCAAGCAACATTGAGGCCACTGAGGATGCAGCAGTGTGGTGACGAGATCATTAGTCGTCTGCTGTTCAGCCCAGGAGTGAATTGAGCAGTGTTTAGGGTGAAGTAAACGCATTTTTCAGTTGGAACAGGAGCATTAATGTTGCGGAAACTGATCTTCCAATGAGCCAGTTACATTGCGGACAAAGTAAGCAGCTATACGACGAGGATGGGATTCGGACCCATGCGTGCAGAGCACAATGGATTAGCAGTCCATCGCCTTAACCACTCGGCCACCTCGTCCTCTTCTCCTTGCTTTCTAACAGTAAGTGTCGGACCCAGGTGAGAAAAGTGCGGAATGGGGGGAGAGGAGAAGCGTCGAAAGGGGCGGGGCTACACAGTAAGTGTCGGGGAATTAGCTCAAATGGTAGAGCGCTCGCTTAGCATGTGAGAGGTAGCGGGATCAACGCCCGCATTCTCCACAATGCTTTATGATGCGATGACGGAGTGCTTTCCTCTGCATCGACACATATGACTTCCAGCAATCAAGCCATCAGTTGGCAGAGCTGATTCCTTGCACTATGAAGCCTGGACAAGAATCAAGTCCGGACATAGGTTGGAGTTTCACTTTCACACATGGTAGCACACAACAGGAGATAGTCTGTGTCAGATGCCTTCTCGCTTACTAAGAATATAGTTTGGTTTTTCAGCAAGGGGTGATGTTGGTGCATTCAGCAGGCAGGACATGGCCACAAGCAACTAAGCCTCTTTCCGTTCCTTGAATTTAACTGACCATTAGAGGGTGGGTCCTTGGATAAAGAAGTTCCCAAATCCCGTCCTTTTTCCATTTAGACAGTTCATTGCAGGTTTGTAGTGCATGTGTTGAAGAGGCTGCACATTGCCCTCTGGTTAAAAGGCTCAAGAATGTAACTCTTAAAGAGGGTAAGTTGATTCCCCGCAAGATCAACCTGTGTTTGAGCAGGGAGCATCTTGTGAGAGTGTTCATCTTTCCTTCCCTACCTTTTTTGGATTATTGTGAAGATTACAAAGTACATCAAAGACTTCCTCAAACACCAAGCAACATTGTGGCCACTGAGGATGCAGCAGGGTGGTGACGAGATCATTAGTCATCTGCTTTTCAGCCCAGGAGTGAATTGAGCAGTGTTTAGGGTGAAGTAAACGCATTTTTCAGTTGGAACAGGAGCATTAATGTCGCGGAAACTGATCTTCCAATGAGCCATTGCGGGGCAAAGTAAGCAGCTATACGACGAGGACGGGATTCGGACCCATGCGTGCAGAGCACAATGGATTAGCAGTCCATCGCCTTACCTCGTCCTCTTCTCCTTGCTTTCTAACAGTAAGTGTCGGACCCAGGTGCGAAAAGTGCGGAATGGGGGGAGAGGAGAAGCGGGGAAAGGGGCGGGGCTACACAGTATGTGTTGGGGAATTAGCTCAAATGGTAGAGCGCTCGCTTAGCATGTGAGAGGTAGCGGGATCAACGCCCGCATTCTCCACAATGCTTTACTATGATTTCGGTAAAAACTAGTGTGATGCGATGTCGGATGGACCTAGTGCTTTCCTCTGCATCGACACATATGACTTCCAGCAATCAAGCCATCAGTTGGCAGAGCTGATTCCTTGCACTATGAAGCCTGGACAAGAATCAAGTCCGGACATAGGTTGGAGTTTCACTTTCACACATGGTAGCACACAACAGGAGATAGTCTGTGTCAGATGCCTTCTCGCTTACTAAGAATATAGTTTGTTTTTTCAGCAAGGGGTGATGTTGGTGCATTCAGCAGGCAGGACATGGCCACAAGCAACTAAGCCTCTTTCCGTTCCTTGAATTTAACTGACCATTAGAGGGTGGGTCCTTGGATAAAGAAGTTCCCAAATCCCGTCCTTTTTCCATTTAGACAGTTCATTGCAGGTTTGTAGTGCATGTGTTGAAGAGGCTGCACATTGCCCTCTGGTTAAAAGGCTCAAGAATGTAACTCTTAAAGAGGGTAAGTTGATTCCCCGCAAGATCAACCTGTGTTTGAGCAGGGAGCATCTTGTGAGAGTGTTCATCTTTCCTTCCCTACCTTTTTTGGATTATTGTGAAGATTACAAAGTACATCAAAGACTTCCTCAAACACCAAGCAACATTGTGGCCACTGAGGATGCAGCAGGGTGGTGACGAGATCATTAGTCATCTGCTTTTCAGCCCAGGAGTGAATTGAGCAGTGTTTAGGGTGAAGTAAACGCATTTTTCAGTTGGAACAGGAGCATTAATGTCGCGGAAACTGATCTTCCAATGAGCCATTGCGGGGCAAAGTAAGCAGCTATACGACGAGGACGGGATTCGGACCCATGCGTGCAGAGCACAATGGATTAGCAGTCCATCGCCTTACCTCGTCCTCTTCTCCTTGCTTTCTAACAGTAAGTGTCGGACCCAGGTGCGAAAAGTGCGGAATGGGGGGAGAGGAGAAGCGTCGAAAGGGGCGGGGCTACACAGTATGTGTCGGGGAATTAGCTCAAATGGTAGAGCGCTCGCTTAGCATGTGAGAGGTAGCGGGATCAACGCCCGCATTCTCCACAATGCTTTACTATGATTTCGGTAAAAACTAGTGTGATGCGATGTCGGAGTGCTTTCCTCTGCATCGACACATATGACTTCCAGCAATCAAGCCATCAGTTGGCAGAGCTGATTCCTTGTACTATGAACCCTGGACAAGAATCAAGTCCGGACATAGGGTGGAGTTTCACTTTCACACATGGTAGCACACAACAGGAGATAGTCTGTGTCAGATGCCTTCTCGCTTACTAAGAATATAGTTTGGTTTTTCAGCGAGGGGTGATGTTGGTGCATTCAGCAGGCAGGACATGGCCACAAGCAACTAAGCCTCTTGCCGTTCCTTGAATTTAACTGACCATTAGAGGGTGGGTCCTTGGATACAGAAGTTCCCAAATCCCGTCCTTTTTCCATTTAGACAGTTCATTGCAGGTTTGTAGTGCATGTGTTGAAGAGGCTGCACATTGCCCTCTGGTTAAAAGGCTCAAGAATGTAACTCTTAAAGAGGGTAAGTTGATTCCGCGCAAGATCAACCTGTGTTTGAGCAGGGAGCATCTTGTGAGAGTGTTCATCTTTCCTTCCCTACCTTTTTTGGATTATTGTGAAGATTACAAAGTACATCAAAGACTTCCTCAAACACCAAGCAACATTGTGGCCACTGAGGATGCAGCAGTGTGGTGACGAGATCATTAGTCGTCTGCTGTTCAGCCCAGGAGTGAATTGAGCAGTGTTTAGGGTGAAGTAAACGCATTTTTCAGTTGGAACAGGAGCATTAATGTCGCGGAAACTGATCTTCCAATGAGCCATTGCGGGGCAAAGTAAGCAGCTATACGACGAGGACGGGATTCGGACCCATGCGTGCAGAGCACAATGGATTAGCAGTCCATCGCCTTACCTCGTCCTCTTCTCCTTGCTTTCTAACAGTAAGTGTCGGACCCAGGTGCGAAAAGTGCGGAATGGGGGGAGAGGAGAAGCGTCGAAAGGGGCGGGGCTACACAGTATGTGTCGGGGAATTAGCTCAAATGGTAGAGCGCTCGCTTAGCATGTGAGAGGTAGCGGTATCAACGCCCGCATTCTCCACAATGCTTTACTATGATTTCGGTAAAAACTAGTGTGATGCGATGTCGGATGGACCGAGTGCTTTCCTCTGCGTCGGCACATATGACTTCCAGCAATCAAGCCATCAGTTGGCAGAGCTGATTCCTTGCACTATGAACCCTGGACAAGAATCAAGTCCGGACATAGGGTGGAGTTTCACTTTCACACATGGTAGCACACAACAGGAGATAGTCTGTGTCAGATGCCTTCTCGCTTACTAAGAATAAAGTTTGGTTTTTCAGCGAGGGGTGATGTTGGTGCATTCAGCAGGCAGGACATGGCCACAAGCAACTAAGCCTCTTGCCGTTCCTTGAATTTAACTGACCATTAGAGGGTGGGTCCTTGGATACAGAAGTTCCCAAATCCCGTCCTTTTTCCATTTAGACAGTTCATTGCAGGTTTGTAGTGCATGTGTTGAGGAGGCTGCACATTGCTCTCTGGTTAAAAGGCTCAAGAATGTAACTCTTAAAGAGGGTAAGTTGATTCCACGGAAGATCAACCTGTGTTTGAGCAGGGAGCATCTTGTGAGAGTGTTCATCTTTCCTTCCCTACCTTTTTTGGATTATTGTGAAGATTACAAAGTACATCAAAGACTTCCTCAAACACCAAGCAACATTGTGGCCACTGAGGATGCAGCAGTGTGGTGACGAGATCATTAGTCGTCTGCTGTTCAGCCCAGGAGTGAATTGAGCAGTGTTTAGGGTGAAGTAAACGCATTTTTCAGTTGGAACAGGAGCATTAATGTTGCGGAAACTGATCTTCCAATGAGCCAGTTACATTGCGGACAAAGTAAGCAGCTATACGACGAGGATGGGATTCGGACCCATGCGTGCAGAGCACAATGGATTAGCAGTCCATCGCCTTAACCACTCGGCCACCTCGTCCTCTTCTCCTTGCTTTCTAACAGTAAGTGTCGGACCCAGGTGAGAAAAGTGCGGAATGGGGGGAGAGGAGAAGCGTCGAAAGGGGCGGGGCTACACAGTAAGTGTCGGGGAATTAGCTCAAATGGTAGAGCGCTCGCTTAGCATGTGAGAGGTAGCGGGATCAACGCCCGCATTCTCCACAATGCTTTATGATGCGATGACGGAGTGCTTTCCTCTGCATCGACACATATGACTTCCAGCAATCAAGCCATCAGTTGGCAGAGCTGATTCCTTGCACTATGAAGCCTGGACAAGAATCAAGTCCGGACATAGGTTGGAGTTTCACTTTCACACATGGTAGCACACAACAGGAGATAGTCTGTGTCAGATGCCTTCTCGCTTACTAAGAATATAGTTTGGTTTTTCAGCAAGGGGTGATGTTGGTGCATTCAGCAGGCAGGACATGGCCACAAGCAACTAAGCCTCTTTCCGTTCCTTGAATTTAACTGACCATTAGAGGGTGGGTCCTTGGATAAAGAAGTTCCCAAATCCCGTCCTTTTTCCATTTAGACAGTTCATTGCAGGTTTGTAGTGCATGTGTTGAAGAGGCTGCACATTGCCCTCTGGTTAAAAGGCTCAAGAATGTAACTCTTAAAGAGGGTAAGTTGATTCCCCGCAAGATCAACCTGTGTTTGAGCAGGGAGCATCTTGTGAGAGTGTTCATCTTTCCTTCCCTACCTTTTTTGGATTATTGTGAAGATTACAAAGTACATCAAAGACTTCCTCAAACACCAAGCAACATTGTGGCCACTGAGGATGCAGCAGGGTGGTGACGAGATCATTAGTCATCTGCTTTTCAGCCCAGGAGTGAATTGAGCAGTGTTTAGGGTGAAGTAAACGCATTTTTCAGTTGGAACAGGAGCATTAATGTCGCGGAAACTGATCTTCCAATGAGCCATTGCGGGGCAAAGTAAGCAGCTATACGACGAGGACGGGATTCGGACCCATGCGTGCAGAGCACAATGGATTAGCAGTCCATCGCCTTACCTCGTCCTCTTCTCCTTGCTTTCTAACAGTAAGTGTCGGACCCAGGTGCGAAAAGTGCGGAATGGGGGGAGAGGAGAAGCGTCGAAAGGGGCGGGGCTACACAGTATGTGTCGGGGAATTAGCTCAAATGGTAGAGCGCTCGCTTAGCATGTGAGAGGTAGCGGTATCAACGCCCGCATTCTCCACAATGCTTTACTATGATTTCGGTAAAAACTAGTGTGATGCGATGTCGGATGGACCGAGTGCTTTCCTCTGCGTCGGCACATATGACTTCCAGCAATCAAGCCATCAGTTGGCAGAGCTGATTCCTTGCACTATGAACCCTGGACAAGAATCAAGTCCGGACATAGGGTGGAGTTTCACTTTCACACATGGTAGCACACAACAGGAGATAGTCTGTGTCAGATGCCTTCTCGCTTACTAAGAATAAAGTTTGGTTTTTCAGCGAGGGGTGATGTTGGTGCATTCAGCAGGCAGGACATGGCCACAAGCAACTAAGCCTCTTGCCGTTCCTTGAATTTAACTGACCATTAGAGGGTGGGTCCTTGGATACAGAAGTTCCCAAATCCCGTCCTTTTTCCATTTAGACAGTTCATTGCAGGTTTGTAGTGCATGTGTTGAGGAGGCTGCACATTGCTCTCTGGTTAAAAGGCTCAAGAATGTAACTCTTAAAGAGGGTAAGTTGATTCCACGGAAGATCAACCTGTGTTTGAGCAGGGAGCATCTTGTGAGAGTGTTCATCTTTCCTTCCCTACCTTTTTTGGATTATTGTGAAGATTACAAAGTACATCAAAGACTTCCTCAAACACCAAGCAACATTGTGGCCACTGAGGATGCAGCAGTGTGGTGACGAGATCATTAGTCGTCTGCTGTTCAGCCCAGGAGTGAATTGAGCAGTGTTTAGGGTGAAGTAAACGCATTTTTCAGTTGGAACAGGAGCATTAATGTTGCGGAAACTGATCTTCCAATGAGCCAGTTACATTGCGGACAAAGTAAGCAGCTATACGACGAGGATGGGATTCGGACCCATGCGTGCAGAGCACAATGGATTAGCAGTCCATCGCCTTACCTCGTCCTCTTCTCCTTGCTTTCTAACAGTAAGTGTCGGACCCAGGTGCGAAAAGTGCGGAATGGGGGGAGAGGAGAAGCGTCGAAAGGGGCGGGGCTACACAGTATGTGTCGGGGAATTAGCTCAAATGGTAGAGCGCTCGCTTAGCATGTGAGAGGTAGCGGGATCAACGCCCGCATTCTCCACAATGCTTTACTATGATTTCGGTAAAAACTAGTGTGATGCGATGTCGGAGTGCTTTCCTCTGCATCGACACATATGACTTCCAGCAATCAAGCCATCAGTTGGCAGAGCTGATTCCTTGTACTATGAACCCTGGACAAGAATCAAGTCCGGACATAGGGTGGAGTTTAACTTTCACACATGGTAGCACACAACAGGAGATAGTCTGTGTCAGATGCCTTCTCGCTTACTAAGAATATAGTTTGGTTTTTCAGCGAGGGGTGATGTTGGTGCATTCAGCAGGCAGGACATGGCCACAAGCAACTAAGCCTCTTGCCGTTCCTTGAATTTAACTGACCATTAGAGGGTGGGTCCTTGGATACAGAAGTTCCCAAATCCCGTCCTTTTTCCATTTAGACAGTTCATTGCAGGTTTGTAGTGCATGTGTTGAAGAGGCTGCACATTGCCCTCTGGTTAAAAGGCTCAAGAATGTAACTCTTAAAGAGGGTAAGTTGATTCCGCGCAAGATCAACCTGTGTTTGAGCAGGGAGCATCTTGTGAGAGTGTTCATCTTTCCTTCCCTACCTTTTTTGGATTATTGTGAAGATTACAAAGTACATCAAAGACTTCCTCAAACACCAAGCAACATTGTGGCCACTGAGGATGCAGCAGTGTGGTGACGAGATCATTAGTCGTCTGCTGTTCAGCCCAGGAGTGAATTGAGCAGTGTTTAGGGTGAAGTAAACGCATTTTTCAGTTGGAACAGGAGCATTAATGTCGCGGAAACTGATCTTCCAATGAGCCATTGCGGGGCAAAGTAAGCAGCTATACGACGAGGACGGGATTCGGACCCATGCGTGCAGAGCACAATGGATTAGCAGTCCATCGCCTTACCTCGTCCTCTTCTCCTTGCTTTCTAACAGTAAGTGTCGGACCCAGGTGCGAAAAGTGCGGAATGGGGGGAGAGGAGAAGCGTCGAAAGGGGCGGGGCTACACAGTATGTGTCGGGGAATTAGCTCAAATGGTAGAGCGCTCGCTTAGCATGTGAGAGGTAGCGGTATCAACGCCCGCATTCTCCACAATGCTTTACTATGATTTCGGTAAAAACTAGTGTGATGCGATGTCGGATGGACCGAGTGCTTTCCTCTGCGTCGGCACATATGACTTCCAGCAATCAAGCCATCAGTTGGCAGAGCTGATTCCTTGCACTATGAACCCTGGACAAGAATCAAGTCCGGACATAGGGTGGAGTTTCACTTTCACACATGGTAGCACACAACAGGAGATAGTCTGTGTCAGATGCCTTCTCGCTTACTAAGAATAAAGTTTGGTTTTTCAGCGAGGGGTGATGTTGGTGCATTCAGCAGGCAGGACATGGCCACAAGCAACTAAGCCTCTTGCCGTTCCTTGAATTTAACTGACCATTAGAGGGTGGGTCCTTGGATACAGAAGTTCCCAAATCCCGTCCTTTTTCCATTTAGACAGTTCATTGCAGGTTTGTAGTGCATGTGTTGAGGAGGCTGCACATTGCTCTCTGGTTAAAAGGCTCAAGAATGTAACTCTTAAAGAGGGTAAGTTGATTCCACGGAAGATCAACCTGTGTTTGAGCAGGGAGCATCTTGTGAGAGTGTTCATCTTTCCTTCCCTACCTTTTTTGGATTATTGTGAAGATTACAAAGTACATCAAAGACTTCCTCAAACACCAAGCAACATTGTGGCCACTGAGGATGCAGCAGTGTGGTGACGAGATCATTAGTCGTCTGCTGTTCAGCCCAGGAGTGAATTGAGCAGTGTTTAGGGTGAAGTAAACGCATTTTTCAGTTGGAACAGGAGCATTAATGTTGCGGAAACTGATCTTCCAATGAGCCAGTTACATTGCGGACAAAGTAAGCAGCTATACGACGAGGATGGGATTCGGACCCATGCGTGCAGAGCACAATGGATTAGCAGTCCATCGCCTTAACCACTCGGCCACCTCGTCCTCTTCTCCTTGCTTTCTAACAGTAAGTGTCGGACCCAGGTGAGAAAAGTGCGGAATGGGGGGAGAGGAGAAGCGTCGAAAGGGGCGGGGCTACACAGTAAGTGTCGGGGAATTAGCTCAAATGGTAGAGCGCTCGCTTAGCATGTGAGAGGTAGCGGGATCAACGCCCGCATTCTCCACAATGCTTTATGATGCGATGACGGAGTGCTTTCCTCTGCATCGACACATATGACTTCCAGCAATCAAGCCATCAGTTGGCAGAGCTGATTCCTTGCACTATGAAGCCTGGACAAGAATCAAGTCCGGACATAGGTTGGAGTTTCACTTTCACACATGGTAGCACACAACAGGAGATAGTCTGTGTCAGATGCCTTCTCGCTTACTAAGAATATAGTTTGGTTTTTCAGCAAGGGGTGATGTTGGTGCATTCAGCAGGCAGGACATGGCCACAAGCAACTAAGCCTCTTTCCGTTCCTTGAATTTAACTGACCATTAGAGGGTGGGTCCTTGGATAAAGAAGTTCCCAAATCCCGTCCTTTTTCCATTTAGACAGTTCATTGCAGGTTTGTAGTGCATGTGTTGAAGAGGCTGCACATTGCCCTCTGGTTAAAAGGCTCAAGAATGTAACTCTTAAAGAGGGTAAGTTGATTCCCCGCAAGATCAACCTGTGTTTGAGCAGGGAGCATCTTGTGAGAGTGTTCATCTTTCCTTCCCTACCTTTTTTGGATTATTGTGAAGATTACAAAGTACATCAAAGACTTCCTCAAACACCAAGCAACATTGTGGCCACTGAGGATGCAGCAGGGTGGTGACGAGATCATTAGTCATCTGCTTTTCAGCCCAGGAGTGAATTGAGCAGTGTTTAGGGTGAAGTAAACGCATTTTTCAGTTGGAACAGGAGCATTAATGTCGCGGAAACTGATCTTCCAATGAGCCATTGCGGGGCAAAGTAAGCAGCTATACGACGAGGACGGGATTCGGACCCATGCGTGCAGAGCACAATGGATTAGCAGTCCATCGCCTTACCTCGTCCTCTTCTCCTTGCTTTCTAACAGTAAGTGTCGGACCCAGGTGCGAAAAGTGCGGAATGGGGGGAGAGGAGAAGCGTGGAAAGGGGCGGGGCTACACAGTATGTGTCGGGGAATAAGCTCAAATGGTAGAGCGCTCGCTTAGCATGTGAGAGGTAGCGGGATCAACGCCCGCATTCTCCACAATGCTTTACTATGATTTCGGTAAAAACTAGTGTGATGCGATGTCGGATGGACCTAGTGCTTTCCTCTGCATCGACACATATGACTTCCAGCAATCAAGCCATCAGTTGGCAGAGCTGATTCCTTGCACTATGAAGCCTGGACAAGAATCAAGTCCGGACATAGGTTGGAGTTTCACTTTCACACATGGTAGCACACAACAGGAGATAGTCTGTGTCAGATGCCTTCTCGCTTACTAAGAATATAGTTTGTTTTTTCAGCAAGGGGTGATGTTGGTGCATTCAGCAGGCAGGACATGGCCACAAGCAACTAAGCCTCTTTCCGTTCCTTGAATTTAACTGACCATTAGAGGGTGGGTCCTTGGATAAAGAAGTTCCCAAATCCCGTCCTTTTTCCATTTAGACAGTTCATTGCAGGTTTGTAGTGCATGTGTTGAAGAGGCTGCACATTGCCCTCTGGTTAAAAGGCTCAAGAATGTAACTCTTAAAGAGGGTAAGTTGATTCCCCGCAAGATCAACCTGTGTTTGAGCAGGGAGCATCTTGTGAGAGTGTTCATCTTTCCTTCCCTACCTTTTTTGGATTATTGTGAAGATTACAAAGTACATCAAAGACTTCCTCAAACACCAAGCAACATTGTGGCCACTGAGGATGCAGCAGGGTGGTGACGAGATCATTAGTCATCTGCTTTTCAGCCCAGGAGTGAATTGAGCAGTGTTTAGGGTGAAGTAAACGCATTTTTCAGTTGGAACAGGAGCATTAATGTCGCGGAAACTGATCTTCCAATGAGCCATTGCGGGGCAAAGTAAGCAGCTATACGACGAGGACGGGATTCGGACCCATGCGTGCAGAGCACAATGGATTAGCAGTCCATCGCCTTACCTCGTCCTCTTCTCCTTGCTTTCTAACAGTAAGTGTCGGACCCAGGTGCGAAAAGTGCGGAATGGGGGGAGAGGAGAAGCGTCGAAAGGGGCGGGGCTACACAGTATGTGTCGGGGAATTAGCTCAAATGGTAGAGCGCTCGCTTAGCATGTGAGAGGTAGCGGGATCAACGCCCGCATTCTCCACAATGCTTTACTATGATTTCGGTAAAAACTAGTGTGATGCGATGTCGGAGTGCTTTCCTCTGCATCGACACATATGACTTCCAGCAATCAAGCCATCAGTTGGCAGAGCTGATTCCTTGTACTATGAACCCTGGACAAGAATCAAGTCCGGACATAGGGTGGAGTTTAACTTTCACACATGGTAGCACACAACAGGAGATAGTCTGTGTCAGATGCCTTCTCGCTTACTAAGAATATAGTTTGGTTTTTCAGCGAGGGGTGATGTTGGTGCATTCAGCAGGCAGGACATGGCCACAAGCAACTAAGCCTCTTGCCGTTCCTTGAATTTAACTGACCATTAGAGGGTGGGTCCTTGGATACAGAAGTTCCCAAATCCTGTCCTTTTTCCATTTAGACAGTTCATTGCAGGTTTGTAGTGCATGTGTTGAAGAGGCTGCACATTGCCCTCTGGTTAAAAGGCTCAAGAATGTAACTCTTAAAGAGGGTAAGTTGATTCCGCGCAAGATCAACCTGTGTTTGAGCAGGGAGCATCTTGTGAGAGTGTTCATCTTTCCTTCCCTACCTTTTTTGGATTATTGTGAAGATTACAAAGTACATCAAAGACTTCCTCAAACACCAAGCAACATTGTGGCCACTGAGGATGCAGCAGTGTGGTGACGAGATCATTAGTCGTCTGCTGTTCAGCCCAGGAGTGAATTGAGCAGTGTTTAGGGTGAAGTAAACGCATTTTTCAGTTGGAACAGGAGCATTAATGTTGCGGAAACTGATCTTCCAATGAGCCAGTTACATTGCAGACAAAGTAAGCAGCTATACGACGAGGATGGGATTCGGACCCATGCGTGCAGAGCACAATGGATTAGCAGTCCATCGCCTTAACCACTCGGCCACCTCGTCCTCTTCTCCTTGCTTTCTAACAGTAAGTGTCGGACCCAGGTGAGAAAAGTGCGGAATGGGGGGAGAGGAGAAGCGTCGAAAGGGGCGGGGCTACACAGTAAGTGTCGGGGAATTAGCTCAAATGGTAGAGCGCTCGCTTAGCATGTGAGAGGTAGCGGGATCAACGCCCGCATTCTCCACAATGCTTTACTATGATTTCGGTAAAAACTAGTGTGATGCGATGTCGGATGGACCGAGTGCTTTCCTCTGCATCGACACATATGACTTCCAGCAATCAAGCCATCAGTTGGCAGAGCTGATTCCTTGCACTATGAAGCCTGGACAAGAATCAAGTCCGGACATAGGTTGGAGTTTCACTTTCACACATGGTAGCACACAACAGGAGATAGTCTGTGTCAGATGCCTTCTCGCTTACTAAGAATATAGTTTGGTTTTTCAGCAAGGGGTGATGTTGGTGCATTCAGCAGGCAGGACATGGCCACAAGCAACTAAGCCTCTTTCCGTTCCTTGAATTTAACTGACCATTAGAGGGTGGGTCCTTGGATAAAGAAGTTCCCAAATCCCGTCCTTTTTCCATTTAGACAGTTCATTGCAGGTTTGTAGTGCATGTGTTGAAGAGGCTGCACATTGCCCTCTGGTTAAAAGGCTCAAGAATGTAACTCTTAAAGAGGGTAAGTTGATTCCCCGCAAGATCAACCTGTGTTTGAGCAGGGAGCATCTTGTGAGAGTGTTCATCTTTCCTTCCCTACCTTTTTTGGATTATTGTGAAGATTACAAAGTACATCAAAGACTTCCTCAAACACCAAGCAACATTGTGGCCACTGAGGATGCAGCAGGGTGGTGACGAGATCATTAGTCATCTGCTTTTCAGCCCAGGAGTGAATTGAGCAGTGTTTAGGGTGAAGTAAACGCATTTTTCAGTTGGAACAGGAGCATTAATGTCGCGGAAACTGATCTTCCAATGAGCCATTGCGGGGCAAAGTAAGCAGCTATACGACAAGGACGGGATTCGGACCCATGCGTGCAGAGCACAATGGATTAGCAGTCCATCGCCTTACCTCGTCCTCTTCTCCTTGCTTTCTAACAGTAAGTGTCGGACCCAGGTGCGAAAAGTGCGGAATGGGGGGAGAGGAGAAGCGTCGAAAGGGGCGGGGCTACACATTATGTGTCGGGGAATTAGCTCAAATGGTAGAGCGCTCGCTTAGCATGTGAGAGGTAGCGGGATCAACGCCCGCATTCTCCACAATGCTTTACTATGATTTCGGTAAAAACTAGTGTGATGCGATGTCGGAGTGCTTTCCTCTGCATCGACACATATGACTTCCAGCAATCAAGCCATCAGTTGGCAGAGCTGATTCCTTGCACTATGAAGCCTGGACAAGAATCAAGTCCGGACATAGGTTGGAGTTTCACTTTCACACATGGTAGCACACAACAGGAGATAGTCTGTGTCAGATGCCTTCTCGCTTACTAAGAATATAGTTTGGTTTTTCAGCAAGGGGTGATGTTGGTGCATTCAGCAGGCAGGACATGGCCACAAGCAACTAAGCCTCTTTCCGTTCCTTGAATTTAACTGACCATTAGAGGGTGGGTCCTTGGATAAAGAAGTTCCCAAATCCCGTCCTTTTTCCATTTAGACAGTTCATTGCAGGTTTGTAGTGCATGTGTTGAAGAGGCTGCACATTGCCCTCTGGTTAAAAGGCTCAAGAATGTAACTCTTAAAGAGGGTAAGTTGATTCCGCGCAAGATCAACCTGTGTTTGAGCAGGGAGCATCTTGTGAGAGTGTTCATCTTTCCTTCCCTACCTTTTTTGGATTATTGTGAAGATTACAAAGTACATCAAAGACTTCCACAAACACCAAGCAACATTGTGGCCACTGAGGATGCAGCAGGGTGGTGACGAGATCATTAGTCATCTGCTGTTCAGCCCAGGATTGAATTGAGCAGTGTTTAGGGTGAAGTAAACGCATTTTTCAGTTGGAACAGGAGCATTAATGTTGCGGAAACTGATCTTCCAATGAGCCAGTTACATTGCGGACAAAGTAAGCAGCTATATGACGAGGATGGGATTCGGACCCATGCGTTCAGAGCACAATGGATTAGCAGTCCATCGCCTTAACCACTCGGCCACCTCGTCCTCTTCTCCTTGCTTTCTAACAGTAAGTGTCGGACCCAGGTGCGAAAAGTGCGGAATGGGGGGAGAGGAGAAGCGTCGAAAGGGGCGGGGCTACACTTTGGGGAATTAGCTCAAATGGTAGAGCTCTCGCTTAGCATGTGAGAGGTAGCGGGATCAACTCCCGCATTCTCCACAATGCTTTACTATGA